>NC_138769.1:106950321-107550321 GCF_965119305.1 Pelophylax lessonae
ATAACTCTAACTTGGACTGGTTGCGGTGGGGTTTGGGAACGAAGAGAAAATCCCACACAGCCTCATCATACCATGCTTCTCTTCTGGACTCTATCTCCAGCATGACCCCCCGTGGGATAGTCTTACCCAAACTCCAGAGCCACCTTCTTTTGAATCATGCGTTGCATTCTGGAAAGTCTGGGGATGGTCTGTCGATTTCCTCTCCCAGGTGGGGAGTATAGGGTCTCCACTCTCTGGATGAGGGAGACATAGACCTAATTTTGATCCCGAGCCTGGGCATAGCTTCTTGGTGGGGATAAATATGGGACCCGATTAGAATAGACATCACAGAATCCCTAGTCTCCTCATCAGGTGGACCTAGACTAGTTGGACTGGTCCGATCTTCGGACCCCCAGTCCCATTCAATCTCTTCTTTTGACTTCCAGATATTTACTCCCTCCTCTAAGGATCCAAAATGATGCTGGAAGCTGGGAGACCCCACATCAATGGCCCCGTCCTCTTCCTCACTGCTCACACTTGCAGCCCCGGTCACCGTTGACCATCTACTCCCCTCTGCCTGTTTTGGAACAAACTGGATTTTTGCCGCTGCAGTGTTCAATGCACATGGTGGCCGCTCCTCTGCCTGCACTACCTGCATGCATCCTGGCTCGGACATTCAGGGCTCTCTCAACTTTCTGGTCTGCTCTGCAGGTTCTCCGTCAGCACGTGGGATAGCCTCTGGCTCACTAAGGTACTCGCCATCTTGCTCCTCCACACACGTGTCTCCCTCTCAGCCCCACCCGAAAGCGGAAGTAATTTATAAACTCTCTTCCCCTCTTCGGATTGGCTGTGCGTGAGCGGCGTCTCCACCCACGACTTCAGATTGGCAGTGGCTCCTCCTGCTAGGCAGATCTCTCCAGCGCGCGCTTTCCCGCGAGGTACAGTAACCCCTCCAATGCCACTCCATCTCAGCTCAGCCTGCATGGAAGTTACTGTAAAATGGACCGTGCCCTTCAATCTGCATGCATCTGCCATCCTTGTCTGTACCAGGGCCACAGCTGCGCCTCCATCACTCTGAGCCAGCTGGCCCTCTTTGCTATTCAGTTGAATTGTCCCGCTGTCAGGCATTGCACGGTCGACACTTCCCTTCACTGCACTTGTACAGGAAAGACTCGCCATACTGTCCAGGAAAAATGTCCAGCTGTCATTAGATGCATGGTCAACAATTTTCTCAACAGCATCCTCTCTGCCACTATTTTGGAAGAATGTCCCGCTGTCATTGGATGCACGATCAACATTTTCCTGCATAGATAGGAAAGGGTTCCATGCTAGTCCAATGGCTGCAGCCTCCCTCAAAATGTAACCAAAGGTTATATGGGAATGTAATGGGAATGGGAGGAATGGTGGCGCTGCCTAGGGAGATATGAGCCAATATATGCATAAAGTAAGTGAATAAATGTGTTATAAATTGGATAAAATGCAAAATAGAAGATTGATGAATGGAGGTGCCTGAATATGACTTTAAAATTCAAAAGATGTGAAAAAAGTGCAAAATATCATAAATGAATACATATAATTAAATAAATCTATCAAGGTGCCATCATGAAGTGACCTAGTGCTGTAAATGCCAGTCCCAATTAATATTAAGTATCATAAATAAATATAAATATGTAAAAAGGTGAACAAATATATCACAAAAATCCACACAAAGGTGCAATCATAAAGTGACAGAGTGCAAGTGGTGATGTGATGAGCCACACATGGATAAATAATATTATAGCAGTGGTGAATCATGGAGGTAGTCTAATAGGAATCAACTATACAAAGTCTCTAAATTCATGCATATACAGTATATATATCTAGGCCGGGTGAGAGAGTCCATGAACGTGCTTGTCCCAGATGAATGAAAAAGCCAGGTGGGATTGGAGTGCTCGTGATCCCTCTGTTATATAATGTACTCACCAGAAAGAATAACCCCACACAGGGGTGTCTCCCTAAAAAATATGGATATGGTAGATCTCAATCCATCCTGGAACTTCCTATAGGTGTGACGCCCAATTTCTGGGTGGATGGTCCGTTAACCGGGCTAACTCACAGTTACCAAGGGTCCTTAGGCTGTTGGACAGCCCCCATAAAGAGGTAGACAAGGAAGGACCATATAGTGTAATTCAGTATCAAGAGTACAGTATATTACAAACAAGTAATAGGATACTCACATGAATAAAATGACATCAAGCGAGATAAAAACAACTACCGGAATGCAACCGCGTTCCAAAGGCAGGAACAGGAAATGACGTAGTGGCGCTCTACGAATTTCATCATCAAACGTCATCAGAAGCGTCATCAGAAGGACAAACAATATTTCAGAGCATTTCTTGATTCTTCCTTTTCTATGAAAAAATACACATATGAAGGAGAAAAAAAAAAAAACACTACTCATCCATTATTGTTACTTTAACATTTTCCTTATCCTACAGAAAAAATACACATATGAAGGAGAAAAAAAAATCACTACTCATCCATTATTGTTACTTTAACATTTTCCTTATCCTACAGAAACAAGTATAGATCATAATCTTTGCTTAAACCGTATGGATGTAAAGAATTTTATTATTTTATCCACCATACTTCTCTCTGCCTAAGCTTAAGGATCCTGTCTTCTTCCCTTTTGTCTTTCTTTATCTCTTCTAAGATCATAAATTGTAGATCTGTATCTTTATGGCCATATTGCATGCAGTGTTTTGGAACTGGTAAACCTGGCTGATTTTTCTAATTGATGACTGATGTTGTGACAAACGGTCCTTCATTTTTTGGGTTGTCTCTCTGACATATATCAATCCACATGGACAGATCAGTATGTAAATCACATTCGATGTCTGGCATGTGTGGAAACCACTGATTTTACATTTCTTTCCATTACTGGGGCGTACAAACCTTTCACATTCCGTTTCTCCTACTTCCTAGGAAAGCCCTTTTATTTGTATTTCTTGTTATTTGGTGTTCAGAATGTACAAGCATATCTATTATTGTTCTATTTCTTCTATATGCTTTTAATGGTATTTGTTGGAAGTAATCTATCTCAGGGTATGCACGTTGCAGGAGACCCCAATGTGTTTTAATAATTTTAAATATTTTCTCACTATAGCTATGGTAATGCTTGGAGAAAGGAAGATGTTTCATATTAGCCCTCCTCTTATGTTAGCTTTCTGTTACTATCCATGATGTTAACGGGTCGATTTTGACCCGTGTCTTAAATCAGCCATAAAATACCCTCTGAACAATTATTTATCATCCAATTTGTTTCTTACCACTTGGTTACCTTGTTAAGCTTCTTTATCCTTGAAAAGATTGTTTTTAATATTTTTGGTGTGACCCCTTAGACCTTTCTTTTGATAGCATACCTCTCATTTTCAAATTTAAAAAATGGTAAAATAAAGTCAGCAACTCTGAAATGTATTGGTCCTATGTTTCTTCACTTTATTTAGAGAAGCAGACAAGCAGGCAAAGAGATAGGCCCCTCCCTAACTACAGCTCACAGGGTTGAGAGGTGATTGGCTGTCAGTGTTACTAAGCAGAGAGAGTGTTTATGATTTCAGTTTTGGCACTTATTAGTGTCCTAAAATCCTATATTATAACTGGGTCAGAATTGACCCTAACACCATAAACGTCTTAATTTTCACCACAGTATTTTATAATTTAGTGAAAAGGATTATTTTTCTATTACATTGTTTAAATAGAGGTTCCTGACAAAGTAAAAAAATCTTGATGCAATAAACAAATTTATGTGATACTTATAGACATTCAAAACCTGAAAACGGGTCGCTTCTGACCCTAACATAAGAGGAGGGTTACATTTTTTATTTCTTTTTGAAGTTCTCACCTCACCATATCTTTCGGTCTTCCCAACTCCTGCCACACAATATTTGTTGGATATCCGTGATTTTTAAATCTTTGACACATTTCCTCTATTCTATGTTGCTTTCTGTTCTCATTGCTCACAATTCTTTCTACTCTAAATAATTGACTCCATACAACTGACCTAAACACATGCAAAGGATGGAAACTGTAAAAAAATAAATTCCTATCTGTAGGTTTGATATATATGTCAGATTCCACTCTCCTGTTGTCAATGCAAATCATAGTGTTCAAAAACAACACAGATTTACCACCAACATACATAGTGAATTTTATGTTGGTGCTTAATGAATTGAGTATCTCATTGAATACTTGAAGGGTTCCAATGTCACCCTGCAATATCACAAACACATCATCAATATAGTGCCACCATGTGGCGCAATGCTTGTTATAAATGTCTTCATTGTATATATACATCTCTCCTCAAACCTAGGCATAAAAGTGCGAACAAATGACGGAGCGACATTGGAACCCATTGCAACACTTTTCAGTTGTTGCACAAACACATCCTGAAAAAGAAAATAATTGTTATTCAAAATTAACTTCAAAAGTTTTTCAATCAGCCAGATTTGTGCTATAGAATATAAATCACTTGTTCTTATCAATTCTTTGGCTGCTGTGATTCCTGCATCTTGCGGTATGGACTTGTATAGGCTATTTATATCCTATGTTACTGGAATGTAATCAGGTGATGATTTAAGTTTTTGTAGAAAATTGTTTGTGTCCTTGATATATGACTTTGTTCCTTGTATCAAAGGGGATAAAATTTTATTCAAAATTGTGAAATAAGTGCTTAAAAAGTAAAGGGGTTTATTATCACTTTAAAAAATAGATCCCCTGCCCGATGCAGGGATCAATTTATAACTAGAGTTGAGCGGACACCTGGATGTCCGTGTTTGGCGGGTTCGGCCGAACTTTAAAAAAAAGTCCGGGTCTGTGTCCCGGACTTTTGCCGAACTTTTCCCGGACACCGAACCCCATTGAAGTCAATGGGGACCCGAACTTTCAGGCACTAAAATGGCTCTAAAACACCAATGGAAAGGGCTAGAGTGCTGCAAATGGCAGCAAAACGTTGTTAAGAGCATGGCAAGTGCTCTGCAAACAAATGTGGATAGGGAAATAACTTAAAACAACAAAAAAAAAACAGAAAAATAAAACAATGTTCTTCATCTCTGAAGGACGAGGCCCATATGGAGTAGGAGGGAGGTTGAGGTGGTGGTGGATGTGGCTGTGTCATAGGCGTGCACACAGGGTGTGCCGGATGTGCCTGGGCACACCCTAATCACCTAGGGCACATAGCATTATCGCTCTGTTTGCCAGTGAGGAGATGGGAAAGATCTCCCTCGGACCTGCTCTGCTCTATTTCACTTTGCCAGCAGGGAGAGTAATGTATCGGGGCCATGTACATGTAGGCAAACACATGCATGTGTATTTAAAATTTGGGGTGCACACCCTAATGCAATAGGCTGCGCACACCTATGGGCGGTGTAGGTGGAAGCGGCGGTGGAGGAGGACCAGGGCCGGATTAAGAGCATCATGGGCTTGGTGCTGAGGATTTTGAAGGGCATGCACCCAGAGGAGGAAGGGTGCAGCCATGCATGCCTAATTCCACATGGGATGCTGTCTCTGAAGCCCATAAACACATCCATGCATCGGCAACTGTCCCTCCTTGTCCGGCCTTCGTGCTGTGTGGGGAGGTTCTGAGGGAGCTGCCTGGGGAAGCGAGCATAGAAGCCAGACTTCTGTGTTTACAAGTGACAGAAGAGCGGTAACAGTGAATATGGCCAACCTGGGGCCTATATAAAGGTAGGGGCCTGGAGCTGCAGCTCCAATAGCCCCTACGTTAATCTGGCCCCGAGGAGGACGAGGTAGCCAACACTGCTTCTTTTCACAAATTTTAAATGAGGGTACACCCCAAAAGAGTGAGAAAGGGCAAAAATGGAACAATGGCTGGGTAAGGTCGGTATCCATCGCTATTCTGCACAAGGTACGGAAAAGTCCCGTGGGATCCATGCCTGGTTCATTTTAATGAACGTGAGCTTGTCCACATTGCAGTATGAGATGCGCCCCAAAAATTGGAAAGGTGTATCTCACACGTACCGACACAGACTATCCCGCAATTTAATTGTTTATACCCAAAGGTTTTGATTAAATAGCGGAATAGAAAATGTGATCAAAAAAAGTGTATGTATCTCACACGTACAAAACCACACTAGGCCCCAATTACTATTGTTTGTACCCCTAAAAGGCTGAATGAGGAGTAGGAGGAGTATGGAACAGGCAGCACCCTCAAATCTTCAGAAGTATAAGATGAACCCCAAAAACTTGGAAAGGTGGATCTCACACGTACCAACACAAACTATCCCGCAATTTAATTGATCCCCAAAGGTTTTTATTGAATAGCGGAATAGGAAATATGATCAAAAAAAGTGTATGTATCTCACACGTACAAAACCACACTAGGCCCCAATTACTATTGTTTGTACCCCTAAAAGGCTGAATGAGGAGTAGGAGGAGTATGGAACAGGCAGCACCCTCAAATCTTCAGAAGTATGAGATGAACCCCAAAAACTTGGAAAGGTGGATCTCACACGTACCAACACAAACTATCCCGCAATTTAATTGATCCCCAAAGGTTTTTATTGAATAGCGGAATAGGAAATATGATCAAAAAAAGTGTATGTATCTCACACGTACAAAACCACACTAGGCCCCAATTACTATTGTTTGTACCCCTAAAAGGCTGAATGAGGAGTAGGAGGAGTATGGAACAGGCAGCACCCTCAAATCTTCAGAAGTATGAGATGAACCCCAAAAACTTGGAAAGGTGGATCTCACACGTACCAACACAAACTATCCCGCAATTTAATTGATCCCCAAAGGTTTTTATTGAATAGCGGAATAGGAAATATGATCAAAAAAAGTGTATGTATCTCACACGTACAAAACCACACTAGGCCCCAATTACTATTGTTTGTACCCCTAAAAGGCTGAATGAGGAGTAGGAGGAGTATGGAACAGGCAGCACCCTCAAATCTTCAGAAGTATGAGATGAACCCCAAAAACTTGGAAAGGTGGATCTCACACGTACCAACACAAACTATCCCGCAATTTAATTGATCCCCAAAGGTTTTTATTAAATAGCGGAATAGGAAATATGATCAAAAAAAGTGTATGTATCTCATACGTACAAAACCACACTAGGCCCCAATTACTATTGTTTGTACCCCTAAAAGGCTGAATGAGGAGTAGGAGGAGTATGGAACAGGCAGCACCCTCAAATCTTCAGAAGTATGAGATGAACCCCAAAAACTTGGAAAGGTGGATCTCACACGTACCAACACAAACTATCCCGCAATTTAATTGATCCCCAAAGGTTTTTATTGAATAGCAGAATAGGAAATATGATCAAAAAAAGTGTATGTATCTCACACGTACAAAACCACACTAGGCCCCAATTACTATTGTTTGTACCCCTAAAAGGCTGAATGAGGAGTAGGAGGAGTATGGAACAGGCAGCACCCTCAAATCTTCAGAAGTATGAGATGAACCCCAAAAACTTGGAAAGGTGGATCTCACACGTACCAACACAAACTATCCCGCAATTTAATTGATCCCCAAAGGTTTTTATTGAATAGCGGAATAGGAAATTTGATCAAAAAAAGTGTATGTATCTCACACGTACAAAACCACACTAGGCCCCAATTACTATTGTTTGTACCCCTAAAAGGCTGAATGAGGAGTAGGAGGAGTATGGAACAGGCAGCACCCTCAAATCTTCAGAAGTATGAGATGAACCCCAAAAACTTGGAAAGGTGGATCTCACACGTACCAACACAGACTATCCCGCAATTTATTTGATCCCCAAAGGTTTTTATTGAATAGCGGAATAGGAAATATGATCAAAAAAAGTGTATGTATCTCACACGTACAAAACCACACTAGGCCCCAATTACTATTGTTTGTACCCCTAAAAGGCTGAATGAGGAGTAGGAGGAGTATGGAACAGGCAGCACCCTCAAATCTTCAGAAGTATGAGATGAACCCCAAAAACTTGGAAAGGTGGATCTCACACGTACCAACACAAACTATCCCGCAATTTAATTGATCCCCAAAGGTTTTTATTGAATAGCGGAATAGGAAATATGATCAAAAAAAGTGTATGTATCTCACACGTACAAAACCACACTAGGCCCCAATTACTATTGTTTGTACCCCTAAAAGGCTGAATGAGGAGTAGGAGGAGTATGGAACAGGCAGCACCCTCAAATCTTCAGAAGTATGAGATGAACTATGTCACATAAGAAACTCAACAAAACAAAACTATTTAGCTCATGATGTCGACAGAGTGTATCACATACAGTATATAATTTTTGTGTCCAAAATTCCACTTTAAAGTAGAACTAAAGGCAAAACCGTTTATTTTTAATTTTGGATGGAGTAAGGAAGTGTTATAACCCCTTTCAGTTTTTTTGCCATCTGCGTCCCATTGGAGACATTTTTCTTCATGTCCTGTCCCACAGTCAGAACAGGAAGTGAGAGAAAACTCCTCCAAAGTGAAAGAACCCCTGGTTGTATCCAGGGTCACCAGAACGTGTGTCTTCATTGGAAGATTTCCTCTTGATAACTCTTCTAGGGACAACCCAAAATTTTGGACTTTCTTTCATTTTTAGTGATCACAATAAATGTGACAAGTAGATAGGGTAAATCTCTCTAAAAGGGGCACAGATAGCAATAAAACCTAATAGGTATTCTAATCCCTCTCCACTCTATCCAAAACTAAAAAAAAAAAAAAATGCCTTTAGTTATACTTTACAGCTGCAGGCAAATAAAAAAAAAATGATCCTTTACAGCAGGACTGTGCCTACACTAAAGGTAAGGATTAGACCAGTCCCTGCAGTGTCTCCACTAGGGATCGACCGATATCAGTTTTTTGTTGCTGATACCGATACCGATATTTTGGCCATCGCATATCGGTATTGGCCGATATGGGCCGATATTTTGTACATTTAAAGTTTTAAAAAATAAAGACAATTTTTGGCACAAATCTGGTACTGAACATGTTAATTTTTGTTTAATGGCTGGCTTGCTAGCACTCTGTGGTGGGTGGCTGGCTGGCACCCTGTGGCAGGTGGGTCGCTGTCTGGCACCCTGTGGTGGGTGGCTGGCTGGCTGTCTGGCACCCTGTGGTGGGCGGCTGGCTTGCTGGCACCCTGTAGTGGATGGCTGGCTGGCACCCTGTTGTTGGTGGCTGGCTGTCTGGCACCCCATGGTGGGTGGCTGGCTGTCTGGCACCCTGTGGTGGGTGGGTGGCTGGCTGTCTGGCACCCTGTGGTGGATGGCTGGCTGGCACCATGTGGTAGGTGGCTGGCTGTCTGGCACCCTGTGGTGGGTGGCTTGCTTGCTGGCACCCTGTGGTGGGTGGCTGTCTGTCTGTCTGGCATGCTGTGGTGGGTGGGTGGCTGGCTGGCACCCTGTGGTGGGTGGCTGTCTGTCTGGCATGCTGTGGTGGGTGGGTGGCTGGCTGGCACCCTATGGTGGGTGGCTGGCTGGAAGGCACCCTGTGGTGGATGGCTGGCTGGCACCATGTGGTAGGTGGGTAGCTGTCTGGAACCCTGTGGTGGGTGGCTTGCTTGCTGGCACCCTGTGGTGGGTGGCTGGCTGTCTGGCATGCTGTGGTTGGTGGGTGGATGGCTGGCTGGCTGGCACCCTGTGGTGGGTGGCTGGCTGGCAGGCACCCTGTGGTGGGTGGGTGGCTGGCACCCTGTGGTGGATGGCTTGCTTGCTGGCATGCTGTGGTGGGTGGGTGGGTGGCTGGCTGGCACCCTGTGGTGGGTGGCTGGTTGGCAGGCACACTGCGAGACTAGTCCCGACTCCAGACGAGGCTGTCCATGGCGAGAGAGGCAGCCTAAGAAGGCAGAATGACGTCACGAAAATATCTGCAATATCAGTAACTTCTGGGGCCGATTCTGATATATCGGGGAAAGTGCATATCGACCCTCGATTTATTGGCCTTGCCGATAATCGGTCGATCCCTAGTCTCCACCCTCACATTCTACGGGTTTAGGGTCCTGACGTTGTCCTTCAATGGATGGGAGGGTGCTGAGGAACAGTTCATGGGGGAGCACTGTCTGTCGGTGGAGCAGAAGATCAGGTAAGTAAAACTGTTTCTCCTCTCCTCTAGACAAATCAAGCTATTAACCCTTGCAGTGGGGCTATGATCATTTTTATTTGCCTGGAGTTGGGCTTTAAGGGCCGCAGAGACAGAGCTGTTAAAGTGATTGTAAAGTCTTGTTTTTTTTTTTCTATAAAAAACAAACATGTTATACTTACCTGCTCTGTTGCAGTGGTTTTGCACAAAGCAGCCTGGATCCTCCTCTTCTCGGGTCCCTCTTCTGTGATCCTAGACCCTCCCTCTGGTTCAGTGCCCCCGCAGCTAGCAGCTTCCTATGGGGGCACCCGAGCCAAGGCACAGCTCCCTGTGTCAATTCAGATACAGAGCCCTGACCAACCCCGCCCCCTCTCTCCCCTGATTAGCTAGCTGAATTTGATTGACAGCAGCGGCAGCCAATGGCGCCCCTTCTGTGTCTCATCCAATCAAGAGGGAGAATCTCGGACAGCTGAGACGCTCATGGAAATCGCTGGACAGAGAGGGACCTAGTGTAAGTGTTAAGGGGGCTGCTACTCAAAGAAGGCTTTTTATTTTAATAGTTGGATATTATGGTTTATTATATACATACTTTTTATTTTAATGCATAGAATGCAATGCCTTTACAACTTCTTTAAGCTGTATTTAGATTACAAGCCTCCATTTGGACATCACTGACCTACTTCTTGCCACAAGACAGTCCCATGCAAAGTTTTCTACTACAGTTTGTACATTTATGTGCAAAAATATTCCTTACCATAATGCCAAAATATGAGGGAAGTCATCTTGTAAAAATGTGATCATTTAGGCACCCTGTATTAGCTCTATGTTTGGATTTATAAAATCTCAAGTTCAGGATGTTTTAGGATTTGCCACAATTGACAAATAAGGCAATTTTTCAGCATCTTTTAAAGATTAAACAGCATTTAATGCATGGACTGCTTCACAGGGAGCTGGCTAAATATATATTATTTGAAATTTAGCTGTTCCCATAAGAGTAAGCTACAGGGATCCTAAAATAGAGAAGTTAACAGAACAAAAGCTGGCTATAGTTGTGACACTTCTTAAAGAGACATTGTCATTCCACCCATTTAGGTCAAAGTGAGAGTGTCTGCTGAAAGTTCACCACCCAGCAAGTTCTACTTATTCATCTACGCTTTCTCACTGCATCCTCGCTACAGTAGTCCGCCTTGGGTAAGCTCCAGTGTTGGATGGTCTCAGTGCTTACCTGGGTTTATGATGAAGCTGCCCCTCCTGATACACTCAGTGTTCAGGCCTAGCAATTGGATTCTCAGGCCCAGTTACTGTTCAGTATGAGGTCCCATGCTTCCCTATACCCAAAATCCCTACCTAATTAGAGCAACAAAGCACAGAGTAAGGCTTTCCAACAGAATTGGGGAAGGTTGGGGTGGTATGTATACCTTGCTGAGGGGTGGGTTATTAGCAGACTCTACCGTCACTTAATTTGGAAACGTGAAAAAGTCTCTTCAGGGGGCACTAGTATTGTTTTCCAGTAATACATGTATCTGTGAGACAGCAAAAGATATGGTGAATAATAGTTAAATAAATGTATATGTATGTGTATTAAAATTGGTACCTTGTAAATATTAATTTTATATTGTGGAGGGACAGAGTGCGACACAGGGGGAGGTGACTGGTGGCATTAGGTGGAATTAGGCCACCAGCAGTCTGTGGGAGAGAAGGGAGTTGGAGAGGAGTATCCTGGGTATATCCATGAACCAAAAAGGAGGGGTGCCAGAGCCCTAGGGTAGCTGTGGGACTGAGTGATCTACCTCTCACCCAACCCCATGTGAGGCTAGTCAGGAGAGAGCATATAAAAGCACCGCAGGCATTGCAACCTACTTTGCACCTGCTTCCTTGCAGCCTGGAGGATCAGTCATCATAAGACAGATTTTGCCCACATGGACATTTGTCAGACATCACATGATGAGTGGTCTCTGGCCACCCACTGTTATGCTGTATTTTCCTACACCTATTTGGAAACACTACTGCCTATTATGGAGCTATCAGTTGTTTGGTACACTTTGCGAAGATACACTTACTCTTGTGGATTACAAATACCTTCATTTGAAGACTAAGTGCTCCACGCTGACTTTCTACAGACTTTGATTAGGGTCTATGTATTGTAATTAAGCCCCAGTGGTTAGCTGCATCCCTCCTACTTCATATTAGGGACATTTATTGAGTTTATTGTTTAACCACTTGTGGACCGCCTGCCCACAATGTTCTGCTGAAGGACAGCCCACACAGGCAAAGTATCACATACGTACGTTCCCGCCTGCTTCAGGGTTTTAGTTGTGTGCACGCATGCACGCCCCCCTCCCCCCTGCCAGTACCCACTGTGATTGTACACCAGAGACATCTATTAGTAAAAGCAGCACACTTTACACATATTGCACATAGTTGGCACGCATTTAACCTCTTAAATGCCCTAGATGTAAACCCTTTTCTAACCAGTGTCATTAGTACAGTTACAGTGTATAGTATTATCACGGATCACTTTATTAATGTCATTGGTGATGTTAGTGGCAGTTAGTCAGTTCCCCCCAGCATCAGTTAGTGTCAGATTGCCCGCCCCACTATAACAGTCCCATTATAAGTCATTTACCATCAGCATTAGTAGTATAAATAAAGAAATTCCAGTATATATATATATATATATACACACACACACATACACACACACACCATAGTTTGTAGGCACTATAACGTTTGCGCAAACCAATTAATATACACTTATTGGTTTTTTTTGTTTTCATCAAAGACATGTAGAAGAATACATTTTGCCCAAAAATTATGAAGAAATTCAATTTTTTTCATTTTTTATTGAATATGTTTTGTAGCAGAATGTAAAAAACATTTTTGTCTTTCAGTTATATCTCCAAAAAAAACTGTGGTGAATAAATACCACCAAAAGAAAGCTCTATTTGTATATAAAAAAAATAAAATTATATAAATTTGGGTACAGGGTTGCATGACCGCAAAATTACCAGTTAAATTAGCGCAGTGCTGAATCAGCATCAGGATCAGCAGTCCTGCGTTGCATGGGAGAATGTGGGGGGCCTGCTCATAACAAGGGACTGCTGAACAGCAAAAGAGAGCACTGCTGCTGAAGAAACAAGGACTAAGATAATTATATCAACCTTGTTATCACCCCCGAGTAGTTAAAGTGTTACTAAACCCACAACTGTAAAATCAGTCTGTATATACAGTAAAGCATGATTGTTGTACTCACGGTGGAACTTAAGGGGTTAATCCTCTGCATTGTGTAAAAAGTCTGTTTGATCCTGTCTTTTCTGATCCTCCCCTCCTTCCACATTCCCCTGATAATTTCCTGATAACACAGAGTCTATGGAGTCAGGCTGCGCATGCTCAGTTTGGTGTTTGTTGCTAGAGAGGTTTTTTTTATTTTCTTGGAAGGGTGCATGTGATCCCTCCTGCTTGATCCCAACTTGCAACCACTTGTTACCAACCTTTGGCTTGTTAACTGACTATGCTTTAGCTTGATCCGAACCTGCAACCACTTGTTACCAACCTTTGGCATGTCACTGACTACGCTGCTGCTTGATCGCTTCCTACTATATCTACTACTGGACCCTGGCTTGTTCACCTCCTAATGGAGCGATCCTTCGGGTCACAACAACCTGGTACTAACATGCAGCAAAATCCATCTCCACCATCAGGAGCTTTAGTAAATACCAGTGCTTAGACCTGGCTCCTTGAGAGAGCTTACATCATCTGCCAAGTTGACTTGCTTGTGTACTTATCCTGCTGGTTCAGTGGGAGCCTCTCTACTGCTATGGCTACTGGTCCCCGATACTGACCCCTGACTGACACCCAGTTTAGGCCCTATTACAATTATTTTGCTGGTGACAACTGCTGAGGATATACCCCCTTGCATTCCTAGTGCTGCTCCCCTGTTGGCTGATTCATCAAACTAGGATGAAGCAACACCATCAAATCAGGCAAAGCAAATCTCTGACCTCTAAAGTTGTTGTTTTGTTTTCAAATTTTCTCCAGATACAGGATGGCAAGTGTGAAATTGGTCTTAATACAGTAAAGCAATTTGTTGAAAAAAAAAAATACAGATTATGCTTTTACATATAATTCTTGATATGTTCAGTAGAACACTTCTCCACCTGTAGTAGTGACTAGGAATACGGAGACTGCCTGCTAGCTACACAGTGCTGAGAAATTGTTGTAAAGTGAGCTGCAGAATGTTTTATTTAGGTGCTATATCATTCACACCTGACTTATCTCCTACTGTTTAAAGGCTAAAATTGCCACAATCTGGGATCATTTAATGTGATATGAGAACAACACGCCTTGGATGGTGTATGTATAACAGCCCAATGCCATTTTGCAGGTAATTTACTTCCCTTCATATCAAGAAGTAGATAGCTAAAACTGCAGAATAATCTGCAAACAATGTTAACAAAATTGATCAACAAATAAGATACTGCGCTCAGCACAATATATTTATGTTATCTCTGAGAACTGGCATAAAGTGAGGACATTTAATAAGCTGACAGACAGTGGGGAGATAGCTGTACTGTTTCCCTGGATGTCTGCTGCTGCTGCATTCTTGGAATCGTTTTTGGCAGTGTTACGTAATTCAGACGCTTACTTTCATAAATACAGTCAGTGCTTTACGAAGCTGTCACTTTAATTCGCAGACAGCTTTAGGTTACACGATGTAAAGCAGTGGTGGTCAACTTTATCAAAAGGGGGGGCCTCAAGTACGGCCCTCATAATTTCCAAAGGGCCGCACACAGAATTCAGTAAAATTTAATTGTCAAAGACAGCAGAAAAAAAAAGAATGGTGTAATACAAGGATATGGTCAGACTCAGAGACTGCAGACAAGATAAAAGCAATGGTCAGAGACTTTGAACATGAAACAAGAGATGTTGAGAGATTTTGGATATAATGCAAGAGATGGTTAGGGACTGTGGACAGAAATGGTCACTGCAGAGAAGTAATCAGAGACTGTAGACACGATATACTGTAAGAGATGAGTAGAGACTACAGATATGGTATAGGAGATTTGTCAGAGATTGCAGACATGATATAAGAGATGGTTAGAGACTGCAGACATGCTATAAGAGATGGTTAGAGACTGCAGACATGATACAAGAGATGGTCTGGTGCCGTGGACAAGGTGAAAAAGATGGTCAGAGATTGTGGACATGACACAGTAGATGGACAGAGACTGCAACCATAATTATAAGAGATGGTTACAGACTGTAGACATGGCATAGGAGATGGGCAGAGAATACAGACATTATATAACAGATGGTTAGAGACTGCAGACATAATAAAAGAGAGGGTCAGGTACTGCGGACAAGGTGAAAAAGAAGGTCAGAGACTGTGGAAATGACACAAGAGATGGTCAGAGACTGCAGACATGATACAAGAGATGGTCGGTCAATACCTGTGGACATACCTGCAGGAGGATGTCAGAGACTGTGAACCTCTCCAGTGGACAAGGTACTGAAGACTGCAACCCTGTCTTTTAGAATTGAGGATCTTGGACACCTCATACTTTTGTTGTCCATCGGTGAGAATGGTGGTGGCTGGACCATCCTGGAGTAGCAGGAAGTGTGGAAAACCGGATGTATTCAAAGAGAGGTGGGTAACTGTAAATGATACATTACCAGTCCAATTTGAGAAAGTACTCTGTAGGGACCAATGAATCGAGGGCCCCATTTTGGATGATGGTTGTTTAAGTCGAAGATTGCTAGTAGATAGCCAGACTCTGTCTCCTACAGCGTACGGATATAGGTAACGTCTTTAAGAAAAATGAGAACTTCCGCGCTATGGATTAAGTGGATAGATAATTAAGTGAAAAAATGTGTGTATAAATAAATAAATAAAAAATATGTAGTAAATGTATGAAATATAAAAAATATATATATATATATAGATATATCTAAAAATAGGCTGCAGCCTCCCTGGATGATAGTCCGGAGACTATGCACTGGATATAAAAGGAATAGGGGTGATGGCGCTGCCTATATAATTTAGATATAATAAAAAGCTGTGCTGCAAAGTGCCTTAAACTAAAAGCAATAATGTGTAATATTCAAACAATAATATATTTCATAAAAACTTCAATTAAGTGCAAGTGCAAGGTATAAAAGTGCCTGCAGAAAGATTAGAAAGTGACTGGTGCAATGATGTATGAGCAATAAATAATATTTAACATGCAATATTAATGTGCTAAAAAGTATATAATACTATATAAAGTGAGCTGTTCCACTAATACCACGTGTTGGCATGGGGAATAAAAAAGTGCCAACAGAGCAACAATAGAAAAAAATTATTATTTTAAAAAATACAGCTTGCAATGTCCAATAAGAAAGATCCAGTAGAAAAGTCTATTTCATGTGCGGTGACTTCAAAAGCAATAAAAGTGACAACACTCGGAACAAACCGACACTCAGGTGGAAAGGTGACCCCGTGGTGGGTGGTAAGGTGCTGGGATTCCTTTGATAAAATTGCACACTTACCAGAGACACCCACCCCACACAGGGGTATAGAGCGGGTGTATTTATGGGTCTGGCAACCTAGCGGTATCCTAGTGCTTCCCAGCCACTATAGATGCGATGGTGCTTGTATATAGCGAATTCGCATCTATAGTGGCTGGGAAGCACTAGGATACCGCTAGGTTGCCAGACCCATAAATACACCCGCTCTATACCCCTGTGTGGGGTGGGTGTCTCTGGTAAGTGTGCAATTTTATCAAAGGAATCCCAGCACCTTACCACCCACCACGGGGTCACCTTTCCACCTGAGTGTCGGTTTGTTCCGAGTGTTGTCACTTTTATTGCTTTTGAAGTCACCGCACATGAAATAGACTTTTCTACTGGATCTTTCTTATTGGACATTGCAAGCTGTATTTTTTAAAATAATAATTTTTTTCTATTGTTGCTCTGTTGGCACTTTTTTATTCCCCATACCAACACGTGGTATTAGTGGAACAGCTCACTTTATATAGTATTATATACTTTTTAGCACATTAATATTGCATGTTAAATATTATTTATTGCTCATACATCATTGCACCAGTCACTTTCTAATCTTTCTGCAGGCACTTTTATACCTTGCACTTGCACTTAATTGAAGTTTTTATGAAATATATTATTGTTTGAATATTACACATTATTGCTTTTAGTTTAAGGCACTTTGCAGCACAGCTTTTTATTATATCTAAATTATATAGGCAGCGCCATCACCCCTATTCCTTTTATATAGGTAACGTCTTTGTCTATTGGCATGAACTTTATATCTCCCAGAAGCTTTCTGTAACAGGACATGGATCTTCCTCCAGTGCAGAAACAAATCCTTCACGCGTTGATCTTTTGCAGGCACGCCAGAAGATGGTTGCAGCAGAGGAAAAGATCGTGGGTGATAGCCTAATGCTGCATATAATGGAGTAGTATGCAGTGAACCGTGCCAACGAGAATTGGGGGCAAATTCTGCTAAAGGCAAAAGCTTGGACCAATTGGACTGTAGTGAGTTGGCATAATGATGACGATAGGTCTCTAGGGTCTGGTTCATATGCTCAGTTTGTCTATCAGTTTGTGAGTGGTGTGAAGTAGAGAGGGACACCGTAGTCCCTAAACTTCTGCAAAGGATCTCCAAAATTGGGATACAAACTGGGAACCACGGTCTGAGACTATGCTGATAGATATCCCGTGGTGCCTGACGATATGTGATAGGATGGGTGCAGAGAGAATTGGAGCTGAAGGTAGTCCTGACAGTGGTACAAAGTGCAACATCTTAGAAAAACGAGTAAGCGGGACTGAGTTCTGTGCTATAATCTTGTGTGGGGGAATTATGTACTGCTCAGTGGGCTGGACAAGTTCAGAGAATATAAACTGATGGGAAAGAGGATCAACTTTCCTGTTCTTGTGTCCTGGAATATATGACAAAATAAAATTGAAATGGGCCTGACATGAATTAAGACGTTTGGCAGACTGAAGATACATAAACTTTTTGTGGTCCGTCAGAATCATAAAAGGTTTTAGGGTCCCTTCCAAGAGATGTCTCCACTCTGTCAGTGCCAGTTTAATTGCCAGAAGCTCACGATTGCCCACATCATAATTTATTTATTATTTATTTATTTTGAAAAAAATGCGACTGGGTGAATCTTGCCAGACCTTTGTTGTCTTTGAGATAACACAGCCCCAGCTCCCACTTCAGAGGTTTCCACTTCAACGATATACTACAGATCTGGGTTGGGATGCTGGAGAGTTGAAGCCATGCTAAATATTTCCTTTAATTTCTGGAAAGCAGATACTGTTTCTGAGGACCACACCTTACAGTTTCCCCCTTTCTTGGTTATAGCAGTAAGGGGGGAAGCAATGGTGGCAAACCCTTTTATGAAGCATCTGTAATAATTGGCAAATACCAGAAAACTTTGGATCCCTTTTAGAGTGTTTAGTTGGGGCCACTGGAGAACAGCCATCAGTTTTTGTGGATCCATTGGAAACCTTCAGGACTTTTGATATACCCCAGGAATGGTATCTGACTTTGATGAAAAGCACACTTGTCAAACTTGGCAAAAAGGTGGTTTCCATGTAAGCGCTGTAACACCTGCTTCATGTGAAACACCTGTTCCGGGTAAGATTTGGAAAAGATTAATATGTCATCTTGGTATATTATGACAAATGTGTTCCTGAAGTCTTGGAAAAGTTCATTCATGAAATGTTGGAAAACAGCAGGGGCATTTCAGAGACCAAATAGTATCACTAGTTATTCATAATGCCCTTACCGAGTATTAAAAGTGGTCTTCATCTCATTACCTTCCTTTATTCAAATCAAACTATATGCCCCCCGTAAGTCCAGTTTTGTAAAAATAGTAGCTCCTTTTATAACTTCAAACAACTCCAGAATGAGAGGCAAAGGGTAAGAATCTTTCACAGTAATTTGGTTCAGTCCTCGATAATCAAGACCTCCAGCTTTCTTTTCAATAATGAAGAATCCTGCCCCTACGGTAAGGAGGAAAGGTGGATAAAACCTCTCTTTATACTGTCCTGTATGTATTCCTCCAAAGACTTCTGCTCTAGCTGGTACAGAACATAAGTCTTTCCTCTGGGAAGAGGTACTCCAGGAATCAGGTTGATTGCACAGTCAAACGTACGGCTTGGAGGTAGGACTTCTGCTTTCTGTTTGCAGAATACATCCGCAAAATGTGAGTATTCATGTGGAAGAGTAGGTGGTGTCTCAACAGAAGCCAAGATACCTAAATGTAGTCCCTGGGGGTGATGGATGCAGTTAAATAGACAGGAAGACCCTCAAGATAGTAATTCTCCATTTGGCCAGTCAAAGGATGGGTTGTGCTGTAGCAACCAGGGGTAACCCAGAATCACGGGCAGGTAGGGAGATTCAATTATAGATAAAGTTATCTTCTCCTTGTGCAGGGCATCGATTTGAAGGGTAACAGGGGTTGTCTCGAATTCCACAATGCTTTTACCCAACGGCTGGCCGCAAAGAGTAGTGACCCATAGGGGTATGGGCTTGGAGACTAATGGAATGTTGTGCTTTTTAGCGAAACCATAATCCATGAAGCCCCAGAATCCACAAAGACCTTTACAGTGCACTAGGGGCGATATTTTATGGATAATGGCAGGTATTGTTAACTTTGATTTGGAGGAATAATTTCTAAGGTCTAACCCAGTTCCTCTGACACAAGTTAGACCTTTCCCTTTTACTGGACAGGAAGGACAAGAGGATAATATGTAATTAATAAACATAGACCCAAGGAACGTCTTCTCTGTCTTTCAGCTTCTGACAAATGAAAACGATTGACCTCCATGGTCTTCTTCCTTCTCTTGACACCTTTCATGAAAGCAAACATCCAAGCAGACTTAACTTTAAACTTTTAAGATCATCTGGGAGATCCTTATAAACCAGTTCATCTTAATGCAATCTGCAAATCCTTTATGGAAGGTTTCACACAGGGCACTGACATCTCAGTTTGTCTTCTCAGCATCTTGCAGCGATGGATCATTGAGTTCAAGGTATGAGGTGACCCATGCCAAAGCGTTTCCCTTTAGTAAGGATATCACAAAGGTCACTTTTGTGGTAGAAGTACTAAATTCCTCAGGGTTGTTATGAAAGAGTAACTGACACAGATTTAAAAAACCTCTGCAAACTCCAGTCTCACCCCCAAATTTTCCAGGTAAAGTGATTTTGAGAGGCACAAATGGCACCGCCGGGACAGCTACTGTAGTGGGCTAGCCTGCAGCAAGGATTTCCTCATACAGGTGAGCTTGTCCAGCTTAGAGTCCAGGGAAGACAGATGTGCCTCATGGGTACCAAGCAAATGTCCTTGGCGGATAATAGCCTTCACCAAATTAGCAGGGTCCACTGTCATATTGGCCCATTGAATATGTGATGCACCTGTAATAGGCTGAGTTCGAAGTGGATCTTAGGCTGATGATTAGGCGAAGACGTGGTCAGGCAGGCCGGCTGAGATCTAGATGCGAGGTACAAAGTCGGTATCCGGGAGAGTAGTAGGAAGGCAGGCAGAGGCCAAGACATGATCGGGCAGCAAGGTACAAAATCAGCAGGCAGAAGAATGGTCAGGAAACAGGCAAGAGTCACGGTGTAAATCCAGCACATAACACAGAGGCAGCTCAGACAGGAACTAACCCAAATCAATGGGCCCAGAGCACAGGAAGTGTCCAGTATTTAAAGCCTGAAAAAATTGCAGATCTTCTACAGCTGGTTGGCAGCTGTCCATAAGGAGAGTTGCACAGTGCAAAAAACCTGCAGCAGAAACCAAGACCTTCCAGAGGCTGAATGGCTAGGTCTATGCACTTCCACACCAGAAACCTAGGTTCAAGCCCCAAACCAGAGCTGATCTGACATGTAAATGACATAACCAGAATCTACATTTATGAGAAGTCTGTAATCAGGTGCTACGGTCTCTGTCGCAGTACTTTATATTATGTCTCAAGGTTAGTATGGATGTCTTAAACCTGGTACACGCTAGTTGATTTTTTTTTTTTAATCCAGTGGATTGGAGTGGCTCCTCCTAAGCTCTTCAATTTTTTTCTCATTCAACCCCTGCTGAGCTATTGTGTTCTGACAAGGGGACGGCCCTCACACTAGAACACACCCGTCAGCACTCTCAGCCATTGGCGGAGATCACTGATCAGGTGCCAATTGGCAGGCCTTTTTTGGTCATGCCCAAAGCTGATGGCTGGCTTTTGTTGGCTTTGTATTGAACTGGCCAGGCACCCTACAATCTCATGGTACAATCTCCGTTAATTTTACTAAAACTATGCAATGTTACAACCCACCTAAACAATCGAATACTGGTAAATACCATAAGTTAAATACACAATCTTGTGTAAAGATTTTTGATGAAATGAATAAACTGGTGACATGTTCTCTTTAAGCCCACTGATCAAGTGTGTTTCTTGGTACTCATTGTAGATGATTTGGTATTGAGCTATATAGTTTAATGCAGACAAAAACAGCAAACATATGCATGTTGAAGTTTTGAATAATTTGAAGAACATTAGTCTAAACTACTTGTGTCAAACAGAAACAGAAGGCTGCGGGCTAAATCTGGACCTCCAAGCTATTTCTGATGTTGGACGAGAAGGCCTGGCTTGCAGTTTTTGCTCTAATTCATTCTAAAGATGTTCAATCAGGTTGTGGTCAGTACTCTGTGCAGGCCAGTCAAGTTCCTCCACCCCAAACTTCCTTAGCCATGTCTTTATGGACCTTAGTTGTGCATTTGTACGCAGTCATGTTAAAAAAGGAAGGGGTCATCCCCAAACTGTTCCTACAATGTTGGGAGCATGAAATTGTGCAAAATGTTTGGTATGCTGATGCCTTAAGAGTTCCTTTCACTGGAACTAAGGGGCCAAACCCAAACCCTGAAAAACAACCCCACACCATAAGAGGAACTTGACTGGTCGACACAGAGTCCTGACCTAAACTAGACAGAACACCTTTGGGATGAATAAGAGCGGAGACTGCGAGCCGGGTCTTCTCATCCCACATCAGCGCTTGACCTTACAAATGCGCTTCTGGAAGAATGGTCAGAAATTCTGATACACACACTTCTAAACCTTGTGGACAGCATTCCCAGAAGAGTTATAGCTGCAAAGGGTGGGCCAACTCAATATTGAACCCTATGGACTAAGACTGGGATGCCATTAATGTTCATATGTATGTAAAGGCAGGCGTCCATATAATTTTAATACTATAGTGTAGAACAATCCTAAAACTTGTACTCTATGTAGCACACTCCTGAACCCTGACCTCTGCACTCTGTGAATAAGGCACCCCTGAAACTGCATTCTGTACATAGGGCACCCCTGAACTCTGCACATAACATACTCCTGGTATTTATTGCCCCTTTATTATCCTCCCGCTGTTTGGCAATTTGGCCACACCCACCATTTGATGCAGTTTGGCAGGGGGTGTGGTTGAGTTCCTGCATCTATTTTCTCAGAAAAAAACCCCCAGATAAATGTATATAGTCTTAGAGATACAATTGGCTCTTTGAAGACAACCATAATGCTGATGTGGCCCGTGCCCATGGTCTAAATGGATGCTTCAGTTTAGGAGACTTTATTGCAGACTGATTGGTGGAGGGAGAACTTGTTTTGTTGTATGTGGGACAAATGCACTTTTTTACCCCTTGATTAAAATAAACCTGGAAATCTTAAGGAAATAGACTACTATCTATTTTTTGTGTTTTTTTTTTTTCGCAAAGAAAACATGTAAATCTATTTCACATATATAAGGGGTGGGTAAAACAAAGTCAGGACAAGTTATTTCCAATGTGCATTACAGCACCTGTTCAGTTCAGCAAATTACTTAAAGCAAAGCAGATGAAAAATTCATTTCTTGGCTTGGTTCTTATAGACAGTCGCCTGAAAGAATTCAAGCAGCAAGTCTATTCCGTGGTTTTCTTCGTTTATTGAAAGGACTAATATGGAAATCACAAACTCCAAGATCTAGCACCGGAAGTTCCTGACATTGCAATCACTATCACTCTGTCCGCTAAACTCAGCTTCTACCATGCCAAGGTATCAAGAATTCCAACTATGCGCTTTGAAAAGCTTCTCTCTGCAATGGA
This sequence comes from Pelophylax lessonae, assembly GCF_965119305.1. Lineage (NCBI taxonomy): Eukaryota > Metazoa > Chordata > Amphibia > Anura > Ranidae > Pelophylax > Pelophylax lessonae. Next base: position 106,973,494 of record NC_138769.1, read on the forward strand.
ATTTTGTAACTTCTGATCTAACAGAGACTCAGGAAAGGGGGGGAGAAGGAGATCAATAAAAAGTGTATTTCACCCAATAACAATATCCCCAATGTATTATTTACTTGCGGAATTTACAATGTGATGCACTGTGTAAATACAGCAAGTATGATGTGTCATGTCTCAGTAGGCTGGGAAACAAAAGCTGAATTGAGGTCATATTAGACTAAAATATAATATGTGAAACAAGCTGTGTTTTCTTTACCTACCTGTGAGTTCCTTGGAATGCTTGGAAAGAGCTTTTCGGTGACCTTAGAATACTTTTAAGTGGCATGTAAAGGCCTAAGTAAGCAGCTATAGGGCCCATACGAAAAATAACTGCTCTAATCTTTTCATTTTATGGGACCACAAAAAAAGACAAGGTCCCTTTTAAAATAAGACATGACAAAATGTAGAGGGCAGTAACTCATAGAACCAATCAGAATTTATCTTGCATTGTTCTAACTGCACATTAGCTGTACAAATCTAATGTGTGCCCATTTTGGGTAACACACAGTATCTCCCAAAAAAGAGTACACCCCTCACATTTTTGTAAATATTTTATTCTATCTTTTCATGTGACAACACTGAAGAAATGGCACTTTGCTACAATGTAAAGTAGTGAGTGTACAGCTTGTATAACAGTGTAAATTTGCTGTCCCCTCAAAATAAATTAACACACAGCCATTCATATCTAAACCACTGGCAACAAAAGTGAGTACACGCCTAAGTGGAAATGTCCAAATTGGGCCCAAAGTGTCAATATTTTGTGTGGCCACCATTATTTTCCAGCACTGCCTTAACCCTCTTGGGCACGGAGTTCACCAGGGCTTCACAGGTTGCCACTTGAGTCCTCTTCCACTCCTCCATGATGACATCACAAAGCTGGTGGATTTTAGAGAGCGTTGCGCTCCTCCACCTTCTGTTTGAGGATGCCCCACGCTCAATAGGGTTTAGGTCTGAAGAGATGCTTGGCCAGTCCATCAGCTTTATCCTCAGCTTCTTTAGCAAGGCAGAAGTCATCTTGGAGGTGTGTTTGGGGTCCTTATCATGTTGGAATACTGCCCTGCGGCCCAAGAGAGGGGATCATGTGCTGCTTCAGTATGTCACAGTACATGTTGGCATTCATGGTTCCCTCAATGAACTGTAGCTCCCCAGTGCCGGCAGCACTCATGCAGCCCCAGAACATGACACTCCCACTACCATGCTTGACTGTAGACAAGACACACTTGTCTTTGTACTCCTCACTAGGGATGATCGAACATCGGTTCGACTCGAACATTGACTGTTCGAAATTCGGCCGAATTCCGAACTTTTTGCTGAAAAAGTTCGGAATTCGGCAACCAGAACCGACAAAAATGCAATGGGACAGGAAATGGGCTTTAAAAGCCCATGATTGGACCAGAACCATCAGTAAAAGCCAATTGAGGGGGCAGGAGAATGCTAGGAATGTGATTGTAGTGACTAGGGGGTCCAGAGGCCAATCATTAGTGAATACGCCCCCCAGTATATAAGATAGCCCTGCCAAATCTCTACCATTTTTATACAGGGATGCGGAAGAGAGTGGAAGCAGTTCTGTTACTTCTGCTCTCAAAGTGTCATTTAGCAATTATTAGTGTGAGGAAAGGGATATCTAGTGTAGTTAGGGTACTATTTTCCACTATAGTTAGATTTAATAATCTAGTTTCTGTAGGGAAAGTGTTAAGTGTAAAGGTGACCGTAGTGTAGTGTAGTGTAGGGTTAACTGACTCTGACTGCTATGGCAGGGTGACACAACCCTTCCATGTCAGGGTGACCACTATAGAGAAAAGTTTGTTTCTCTTAGAACACTTACAGAACAGGATGGTGGCTTCTCCCCTGTCACCCTGCTTTTTGTTGCAGGCGTTTATAGGGCTTTTTTGAGGACATGTTTGGAGTCAGGCATGACATCTGAACTTCTGTGTAGGGGTATATATACACACACACACACATGTATGTATATATACACATACACATATATAGGTGTGAAAATAACAGAAACCTATGCTTGCGCTAATGAAATAATTAACAGGCATACAGTCAGGTCCATAAATATTGGGACATCGACACAATTCTAATATTTTTGGCTCTATACACCACCACCATGGATTTGAAATGAAACAAACACGATGTGCTTTAACTGCAGACTTTCAGCTTTAATTTGAGCGTATTTACATCCAAATCAGGTGAACGGTGTAGGAATTACAACAGTTTGTAAATGTGCCTCCCACTTTTTAAGGGACCAAAAGTAATGGGACAGATTAACAATCATAAATCAAAATTTCACTTTTTAAAAAATGGTTGCAAATCCTTTGCAGTCAATTACAGCCTGAAGTCTGGAACGCATAGACATCACCAGACGCTGGGTTTCATCCCTGGTGATGCTCTGCCAGGCCTCTACTGCAACTGTCTTCAGTTCCTGCTTATTCTTGGGGCATTTTTCCTTCAGTTTTGTCTTCAGCAAGTGAAATGCTTGCTCAATTGGATTCAGGTCAGGTGATTGACTTGGCCATTGCATAACATTCCACTTCTTTCCCTTAAAAACTCTTTGGTTGCTTTCGCAATATGCTTCGGGTCATTGTCCATCTGCACTGTGAAGCACCGTCCAATGATTTCTGAAGCATTTGGCTGAATATGAGCAAATAATATTGCCCAAAACACTTCAGAATTCATCCTGCTGCTTTTGTCAGCAGTCACATCATCAATAAATACAAGAAAACCAGTTCCATTGGCAGCCATACATGCCCACGCCATGACACTACCACAACCATGCTTCACTGAAGAGGTGGTATGCTTTGGATCATAAGCAGTTTCTTTCCTTCTCCATACTCTTCTCTTCCCATCACTCTGGTACAAGTTGATCTTGGTCACATCTGTCCATAGGATGTTGTTCCAGAACTGTGAAGACTTTTTTAGATGTTGCTTGGCAAACTCTAATCTGGCCTTCCTGTTTTTTAGGCTCATCAATGGTTTACATCTTTTGATGAACACTCTGTATTCACTTTGGTGAAGTCTTCTCTTGACTGTTGACTCTGACACACATACACCTATCTCCTGTAGAGTGTTCTTGATCTGGCCAACTGTTGTGAAGGGTGTTTTCTTCACCAGGGAAAGAATTCTTCGGTCATCCACCACAGTTGTTTTCCGTGGTCTTCCGGGTCTTTTGGTGTTGCTGAGCTCACTGGTGCGTTCTTTCTTTTTAAGGATGTTCCAAACAGTTGTTTGGCCACACCTAATGTTTTTGTTATCTCTCTCATGTTTTGTTTTTTCAGCCTAATAATGGCTTGCTTCACTGATAGTGACAGCTCTTTGGATCTCATATTGAGAGTTGACAGCAACATAGTCCAAATGCAAATAGCACACTTGAAATGAACTCTGGACCTTTTATCTGCTCCTTGTAAATGGGATAATGAGGGAATAACACACACCTGGCCATGGAACAGCTGAGCAGCCAATTGTCCCATTACTTTTGGTCCCTTAAAAAGTGGGAGGCACATATACAAACTATTGTAATTCCTACACCTTTCACCTGACTTGGATGTAAATACCCTCAAATTAAAGCTGAAAGTCTGCAGTTAAAGCACATCTTGTTTGTTTCATTTCAAATCCATTGTGGTGGTGTATAGAGCCAAAAAGATTAGAATTGTGTCGATGTCCCAATATTTATGGATCTGACTGTATGTCTCCGCTCCTATAACACCTATATATGTGTATAAATACATATAAGTGTGTGTGTATATATACCCCTATACAGAATTTCATATGTTTTGCCTGCCTCCAAAGACCCCCAAAAAATGCCCAAAAAATGCCTGCTGCAAAAACACACCTGGGCGTTTTAGGAGCTGGCGTTTTTTTTGGGCATTTTTTGGGAGTCTTTGGAGGCAGGCATAACATCAGAACTTCTGTGTAGGTTTATATATACACACACACATGTATGTATATATACACATACACATATATAGGTGTGAAAGTAGCAGAAACCTATGCTTGCGCTAATGAAATAATTAACAGGCATATGGCTTCTCTGCTATAACACCTATATATGTGTATGTGTATAAATACATATAAGTGTGTGTGTATATATACCCTATACAGAAGTTCAGATGTTATGCCTGCCTCCAAAGACCCCCAAAAAAGACCCCCAAAAAAAGCTCTATTTGTGGGAAAAAAAGAACATCCGTTTTTGTTTGGGTACAGCGTTGCATGACCGCGCAATTATCAGTTAAAATAATGCAGTGTTGTAACGCAAAAAATGGCCTGGTCATTAAGGGGGTAAAACGTTCCAGTCCCTAAGTGGTTAAAGACACACATTAAAGCAGATTTATCAAAAAAAAAGAAAAAAAAAAGACATTTGTTACAATTCCGTTCCCTATGGGTAAATTGTGGAATTTTGCCCCTTGTTTTCGAAGTGCTTTCTATTCATGAGGTCCCTCCTGCCCCCCTCTGCTCTTGCTGGGACCAATCTGAATACATTTTTGAAGAAGTCGACTGATTCAAAACTGCAGCATTTCTTGTCTATGAGCACTTTCCACAGACAGGCAGTAGCAAGAGAAATGTAGAGGGAGGGGGATTTGTCAGGCCCTGCATTCCTTTTGATGTTGCTTGTCGGTAGAAAGTGCTTACAGCCGAGACAAGTTGCACTTACGAATCAGTTGTCTCCTTCAAAGCTGTTGTCACACATAACAGAAATTTATGAATGAAGACAACAACAGTACCTTTCATTCAATAATTAATTATTGCAGATAGTGCCAGGACAAGATAATCTAGAGCCCAGGGCGGACATGCCAAAGTGACCCCCCCCCCCAAGTTGTATGAGTATTATGTGTCAGCAAAAATCCCCCTACAAAAAAAACTGAGCACTAATTTGCATGCTGACCCCCTAAGCATAAATTCCCCTCCTCCCAGTACAAATCCATCCCCTTCTGAAATCACCCATCCCAGTACATATTTTTGCCCCTCCCTAATCCCAAAGCTCAAATGCCCCTGCATCCCCAAAAAATCACCATTCAGCATAAATCCTCTACTCCTAAAATTTCCCCTCCTAGTACACATCCCCCCCCCACTCCAAATCCCACCTCCCAGCATAAATATTTCTTCAATTCCCCCTCCTAGCACAAATCTTCCTCCCCCTAATCCTCCAACTGTAACTCCTTAAACTATGTAGTGCAAGGGCCTGCCTGATTGCATACAAATTAAAAGTGTTTAGATTTGACCTCATATTATATGGTTTTGGTAAATCTAAAGGAAAAAATCTAAAGACAATTATCTGTATAGTGTGTAGGGTTGAGCGGACACCTAGATGTCCGTGTTCGACGGGTTCGGCCGAACTTTAAAAAAAAGTCCGGGTCCGTGTCCCGGACTTTTACCGAACTTTTCCCGGACACCGAACCCCATTGAAGTCAATGGGGACCCGAACTTTAAGGCACTAAAATGGCTCTAAAACACCAATGGAAAGGGCTAGAGTGCTGCAAATGGCAGCAAAACGTAGTTAAGAGCATGGCAAGTGCTCTGCAAACAAATGTGGATAGGGAAATAACTTAAAACAACAAAAAAAAACAGAAAAATAAAACAATGTTCTTCATCTCTGAAGGACGAGGCCCATATGGAGTAGGAGGGAGGTTGAGGTGGTGGTGGATGTGGCGGTGTCATAGGCGTGCGCACAGGGTGTGCCGGGTGTACCTGGGCACACCCTAATCACCTAGGGCACATAGCATTATCGCTCTGTTTGCCAGTGAGGAGATGGGAAAGATCTCCCTCGGACCTGCTCTGCTCTATTTCTCTTTGCCAGCAGGGAGAGTAATGTATCGGGGCCATGTACATGTAGGCAAACACATGCATGTGTATTTCAACTTTGGGGTGCACACCCTAATGCAATAGGCTGCGCACACCTATGGGCGGTGTAGGTGGAAGCGGCGGTGGAGGAGGACCAGGGCCGGATTAAGAGCATCATGGTCTTGGTGCTGAGGATTTTGAAGGGCCTTAAGGGCCGTGCCTTGGCATGCACCCAGAGGAGGAAGGGTGCAGCCATGCATGCCTAATTCAACATGGGATGCTGTCTCTGAAGCCCATAAACACATCCATGCATCGGCAACTGTCCCTCCTTGTCAGGCCTTCGCGCTGTGTGGGGAGGTTCTGAGGGTGCTGCCTGGGGAAGCGAGCATAGAAGCCAGACTTCTGTGTTTACAAGTGACAGAAGAGCGGTCACAGTGAATATGGCCAACCCGGGGCCTATATAAAAGGTAGGGGCCTGGGGCTGCAGCTCCAATAGCCCCTACGTTAATCTGGCCCTGAGGAGGAGGACGAGGTAGCCAACACTGCTTCTTTTCACAAATTTTAAATGAGGGTACACCCCAAAAGAGTGAGAAAGAGCAAAAATGGAACAATGGGTGGGTAAGGTCGGTATCCATTGCTATTCTGCACAAGGTACGGAAAAGTCCCGTGGGATCCATGCCTGGTTCATTTTAATGAACGTGAGCTTGTCCACATTGTCTCTGGACAGGCGGCTGCGCTTGTCTGTTATAACGCCCCCAGCCGTGCTAAATACCCGTTCAGATAATACACTGGCTGCAGGGCACGCCAGCACCTCCAAGGCGTAACGGGCAAGCTCAGGCCATGTGCCCAATTTGGAGACCCAGAAGTTGAAGGGGGCAGACCCCTCATTCACTACATGTAGGCGTGTGCACACATACTGCTCCACCATGTTGGTAAAATGCTGCCTCCTGCTAAGACGTTCCATCTGAGCTGCTGGTGCTGCTGTTTGTTGTGGCGTGCTGACAAAGCTTTTCCACATTTCGGCCATGCTAACCCTGCCTTCTGAGGTGCTGGCGGTGCCCTGGTTGCGTTGGCGACCTCCTCCTCCTCCTCCTCCTCCTCCTCCTCCTCTGCCTTGTGCTTCCACTGTGGCCCCGCTGTCAGATGGGAATGCCAGCAGCATCGCATCTACCAGCGTGCGCTTGTACTCGCGCATCTTGCGATCGCGCTCCAGTGAGTGAATTAAGGACGGTACGTTGTCCTTGTAACGGGGATCCAGCAGCGTGGCCACCCAGTAATCAGCACAAGTTAGAATGTGGGCAACTCGGCGGTCGTTGTGGAGACACTGCAGCATGTAATCGCTCATGTGTGCCAGGCTGCCCAGAGGCGAAGAAAGGCTGTCCTCTGTGGGAGGTGTATCGTCCGTGTCCTCTGTATCCCCCCAGCCACGCACCAGTGATGGCCATGAGCTGGCCTGGGTGCCACCCTGCTGTGAACATGGTTCCATCTCCTCCTCCAGCTCCTCCTCCAGCTCCTCCTCCTCCTCATCCTCCAGAACTGTGCCCCTGCTGGACAATTGTGTCCCTGGCATTTGTGTGTGCAGGAACCCACCCTCGGAGCCCCTTGCGAATGACTGCCCTGAAAGCCTTTGAAATGTTACCTCTTCATCCTTCTCCTCCTCCTCCTCATCCTGTGCCACATCCTCTTCCATCATCGCCCGAATTGTTTTTTCAAGGAGGCATAGAAGTGGGATAGTTAAGCTGAGAACGGCGTCATTGCCACTGGCCATGTTGGTGGAGTACTCAAAACAGCGTAACAAGGCACACAGGTCTCGCATGGAGGCCCAGTTATTGGTGGTGAAGTGGTGCTGTTCCGCAGAGCGACTCACGCGTGCGTGCTGCAGCTGAAACTCCACTATGGCCTGCTGCTGCTCGCACAGTCTTTGCAGCATGTGCAAGGTGGAGTTCCACCTTGTGGGCACGTCACATATGAGGCGGTGAGCGGGAAGGCCGAAGTTACGCTGCAGCGCTGCCAGGTGAGCAGCAGCAGGGTGAGAACGCCGAAAGTGCGCACAGACGGCCCGCACTTTCTGCAGCAGCTCTGACATATCGGGGTAGTTTTTAAGGAACCTCTGCACCACCAAATTCAGCACATGCGCGAGGCAAGGGATGTGCGTCAAACCGGCTAGGCCCAGAGCTGCTATGAGATTTCGCCCATTATCGCACACCACCAGGCCGGGCTTGAGGCTCGCTGGCAGCAACCACTCATTTGTCTGCTGTTCCATGCTCCTCCACAACTCCTGCGCGGTGTGTGGTTTGTCCCCCAAACAGACAAGTTGTAAAACTGCCTGCTGTCGTTTAGCCCTGGCCGTGCTGAAGTTGGTGGTGAAGGTATTACGCTGTCCGGATGAGGAGGCAGTAGAGGATGAGGTAGCGGAGTAGGATGAGTTAGGAACAGGAGGCAAACTGAAGCGCCCTGCAATCCTCGGTGGTGGAAGGACATGCGCCAAATTGCTATCCGCCTCAGGCCCATCCGCCACTGCATTTACCCAGTGTGCCGTTAGGGAGATATAACGCCCCTGACCGTGCTTACTGGTCCACGTATCGGTAGTTAGGTGGACCTTGGCACAGATGGCGTTGCGCAGTGCACACCTGATTTTTTTCCCCCACTTGGTTGTGCAGGGAAGGGATGGCTTGCCTGGAAAAGTAGTGGCGGCTGGGCACGACGTACTGTGGGACAGCCACCAACATAAGCTTTTTAAAACTGGGCATCTCCACCAGACGGAATGACAGCATTTCAAAGGCCAATAATTGTGAAATGCTGGCATTCAGGGCCAGGGATCGCGGGTGGGTAGGGGGGTACTTCCTCTTCCTCTCAAGTGTTTGGGAGATGGAAAGCTGAACACTTCCACGGGACATTGTGGAGATGGTTGTTGGTGACCCAGGTGGTGGTGTTGCTGACAGATCGTCTGTTTGCGGGGTGGCAGGTGCCGGTATGACTACAGAGGTGGCTGGAGCGGCCGAGACTGCAGCAGAAGAGGAAGCAGGATGAGCCAGAGACGTTTCTTGGTTTTGAAGGTGTGTACTCCACTGCAGCTCGTGCTTTGCACTTAGATGCCTGATCATGCAGGTTGTGCTCAGGTTGAGAAGGTTTATGCCTCGCTTCAGGCTCTGATTGCACAGGGTGCAAACCACTTGTGTCCTGTCATCAGCACATTTTCTAAAGAACTTCCACACTAGAGAACTCTTTTGAGCTGACTTTGGTGCGCTCATTCCCTTGCTGCGTTGGGCAGTAGCAGGCGTAGTGTCTAGGGCACGGCCGCTCCGCTTCTGCACCCTGCTCCCTCTTCTGCTGTACTGGTGGCTCTGTGCGACCACCGCCTCTTCCTCCAAAAAAAACAGGTCACCTGCATGACCTTCATTCTATGTGGGGTCGAGGACCTCATCGTCCTCCACATCATCTTCCACCCAGTCTTCACCCCTGCCCTCCCTGTCGGTCTCCACAATGCTGAACGCCGCAGCAGTTGGCACCTGCGTTTCGTCATCATCGGAGACGTGCTGTGATGGTCCTTCCATGTACTCATCTTGAGAAATAAGTGGTTGGGCATCGCTGCACTCAATCTCTTCCACTTCTGGGGCAGGGCTAGGTGGATGGCCCTGGGAAACCCTGCTGACAGAGTCCTCAAAAAGAATAAGAGACTGCTGTATGGCTTGGGGCTCAGACTGCTTGCCTGATTTGCAAGGGGGTGAGGTGAAAGACGGTTGGACATTGGCTGCAGGTGCCAACTCTGACCTTTCTGCAGTAGACTGGGTGGGAGACAATGTGAAGGAACTGGAGGCACTGTCAGCAGCAAACCAATCTACTATCGCCTCTCTGTGTTCTGGCCTCATCACTTCTAGAGGCGTATGATGCCCTACCAAATACTGCTGCAGGTTCTGTCGCCTACTCACACTTGAGGAAGGTGTTTCACTTGTGCGTGTAGCTGGCACAGATCGACCACGTCCTCTCCTTGCAACAGGAGCTCTAGCAGCAGCACCACGACCCCGGCCACGGCCCCTATTTGACGCTCTCCTCATATTTCTGAAATTTAAGATCTTGCCCTAGAAAGGTCTTTATTGAATAGCAGAACAAAAGAACAACAGTATCGCACGGGTGTATCTCACAGTCAAATATGCAAACTATGCGCAATTTAATGTTTTTTACACCAAAAGGGTGTGTATTGAATAGCGGAATAGGATAAAAAACTGTGTATCTCACACATACAAACACAGACTAGGCCCGATTAAATTTTTTCCTACCCTAAAGGGAGGATGAGGAAGAGGAGTATGGAACAGGCAGCACCCTCAAATATTCAGAAGTATGAGATGAACCTCAAAAACTTGGAAAGGTGGATCTCACACGTACCGACACAGACTATTCCGCAATTTAATTGATCCCCAAAGGTTTTTATTGAATAGCGGAATAGGAAATATGATCAAAAAAAGTGTATGTATCTCACACGTACAGAAGCACACTAGGCCCCAATTACTATTGTTTGTACACCTAAAAGGATGGAGGAGGAGGAGGAGGAGTATGGAACAGGCAGCACCCTCAAAGCTTCAGAAGTATGAGATGAACCCCAAAAACTTGGAAAGGTGGATCTCACACGTACCGACACAGACTATTCCGCAATTTAATTGATCCCCAAAGGTTTTTATTGAATAGCGGAATAGGAAATATGATCAAAAAAAGTGTATGTATCTCACACGTACAGAAGCACACTAGGCCCCAATTACTATTGTTTGTACACCTAAAAGGATGGAGGAGGAGGAGGGGGAGTATGGAACAGGCAGCACCCTCAAAGCTTCAGAAGTATGAGATGAACCCCAAAAACTTGGAAAGGTGGATCTCACACGTACCGACACAGACTATTCCGCAATTTAATTGATCCCCAAAGGTTTTTATTGAATAGCGGAATAGGAAATATGATCAAAAAAAGTGTATGTATCTCACACGTACAGAAGCACACTAGGCCCCAATTACTATTGTTTGTACACCTAAAAGGATGGAGGAGGAGGAGGAGGAGTATGGAACAGGCAGCACCCTCAAAGCTTCAGAAGTATGAGATGAACCCCAAAAACTTGGAAAGGTGGATCTCACACGTACCGACACAGACTATTCCGCAATTTAATTGATCCCCAAAGGTTTTTATTGAATAGCGGAATAGGAAATATGATCAAAAAAAGTGTATGTATCTCACACGTACAGAAGCACACTAGGCCCCAATTACTATTGTTTGTACACCTAAAAGGATGGAGGAGGAGGAGGAGGAGTATGGAACAGGCAGCACCCTCAAAGCTTCAGAAGTATGAGATGAACCCCAAAAACTTGGAAAGGTGGATCTCACACGTACCGACACAGACTATTCCGCAATTTAATTGATCCCCAAAGGTTTTTATTGAATAGCGGAATAGGAAATATGATCAAAAAAAGTGTATGTATCTCACACGTACAGAAGCACACTAGGCCCCAATTACTATTGTTTGTACACCTAAAAGGATGGAGGAGGAGGAGGAGGAGTATGGAACAGGCAGCACCCTCAAAGCTTCAAAAGTATGAGATGAACCCCAAAAACTTGGAAAGGTGGATCTCACACGTACCGACACAGACTATTCCGCAATTTAATTGATCCCCAAAGGTTTTTATTGAATAGCGGAATAGGAAATATGATCAAAAAAAGTGTATGTATCTCACACGTACAGAAGCACACTAGGCCCCCATTACTATTGTTTGTACACCTAAAAGGATGGATGAGGAGGAGGAGGAGTATGGAACAGGCAGCACCCTCAAAGCTTCAGAAGTATGAGATGAACCCCAAAAACTTGGAAAGGTGGATCTCACACATACCGACACAGACTATTCCGCAATTGAATTGATCCCCAAAGGTTTTTATTGAATAGCGGAATAGGAAATATGATCAAAAAAAGTGTATGTATCTCACACGTACAGAAGCACACTAGGCCCCAATTACTATTGTTTGTACACCTAAAAGGATGGAGGAGGAGGAGGAGGAGTATGGAACAGGCAGCACCCTCAAAGCTTCAGAAGTATGAGATGAACCCCAAAAACTTGGAAAGGTGGATCTCACACGTACCGACACAGACTATTCCGCAATTTAATTGATCCCCAAAGGTTTTTATTGAATAGCGGAATAGGAAATATGATCAAAAAAAGTGTATGTATCTCACACGTACAGAAGCACACTAGGCCCCAATTACTATTGTTTGTACACCTAAAAGGATGGAGGAGGAGGAGGAGGAGGAGGAGTATGGAACAGGCAGCACCCTCAAAGCTTCAGAAGTATGAGATGAACCCCAAAAACTTGGAAAGGTGGATCTCACACGTACCGACACATACTATTCCGCAATTTAATTGATCCCCAAAGGTTTTTATTGAATAGCGGAATAGGAAATATGATCAAAAAAAGTGTATGTATCTCACACGTACAGAAGCACACTAGGCCCCAATTACTATTGTTTGTACACCTAAAAGGATGGAGGAGGAGGAGGAGGAGTATGGAACAGGCAGCACCCTCAAAGCTTCAGAAGTATGAGATGAACCCCAAAAACTTGGAAAGGTGGATCTCACACATACCGACACAGACTATTCCGCAATTGAATTGATCCCCAAAGGTTTTTATTGAATAGCGGAATAGGAAATATGATCAAAAAAAGTGTATGTATCTCACACGTACAGAAGCACACTAGGCCCCAATTACTATTGTTTGTACACCTAAAAGGATGGAGGAGGAGGAGGAGGAGGAGTATGGAACAGGCAGCACCCTCAAAGCTTCAGAAGTATGAGATGAACCCCAAAAACTTGGAAAGGTGGATCTCACACGTACCGACACAGACTATTCCGCAATTTAATTGATCCCCAAAGGTTTTTATTGAATAGCGGAATAGGAAATATGATCAAAAAAAGTGTATGTATCTCACACGTACAGAAGCACACTAGGCCCCAATTACTATTGTTTGTACACCTAAAAGGATGGAGGAGGAGGAGGAGGAGTATGGAACAGGCAGCACCCTCAAAGCTTCAGAAGTATGAGATGAACCCCAAAAACTTGGAAAGGTGGATCTCACACGTACCGACACATACTATTCCGCAATTTAATTGATCCCCAAAGGTTTTTATTGAATAGCGGAATAGGAAATATGATCAAAAAAAGTGTATGTTTCTCACACGTACAGAAGCACACTAGGCCCCAATTACTATTTTTTGTACACCTAAAAGGATGGAGGAGGAGGAGGAGGAGTATGGAACAGGCAGCACCCTCAAAGCTTTAGAAGTATGAGATGAACCCCAAAAACTTGGAAAGGTGGATCTCACACGTACCGACACAGACTATTCCGCAATTTAATTGATCCCCAAAGGTTTTTATTGAATAGCGGAATAGGAAATATGATCAAAAAAAGTGTATGTATCTCACACGTACAGAAGCACACTAGGCCCCAATTACTATTGTTTGTACACCTAAAAGGATGGAGGAGGAGGAGGAGGAGTATGGAACAGGCAGCACCCTCAAAGCTTCAGAAGTATGAGATGAACCCCAAAAACTTGGAAAGGTGGATCTCACACGTACCGACACAGACTATTCCGCAATTTAATTGATCCCCAAAGGTTTTTATTGAATAGCGGAATAGGAAATATGATCAAAAAAAGTGTATGTATCTCACACGTACAGAAGCACACTAGGCCCCAATTACTATTGTTTGTACACCTAAAAGGATGGAGGAGGAGGAGGAGGAGGAGTATGGAACAGGCAGCACCCTCAAAGCTTCAAAAGTATGAGATGAACCCCAAAAACTTGGAAAGGTGGATCTCACACGTACCGACACAGACTATTCCGCAATTTAATTGATCCCCAAAGGTTTTTATTGAATAGCGGAATAGGAAATATGATCAAAAAAAGTGTATGTATCTCACACGTACAGAAGCACACTAGGCCCCCATTACTATTGTTTGTACACCTAAAAGGATGGATGAGGAGGAGGAGGAGTATGGAACAGGCAGCACCCTCAAAGCTTCAGAAGTATGAGATGAACCCCAAAAACTTGGAAAGGTGGATCTCACACATACCGACACAGACTATTCCGCAATTGAATTGATCCCCAAAGGTTTTTATTGAATAGCGGAATAGGAAATATGATCAAAAAAAGTGTATGTATCTCACACGTACAGAAGCACACTAGGCCCCAATTACTATTGTTTGTACACCTAAAAGGATGGAGGAGGAGGAGGAGGAGTATGGAACAGGCAGCACCCTCAAAGCTTCAGAAGTATGAGATGAACCCCAAAAACTTGGAAAGGTGGATCTCACACGTACCGACACAGACTATTCCGCAATTTAATTGATCCCCAAAGGTTTTTATTGAATACCGGAATAGGAAATATGATCAAAAAAAGTGTATGTATCTCACACGTACAGAAGCACACTAGGCCCCAATTACTATTGTTTGTACACCTAAAAGGATGGAGGAGGAGGAGGAGGAGGAGGAGTATGGAACAGGCAGCACCCTCAAAGCTTCAGAAGTATGAGATGAACCCCAAAAACTTGGAAAGGTGGATCTCACACGTACCGACACATACTATTCCGCAATTTAATTGATCCCCAAAGGTTTTTATTGAATAGCGGAATAGGAAATATGATCAAAAAAAGTGTATGTATCTCACACGTACAGAAGCACACTAGGCCCCAATTACTATTGTTTGTACACCTAAAAGGATGGAGGAGGAGGAGGAGGAGTATGGAACAGGCAGCACCCTCAAAGCTTCAGAAGTATGAGATGAACCCCAAAAACTTGGAAAGGTGGATCTCACACGTACCGACACAGACTATTCCGCAATTTAATTGATCCCCAAAGGTTTTTATTGAATAGCGGAATAGGAAATATGATCAAAAAAAGTGTATGTATCTCACACGTACAGAAGCACACTAGGCCCCAATTACTATTGTTTGTACACCTAAAAGGATGGATGAGGAGGAGGAGGAGTATGGAACAGGCAGCACCCTCAAAGCTTCAGAAGTATGAGATGAACCCCAAAAACTTGGAAAGGTGGATCTCACACGTACCGACACAGACTATTCCGCAATTTAATTGATCCCCAAAGGTTTTTATTGAATAGCGGAATAGGAAATATGATCAAAAAAAGTGTATGTATCTCACACGTACAGAAGCACACTAGGCCCCAATTACTATTGTTTGTACACCTAAAAGGATGGAGGAGGAGGAGGAGGAGTATGGAACAGGCAGCACCCTCAAAGCTTCAGAAGTATGAGATGAACCCCAAAAACTTGGAAAGGTGGATCTCACACGTACCGACACAGACTATTCCGCAATTTAATTGATCCCCAAAGGTTTTTATTGAATAGCGGAATAGGAAATATGATCAAAAAAAGTGTATGTATCTCACACGTACAGAAGCACACTAGGCCCCAATTACTATTGTTTGTACACCTAAAAGGATGGAGGAGGAGGAGGAGGAGGAGTATGGAACAGGCAGCACCCTCAAAGCTTCAAAAGTATGAGATGAACCCCAAAAACTTGGAAAGGTGGATCTCACACGTACCGACACAGACTATTCCGCAATTTAATTGATCCCCAAAGGTTTTTATTGAATAGCGGAATAGGAAATATGATCAAAAAAAGTGTATGTATCTCACACGTACAGAAGCACACTAGGCCCCAATTACTATTGTTTGTACACCTAAAAGGATGGATGAGGAGGAGGAGGAGTATGGAACAGGCAGCACCCTCAAAGCTTCAGAAGTATGAGATGAACCCCAAAAACTTGGAAAGGTGGATCTCACACATACCGACACAGACTATTCCGCAATTTAATTGATCCCCAAAGGTTTTTATTGAATAGCGGAATAGGAAATATGATCAAAAAAAGTGTATGTATCTCACACGTACAGAAGCACACTAGGCCCCAATTACTATTGTTTGTACACCTAAAAGGATGGAGGAGGAGGAGGAGGAGGAGTATGGAACAGGCAGCACCCTCAAAGCTTCAGAAGTATGAGATGAACCCCAAAAACTTGGAAAGGTGGATCTCACACGTACCGACACAGACTATTCCGCAATTTAATTGATCCCCAAAGGTTTTTATTGAATAGCGGAATAGGAAATATGATCAAAAAAAGTGTATGTATCTCACACGTACAGAAGCACACTAGGCCCCAATTACTATTGTTTGTACACCTAAAAGGATGGAGGAGGAGGAGGAGGAGGAGGAGTATGGAACAGGCAGCACCCTCAAAGCTTCAGAAGTATGAGATGAACCCCAAAAACTTGGAAAGGTGGATCTCACACGTACCGACACATACTATTCCGCAATTTAATTGATCCCCAAAGGTTTTTATTGAATAGCGGAATAGGAAATATGATCAAAAAAAGTGTATGTATCTCACACGTACAGAAGCACACTAGGCCCCAATTACTATTGTTTGTACACCTAAAAGGATGGAGGAGGAGGAGGAGGAGTATGGAACAGGCAGCACCCTCAAAGCTTCAGAAGTATGAGATGAACCCCAAAAACTTGGAAAGGTGGATCTCACACGTCCCGACACAGACTATCCCGCAATTTAATTGATCCCCAAAGGTTTTTATTGAATAGCGGAATAGGAAATATGATCAAAAAAAGTGTATGTTTTTCACACGTACAGAAGCACACTAGGCCCCAATTACTATTGTTTGTACCCCTAAAAGGATGGATGAGGAGGAGGAGGATGAAACAGGCAGCACCCTCAAATCTTCAGAAGTATGAGATTGTGTTCACTGTACCCCACAAAGATTGTGTTCACTGCACCCCAAAAGGATTGTCTTCACTGCACCCCACAAAGATTGTGTTCACTGTAATCCACAAAGATTGTGTTCACTATACCCCCCAAAGATTTTGTTCACTGCACCCCACAAAGATTGTGTTCACTGTACCCCACAAAGATTTTGTTCACTGCACCCCACAAGGATTGTCTTCACTGCACCCCACAAGGATTGTCTTCACTGCACCCCACAAAGATTGTGTTCACTGTACCCCACAAAGATTGTGTTCACTGCACCCCAAAAGGATTGTCTTCACTGCACCCCACAAAGATTGTGTTCACTGTACCCCACAAAGATTGTGCTCACTGTACCCCCCAAAGATTTTGTTCACTGCACCCCACAAGGATTGTCTTCACTGCACCCCACAAAGATTGTGTTCACTGTACCCCACAAAGATTGTGTTCACTGCACCCCAAAAGGATTGTCTTCACTGCACCCCACAAAGATTGTGTTCACTGTACCCCACAAGGATTGTCTTCACTGCACCCCACAAGGATTGTCTTCACTGCACCCCACAAAGATTGTGTTCACTGTACCCCACAAAGATTGTGTTCACTGCACCACAAAAGGATTGTCTTCACTGCACCCCACAAAGATTGTGTTCACTGTACCCCACAAAGATTGTGTTCACTGTACCCCACAAAGATTTTGTTCACTGCACCCCACAAAGATTGTGTTCACTGTACCCCACAAAGATTGTGTTCACTGCACCCCAAAAGGGTTGTCTTCACTGCACCCCACAAAGATTGTGTTCACTGTACCCCACAAAGATTGTGTTCACTGTACCCCACAAAGATTTTGTTCACTGCACCCCACAAAGATTGTGTTCACTGTACCCCACAAAGATTGTGTTCACTGTACCCCACAAAGATTTTGATCACTGCACCCCACAAGGATTGTCTTCACTGCACCCCACAAGGATTGTCTTCACTGCACCCCACAAAGATTGTGTTCACTGTACCCCCCCAAAGATTTTGTTCACTGCACCCCACAAAGATTGTGTTCACTGTACCCCACAAAGATTTTGTTCACTGCACCCCACAAAGATTGTGTTCACTGCACCCCAAAAGGATTGTCTTCACTGCACCCCACAAAGATTGTGTTCACTGTACCCCACAAGGATTGTCTTCACTGCACCCCACAAGGATTGTCTTCACTGCACCCCACAAAGATTGTGTTCACTGTACCCCACAAAGATTGTGTTCACTGTACCCCACAAAGATTGTGTTCACTGTACCCCCCAAAGATTTTGTTCACTGCACCCCACAAGGATTGTCTTCACTGCACCCCACAAGGATTGTCTTCACTGCACCCCACAAAGATTGTGTTCACTGTACCCCACAAAGATTTTGTTCACTGTACCCCACAAAGATTTTGTTCACTGCACCCCAAAAGGATTGTCTTCACTGCACCCCACAAAGATTGTGTTCACTGTACCCCACAAAGATTGTGTTCACTGTACCCCCCAAAGATTTTGTTCACTGCACCCCACAAGGATTGTCTTCACTACCCCACAAGGATTGTCTTCACTGCACCCCACAAAGATTGTGTTCACTGTACCCCACAAAGATTGTGTTCACTGTACCCCACAAAGATTTTGTTCACTGCACCCCACAAAGATTGTGTTCACTGCACCCCAAAATGATTGTCTTCACTGCACCCCACAAAGATTGTGTTCACTGTACCCCACAAGGATTGTCTTCACTGCACCCCACAAGGATTGTCTTCACTGCACCCCACAAAGATTGTGTTCACTGTACCCCACAAAGATTGTGTTCACTGCACCCCAAAAGGATTGTCTTCACTGCACCCCACAAATATTGTGTTCACTGTACCCCACAAAGATTGTGTTCACTGTACCCCCCAAAGATTTTGTTCACTGCACCCCACAAGGATTGTCTTCACTGCACCCCACAAGGATTGTCTTCACTGCACCCCACAAAGATTGTGTTCACTGTACCCCACAAAGATTGTGTTCACTGTACCCCCCAAAGATTTTGTTCACTGCACCCCACAAGGATTGTCTTCACTGCACCCCACAAGGATTGTCTTCACTGCACCCCACAAAGATTGTGTTCACTGTACCCCACAAAGATTTTGTTCACTTTACCCCACAAAGATTGTGTTCACTGTACCCCACAAAGATTTTGTTCACTGCACCCCACAAAGATTGTGTTCACTGCACCCCAAAAGGATTGTCTTCACTGCACCCCACAAAGATTGTGTTCACTGTACCCCACAAGGATTGTCTTCACTGCACCCCACAAGGATTGTCTTCACTGCACCCCACAAAGATTGTGTTCACTGTACCCCACAAAGATTTTGTTCACTGCACCCCAAAAGGATTGTGTTCACTGCACCCCAAAAAGATTGTGTTCACTGCAGCCCACACACAGAAAAATGGATGTGGATCACTGACACCTGCCTATCTCCTATCCCACACCACACAGCAATATCGATTGTAGTTTGTAGAACACACTGACCCTATAATTCAGCAGACTCTATCCCTAAAATGCCTACAACTCGCCCTGCCTAAACACTCCGACCTGACCCTAAATTCTATCCGGACACCAATTCGTTTTCCCTGCCTGTCTTTCCCTAATCAGCAGCCAGCACGTATGTGTGCTCTGTCCCTGAGCTAAGCAGCAGAATGACGCCGCTGCGGCTGCCTCGAACTTATAAAGACTTGGTCACATGCTTCAGACGGCCAATCACAGCTACTCATACATTTGCAGGCATGGCTGGGATAGCTTAAGGCACACCAGTTAAACGATTGTTGATTGGCTGTTGAAAGCCCGCCATGAAAAGAGCGCCAAAACATGCAAAACCCGGAAATAAAACGACCGAACACTGATTTTTTACCCGAACATACAGTAAAGTGTCCGTGTCCGTGTTCGGGTAACAAAAATCCAATTATTCGGTACGAACACGAATAATACAGTCCGTGTTCGCTCAACACTATGTATGGCCCTTTAGGTAGTGTTTAATCATCCACTGTTTTTGGTATCCTCTGTAATCACTGAACAGGTGCTGGGTCATGCCTGAGGCTGGCCATACATGGGTCGAATTCAGAAAGAAATTTCTTTCGAAAATCTTATCTAAGAACTTTCGTTTGAGTTTCCCACCATTAGTGGGCCGTAGCAAAAATCGATTTTTGTGCTGCTATCAAATTTAAGTGATCGGCATGAAAGGGTTTTGAAAGGGCGTTGAAAGGGTTTTGAAAAATGAACGATTTCTAATCAATGATGGTGGTGGGAAAATCTCGCGTGAGAAATATAATAGAAAAATAAATGTACATGAGCGCAAGAAAAGAAAATTCCCAGAAAAAAATATTTTCTGTAGAAATCTGAGGTGAAATTGAAGGCTTGTTTGGTAGAATTTCGAAACCAATCAGATCAGAAAATGCACAAAATTAGTTTGGATCTTGACCCATGTATGGCCTTCATTAGAGAAACAGTGAACCTAAACCATCAATCTTGAGATGGTAATGACCATTTTCCCATATGACTTAGCCAGGTACAAGTGAAAAGCATGTCAGGGCACTCAAGGTTTATGAACACCGTCCAACCCATGTTAGACCAGACAATCATAGCTCCTGTTGGTCTGCATCTGAGGCCTGTACTCTTGTTTAGGGAGTTGATGTCAAGGTAGGAGCTAAATATGGTGTTTTTATGATAAAAGTGCACTTGGCCTTTAAATTCTATTAAAATTCCTGTCATATTTTTATTATTGTCTTGGTCACTTTTAAATAAATTCATCCTGTTTGTCCAGAGAACCATTGTTGATGAGACAAAAGTGACAGGAAATACAGATTTTAGAACTGTCATCCGAACAAGAGATGAGGGTAAATCTTCAATTGGACACCTGCTTTGATCCCACATATCTAAGAAATTTCCTATGAAGACTTGTTACACTTATTTTGTAAAAGATCATACTAAACGCCCCCGTATTGCAAAAAGAAAAAAAAATGTGCATTTGTTAATTTTTTCCAACATTGCCTGCAAAGCATTGCAACTGCGATCAGGGCATCACAGGTGCAATGCAAAGGATCCTGAACAAATTTCTCCAGCCCTAGGAATGGACCCTCAGTTATTGAGCTGGAGGAAGTAATCAATGTACTACAAGTGCTGTGAATTTGTTGCGTAGGCAATTGGGACCTGTAGATTTTCTATTCACAGATCTTGTGAATGGATGACGCAGCTGTGTGGGTGACTCCATGTGAGCTACACACAACTAGGCAGACTTAACCACTTGCCGACCGCCGCAAGTACATATACTGTGGCGGTCAGCCCCGTGCAGGCAAAGTGACGTATGGGTACGTCACTCGCCTGCGAGCCAATAGGGGGAGAGCGCGTGCCGCCGGAGGCGCGCTCCCGCCCCCGCTCGTTCACTGTGATCCCCGAGCGTGTGACCGGTGGACCCAATGTCCGCCGGTCACTCGCGATCGTCCATTACAGAGGGAGAAAGGCAGGCAGCTAATGTAAACAAAGCCGCCTGTCATTCTCCCTTGTGTAAGTGCAGAGATCATACGGTCCTGCTATGTAGGATCGTATATCTCTGTAGTTACACAACAAGCCACATCCCATAACAGTTAGAAGCACGCCCCTAGGGACACACTTAACCCCTCCTTCTCCAATAAAGTTAACTCCTTCCCTGCCAGTGTCATTTTTACAGTAACAGTGCATATGTATAGCACTGATTACTGTAGTAATGTCCCTGGTACCCCCAAAAGTGTAAAAAATGTCAGTCAAGGGTCTGATCTGTCCGCCGCAATGTCGCAGTCCCGCAAAAAAAAATCGCAGAACGCCGCCATTACTCGTTAAAAAAAAAACAATAAAAATTACAAAAATCTTTCCCTTAGTTAGTAAACGCAATAACTTTTGCGCAAACCAATCAAAATACGCTTATCGCAATTTTTTTAACCAAACATATGTAGCAGAAAACAAATTGGCCTAAAATGTTAAAAAATTTTGATTTTTACATTTTTTTTGGGGGGGGGGGGGGGATTTCATATAAAAAAATGTGAAAAATAGTTTTATTTTTGTAAAATTGTCGCTCTTTTTTTGTTTATAGCGCATGATCAAAAAATTGCACAGGTGATCAAATACCACCAAAAGAAAGCTCTGTTTGTGGGAAAAAAAGGGCGTCAAATTCGTTTAGGTACAGCGTCGTACGACCGTGCAATTGTCCGTTAAAGTCACGCAGTGCCGAATCGCGAAATAGGGCCTGGTCAGGAAGGGGATAAAATCTTTCGGGGCTTAAGTGGTTTAAAAATATACAGATGGCTGCAGGGAGAAGAACCCAGTGATTCAGATAAGAAAGGGACGGTTTGAGGGTGGAGGATATGGAATGACACCATGTTCTATGTTACACCCTAAATATGTAACTTCCTGTGGTGTCTTCAGAACAGGAAGTAAAGGGATCTCTCCCTAATGAGACAGACAGCAAAAAAAATAAACGAACAGGCTTTAACTTTCTCATTTCTATTCTAATCTAAAAATAAAGTTTTGGCTATACACACACTTCAAGTAATTCTATGGCAGATCTCAATGGAGTCCTCCTGCTTTTCCTTCAGTGATCAGTCATGGACGACTCATACTCTCCCACTACTCAATGTCCCGTCTGCAAAGAACATGAGGACCGCATGTTCTGTACTCATCCAGGTGGTCTGGAACACAAACTGCACGAAAATTGGTCAGGATGTTTCCTCAGTACCATAGTTTGCAAATCAAAAAGGTCAGAACAGCAGACTTTTCTGTCCAACAAGACATTCTGATGAACACATCTTCCAGACATTGAGTATGTATCATAGAAGAAACACAAACATACTTAGAACAAATAATCCTATTTACTTTTGTCTATTTACTTCAAAGATATAAGTCTTGTGCTTGGGCTTTAGAGTAAGCTGTTAAATCTCAGGGTTCTCACTGTGCTGTCAGGTTAGAAGGAACCAACTTCTACATCTCCAACCTATCACTTCGGTGATGTGACAGCTTGTAACATTCCTGTGACCCCTTTCATTTCTTGTCGAGTAATTAAATGTCTTTACCGCACACAGCTGTGTTTGATGATCAGAGAAAACAAATAACAATGAATGAATAAACAGCTCAGTGTTGTCTACACGATAGTGACCCTAGTAGCACCACAGAAGATTTTAATTGTCTCTTGGATGGCTATAAAATGGCAGCCACGTTGCATGTGCTGATAAACAATACCATTTCTCTACATTCATCAAATTTTAGCAAAACTGGAAACTTAGCCAGCTCCATTTTTTAAACGCATTTGATATTAAACAATATAAGTAGGGAAATAAACCCTACAAGAAAACTGGACAATGGCTCCAGGTGTCAGAGCCAAGAAGGCCAGAGAAGGGGAAAAGGGGAAAAAGAAAAAGGAAGAGAAGGACAACAAGAATGTGAAAAAAAGAAAAAAGGGAAAAAGAGAAAGAAAGAGGGAAAAAAAGAAAAAGAGAGAAATGAAGGGAAGAGGGGGAGGGAAAGAAAAGAAAAGCCTGAGGGGAGGAGGAAGCGAAATGAAAAAAAGAGGGGAATGGATGGGGAAAAGGAAGAGGAAACAGGGCAGCACAGAGAAGGGAAAAGGAAGGGGGGGGAAAGGAGGGAAGAAAAAAAGGGGGGAACCAAGACAGAAAGAACGGGAAAAAGAAACAGAGAAATAGGCAAGAAAAAAAGGGGAGCTGGAGAAAGAACAATAGAGGGCTGGTGGGATTTTTAGAGGTACCGTATAGCATGGAATGACAACAATGTGTAAAATATAAATATTTAATGATACATATTAAAAACAAATACTAGAAAGACACATAAATTGATGAGACAAATAGTATTACAATGCATAGGTACAAAAAATGGCAATGTATATAGATATACAACTCATCCGATGAGTTGTATATCTATATTGTATGTTTATATTGTTTACATTAACTGGGATGTTGGTACCCTTTTTTTTTCAGAACAAACACTATAATTCTTTCACGCATTTGATTTTGTAATGTAGGGTAGCTTGTATTACCTTATTTTGTCAATTAGAAGTTTTAGGCTTTGAGGTCCCATCCATGTTAGTTCTAGATTTAAGATTGGAAACCTTATTCAGGGATGCACCAGGCACCAAATAAGGTAATTTGTATCTATCTAGATGAGGACTGAATATACTCAATACGAGTGATTGTTTATCCTCACCCTATCTGGTGATGCATCCAGATATTCATTTTCTGCAGACCTGAAGGGGCTAGAAAACCTTAACACCTATTAGTGTACTATACTGGCCACATTCCCTCTTGCTGACAGCCATATGATGATAGACTAGATTATTGTGTGACTCTGTATGTGTGTGCACTGTGTGATCGCAGCTGTGTCTATCCAAGACTACGATGTCTTTTTCATTTTCACCTAGGTGCAGGTGTTGTTAGAGTTTTTAAACTAAGTGTTTTTTGTACTCCTAATTTTTGAAAAAAAATATTTTGTGATTAAGCTGCATGGTCCTGCTGTTACTTCTTATCTGGGGTCCTTTCCCCCAAATTCTCCATGCTTGTTTCTGGGTCACTTGGATCGTGCCATCAAGTTGGTAAGTCAGCAATCATCTGGGATGCTGTCATCATGGCTTTACTAGCCTCACAGTGTTTATTAGACTAGTGAGATATTGACAATATTTTTTCTTATTTTTTACCAAATAAGGTAAGTGTGCTGCTTTAGGGTTTTATGTATTGTAGGAATGTAGGTTAGGGTAGGGTCAAGAGGAAGATAAAAGCATTTGTTAATGCCAAGGTATTGCGAAGCAGTCTGTGGAAGAATGTAAAAGAGAGACTAAAACTCCACCTGCTGTGGAGTTTGTATAAATACAAATCATTTGTATGCAACATTTCATATTTAAAGTACAACTAAAGGCTCTTATATGGCTAAACAAGTAGCAAATCCAGTTGCAAAGGCATCTTAAAAGTAAAAAAAAAAAAATTCCTTGACCCTCCCTGACTGAGGCAGATTCTTCTCTGATTGTGTCAAATGCTTTTCCTGTAGTCTGACTTTGGCTTTGCTGGGAGACTGCGAGAAAACTGTAAATGTACAATATTACCATATATTCCCTTTAACCAGTAATGGGTCAAAAATTGTGAAAAAAGGAAACATGGACTTTGCAGGCACTGGGTATCATAAAATCACATGCTTTATTTTACAATGCATTTAAAAACATCAAAAAACGGGGAAAAAAGCATACAACAGTCATATCCCATATGAGGGGAATATGAGATACAGGATTGGTAGGGAAATAATTTACATTGGTGGTAATAATACACATTAATACAGTCACAATAATATGCCAGTAGTATTGATACTTCACAGCGGGATGATCATGGCCACAGGTGACAGGGAACGGTACTGTCGTCCCGGGGGATCGAACGATGTGTGTTAGCAGTAGATCATACAGTATTGTTGAACCATATTGCTCGACATGTTTCGCCTTATGCTTCCTCTCGGAGCTAATGGATCAATATTCTGTAGAGTTCAGTAGGCAGTGATAGTACAAGTAAAAGGTATAACAAATACCAGACAGGAAGGATATATGAAGGATCAGATTTGTCACTTGGGTGGTTGTATAGGCAAACACGCAACCCGGCATTAAAAATGAACACAAGTTGGTATAAGACACATCAATTGATGTGCCATACTTGTAAAGAGTAAAATACTCATAAACATAACAAGTATCTGTATTCACAAATGCCTGGTAAGGGCAGAGGGATATCCCTTAACATACACCCAATCCCACAGCATACATCCTCCTTGGATGGGGGGTAGTCACTCCATTTAACCAGTAATGGATGAAAGCATTGGGTGGCATATTGTTGGTCTCGGGTGTAATGTGGCTAGCATTGGCACGTCCTTTATAAAATTAAAATTTTAATCAGGCTGTCATTTAAAATTAAATTTTACATTTTGAAACATAATTATTTATTTGAAATGCAAGTACAGTATCAACTAGGCATGCCATGTTTCAGAGACAGGCAACCGTTTGGGCATAGAGTGGCAAAAAATGTTTGTATATGAGAGTGCTAGATGCAGTATAAAACAAAATGTTCAATCAATAAAATAAATATTTTGTGGTACTATAAATTCAATTGTGCAATAATAACCCCCAAGATTGGTGTCAGTGGCCGCAATAACATACTTCCTAACTTTAGTAAAGACCCAAATAGCAAGCAGCTGTGCTGCAAGTTTGAAAATGAATGGCTAAGCTATTGCTAGACTTGCCAGGCTTTACAAGTTTGTTGCACAATTGCAGCAAGTCCGCATTGCATGACTCCAGATAAACTTTGCAAACATTCTGCAAGTCTGCAGCAAGTTCTGGTTCAGTTATGTTGTGCAATAGTCATCCCACCACAGGGGTCACTGTGACTTGCAGAGCTCTTGCTGCAGACTCACCACTGCAACTTTGACTTGCCACAAGAATTTGCTACAAATTGGAAAAGTGTCAACTAGAACTTGTGCTTCAAGGGCTCTGCTCAAAATGCCAGTGAAAATGTGCAGCAAGTTAATAGACTTACAATTTAACACTGCCACAAATTTGTGGCAAGTTATCCTTGCTATCTGGGCAGGGACAGTCTAGATAATGGATATTAAAGTTCATACTGTGCGCCAGAAGTGGGTGTAGCTACATAGGGCTAAATATGAGCCATGATTTCTAAGGGTACAGTCAAATGGAGTGTGAATCTTAGCCCAGTATACACTTCACAAGTGTGCCACAGCCCTTGTACTACTACTGGACTCCATAATAATCAGTAACTGTGTAAACAACAAAACTCTTTGGTGAGGAGTAAAATACAGCACCTCATAAAAATTGCAGCAATTACAATTTATGTAACAGTACCACTAAAATTGCTGGTCAATGGATGGAAAACATGTCCTGGCAGGATTGGTCAGTGGCAGAAAGAAAAAATGCTCCACTATTAGTGGTCAGTTAGAACACAAATGCCCAGCAATATTGGTCAATTAGAGAAAAATAAAGTAACCCGCTGTTTGTAGTCAGTGGGAGCAAAATGCCTAATGTTGTTGGTCAATGGGAAAAAATGCCCTGTGCCATTGGTCAGTGGGAGAAAAATGCCTGGTGTTATTGATCAGTGGGGGGAAGATAGAATTACTCCATATGTGGGAGTAAAAAGCAGAGTGCAGCGGCCAGAATTAAGTAACACAGAGTATAGGATTCAGGAGTAAGTAATGCAGAGTTCAGAGGGTCAAGAATAAGCAACGCAGAGTTCAGGGGTCAGCAGTATGTAAGGAAGTATACAGGTGTCATTAATATGTATCGCAGAGTAAACACTTCAGCACCATATAGGCAGCGTACAGGTGTCAGTGATATTTAAGGCAGAGTACAGTGCTCAGTAGTATGGAGGGCAGAGTACAGGGGTCAGTAGTATGGAGGGCAGAGTACAGGGGTCAGTAGTTTTTGCAAAGCAGACTACAGGGGTTAGTAGTATGTAGGGCAGAGTACAGGGGTGAGTAGTATGTAGGGCAGAGTACAGGGGTGAGTAGTGTGTAGGGCAGAGTACAGGGGTCAGTAGTATGTAGGGCAGAGTACAGGGGTGAGTATTATGTAGGGCAGAGTACAGGGGACAGTAGTATGCAAAGGAGACTACAGGGGTTAGTAGTATGTAGAGCAGAGTACAGGGGTGAGTAGTATGTAGGGCAGAGTACAGGGGTGAGTAGTGTGTAGGGCAGAGTACAGGGGTCAGTAGTATGTAGGGCAGAGTACAGGGGTGAGTATTATGTAGGGCAGAGTACAGGGGACAGTAGTATGCAAAGTAGACTACAGGGGTTAGTAGTATGTAGAGAAGAGTACAGGGTTAATTTATTTTTAGGGCAGATTACACGGGTCAGGAGTATGTAAGGCACAGTGCAGGGGCCAGTAATATGTAGGGGAGAGTGCAGAGGTCAGTAATATGTATTGATGTTTACAGAGGTCAGTAGTATGTGGGTAGAGTACAGGGGTCAGTAGTATGTCGGCAGACAACAGGAGGTCAGTAATATGAAGGCAGAGCACAGAGGTCAGTAGTATGTAAAGCAGGCTGCAATTTCACCCCATATACAAAACAGCACTAGCAAGCAGTAGCTGGAGAGATATAGCGCTCTATTGTGGGGTGTTTGTCCCCACAGATCCACCTCTCGCATCCAACCCAGGTGCTTGTATGTGATGTCACATATAATCGCATGGGATGGATGCAGGTGGTGGATCCATAGGAACCAGCATGCTGGAAGCTATGCCTCATTGTCTCCATTGCTGCTCTCTATTTTGGGGAAAATCCTGACATCTTGTTCCACCAAAAAAGGCAATGCATGCTACCTGTGGCACACAAGCTGGGGGTTGTTGGTTGTTGGCCCTGTTGTATTTACATAAAGCATTTTTTTTTTTACCTAATATTGTTTTTTTGCTGTATTATTTTTTACACTTCATATCAGAATCAGAGGAAACCCAAACATTGCTTGTTTTTACAGACTTTCAGTGAAAATGGCTTTTACTGTAATTCAGTAATATGTGGAGCATTTGTAATGTGTTCACATTGAAGTGTATAGGAGAATAAATCAAGGTAATGTAATGTGTGGTAAAATTAATAAACAATAAAATAATAAACATACTCAAAAAAAGTGTATACGAAGCTATAGGATCCAGTTCAAATGCAGCTTTCTAGAGCCTTCAAAAATGCTGCTCAAATGTACATTTGAAACAAAACACAAATGCCTGAGTACACTTGCTGTTATGCATGATCCCATTAAAATGCTAAGGTAGCGAAGCATGAACTGGAAGCATTCCAGGGTTGAAGGTACAATTAATCCACCTGTGTGTGCCCTGCATAGTCTCGTTAGCCAATGTCTACATATATTGCAAACATGTGGCTGAAGATGTCAGCAGTGTGTGTTAACAGTGTGTGGTCGGGCATAGGCCAAAGCCATCCAGGCTCTGCCAGTTAGAACTCAGGTTTAAGTTATATCCATTTTGGCTTGCTCTACATTTAAACAACCTTGTGTATAATCCCAGTCTTCCCTACTGTAGCATGTGGTAGACTTTGCCAATCTTTTAAGTAATTTCCAGGAACACATATTTGATGAGTAACTAAATGTAATTCCTTCATGCAATGGTAACAGGGTACTAGTGTAATATGTAATACCTTATCTACACTCAAAATGTAGTTATATACAGTATATATATACATATATATATATATATATATATATACTGTATCTCACAAAAGTGAGTACACCCCTCACATTTTTGTAAATATTTCATTCTATCTCTTCATGTGACAACACTGAAGAAATGACACTTTGCTACAATGTAAAGTAGTGAGTGTAAAGCTTGTATAACAGTGTAAATTTTCTGTCCCCTCAGAATAACTCAACACACAGCACACATTAATGTCTAAACCGATGGCAACAGAAGTGAAAATGTCCAAATTGGGCCAAATTAGCCATTTTCCCTCTCCTGTGTTATGTGACTTGTTAGTGTTACAAGGTCTCAGGTTTGAATGGGGAGCAGGTGTGTTAAATTTGGTGTTATTGCTCTCACTTTCTCATAACGGTCACTGGAAGTTTAACATGGCACCTCATGGCCTCCTCTCTGGGGATCTGAAAAAAGAATTGCTGCTCTACATAAAGATGGCTTAGGTTATAAGTAGATAGCTAAGACCCTGAAAATGAGATGCAGCACAGTGGCCAAGAACATACAGAGGTTTAACAGGACAGGTTCCACTCAGAACAGGCCTCGCCATGGTCGACCAAAGAAGTTGAGTGCATGTGATTAGTGTCAAATCCAGAGGTTGTCTTTGGGAAATAGACATGAGTAAGGAAGGAAAGAATCTGCGCTAGGATAAGATATATATAAAATATATATAGTGTATGATGCTGGCTGCAGCCTACTGTAAACCAAAGG
This sequence comes from Pelophylax lessonae, assembly GCF_965119305.1. Taxonomy (NCBI): domain Eukaryota; kingdom Metazoa; phylum Chordata; class Amphibia; order Anura; family Ranidae; genus Pelophylax; species Pelophylax lessonae. Next base: position 107,003,073 of record NC_138769.1, read on the forward strand.
GTATACAGTAAGATGAAGAAATTGGTAAGGAGGTAAGTGGCGCTGCCAAATGTGGATAAAGAGATGTAAGGAGAAGGGTATATTCAAAAGATATGTATAAATATGATCACAATGTAAAAACTTATCAACAATGAAAAATGAACGTGGTAATAATACAAGTGTGATCAAATAAATTATTTTGATAAATAAATGAATAAATAAATATGGGCACTGTATAAATGCTTAATATACTAAGTGACACACTAATAAGTGATTTAATAGTGATACAATTCAATTAAAGGGGTTTATTCCTTCTCCAAGAAATAAAGTGCAGATCGGTCAAGATCTATAAAAGTGACTGAGTGACTCAGTGGTATAAATCAAATAAATAAAAGATGCTCATTACAATCATTAAAGTGCAGAACACAATCAAGGTCTAAGGTAAGGTGCTAAAGTGACTGCGTGTTGATAAAATCAACCAATGAATGAGCCCCAAAGGGCGTGTAGGGGTGAATTCAAATCAACATCCAAGGTAAATGAGACATAAAGTGCTAGCAAAAGGGGCAATTCCAAAATCGCATAAACATAAATATTAGACAAAATCACATACAAAGGAATATATAAAAAGCAGGTGTCCTAATCACGCATAAGATGAAATATAACTCTCAATAAAGGATTGGTATATGAATGAGTTATATAATATATTAGGGAACCTGAACTACCCAACTAGTGCCATCATCCAAAATAATATAGAAAATGGGAGTTTGTGGGGAATCTTGGGCTGGAAAACCAAAACCCAAATTGGTTCATCACAAAAACAGAAAACTGGACTTTCTAAGGCACATCATGAAATGAATCATAGCGACTCACAATTGCTCTTAAAACATAATTTTATTACAAAATAGGGTTACAGTAAAATTAATTGAGAGGACAAAATGTCCAAACAAAACATGTATGACATGTGTGAAGACAGTGGGTTTGTTTAAAAACGAATGACCCAAGACTATTTTAACCCATATAGTCTCCTAACGAGAATGGGAAAATAGTGTGGGTTATTATAAGTTCACAAAGTTATTTGAAATAACATCATAAGATACATATTCACATCTGAAATTTGGGTCTACGCGTTTCGCAGTGTGCTTCTTCAGGACCGTATATTATACATCCGAAGTTTCTGTGATAGGGTGTAGCCAACGTCTCCCAGGCGAGCATAGAGGACGCCAGAAAAAAAGGGTCTTGGCTTGTACATATATAGTATAGACCTTTTTAGACTAAACCCTTAACCATGTAAAGATATACAGGTGGGGTAGACTCCGGATTGGTAAATCCTGGAGTCAAACCAAGCCCTCGAGATTTCTGAGATTGTAGTATGGTGGAAAACGGTACAAATTGTATATTATATATCATCCAAAATGGGGGAAGAGCGGAATAATATGTCTTTTCAAGGTAGTTGATGGCCGAATAGAGATATATTTAGGTAATTTAACTCTTAGCCCCGGTTCACACTTGTGCGAGTGCGGGGTTCGCATGTAATGTCGGAGCGCACTGCTCCTTCATTACATGCGATCGGCTTTGCGGTGCGAGTTTAGCCATACACTTTGTATGGCTAAATTCGCAACGCACCCGCAGCAAACACGCACAGGGACCCTTTTTGGCAGCCGCATCAGGATCGGATCGCACAGCGGTTCACACTTGTGCTATCCGATCCTGTGCAAACTGCAAGATCGCACTGCGATATGCGATCAAACTGGGGGTGTCGTTAAGATTACATTGACACCCCCAGCGTATCGCATATGGCAGTGTGAACTGTCGGGGGTGCGTGTGCGATGCGGGAACAGGCTGCGGATTCGCAGCCTTCCCGCATCGCAGAAGTGTGAACCGGACCTTAAGGTGAAGCCAAACAGCATTATCCTAGTCAATCGCCCAGGTTATGGGTTAACGGTATTTGTTTGAATCATATTCATAGAAACTGATTAATTCCATTAAAAAAACAGTGGTCCCTCAAAGATTTTTTGAAAATCAAAGCTGAAGGTTTCAGGCTGATATGTTTGGTGTTTGCCGCATGTCCCGCCGCCAACCGCCAACCTTGGCGATTGTCACTGGTTTTATGTTTATAGCGCAAAAAATAAAAATTGCACAGGTGTGCAAATACCACCAAAAGAAAGCTCTATTTGTAGGAAAAAAAGGACATCATCTTTATCTGGGTACAGCGTCGCATGACCGCGTAATTGTCGGTTAAAGTTAACGCAGTGCCGAATCGTAAAAAATGGCCTGGTCATTAACCACTTTACCACTAGCCACTGTGCTGCTACTGCGGCACAGTGGCTCGTGGACTCCTCCCCCTGTAGGCTGCGCTCGCGCGCCGCCGGAGCCGCGCTCCCGCTGTTTTCATTCACAGCAGGAGTCGGGCCAGGGGAGGAGCAGCGGCGATCGCCGCTGCTCTGCCCCGATCGTCGGGGAATCCAGTTTGGAGATGCGCCCGCCTGTGTAAACAGAGCGGGCGGATCTCCTAAGTGACAGGGAGTGACAGATCGGAGTGTTCAGCATAGCTGAACATCCGATCTGTCCCTGGCTCACTCAGTCACCTCCCCCCCCACACGTTAGTAAGCACCAGGCATACATTAACCCCTCCCTCTCCAATAAAATTAACCCCTTCCCTGCCAGTGTCATTTTTACAGTAACAGTGCATATTTATAGCACTGATTACTGCAGTAATGTCACTGGTACCCCCAAAAGTGTCAAAAACGTCAGTCAAGGGTCCGATCTGTCCACCACAATGTCGCAGTCCCGCAAAAAAAAATCGCAAATCGCCGCCATTACTTGTTAAAAAAAGAAAACACCAAAAATGACAGAAATCTTTCCCTTAGTTAGTAAAAGCAATAACTTTTGCGCAAACCAATCAAAATTCGCTTATTGTGATTTTTTTTACCAAACATGGGTAGCAGAAAACAAATTGGCCAAAAATTAAAAAAAAATTGGTTTTTAAATCTTTTTTGGGGGGAATTTCATATAAAAAAATGTTAAAAATATTGTTATTTTTTCAAAATAAACGCTCTTTTTTTGTTTATAGCGCAAAAAGTAAAAATCGCATAGGTGATCAAATACCACCAAAAGAAAGCTCTGTTTGTGGGAAAAAAAGGACGTAAATTTCGTTTGGGTATGGCGTCACATGACCGCGCAATTGTCAGTTAGATTCCCACAGCACCGAATCGCAAAAAGTGGCCCAGACATAAGACAGCAAAATGCTCTAGTGGTAAAGTGGTTAAGGGGGCAAATCCTTTGGGTCCAGAACTGGTTAAACTTAACAGAAAACGTGGACCCCTTAGCAATACTGCATATGGGTCTTTTTCTGGCAAGTAGAAGGATACCACTTCCTGTAGTTTCTGAATGGTCACCACTCATATATATGGGGAACAAAGAGGGATCCAAATAGTGTAATATGTTCCTCTTTATTAATAATTATGCAAGAAAATTGCACTTAACGCCCAGTGGGAGGGAAATGCGTCGACACAGATTAATGCTCTCCAGTGACACCATATCCGGTTTACAGTGGAACACACGCAGACGTGCGCACGTCGTGTTGCCATCCACGTCCACGAGATTAAATACCTTAAGGGTGTCTCATCTACATATTTGGCTAGGAAATGCGATTATTGATCTGCTACATTGTGAGCACAATTTTTTTTGTATATTTATTAATAAAGAGGAACGTATTGCACTATTTGGATGCCTTTTTGTTCCCCATATATATGAGTGGTGACCATTCAGAAACTATAGGAAGTGGTATCCTTCTACTTGCCAGAAAAAGTCTGATAGACTCATATGCAGTATTGCTAAGGGGTCCATGCCTTCTGGTAAGTTTAAACACATTGGAGGGTGGAGCATAGTTTGCTGCATGAAAGTCACTGATCAGCACAGGACTTCAGGTTTAGAAGCACTTCAAATCCTCACGGACTTTCACTGGACACTCGATTGCTTGATTTATGGACTCATGTTTTCAAATTTTTTTTATTATTATGTATATTGTTTGTATTGATACTTTTTTTCTGTGTTAATGTTTTTGAGGTGCACTTATTTTTACACTTTTATTCACACTGGGGCAACTTGTCAGGCGACTCAGCCGCTTGACAAGTCGCACTCCATTCAGTGCAATGGAACCATTCTAATCGGAGAAACTCAATTCCCTCCGACTTATAAAAAGGTTCCTGCACTACTTTGGGGGCGACTTACATTGACTTCTATTAGAGAAGTAATTTGCAAGCCCCGCTGAAGTCGCACTGCAGTGTGAACCGAGCCTTAGCATCTTTGCCATTAGAGACACATTTGATTTTAAATTGTCACATGCTCACATTCGAAGTATAATAGAAGTCTATTCACCACTGGTGTAGCCAGGTGGGTACACTTTTGGCATATTATTCACACTGTCATTGCGCTGTGGCATATGTTTTGTTTGATTATTGGCTGTGTGTTGAGTTATTTTGAGGGGGCAGCAAATTTGCACTATTATACAAGCTGTACACTCACTACTTTACATTGTAGCAAAGTGTCATTTCTTCAGTGTTGTCACATGAAAAGATATAATAAAATATTTACAAAAATGTGAGGGGCGTACTCTTTTTTGTGAGATACTGTATTTACATTTATTTATATATATATATATATATATATATATATATGGAAGAAATAGGACAATTGCAGTACTTGTAAAATGAATCTGTTGTCTTGTATTGTAACATTCAGGGAGTCCCATTATTTCTGTGGATTGTTGGCGAGTGCTCAGCAGCTTCATTAAGAAATGTGAAAAATCTGTATCCAAATCCCACCCAGAAATTCTAAATCAGGCCCAGCTGTTAGGCTTGGGGAGAGGAGGACTCAAATAAATTGTCCTTGTGGGCAAACATTATCACCTTGCCTTTTCATAGTAAGGACGGATTGCTTTGATCTCAAGAAACTTCACTAAGTAAAGTATACTATGGTGGTGCAGTGATTGGTGGACATTGTAAAAAGTGGGCATTTCTTAAAGACAAAATGGCACTTTATTTCATCTTCCAGCATCAGGTTCCTTTGTAGCTCTTGGCATTTTTTCACGTGACATCTCAGAGCTGCAAAAGAACTTGCTGGAAGACTTCCCTCTGCTGGATGCTGCAAAACAGAAAACAGTAAGCTATACAAAGGCCACTACATGTCGTTCGATGTCTGAATTGTGAAGTATGTCTAGTCAGAGCCATCACCCCACCATAATTTACAGGTCCTTCTAAAAAAATTAGCATATTGTGATAAAGTTCATTATTTTCTGTAATGTACTGAAAAACATTAGACTTTCATATATTTTAGATTCATTACACACAACTGAAGTAGTGCAAGCCTTTTTTTTGTTTTAATATTGATGATTTTGGCATACAGCTCATGAAAAACCAAAATTCCTATCTCAAAAAATTAGCATATTTCATCCGACCAATAAAAAAAAAAAGTGTTTTTAACACAAAAAAAAAGTCAACCTTCAAATAATTATGTTCAGTTATGCACTCAATACTTGGTCGCGAATCCTTTTGCAGAAAGGACTGCTTCAATGCGGTGTGGCATGGAGGCAATCAGCCTGTGGCACTGCTGAGGTGTTATGGAGGCCCAGGATGCTTCAATAGCGGCCTTGAGCTCATCCAGAGTGTTGGGTCTTGCGTCTCTCAACTTTCTCTTCACAACATCCCACAGATTCTATATGGGGTTCAGGTCAGGAGAGTTGGCAGGCCAATTGAGCACAGTAATACCATGGTCAGTAAACCATTTACCAGTGGTTTTGGCACTGTGAGCAGGTGCCAGGTCGTGCTGAAAAATGAAATCTTCATCTCCATAAAGCTTTTCAGCAGATGGAAGCATGAAGTGCTCCAAAATCTCCTGATAGCTAGCTGCATTGACCCTGCCCTTGATAAAACACAGTGGACCAACACCAGCAGCTGACATGGCACCCCAGACCATCACTGACTGTGGGTACTTGACACTGGACTTCAGGCATTTTGGCATTTCCCTCTCCCCAGTCTTCCTCCAGACTCTGGCACCTTGATTTCCGAATGACATGCAAAATTTGATTTCATCCGAAAAAAAGTACTTTGGACCACTGAGCAACAGTCCAGTGCTGCTTCTCTGTAGCCCAGGTCAGGCGATTCTGCCGCTGTTTCTGGTTCAAAAGTGGCTTGACCTGGGGAATGCAGCACCTGTAGCCCATTTCCTGCACACGCCTGTACACGGTGGCTCTAGATGTTTCTACTCCAGACTCAGTCCACTGCTTCCGCAGGTCCCCCAAGGTCTGGAATCGGTCCTTCTCCACAATCTTCCTCAGGGTCCGGTCACCTCTTCTCGTTGTGCAGCATTTTCTTCCCACTTCCCACTGAGGTGCCTTGATACAGCACTCTGGGAACAGCCTATTCGTTCAGAAATTTCTTTCTGTGTCTTACCCTCTTGCTTGAGGGTGTCAATGATGGCCTTCTGGACAGCAGTCAGGTCGGCAGTCTTACCCATGATTGCGGTTTTGAGTAATGAACCAGGCTGGGAGTTTTTAAAAGCCTCAGGAATCTTTTGCAGGTGTTTAGAGTTAATTAGTTGATTCAGATGATTAGGTTAATAGCTTGTTTAGAGAACCTTTTCATGATATGCTAATTTTTTGAGATAGGAATTTTGGATTTTCATGAGCTGTATGCCAAAATCATCAATATTAAAACAAAAAAAAGGCTTGCACTACTTCAGTTGTGTGTAATGAATCTAAAATATATGAAAGTCTAATGTTTATCAGTACATTACAGAAAATAATGAACTTTATCACAATATGCTAATTTTTTGAGAAGGACCTGTATTATGTTGGCCCAGTGGAACAAATGCCCATTTGCCCTCCAGCAGGGGGTTGTCTGCCATGGTTAGGTATTACCTACATTTATGTATAAAAATGTTTTCTGGTGTCTATAAGCATCTTTATAGACCTATCTTTCAGTACAAGATAAAGGAAAAGTGGAAACTATGTTTAGGCTGACAGTTTATAAACCACAGAAAAAATAAATTGGTTTAGGAACCTACAGTATATATATATATGAACTGTGTGGGAAATTTATTAGGAAGAAGTAAGAAAAAATCAAGAAATGTTTGCGAGACTTACATTGTGTGTAGATCACTTTGGAATTATGAAGTGTGCATTATATTTCACATATTCAGGTCAGAATGCAAGTTTTTGCCAAGGAACATGAAATTAATCAAAATACCCAAATTTATATCTTTAGCTTGACCTTAGATACTCCCTCTGAAGAATACCAATCCAGAAAGATGATTAGGTGTCTCTTATAATTACAGAAAAAAATAAAAGTAGGGATTTCTTGGAAATACTAATATTATATTTAAGAATTCACAAGGCTGTGTGCTTGGAAATATGTTTTTATGACTGTGTCATTTTCTATTTGTAGTTTGACAAACTGGAAACTTCAAGGAGTTTATAGGGAATTGCAGTTGTTCCAGAAAGGACTGTTACACTTTCTATGTAAGTGAATGAAAAATCATACTGCTGTAATGGAACTTTATTCTACGCTGTCAACATAGCAGCTTGTATTTTTCAGGTGGGAGAAATTATTTAAAGTAAACCTATCACAAAACTTAAGCAGTTAAAACTGAGCACAATACAAGGTTACCATCAGTATAAACACACATGATGTCAAACTAATTGTAAGATCAGTTAGAGACAGCTGAAGTTGTATGCCAATTATAAAGCCCAATTGAACTTTCAATTGAAGGACCCATTAACACTGTGTGCGGTGACAAGAAGTTTTCTACAACAGAATATTGCCACCAGTTATGAAAAGGGCACATAGAAAATGATTGTTTTCTATGTGCCTTGTTAACACCACAATCTATAAATGGAGCAGGGGGAACTTTCATTCACCCGCCCATCCTCCATTCATTGAGACCTTGTCATTGCGACAGTACAGCTCCTAAAAATGAAGCAGGGAGCAGAGGGGGTGGGCAAAGTCGGCACATTTGATGAGGGCCTGTCACAGGTGAAGTTGTCCGCATTAACCCCCACACCACTGGAAAATTACAGCTGCTGGGGTGTTCATGGGGTAGAGGACAGAAGATCTCAAAGAAAAGAGCAGCCACCGGTGCATAGGGCACTTGCCACTCATGTAAGTATTGTCCCAGGTGCTGATTTAAATAAAAAATCACTAAACTTTAATGTTTCCTTGAGCTTGGCCACACTCACTACCACCTCCTTTTTGGTCCTTTAAAAGAATCATATACAAAGAGAAAAAGAAAGCCTGCAATCAATGTTAGTTGTGTGGTTGGCTTCAATACTCTCCAGGTTGTTTGTGGGGGGGGGGGGGGGGGGCGGAGGGTAGAGAAAGGTGCGGAGTGGTACAGCAGTGGGCCATGCTGTCTACTCCGACTTGTACAGGTTGAACTGGATGGACTATTGTCTTTATTCAACCTCACCTACTATGTAACTATGTAACTATGTATGCCTCCAGGGGTTCTTTAGGCTACACAAGGCGATGAACCGCGTCACTAACCCTTACATGTGGGGTAGCACCTTTTTCCGAAGGCATTCTCACCAATGCCCCGGAGCAGACGGGGCAATGGCCATGGGAAGAATCAAACATTAGGGCAGCTCTTCAATTCAGAGATGAGCCACATGTGTGCAATACCAAAATACGGAGTTCCTCCATAAGCTGCTTCGTCCAATGTCCTACACACTTGTAATGATATATGTGTTGCATTCAGAGAGACATGCTGAGCCTCTGCCCACCCCCCCCCCCCCCCAGTCAGTGCAACTCAACTTTTACTGTACTCTTAGAACTACATGTATAACATGCAATAACATATTTCTTCTAACTAAACCTAACTGTGGCTGCCTGAGGTTACCTACACAGGTGAAGCTTCTTTGGGAAAAGTTCATACCTAGATATGCCCGAACAGAGGTACCAGGATATGCTCAAACAGAGAAGTCCATGCGTTGGGGTGTTCCAACAAATCAGCTTTCCAGAGCAGACCACAGGTCCCAGCAGGTATCCCTAATTGAGTGCGTCCCCCCTTAGGATCTAGACCTCTTCCCTTTTATAAAACACAGGAGGGAGGCTGGACCCCATAGAAACCCCGCAAACACATCAGGAAAGGCAGCAAAACATCAACCCTTTCCCCCTGATCTGGGCAGCCAGGTGCTAGCTAAATATATATTAGGCCAACAGCCTAGATGCTAACCTGCAACAAACATGCAGCAAGCAAATTTAGGCCTCGTTTACACTAGCTGTTGGAGGGTGGTACAACCACATGGTTCAGCCATTGTTAGCCATTGTTTTATAGCCAGCAAAGCAAAAATGATCACCTCTGTCTTGTTCAGTGGGCAGCACCACCCATTAAACATAACCCATTCAACTTATTAGGGGAGCCCCACAATTGCGTGCAATGCAGGCGGTTATGCAATGCTAGTGCGGGTTTCGAGGGGTCAAAACAGGCGGTGAGGAGGTGATACAATGCCTCCTCCCTGCCTGTAAAATGCTGTCTGAAGAGTGATCCGAATAGCAAACCAAGAACTCCTTATTTAGTTACTTATGCTGAGTCAGTAACTTAAAAACTACTCAGTACCCTGGATCAGCATGACTGCCAGGATTTCCTAAAGGAGAGGTCAAAAATGGTATATTCTCTGCTGTACAGCAATTGTTCAGCCTCAGTATTCTTTTTGGTGCTTCTAGAGAACTTTTCTTGAATTTGAGATGCATTTCAGAAATGTTTGCTATTTATTCACAATGACCTGTATATAGGAATAAAAACAATGCGTGGCAAAAGTCACAATAAACTCAAAAGAACACTGCTTCATACAGTCCAAATAAAAAGTAAACTGCTGCCTTCCAGATGCTTCAAAAATGTTTCACAAACAGATGTCAGAAGCAAAAGACAAACAAGCTTGTACACTAACCCTTAATGAGGACCTGAGTGTGATAAATGCAAATAGTACACTGATGGCCCTGCTGCTTACAAGCGAGGTTTCAAAAGGGAGGTTTTCTGCTATATTACTAAACAGTGGGGGCATTATATGGGTGGGTTAAATGATGGGTTTGGGATGCTGAGGATGCAGGCTTTTATCATTATTATTTATTCTATTGGTAGAACCTAATGGACATGTGTCTTTTTTCAAGCTGGCATGTAAAACTGCAAGGTTTAGCTTAGCGTGAACAGATGCAAGTTTAGCTTAGCGTGAACAGGGGCCCCATCTATCTTTAGTTTGGGCTTCAGCAAATTTTCCCCCAGCAAGAAGTATAGGTGTTTGACTAAATACCAGCTGTAGATATAAATTCCCCTTTCTCATTACCAGACAGGAAAAGAAAAAGGGTCACTCTAGTCTAGGATGTCAAAATTATTCTTGTTTATTTAAATGGCTGCTTGGGTCACCTCGGTCTGAGAGGGTTTTTGAAATAACTTTTCAGCGCTAAACATGTCACAGGAAACATTGTTGTGGCCCACGTTTTTTTATTTTTTATCTTTTGACTGATTTTTTAGGGTGCAAGGAGAAGGACCACTGGTTTTGGGAGATTTTTGCATTAAACATTTGGAGAGTCACCTTTAGTGGGATATACTGTATATTTCTCTCTTGTCACCATTGGATATGCTTCAGGTGTGATTGTGACCTGCTTAGAAGGCCAGATGGTTAAGGCAACTCCAGACCTCCTACTTGTTTACAAAGTCATTTACAGCTTGAAAGGCCTAGAGATGGAGTGAATCAGCTTCTGCCACCTACCTGAAACCACATCTCTATTACCTTCATTACCTTGATTAGGCAGAAAAGCTTATTTTGTGCCTCTGAGCAGAAAGCAGAATCTGTCAGCACCTCATAGGAATCATTCAAGATAGTAAAAAAATTCAGTTACCTTTATGAGTTCCATGGTAAAAAAGTAACGGCAACAAATGATAACATTTAAACTGCGTCTTTCAGGCAACACATGGCAAAGGTTTGCTCAGAAGCAACATAGTATTTATAATCTGTTGGGCTATAAGTGCAATGCAATGGAGCATGCAATGGTAATGCTCAAATACTCATACCAGAAACTCATATAAAGAAAAAAAAAGTATTCAGTGACTTATCTCAACAGAGTGAATTTCAGTGCTGCAATTCCTAGGAAAACCCACTAAACCAAGCATGAATGCAAATCTCATCCTTCCTGTGCCACCTGGTCTGAAACATCAACATATTTTGACTGTCTTCCTCTTGTTTATTGCACTTTTAAAAGATATATATGAAATTTAAGTTCATTTTAAGAACTAACAAAGATGGCAGATGAACTGATATTCTCCCATAGAGTGTCCAGCAGTCCTTATATTCCCCCTCTTTGCTTCAAAAATCGTTTTTGCACCCAGGAACACTGATGCAAGAACTGATATAAAATTCCATATTTACACATATACATAATATTATTTTTCATTATTCATGGAAGAAAGCAGTGAGATGGGGGAGAACAGACTGTTGCTGTCTGGCCATAGACCTGTTCAGTAATGCCAGATCAGGCTGGAATGGTACATTGGTTTCAGGTTCCATTTTTGTTCTTGTGTAAATCAATATGCACACATAATCTACATTACAGTAGTGCTGCTTGGTATGCATAAACACATCATATAACACCCTGCAATTATTTGTTTGGACACACTTTTATTCAGGAGTGTTACTGTCTCAAAGGTGCTTGGTTTAAATTTGCAATTTGTAATATTCATCCAAGAGGGCAGCTCATTTTTCGTTGACCTTTTCAGAAAGAAATTTTCAGTTTGACGTGAAAATGAATTTCAGCAGCACCTTGGAGTGTTGCTGAACGTTTCTAAAGGGGAACAGACCATAAAATTGTTTCTCACTTATCCTTGTAAAATGATGGAATCGTCTAGTGAGTAACCATCACATTTATATCTAGTAACAGAGTTCATCTCTCATAGTTCATTTGCATCATCATTCTAGTTACACACAGGGAATTTAGGAATTTGGCTGAAAATGTAGCCACTTAAAAACCATTTTTGGAAGACAAAGTTCAGTTAGTTTGCTAATCTAGGAAGTAAAGGCAAATAACCCCAACAGGATACAAGTAGCAAGAAATAATTTGATAAGAGTTTTTAATCCTTCCCTACTTTATCTAGAAAAAAACAAAAAAAAAAAGAAAACGGATGTAATTTCGCTTTATCTACACTTCAAGATGCCAAAATGTGAGTCTGCAAAGTTTTTTATGGTGTAGTTAGCCTTCAATAAAATATGGAACCTGTTAGAAAATAGAGTAGAGAGTGGTATTTGGCACTAACGTGAGTGAACTGTTAAATATGTAATGTTAAAGTAAGATGCTGGTTGTGATGTGGTTATTGCAGCTCATTATCTAAAATTCCTGTGGAAAAGAACTAGAGAAAAAGTTTAGGGTAGTGCTGTCTGAACAGAGTTGACCTGCTGAGCAATAAGTAACCTTTATTTCACACAATATGTGCTTAGTTATCCATGTGTCACTAGGGTCATTGCTCACTTGTTTACTTGTATATCTCAGAGTAATACTTAACCCAACAATGAAAACCTATAATGCAAAAATTTCCTTTCTTAAAACATTCAACATTCATTTTACAAAATGTCATTTTTCATAAAAAATATTGAATTAAATATGGCATAAATTGTACTATTTTGTCCCGTTCAGTGCACTTTGCTACTTACAAATCACCCCTTTCAATTGTAGCAGCCTCCTAGATAGGTTGCTAGGAAAGCTAGGTAAATGTAGTTCTTTTTGGCTCCACTGTAATCAGGAGAGCAGTTTGTGATTGCTTTGCGCAATTCTGGGCTCCACTGGTTGCAGGTTTGATTATTTTACCCTGCCATCTGGAGGATTCCAGAATATACTGTAGTGGGCTGGAGAGACAAACCAGCAACCTGAATATTTATGTTGTCTCAGCCAATACCTGGAGGAGAGTGCCCAGAAGGTGGCTGGCAGAGTACATAAATGGTCTTGGACCTGGAGCTGCGGGGTTCTTGTCCAGGAGGAAAAGTTCCCAGCCTGAAGGGCTGCTGTCCTTGCAGGCAGCCCAGCTGAAATTCTACCTGTGCTTATCAAGGTACCAGCTATTCTAAAGCTGGGGGGGCTGTTTGATGAGAATCTCTAAAGCTAAGTAAGGGATTTCATTGAGGATCCAGTCTAAAGAGTTCACTAGGGAAATGCCTGAACACTTTAGAAGGAGGCATCCAAGTATCCAGGGACATTGTGAGTACCGACCTGAGTGCAGGATCCTGGTGACTGTTGCTGCTACTATCCCTTGTGTGTCAGTACTAGTGTTTGCCTGCCCTTCAATATCAATGACAGTGTCTCTGTGCAGTGCAATATCTGGGTCGGTCATTACTAGAGGGTACTGTCTTAAGGAGTAGCACCAAAGTGAAGAGTGTCCTCTCATAGCCCATCTGAGTTAATGGAGAATCCCACAGTTCCCTGTGCCCTGTCCAAGTTTATTCAGCAATAAATTTCAAGAAAAGCAACCCCTAGATTGTGCATTGAGTCAGAAAGGGTGTATTGTGAAGCACCAGCGTAGAGTTGTCAGTCTGTAACAGGAAGTGCTGTTACTGGCAGGATTTCCAGATAAGGAACTTTGCAACAGATTTACATGTACAATGAGATATGATGCCAAACATACTGAAAATGAAGATTTACATACTCTTTTAGAAGGTTATACACGTAGGAGGACCATTAACCGCCTTAGCGGTATCCCCGAGCGTGACTCGGGGTAGGAATTTTCTGCTATTAGCGGTATCCCCGAGTCACGCTCGGGGTCAATGGGCAGAGCGTGCAGACAGCGCAGCGGAGCTTCTCTTACCTTATCCTGGCGATCCAGCGATGAGCTCTCATTGCTGTGACCGCCAGTGAGATCTCCGCCGCTCGTCTGTTGGTAGGAGGACTTCCTAGTTCCGTTCCCTGCAGCAGCAATGCTGCATGGGAGCGGAACTAGGGAGGGAAATTCAAAAAAAAAAAAAAAAAACGTTGCACAAAACACAAAACACATTTTATATTATATATATGCATATATATATATATATATATATATGCATATATATATATATATATATATATATATATATGCATATATATATATATATATATATATATGCATATATATATATATATATATATATACCTATATATACACACACACACACATATATATATATATATATATATATATATATATATATATATATATATATATAAAATTATATTATTGATTATATTATTGATTCGATTATAATTCATGCGTATGTGTGTGTGTATATATATACACACACACATATATATATATATATATATATATATATATATATATATATACACACATATATATATATATATATATATATATATATATACACACATATATATATAATATATAACGCATGAATTATAATCTAATCAATAATATAATTTTATTATATATATTATATATTAAATAATAAAATAATATTATTGATTCGATTATAATTCACTTGTTTGTGTTTCAAATTTATCACATCTGGGATGTCTACTAGAGTCTTGTTTTGGTCAGGTTTAAGTCAGTAATTACTAAGAATTGTAGGCCTATAATACATAACGCCAAATTTCCATGAAAAGAATTGTACCGCTTTTGGAACAGAATTCCTGACAGAATCATACCGCCAGGGAGGTTAAAGGACAAGTTTACTTTAGAAAAGGGTTGGTCCCTGTCTAACTACCCCAACTGTTTATTAACATGAGTATCATTGCCACCGGCTGCCACAATGCATTTATCTTGTGGCTGAATCTTCTCCCCAACTAGCTACACCTGCAAGTTGAGCCCACATTGACTTCTATGTGAACATTTCCAGACCATATCATAAGAGTTGCCAGTAAAATTCTGAGGTGCCAGAACAATAAAACTCAAATTAAAGTTTACAGCTGAAATTGGTTGAGCATCACTGAACTTTGGCAAAGCGGTGTACACATATGTATTTCACATTATTTTGATATGTTGGTGTATTTCTTTTGTGGTTGTTTGCTAGTGCTAACTCTGTCTATAATTGTAATCTATTGATGTAAGATGATGGCGTGTGGACATAGTATTTCCTCAGTGATTCTGTAATAATTGCCTGCTGGACAATAACAAACACTGCCATAAACAAATTAACTTTACAGTGCAAATGGATCGAAAGTGCTCACTGGTGATGAGCGCATTCAGTGAGCGAAACCCAGACTGTCGGGGACAGTGGTATTATTTGTCTTTTCTTTTTCATTATGGAAATAACATTAATGAATTTAGATTTAAATTTTTTTTATAGGAATAATTTAATCAATTGAATACAACTGGTAAAGAGATTTTCCTGACACCGGGTATAGTAAGGTAAGAGAATCATCATCAGACTCATAAAAATAGAAGAATGCTTATCACACTTAAATCTGTAAGCATAAGACATCACAGAATTCATTTTTGATAACAGGCATACACCTTGAAATGTAAAATGAGCACATGATTAAAATGGACTATGTATAAATTACCTTCAGTATAAACTAAATGGTAAAATGATCTTTAGATCCACAGACATAAGCAACTGAAGTTACAAAGCAAATCGCAACTGTAAAGGATAAGCTTCGATCTAACCCTCCTATCTACTAAAACAAAGATCCTTTTTGCAATTTTTTAGGAGAGAGTCCTCAAGAGTTTAGTAAAAGAGGAAAAGACCGGTGTAACTAATCAATGCAAATATCTCTATTCAAAAATACAGTATCTCACAAAAGTGAGTACACCCCTCACATTTTTGTAAATATTTAATTCTATCTTTTCATGTGACAACACTGAAGAAATTACACTTTGCCACAATGTAAAGTAGTGAGTGTACAGCTTGTATAACAGTGTAAATTTGCTGCCTCCTCAAAATAACTCAACACACAGCCATTAATGTCTAAACTGCTGGCAACAAAAGTGAGTAAACCCCTAAGTGAAAATTTCCAAATTGGGCCCAATCAGCCATTTTTCCTCCCCGGCGTAATGTGACTCGGTAGTGTTACAAGGCCTCAGGTGTGAATGGGGAACAGGTGTGTTAAATTTGGTGTTGTCGCTCTCACCCTCCCATACTGGTCACTGGAAGTTCAACATGGCACCTCATGGCAAATAACTCTCTGAGGATCTAAAAAAAAGAATTGTTGCTCTACATGAAGATGGCCTAGTCTATAAGAAGAGTGCCAAGACATTTAAACTGAGCTGCAGCACGGTGGCCAAGACCATACAGCCATTTAACAGGACAGGTTCCACACAGAACAGGCCTCGCCATGGTCGACCAAAGAAGTTCAGTGCACGTGCTTAGAGTTATATCCAGAGGTCATTTTTGGGAAATAGACATATGAGTCCTGCCAACATTGCTGCAGAGGTTGAAGGGGTGGGGGGTCAGCCTGTCAGGGCTTAGACCATATGCCGCACACTGCATCAAATTGGTCTGCATGGCTGAAGCCTCTTCTTAAGATGATGTACAAGAAAGCCCGAAAACAGTTTGCTGAAGACAAGCAGACTAAGGACATGTGAAAAGTGTGATTAAACCCGCGCTAGGTGAAAAATATTATATATGAAATTAAATATTGCAGCAGCTGCTCACCAAGTAAAAGCCTTGGATATATAGTATAGTCAAGAAAAACAGCGCTTGCAAAAATAATAACTAATACCTCATATAAAACTAGTGGATGAATGTATCATATAAACCATAAAAAGTGCACAGTGTTAATAAATACCATTACATAAGTGATAAACGATTCATCAGTGAATGAGAGTGCACCAGTGCTGGTAAATGTGAAATCAAAAAGATTTTTCCAAATATATATGACTAATAGCAAAAAAAGTCCAGTTACTGTGCAAACAAACACTCAATTAAAGGTGATAAGGTGCTGATAATATCATAACAAGGTGCCGAGGTGCTGAAGCGCTTCCAAAATCCAGTACAAGGTGTCTCAGAATCCCTCCAAGAACCGCACTCACCAGAATTGATGGACCCTCCACTGGGGTCAAAACAGGTTGAAGGTGAAATAATATCAAGGGACCACCTCCAGGCTGCCTTTATCCTCTTCTTTCTGATTAGAGTCTGCAGGGACCACAATTCCTTCACTGAGAGTCTGATTCCTCTAGGTTGCAATTCCACGGCCCCAGGAAGTGACGTCAGCTGGCTCTGCCGCACTGGAAATGCGTTGACGCATTTTGCCCTCCCACTGAGGTGTTTTCAAAGTCTGTACAGGAAGGGTGTACATTCAAGCAGTGGCGGCTCGTCCATGCAGGGCGCAGGTGCACCGCTCCCTAATCCATGCACCTGGCCCCTAATCTACATTCAGGGTGCTGGACGCATGGATTTCAATGTTTTTTTATTTTATTAGAAGCATATGATTAGAGCCGGAGGCTCTAATTGGCTTAAAAAAGGGTGGGCTTGGGGTGCAGAGCGCTGCGCCAAAAGCCCACCCAGTTGTGTGACATTAGCAAATTATTATTCACTAATGTCTTCCTGTTTCTCCTCACGGCCAATCAGGAAGCGAGTCCTAAGTCCTGATTGGCCCGGAGTCCTAAGACCCGATTGGCCGCGAATCCTAAATCCTGTTTGACTGGGAGGAGCATCGACCGCCAGGACTCTGGAGCAAATGCAGGGGAAAAAGTGCAGGGGCAGGAGGGAAGCCTGACCCCCGCTTCGATCGAGCGACATGGGGTGGGTTCTGTGGTTGACTAGCTAGGGGGGGCCGCGGGCCACCCCCCAAAGAAAAATGAGCACCAGCCGCCACTGCATTTAAGTGAAAATGGTATATGCAAAATATCTAATATTAGGTTCTACTTCTGACCTTCAACATGTTATAGTAAAGGCTTAAAGGATAAAAATATTTTCATACAATTTTTTTTTTAATGTACCGCCATGATCTCATCCTACATATTAGAGGTCTGAACACAGGTTTGGTGCAGAGGGTAGAGTCTTTTCTCTCCCTTCTTTCTTTCGCTCCCTTGGATTTGTGTATAATGCCATTGTAACAATGCTGTTATTTTTTTCTTTCAAGAGAATACTTATGGAAAAAAAAATATATATATATTTTCATACACCATCCCTTGCCTTTCCCATTCTATGTACATGTCAGTGTACCACCAAGACTGGGAGAGGAACCCTCTTCATCGGCAGAGTAAAAATGAAGAAATTGACAGCTTAGCTGCTGGAGCTTATGGAAAAAGACCACAAATACAGTACATTCTACAGTGTGGTCCTGCCGGATAGAATGTAGACCAGAGGAATGCTCAGCTCTAAGCCAATATAGATTTAACTTTAACAAAACTTCTTCCTTTTTTTTTTACATTATTAGGACTGATGATTGGTTGCTCAAGCTTGAACATTCTGGGAAAAAAGGGAAGGAGGTCACATGCTTTATGATCCTGAAAGAGACCAAGTATTTTACAAGGGCCTTGATGAATATTAGCAGGTTGGGGTTGATTTTTTCAAGAGTGTTTGTCACTCTGCCCTGAAAGTACACAGTCTACTGGGCCTCCCAGCACTGCAAGGTTTTAATGCTTGTTTAGTGTAGGGGTAGAGGAATAGGCAGTAATAGTTACCTATATAATAATAAGGTTGCAGCGCTAAAGTATAATCAACTTTAATATAGTGCACAAAAACAGTGTAATAAAAGACGATAAGGTCTAAAAGTATAAGTCCATAAATTGTGTATATAACAATGATGACGGTTCTTGGTGTTCAATATTTAAGACGTTTCACCATGGTGATAACCTCCACCCAATGGAAAGATTGCAAACTCACCAGAACTCTATGTTGTCTAGATTATAGGACTTATACTTTTAGACAGTATCATCTTTTTATTACACTGTTTTTGTGCACTATATAAGGTTGATTATGCTTTATCGCTGCAACCTTATTATTATATTTGAAAGTTGGTGTTGGTTTATATACACTGTTTGCACGCTGCTAGTTTTTACAGAGGCGCTGACATATATATTTTGTTTACAGTAATGTTTACCTCTTTATTCACTCATATGGCAGCTGGTGTTTTCCCTAGATTTCCAAGACTTCACAGATATAGGTTGGCCCCACCACCCTCCTGTACCATGTAGGACTGCTGGTCCTGCATGGTATGCAATGATGTTGGAAAGCCTGTGACTAGTGAAGCGGCAAGAGGGAGAGGTATTAGGGGACCAGTCTTACAGCTCTTAGGAAGCCTAAAGGAACAAGGAATAATGTAAGTACTACTACTTATTCCTCCTCCCCTAGACTAAATTATCATTTAACCCTTGCGGTGTGGAAGGGGAAACATTGCAATGGTAATTCTTACTGCCTTGCCACTTAATAGCATTAATTGCAGTCACAGCCATTCCTGGTTTTGTTTTTTAGAGTATATAACAAGAAGGGGCAGATAAGCAGTCAATGGGCCAGTTAGAACTCTTGTTCTATGCTGCCTATATAGTGCACTCTGTTATTGTCTTATTAGGAATGGAAAGAAAAGGGGTTTAATTAACCTCTTTTATCTACGGGATAGTGGCAGGTATAGTTTAGAAAATTAGGGGGCTAGTTTTGGCAGGCTTAGAATGAGTAAAGAATTTGTTGCTGGGGAAAAAAGGTCTGTGACCTTTATCTTAAGGTTAAAATAAGCCCCTGTTCCCACTCAAAAGCTGCCCCTGTAGCTGGTAAGATTAGGTAGTGTACCTGTTAAAACCTGTATTTCCTGCCTCCAGAGCTCCCCTCAGCGCTATTTAAGGGGGCTCCCAGTGATTGGATCTCAGACCGCCTCATTG
Organism: Pelophylax lessonae; assembly: GCF_965119305.1. Lineage (NCBI taxonomy): Eukaryota > Metazoa > Chordata > Amphibia > Anura > Ranidae > Pelophylax > Pelophylax lessonae. The sequence continues at coordinate 107,022,834 of NC_138769.1, forward strand.
AGCTCAAGCTGTGCTGTTCCCCTCCCCCCCTCCCCTTTTTGTCGCGGCCAGTATATTATTTGTAGGGTCACCTTTGCATGATGCAAAGGGGGGCGATATTGTACTTGAAGTTTGTTATTAACAATCTGTTTCTGGTGTAAGTATGGATAATTATTTTTAAGTCTTATTTATTTGTTTCAACCTTGGACATGGTGGCCGGGTTGTTTTACTGCTTTGAACTGATGTATCAAGTTATAAGTGTTTTTAAACAAATAATAAATGGCCGCGGCCTTTTTAAATCCAACATTAAAGTGTGTGGTGTCATCATTTTTTAATATAAGTTTTATTAGAGTATAAGAAATCCTGTCTACTATCCCATAGCTCTCATAGCAACATGTACACTTACACGCAGTCAGGTAGAACCCCAAGAATTTTTCAGAGAGCTATGTTCATGTTATATAGATAATGGAAATAAATATATAAGGTAATGGGCAGAAACTATAGTCTCAGTGATTTCCTGTAAACATAAGCCAGTAGCCCGCATGACTGTACATTTTCATGTTGCTTTATGAATTGCTTTTTCATCCAGCTCAGGAGCAGCATAGTTTTTTCATCACTCATGTGTTATTACCTTCCTAAGAAGGTGGTAGAAGTAATGAGGCCTTTCACTAACTGCTGCGTTGAAAACGCCTTGTTCTGTTTTAGCTACCTGTCTGTATTACTCACTATAGATTTCCTGAACCTTTCCATAGGATTGCTGACTGGTATTTCACAGTGTGAGAAGGAAAGAAAAATTTTAACAGAGCTGCTTACATGCAACAAATGACTCTGCTTCCTGTGTGTAAAAGGCCTGGAACTTTTCACTTTTACTTCTCCAGCTGTATAGTCTGTAAAAGCAGAGATCTCAGCAGGTTCTGTTAGAATGGGCATGGTGGGATTGTATAGAGGGAGCAGTCAGTGACTTATTAACCGCTTGCCGACTGCGCACAGTATATTTACTGCGGCAGTCAGCCCCGGCCAGGCAGAGTGACGTAGATCTACGTCGCTAGCCTGTCACCGGGTTTTGAGCCAATAGCGGGCGAGCGCGCGCCCGCCTCGGCTCGTTCACAGAGGAGTCCGGGTGTGTCATCGGGTCCGCCGGTCACACTACGATCGTCGGTAGAGCGGGAGAAAGGCGGGCGGCTTATGTAAACAAGCCGCCTGTCATTCTCCCCTGTGTAAAAATGGAGATCAGACGGTTCTACTATGTAGAACCGTTGATCTCTGTTTTTACAATAGGAGACCATGTCCCATCACAGTTAGAAACACGCCCCTAGGACACACTTAACCCCTCCCTCTCCAATACAGTTAACCCCTTCCCTGCCAGTGTCATTTTTACAGTAACAGTGCATATGTATAGCACTAATTACTGCAGTAATGTCACTGGTACCCCCAAAAGTGTAAAAAATGTCAGTTAAGGGTCCGATCTGTCCGCCGCAATGTCGCAGTACTGCAAAAAAAATCGCAGATCGCCAACATTACTCGTTAAAAAAAAAAAACACCAAAAGTGACAAAAATCTTTTCCTTTGTTAGTAAACGCGATAACTTTTGCGCAAACCAATCAAAATACGCTTTTTGCGATTTTTTTTTTTTACCAAACATATGTAGCATAAAACAAATTGGCCGAAAATGTTAAAAAATTTAGATTTTTACATTTTTTTTGGGGGGGGAATTTCATATAAAAAAAGTGAAAAATATTGTTATTTTTGCAAAATTTACACTCTTTTTTTGTTTATAGCGCATGATCAAAAAATTGCACAGGTGATCAAATACCACCAAAAGAAATCTCTGTTTGTGGGAAAAAAAGGACGTCAAATTCGTTAAGGTACAGCGTCGCACGACCGCGCAATTGTCCGTTAAATTCACGCAGTAACAAATCGCAAAAAAAACCCTGGTCAGGAAGGGGGTAAAATCTTCCGGGGCTGGTTAATTGCCCTACCTACATCTGGCTTCCTGGCTTAGCAGATCCCTATCTCTTAACCATTTATGATGCATGCATAAGACCAACATGCGCAATGTGATCTGGGTCACCTCTGAAGAAACTTCCTCTATTGGGCTTCTCCTCCATCTAATGTGCCGTCCTTCAAATGTATCTAGTTGAGCATCTATCCTAGATGCCTCAACAGTCTTTCTCCATGTGTTTACCCTCCTACTTTTAATCTCAACTGAAAATCTTCCAGTGGGGATACTCCCTGCGCTGACAACTGTCTACAAGAGGATTCTCCTCCCTTTGGAGAAATGTAAACACTTCCTGTTGTTATTTATGGGCAGATGTCAAGCACCAGCACAGTCATGTGGGGGAAGGACAATGAGTCACATGATTCCCATACCTGGAAGTATCTCATTGTTCCCTGTGGCCAAATGGATTAGCGGAGCAGCAAAGAAAAGGTGACTATTAGCAGCCAAGGAGGACAACAATTAAGTACACCTTTTGCTTTGCCCTGCATTGGGAAAGCACAGGTTGACTTTAGAGTATAACTAAGGGCAAAACCTTTTTGTTTAGTTTTGGGTAGAGTGCAGAGGCATTTGAGGGCTTGTCAAATGTTATTGCTGTCTGTGCTCCCATTACGGAGATTCACCCTCTCTATTTGCCCTGTTTACCATTATCATTGAAAGTAAAAGTAAAACAAAAATTCCCAATTTTGGGTTGTCCCCAGAAAAGTAATAAAGGGGAAATCTTCCAATGGGGACACTAGTTCTGGTGACCTGGGGGTCCCCAAGAAATTCCCTTAATTTGAAGGGATTTCCTCTCATTTCTTGTTTGGCTATGGGGCAGGAAGTAAAGGGAAATATCCATAATGGGACATACAGTATCTCACAAAGTAATGTAAAGTAGTGAGTGTACTGCTTTTATAACAGTGTAAATTTGCTGTCCCCTCAAAATAACTCAACACACAGCCATTAATGTCTAAACCGCTGGCAACTAAAGTGAGAACATCCCAAAATTAAAAAATCCAAATTGGGCTCAAAGTGTCAATATTTTGTGTGGCCACCATTATTTTCCTGCACTGCCTTAACCCTCTTGGGTATGGAGTTCACCAAAGCTTCACAGGTTGTCACTGGAGTCCTCTTCTACTCCTTCAAGACGACATCACGGAGCTGGTAGATGTTAGAGACCTTGTGGTCCTCCACCTTCCATTTGAGGATGCCCCACAGATGCGCAATAGGGTTTAGGTCAAGAGACATGCTTGGCAGTCCATCACCTTTACCCTCAGTCTCTTTAGGAAGGCAGCGGTCATCTTTGAGATGTTTTTGGGGTTGTTATCATGTTTGAATACTGCCCTGCGGCCCAGTCTTCGAAGGGGATCATGCTCTGCTTCAATATGTCACAGTACATGTTGCCATTCATGGTTCCCCTGGAGGGGGGTTTATCTTACAGAGGCCCACTCTGTGCCTATTGGAGAGTCTCTGATAGAAAGAGTCCCCTCCAGCCCCCATGAGAAACTACATTAGAGTGTCACTGAACAATAGAAAAATAAACAATATTATATTAATTAATAGCACTTTGATGCCCAGGCCCAAGACTAGAAGACTTCACTTACCTTAAATAATGGGTACTGGGGCTGGCTGCTGGTCCTGGGGCCTGGCTTCTGGGACTGGGTCCTGGCTTCTGGGGCTTTGCTGCTGGTCCTGGGGTCTGGCTGCTGGTCCCCTGATTCCTGGCTGCTGGTCCTGGTTTTTAGGGCTGAGCTGCTGGTCCTGTTTTCCGGCTGCTGGTCATGGTGTCTGGCTGCTGGTCCTCCTGGGGACTGGCTGCTGGTCCTGATTCTTGGCTGCTGGTCCTGGGACTGGCTGCTGGTCCTGATTTTTGGCTGCTGGTCCTGATTCCTGGCATCTCTGTGGTGTGCCGGTCTCTGTGGTATGCTGGGCTGTGGTGCCAGTCTCTGTGGTATGCTGGGCTCTGTGGGATGCTGGGCTCTGTGGTGCTGGCCTCTGTGGTGCCGGCCTCTGTGGTGCTTGGCTCTGTGGTGCTTGGCTCTGTGGTGCTGGCCTCTGTGGCGCTGGGCTCTGTGGGCTCTGTAGTGGCAGTGCTGTGTTCTGTGGGCTCTGTGGCGCTGGGCTCTGTAGTGGCAGTGCTGGCTCTGTGGTGTGGGCTCTGTGGTGGCAGTGCTGGCTCTGTGGTGTGGGCTCTGTGGTGGCAGTGCTGGCTCTGTGGTGTGGGCTCTGTGGTGGCAGTACGGGCTCTGTGGTGTAGGCTCTTGTGCGAGATCCAGGCGAGGCTGCGGCTGTCACTGTGATGGCGCCTGTAATTCGTTCATAGTCCCGGCTCACAGGCGGAGTGATGTCAAATGCACTCCACTCTGTGGTGTCAGGCTCTGTGGCCTCTATGGTGCTGGGCTCTGTGGTGCCAGGCTCTGTGGCCTCTGTGGTGCTTGGCTCTGTGGCCTCTGTGGTGCTGGCCTCTGTGGTGCCGGGCTCTGTGGCCTCTGTGGTGCTGGTTCTGTGGTGCTGGGCTCTGTGGTGCCGGCTCTGTGGTGCCTGGCTCTGTGGCCTCTGTGGTGCTGGGCTCTGTGGTGCTGGGCTCTGTGGTGCTGGGCTCTGTGGTGCTTGGCTCTGTGGTGCCGGGCTCTGTTGCCTCTGTGGTGCTGGGCTCTGTGGCCTCTGTGGTGCTGGCTCTGTGGTGCTGGGCTCTGTGGCCTCTGTGGTGCGGGCTCTGTGGTGCTGGGCTCTGTGGTGCTGGCTCTGTGGCGCTGGGCTCTGTGGTGCTGGGCTCTGTGGTGCTGACCTCTGTGGTGCTGACCTCTGTGGCGCTTGGCTCTGTGGTGCTGGCCTCTGTGGCGCTGGGCTCTGTGGGCTCTGTAGTGGCAGTGCTGTGCTCTGTGGGCTCTGTGGCGCTGGGCTCTGTGGGCTCTGTAGTGGCAGTGCTGTGTTCTGTGGGCTCTGTGGCGCTGGGCTCTGTAGTGGCAGTGCTGGCTCTGTGGTGGCAGTGCTGGCTTTGTGGTGTGGGCTCTGTGGTGGCAGTGCTGGCTCTGTGGTGTGGGCTCTGTGGTGGCAGTGCTGGCTCTGTGGTGTAGGCTCTTGTGCGAGTTCCAGGTGAGGCTGCGGCTGTCACTGTGATGGCACCTGTAATTCGGTCATAGTCCCGTCTCACAGGCGGAGTGATATCAAATACACTCCGCCTGTGAGAGGAGGAGCCGTACAGAGAAAGCAGGTGGCTGCAGCAGAGAGAGCAAAGCTGCTGCTTCCTCTGTACGGCTCCTCCTCTCACATGCGGAGTGCATTTGATATCACTCCGCCTGTGTGCCGGAACTACTGCAGTGAGAGACTCCCGCGACTTGCGGGAGATTAGGGTTATGTGCAGCGTGCGCCCCCCCCCTCACACGGCGCCTGGGAGCGGTGCACCCCGCGCACCCGCCCAAGATCGGCCCTGAACAAAATGACAAATCATTTGTTAGGTAAAACCGCTCCTTTATATGTAGGTTGATGTGAACTTAATCTAAGCCAATGTAACCAGCTCAGCCCTGCTGAGGGCCCATTGGATGTTAGGATACAGCTAGCATTCTGGGAACCCATGGTGCATCCCCAACCCCATTCAGCTGCGAGATACTCTGACCAACAGCTCCATGTATATAAGAGAATGGGGATACTGGCTGATGTCATTAATCAAATATGGCAATTGCCAACATCATAGGTGTGCACAGCCTATTGCATTAAGCTGTGCACCCCAAAGCTCAAAAGCATATGTACAGGTTGCAGAGTTAAGGAGTGCGCTATGTAAAGTGCGCAGAGTTAAGGAGTTCACTATATACAGGGTGTAGATTTAAGGAGTGCGCTGTGTACAGGGCGCAGAGTTAAGGAGTGCACTATATACAGGGTGCAGAGTGCGCTATGTACAGGTGCAGATTTAAAGAGTGCACTAGATACAGGGTACACTGCTCAGAGATATGCTATGTATAGAATGCAGAGTTAAGAAATGCAAATCTTACAGGCCAGTTTACCACCCCCCCCAGTAAAAAGCTCTCCCTTGCTTTGCAAACCCATCCTTTGCTTCTAGTACAGAGCTGTCCTTTCTCCCTCAAATCCTCTCTACCCCACCTAAAGATTACCAGAGATAGGAGAGAGGAGCTACTGCCGAAAAGGGCAACTAAAACTTACAATAGCAGTGTTCAGGCTGCCAGCATGGGCTTTAGGAGAAGTTGCCGCCAAGACATTAGAGCTGTGCATGTCCCCCGCCTCCACCCTTTGCTATCATAGAATAGTGCAGAGCATGCAGCATGGGAAGAGGAGATTTTCACTTGTACACACAGAAGTCGGTCTTCTGTGTGTGCAAGTGAAGTGACAGTAGCAAGTGGCGGGCAAGGGACTATCGCTGTAGGTTGTGGAACTCTGTTCCAGCTAAAAAATAGCCCTGTGTGCTGATTGGAAGGTGTCCAGGCACATCCGGCACACCTCGTGTGCATGGCTATGACCAAATTCCTAGCAGCCACTGAGCCCGAAGTGGGAAGCTGTCACATTTACTGACACTAGTAATACTGCTACTAAATTAATGACTTCCCAGCAACTGGCGGTTTGGTTCTACGGGCAGTTGAGCAGGTCATTTTGTTCACCTTCTCGGTAAAGGGTGAACAGCCAGAGTTTGCGGCGGCTCAGAGTTCAAATTTGAACCCAATCCTTCCTTACGTGTATTTCAGCTGAATATAGCTTGCCATCAAGGATTGATGAATAAATCATTTAGAAAAATATCCATGCAGTACGTATTGTTATTGATGAAAATGGAATTAATATGATTTAGCACACTCTGATTTATTGCTCTAGGGTCCCTGCAGGGATGAATATGGAAATACTGTTAGTTTTATAATCTTGGGTCATTGAACTGTTGGAGCTTTGAAAATTCTTGCAATAAAGGAATTTTCATGTTCAGCAAACAGAACGGGTATTATTCATGAATTTGTGTTATATATCTTATATGTCTTATTATATTCTTAGTTACAGTACATGGTATGCAAGAACCACCCTCCTTGCACCTGAGTGGTAGTTAATTGGGGGAAATGACGATTGCTGTATTTTATTTATTTTGGTATAACTTCCATGTAACTTTTTAAAAGCAGATGTCCATATAGACAGTCTCAGATATGGGAGCCAGCCACCACAGCTATTTCCTACGCCAGAGTATGCAAAAAGTGTGGATATCTATGTAGCACTTTCAGTGTATGGTTTCTTTTCTCCTCTGACTGTGAGAGCGGAACTTATATAACCACAAAGGTTTTATTAATTAAATCACAGCTCAATTTTCCATTCTTGCTCTGTGTGTGATCTGACATACAGTATATTAACCAGAATCAGCGGTGGCTATGCATCACTCTCTGCAATGTCTTTTTTATTTTATATGGTGCACTCTCTTAAGGAATTTAAGTCTCGTTAAAAGTTGGAGGATGATATTTTAAAACGCGGACCAGCTCTAACTACTATGTATATCAATTAACATTTTTGCTTTCTTGGCTTCTAATCAGAATAGTTAATACTTAGTTTGGCAGTTCTTCATTACCAAACAACAGCCCAGAAATTGTGTGAATGCCATTTACTGCACCATGGTGATGGATGGCATATCTCATGCATGAACAGTGTAGGGAAAGCTGCACTTACCTAATAAATAGACCTGTCACTATAAACTTGTAGGCAGGTGCCATCTATTTTCTTCGCTGCAGATGGGGATCAACTGCAGTGGCATTGCCAGAGGGAAAGGAAGTCTTCTATGACTTCCTGGGTCACAGGGGAAGCGATCCAATTGGATCCTGGCGTCCCATGTGACTCTGGAGGCCATCTCGGGTCAGGCAGATTCTACCTTGGCTCTCAGGCTGGGTGCGCATTTTACTTGTGGCTACAATAGGGAATGTCACCACTCTGTCAGGGACAGTGTTTAGTATCAGGAATAGGTTCCTGAGGAATAGGGAAAGTGCAGGAATACGTCATCATACCTGGAAGCCACCCCATTTGGGTACAGGCCGGCTAGGCCACATTCCGCTCCTCAAGACAGACGCTGTCAGCACACCTGTGACCTTCTGCTACTAACTCCTTGCTGTTACATCTGTGAGTGATCCAGTCAGGCTTGTTCTGTATTGCCAAATTTCACCTACAATATATTCTTGTTTTTCTGCCTCTGGGCTCTGCTGTACCTAACCACAAACCAACCTAACAACAGGTATTTATACAAAAAATCCTAAAAACTAAATTGAGAAATTTAACGGTACCACCTTGAATATAATAAAATATCAAATGTTTATTGCACAAGGGTTAAAAGCATATAAACCATGAAAAAACACTCATATATTGATACAAAATATACACATGTACATAGAACTATATTAAACATAGTATAGTAGTTTCCCCATCATCTCTGCCAGAGTTGGGTTGCTTGCTGTGACTTTGACACGTTTCATGGGTCACTGCCCGCTTCATCAGAAAGAAAACTACAACCAAGCTCCGTCAAACATGTATACAAAAGCATACAAAACTAAACACAATAGTAATACGACCAATTGTTGCAAACTTCCAAAATGGCTAGGTCAGTTCATCTGGCATATGTCCAATGTGTCACCATAGGCCAAGGTTCAAGACTCAATAACAGGCTTTAATAAATGTAAACATCTTGGTCATCATACTGGTGTCTGCGAGCATCAAAAAGTATTTCCAGATGGCCTGTATTTGGTGACAGGGAGCCGGAGAGGAGAGGGGGAAAGCCGTATCCCCTGCCAAGCCGGTTGTGATGATCATCTGGCATTTGATATTTTATCATATTTGAGTTGGTACCAATAAATCTAGTTCCTAGTACCTCAATCTAGTTCCTAGGATTTTTTGTGCATATTTTCTACTAGGATGTGGTACCAGACAATATTTATAAGGTCCCTTGGGCAATCTTTCCTCCCATCTACTATTTATTAACAGATATTTATAGCGGGCACCTGCAGTTATTTTATCATGTGGATAAAACTTGAAACTTGCCCACTTCAGAAATGACCCCTCACGGGCATGATATATGTGTTTTGAAGCATTGCCATCATTGCCGGGAAAATGTCAACCAGCACCCAAGGCAAAGACAGGAAACTACTGTTGGCAGAGTATTGAAATGAAATGCTTATATATAGTTCACAGTACATGCTGTTGAACTTCCAGCAACTGCACCCCCCCCCCCCATGGGTGGAGAAGGGGACAGGGCCAATAGTGGCAAGTGGTGTCACTGAAAAGAAAGAATGTCCCTTCATCTGTGGTGTCCCTGGTAGAAGCACCACTTTAATATATGTTTGATATATTTTTCACAGAACCTGAAACTGATAATCATGCCTATATACAGTATCTCACAAAAGTGAGTACAGCCCTCACATTTTTGTTTTTATCATATCTTTATTTACGACAACACTAAAGAAATTACACTTTGCTACAAAGTAAAGTAGTGAGTGTACAGTTTGTATAACAGTGTGAATTTTCTGTCCCCTCAAAATAACTCCACACACAGCCATTAATGGCTAAACCGCTGACAACAAAAGTGAGTACACCTCTAAGTGAAAATGTCAAAATTCGGCCCAAAGTGTCAATATTTTGTGTGGCTATCATTTTTTTTCAGCACTGCCTTAACGATTTTGGGCATGGAGTTCACCAGAGCTTCATAGGTTGCGACTGGAGTCCTCTTCCACTCCTCCATGACAACATCACGAAGCTGACGGATGTTAGAGACCTTGCGCTCCTCCACCTTCCATCTGAGGATGCCTCACAGCTGCTCAATAGGGTTTATGTCTAAAGGCATGCTTGTCCAGTCCATCACCTTTACCCTCAGCTTCTTTAGCAAGGCAGTGGTCGTCTTGGAGTTGTGTTTGGGTCGTTATCATGTTGCAATAGTGCTTTATGGCCCAGTCTCCGAAGGGAAGGGATCATGCTCTGCTTCAGTATGTCACAGTACATGTTGGCATTCATGGTTCCCTCAATGAACTGTAGCTCCCCAGTGCTGGCAGTACTCACGCAGCCCAAGGCCATGACACTCCCACCAGCATGCTTGAATGTAGACAAGAAACACTTGTCCTTGTACTCCTCACCTGGTTGCCGCCACTCACGCTTGGTACAATGTGAACCAAATAGGTTTATCTTGGTCTCATCAGACTACAGGACATGGTTCTGCTTGTCTTCTTGTCTGCTTGTCTTCAGCAAACTGTTTATGGGCTTACTTGTGCATGATCTTTAGAAGAGGCTTCCTTCTGGGACGACAGCCATGCAGACCAATTTGATGCAGTTTGCGGAGTATGGTCTGAGCACTGACAGGCTGTCCCCCCATCCCTTTAACCTCTGCAGCAATGCTGGCAGCACTCAAATGTCTATTTCCAAAAGGCAACCGCTGGATATGACATGGAGCACGTGCACTCAATTTCTTGGGTCGACCATGGTGAGGCCTGTTCTGAGTGGAACCTGTCCTGTTTAACTACTGCATGGTCTTTGCCACTGTGCTGCAGCTCAGTTTTAGGGTCTGGCAATCTTCTTATAGCCTAGGCCATTTTCATGAGGTGCCACCTTGAACTTCCATTATCCAGTATGAGAGAGTAAGAGCGATAACACCAAATTTAACACTTCAATTTAACTCCAAGACGACCACTGCCTTGCTAAAGAAGCTGAGGGTAAAGGTAATGGACTGGCCAAGCATGTCTCCAGACCTAAACCCTATTGAGCATCTGTGGGGCATCCCCAAATAGAAGGTGGAGAAGCGCAAGGTCTCTAACATCCACCAGCTCCGTGATGTCATCATGGAGGAGTGGAAGAAGCATCCAGTGGCAACCTATGAAGCTCTGGGTTCTCCATGCCCAAAAAGGTTAAGGCAGTGCAGTAAAATAATGGTGGCCACACAAAATATTGACACTTTGGGCCCTGTCTGGACACATTCACTTAGGGGTGTACTCACTTTTGTTGTCAGCAGTTGAGATTGTGACAGTTGATTAATGGCTGTGTGTTATTTTGAAGGGACAGCACATTTTCACTGTTAAACAAGCTGTACACTCACTACTTTACATTGCAGCAAAGTGTTATTTCTTCAGTATTGTCACATGAAAAGATAGAATAAAGTATTTATAAAAATGTGAGGGGTCTACTCACTTTTGTGAGATACTGTATATTGCTTACAACCGACCTTACCCTCTCCCCTTCATTTAACATTTGCTACCATTTCTGTAATAACTATTGCAAAATAAACACATCTAATTATAATTACTTACCATCTTTGTTTCTATATTGCCTTATGCTAATGCATTCTCCACCTATAATTCTTCTCTGACTCACAGACATCATTGGTGACCAGCTTCTTCTTCTGGTTTTATATTGTCAGTCCACCGCTGATGTCAGTACCAGATCTGGAAAAAAAAAGAGTGGACTTTTTCCAAGTTTTCTTTATATACACAGATCTCACAGTTTTTCTCTGGAAGGCACCAGTGATGTAGTCTTCCTAGGGGGCACCAGGATCTCTTCAAACCTATGCAATGCATTACTGGGCAACTTGGCAAAAGGTTCAAGTGCTTCTTTAGGTGCAACATAGTGCATTTTTTGCACCATAGATTTCATTGGAGCATATGAAAAAATCACATGAAAACGCATCAACAATGCATAAAAAACGCATGAAAAAGGCATTAATAGCAGACCCACAAATGTAAATGCCATCTAAATTTAACAGAATTTTAAGTTGCATTCACCAGGGAGGAAGCGCAGCACAGACAAATTCAGGTCAGCAGGCTGGCTGGCTGGTTGTGCTGCCTCACAGAGCTGTATAAATATCAGGAATGGGTGAACAGAAATGCAAATTGGCAGGCAATGCAGCTCTGATTTATGTATTTCATTAATGTAGTCAGCACTTTGACTGGATTTCAGCTTTAAAATGGGGTTAAAGGGCGAGTTTATATAAATGTATAAATTAAACATAACTCATCAGAGCTTTTCTTTAACTTCTCAGTTTGAGAAAATTCTTTTTTTTATTTTAACTTAGTGAAATATTATACTACTGTTCCCAAGGGAGACTTCTTTATGCTATAAGACATTTTGATCCATCTGGACTTAACAAAACATGGAAAATAGTGATCATGTATTGTACACTTTCGCACATGGCTGCCTTTCAAAGGAAACAGTTCTGGATGTTTCTGTGTCTAGACCACAGAAGAAAAATACTTTTTGTACTAATTAACCTATCAAAGGGATAAAAGTCTATGATTAGGACTATGAAGCAAGGCACCAAACTATATATCTGAGATTAAACAAAACACTGCCAACTGGATTCACTTTATGTTTTCATTTAGATCTGTATGTACATGAAATTTTTGTAAAACGACCCTTCTCCACCATTACAATGTGTAGACACTTTTAAACAATAACTTTTACAAAAAAAAATTCAAATCTTTGAGGCTAGGATCCATTTAAAAGGTATTTTGGCATTTTTATAGGGACCACATGTTAGATTTTGACATTTATTTATATTAAAGACTAAAAGATTTGGTTCCCCTGTGTGTCCAATTAAGAAAAGTGCTGAAGAGGAAAGCAGTGGAGGATAGAGATGTATATTTAGGTGCTTCTTTCGTGAGGTGCTGTAAGAGTTCTGTCAGAGATTCGAGAGAATGCTAATATTTGATAATACCACAATTGGAGACCACCAGAATGCAAATTCCAATTGCTATCGTGCATTCAAACTCAATAGTGAGTTGAAATTACCCAGCTCTGCTTACAGGCCTTTCCTGGACTGCTATACAGCATAATATTTCAGGTATGTCATAATTTGCAGCCACACTGCTAGCCTATACTTACTTTTTTCTTTGCTTACCCATCATATTCGTATGGCTGCTGCGAATGGAGTCACCTCATGTGACAGCACTGGGTGCTTGAGCAACCAATTACCAAGCACCAGCACTGTCACATGGGAGGAGGGGGAGTGTGCAATATGGGCATAGCTCATGCTCATTTAACCACTTAAGCCCCGGAAGATTTTACCCCCTTCCTGACCAGGGCCTATTTTGCGATTCGGCACTGCGTCATTTTAACGGACAATTGCGCGGTCGTGCGACGCTGTACCTAAACAAATTTGACGTCCTTTTTTTCCCACAAACAGAGCTTTCATTTGGTGGTATTTGATCAAAAGTGCGATTTTTTGATCATGCACTATAAACAAAAAAATAGAGTCAATTTTGCAAAAATAACAATATTTTTCACATTTTTTTATATGAAATTCCCAAAAAAAATTTAAAAATCAAAATTTTTTAACATTTTAGGCCAATTTTTTTTTTTACCATATGTTTGGTAAAAAAAATTGCAAAAAGCGTATTTTGATTAGTTTGCGCAAAAGTTATTGCGTTTACTAACAAAGGGAAAGATTTTTGTAATTTTTGTTGTTTTTTTTTAACGCGTAATGACAGCGATCTGCGATTTATTTTGTGGGACTGCGACATTGCGGCGGACAGATCGGACCCTTGACTGACATTTTTGACACTTTTGGGGTTACCAGTGACATTACTACAGTAATCAGTGCTATACATATGCACTGTTACTGTAAAAATAACACTGGCAGTGAAGGGGTTAACTTTTTTGAGAGGGAGGGGTTAAGTGTGTCCCTAGGGGCCTGTTTCTAACTGTGATTGGCTGTGGCTTGATGTGTAAGAACAGTGATCAACGGTCCTACATAGCAGAACCGTTTGATCACCATTCTTTCACAGGGAAGAATGACAGGCGGCTTTGTTTACATTAGCCGCCTGCCTTTCTCCCGGTGTAACGGACGATCGCGAGTGCCCGGCGGACATTGGGTCCGCCGGGCACATGCGCGGGAGAGTCCGTGACCGATCGGGAGCAGGAGCGCGCCTCCGGCGGCGCACGCTCTCTCCCTAGAGCCTTACAGGCTAGCGACGTAGCCATACGTCGCATTGCCTGTGAGGGGCTGACCGCCGCCGTAAATAGTTGTGCGGCGGTCGGCAAGTGGTTAAAATGATTAGCACCACTGAGTTACTAGTCATGGATGCCCTCTGCCTTTACCACAGGGGCATCATGACTGGAGTGAGTTCCCTCATGTTAGAAGAGGATTTGTAGTTAAAGAGACACTGGAGAATGAAAAATCTGGTGCAGCTGTGCATGGTAGCCATTAGCTTCTAACTTCAACTTGTTCAATTATGCAATGAAAAAAAAAACCCTGGAAGCTGATTGGTTTCTATGCAGAGCTGCACCAGATTTTGCACTCTCTCTAGTTTTAGTAAGTCAACTCCCCATCGTCTGCCCTCCACCGCCTTATACTCTCTTTACCAGAGCCTCCTTGCAGCTCCTTGCTCCTCCGCTGCCATTGACCTGCTCATTGGGGACTGTGTCTGAAACTATTGCTGGGCCTAAGCACTATCACATGACCAGGGGAGTGAAGTCACCACTTTCCTGGTTCACCGACACAACTTAACTGCAAAGAAGTAATGAGATGTGGGAGAGCTCAGACAACATACGGGGTTTAGGGGGTGTATTTTCTAAAGCATGGGCTAGGTCATAGCATATATTTAAAGCGGAGTTCCGGGCACAGAAATCATTTTTCAACAAACATACCCCCGGGACAGTCAGGGCTAGTACATTCCACAATGGCTAGCCTCTGATCTGTCCCGGTTCGCACTTACCTTTTAGAAGAAATATTCACTTATAAAATTTCTTCCACAGCGTTTCCATCTCTCTTGTGGGCAGCTGAAGCTGGCGCGGTCCTCTTCGGCGTCTTCTTCGGTGTCTTCTTCTCCCTTGCCCCTTGCATTAGCTGAATGATAGAGAAAAACTGATGGAGAAGAGAAACATTGGAATACCAGTCAGTACCATTTCACAAAAGTGTATTTGCTTTGGAAGAATATATCACCTCTAACTTTGGGTGTTCTACTTGGACTTGAGGATGTTGCTGCATTATGTAAGACTATTAGAATCGTTTTACATTTTAGAATGGGGCACCTTGAGACTGTCCATAACTTTTAAAGGGTGCCTTGACTGAAAAAAGGTTGAGAAACACTGATCTAAGTTAGTACAACTACTTACAACCTACTATTTGACCAATCCTCCTTGTTCCTTAAAGCAGAGTTCCGGGCACAAAATCGTTATTTTTTTTTGTGCCCGTCCGCTTCTACACCTTCACCTGAAAAGGAATTGGATAGTTAGGTTTTTTTTTTTATTTACTCACCTTGTAATTGAAGATCAAAGATACTCACCTAGTCTTCACTTTCTCCCTCTGTGCCGCGGCTCCGTCGTCACTTCCGGGCTTGCACTGATTCCTGGGAGCTGAACGTCATCGCTCCCAGGAATCAATGCGACGGCACCGGCCCCTCTCGTCACTCAAGGTCTCAAGGTGCCCCATTCTAAAATGTAAAAACGATTCTAATAATCTTACATAATGCAGCAACATCCTCAAGTCCAAGTAGAACACCCAAAGTTAGAGGTGATATATTCTTCCAAAGCAAATACACTTTTGTGAAATGGTACTGACTGGTATTCCAATGTTTCTCTTCTCCATCAGTTTTTCTCTATCATTCAGCTAATGCAAGGGGCAAGGGAGTGTCAAACAAGGATGCTATGCAGGCGACTGACATCCTCCTTATCAACTGATTATGCCAATGGTTGTTAGGACACTGGCAGCTAGAAGGTTGTAATTGTGCACAATGAAAACCTTTTTTTTTAAAACAATTTTTGGGCAATTTTTAGCCATTTTGTCAAGGCACCCCTGAAGGAACCTTAAGGCACCCCAGGGTGCCTGGGCACACTGGTTGAAGAAGGCTGCCTTAGATAATACTTTTTACCTTGGTCCACCATTTAACCTTCTTAGCGGTATTCCCAAGCGTGGCTCGGGGTTAAATTTCAGAGCCAAAAGCGGTAACCCTGAGCCACACTCGGGGTACCGCCAGAAGCACCGCTGGATCCTGAAAGCGGGGTTACTTACCTTGTCACCGGGATCCAGCGATGTATCCCGGCGGTGTCTAGCGGCGGATCTTCCTCCCGATCCTCTCCGTTTCCTGGCTTCCGTCTCCTGCGACGTGACGTTTGCAGGGGGGGTGGAACCGGCGGCAAATTCAAATGTAAAACACACAAAACACACTGATACAATGCAAAATAAAAAAAATCACATTAGTTTGCCCCCCAGTGCCCTTTCCTGCAGTTTTACTGTACTTTTTATGTATATATATATATTTATACATAATATATATATATATATATATATATATATATATATAATATAAATAATATTTATATTTATATATATATATATATATATATATATATATATATATATACACAGTATATATATATATATATATATATATATATATACAGTAAAACCTTGGATTGCGAGCATAATTCGTTCCGGAAACATGCTTGTAATCCAAAGCACTCTTATATCAAAGCAAATTTCCACATAAGAAATAATGGAAACTCAGATGATTCGTTCCACAACCATTTATTCATAAATTCGTCAGTTTATAGTCCATATAATATTATAGCATTGCGATAGGTTGTGTAACCATAAAATGTCCATCCACAAATAGCCGCTTCCACAAGGGGATTAGAAGCAAAATCCAGCAGGAGCTACAGAGTATCAAAGAGAAGAGAGGCGCCTCTAAGTGTAGCAATATGGTTCCATTTAATGAAGGTACAACATTTAGCAACTCACATGGTTGATGAAAAAAAAAGGCACATCTAAGTATGCAGGCATCTGGGGTAAAGCTGTCCACATAGACCATCTTCTGCACCGCCGGCTGCCAGTCTGTAATCCTGACCGGGAAGACCACCTTGGAGTAAAGCGATCTGAAAGCGAGGGGCAGCATGGAAGGGATGGCGGTGTGGAGGATGGTCTATGTGGACAGCTTTACCCCTGATGCCTGCATCCTTAGATGTGCCTGTTCCTCATCAACCATGTGAGTTGCTAAATGTTGTACCTTCATTAAATTTAACCATATTGCTACACTTAGAGGTGCCTCTCTTCTCTTTTATACTCAGCTGTGACTTGAGGCTACTTGTATATCAAGACATCGCTTGTATATCAAGTCAAAATTTATTTGAAAATTTTGCTTGTCTTGCAAAGCGCTCTTAAACCAAGTTACTCTCAAACCAAGGTTTTACTGTATATGTATACATACATACATACTTTAACTTTTTTATAGTTTTTTATTATATTATAATTTATGATTTTGTGTTTCAAACTTTATCATACCCGAGATGTTATAAAGAAGAACGCACAGTAAAAAAAAATCATATGTAAATAGTTGGTTTGGGCTGCTCATTCTTAAAGCGGAGTTCCGGGCACAGAAACCATTTTTCAATAAACATACCCCCGGAACAGTCAGGGCTAGTACATTCCACAATTGCTAGCCTCTGATCTGTCCTGGTTCGCACTTACCTGCAAGATGAAATACTCACTTATAAAATTTCTTCCACAGCGTTGCCATCTCTCTTGTGGGCAGCTGAAGCTGGCGCGGTCCTCTTCTGCGTCTTCTTCCGCGTCCTCTTCTCCCAGAATGCGCCTGCACCGGCCCCTCTCGTCACTTCCGGTGCGGCGCCGCATTCCTCCACAGCTTCTGGGCATGCCCCGGAAGTGATGAGCGGGGCCGGTGCCGTCGCATTGATTCCTGGGAGCGATGACGTTCAACTCCCAGGAATCATCGCGAGACAGGAAGTGACGGCGGAGCCGCCGCGCTGAGGGAGGAAGTACCCTGAGGTGAGTATTTACGATCTTCAATTACAAGGTGAGTAAAAAAAAAAAAAGAACCTAACTATCCAATTCCTTTTCAGGTGATGGAGAACTAGCGGACG
The DNA here is from genome assembly GCF_965119305.1 of Pelophylax lessonae. Lineage (NCBI taxonomy): Eukaryota > Metazoa > Chordata > Amphibia > Anura > Ranidae > Pelophylax > Pelophylax lessonae. The sequence continues at coordinate 107,040,606 of NC_138769.1, forward strand.
GGCACACAAAAAAAAAGATCGATTTTGTGCCCGGAACTCCGCTTTAAGAATTACATGCAAAATAATGGTACCGCTTTCAGCACCTAAAATCCGAAAGAATCATACTGCCAGGGAGGTTAATAGTGTCAGAAAAGTCACTCTGCTTTCTTGGAGCTTTTAGTATTTTTCTATGTTTGTCACCACTGTAGCAGGTAAAATATGCCCCTCTATACCCTGTTATCACAGCGAGTATTTGGGGACAAGGAGGATTGCTCAAATAGTAGGTTGAATGTAGTTGTACTACCTTAGATAATACTTTTTACCTTGGTCTACCATTTATTAGTGGCAGAAAAGTTACTCTGCTTTCTTGGAGCTTTTCGTTTTTTTTATGTTTGTCACCACTCTAGCGGGTAATATATGCCCCACCTTACCCTGTTATCACAGCGGATGATTGTGGACTGAACTGCGCTCTCCCACAGGAGGTGTGTGTTGATTACAATCAATTAAACATGTGATTAAAAAGAGTTTTTAAAAACTCAACTTATCATGCACAATAAAAAAGCAATGACATATAAAAAAGAAAAATTGGACATAGCCCAAAGTGTCTAAGGAGTCTGGGGGGAAGTGTACACTCCAAAAAAAAAATACATTTGAGTGGGTGGTTAGAAAAATAAAAAAAAATAAAATCAAAGTGTAGGGTACAGAGGTTAATAAAGAAGCTGAATTGCTTTGAAACACACTCCTGTTACCAGGGGAGCATTGTGGTGTACTACAGGTGGTTTTCTGGACAGTTCCTAGACCCTGGCTGCTCCTGTCATCTTTTCCTGCAGCGTCGGTATCTCCAGCCGCAGTCATCGCTTCTCCCCAGCCTGTGGCTAAGGCGGAGGGATAGACATCCCTTGAACGAACTTCACATCAGTTCCAGCATCCTGCTTCCCACCTCACCCCCTCTCTTTTTGTTTTTGAGTGTAATATTTTATTGGTTTTCATTATTAAAGCGGAGTTCCGGGCACAAAAACGATTTTTTTTTTTTTGTGCCCCTCCGCTAGGTAGAGCTCACCTGAAAAGGAATTGGATAGTTATATTTATTTTTTTTGTTTACTCACCTTTTTATTGAAGATCGTAAATACTCACCTATGACTGCTTCCTCCTCCAGCGCCGAGGCTCACCCCGTCACTTCCTGCCTCGCGATGATTCCTGGGAGCTAAACGTCATCGCTCCCAGGAATCAATGCGACGGCACCGGCCCCGCTCATCATTTCCGGGCGACGCTGCATTCCCCTGCTAAACAGCTTCTGGGCATGCCCAGAAGCTGTTTAGGAATGCGGCGCCGCACCGGAAGTGACGAGAGGGGCCGGTGCAGTGCATTCTGGGACACGAAGACGCGGAAGAAGACAGAGAAGAGGACCGCGCCGGCTTCAGCTGCCCACAACAGAGATGGAAACGCTGTGGAAGAAATTTTCTAAGTAAGTATTTCTTCTAAAAGGTAAGTGCGAACCGGGACAGATCAGAGGCTAGCCATTGTGGAATGTGCTAGCCCTGACTGTCCCGGGGTATGTTCAGCAAAAAATCATTTCTGTGCCCGGAACTCCGCTTTAAATCCTTTTTTGGTTATCCACATAGAGGGGGTATGGAGGTTGCCTTCATCCCTATTTACTAGTACTCGACAGAAAACCCTCTTTTGATTGGGACTTTATGGCAACTCTCAAAACAGTATTAGTACTAATAGGCCAAAAAGCTCTATTCTTAAAACTCCTTATATTTTATTTGGATAAAACATCATAAAACCCTTTATGTGCTAGAAAATATATGAGAAAAAATATACATCACATAGATTAATTTGCATGAATACATATGAAATATTGGAACAATTTACCACTGGCTAGCAACTCAGCGTGTACCATCGATTTTTTTCATATGTATTCATGCAAATTAATCTATGTGATGTATATATTTTCTTACACATTAAGGATTTTATGATGTTTTGTCCAAATAAAATATAAGGAATTTTAAGAATAGACCTTTTTTGGCCTATTTGTACTAATACTGTTTTGATAGTTGCCATAAAGTCCCAATTAAAAGAGGGTTTTCTGTCGAGTACTGATTATTAAATCCTTATGGTACTGCACTATGAGTGTGCGTTCTCTTTTTTTCTTTTGTCTTAAACCCTGTTATGCCTAAAGGGGCACAAATTTGAACTGTGGTGCATAGGCTGCCATTTAAAGCTGTTTTCTATCAATGGTAAATTCCTTTTTTGGAAGATTTTTTTTTTCTTGCCATTTTGGAATTTCCTTTCCAGTGTTTATGGAGTTGGTGCAAGACATTCTGTTACCTCAGCTGGCATAGATGGTGTTTCAGTGGCTAGAATTACAACAAGCTCAATACTGTTTTAACATTTTGAACTGGGATTTCATATTCCTTATGGAGGTGGGTGGTAAGAAGCCCATGTAAGCATCTAAGCTTGGCATTGCAACTGGGAGCTGAATTACTCTATGCATTGATGTTGGCACTAAGGTCTTGTTTTCATTAGTACAATTTCAGATGTGACTTCACACAGAATCGCATGACAAGGGAAATGTCATTGTTTTCATTTGTGCCCATTCTAATTGATGCAATTCGGATAGGTGTCATTTTGGAAAAGGTTCCTGCACTACTTTGGTGGGATTTACCATGCAACTTTCATGCAGAAATTGTCGAGACCTGGTATCCCTTGCTTCTCTGGAGATGTAAATGTCTGCTTCATCCACTAAATTCTATGCATTTAGCAAATTTACGATCTGCAGCACCAACAGGAAAAAAAAAACGCCATTTAAATACTGCAGTACTGGAATTCACACAACTACCTTATTTCATCTAGCCAGAGAGAACCCAGTTCTAACTAAACGAATTATCTGATTGCTAGGTTTTCCAGTGGAGATCATTTGTAAAGCAGGCAGATCTTGGCAGGTACCAACATATATGTTTACACTTGGTTGCCAGCGATATTAATAGTTTAAAAGTGGTACTTTAAATTAAAAACAGAACACAAACACTCAGAAATGATGTGATAATTCCCCTTTAATAAAACTCTGTTTACCCAGGATTCACACATTATATGGAGCACGGATCTTCACAGAGGTAGGGTGCTGGATGGATAGCAACATTTAGCAGTAAAGCATACACGTACAGATGTCATCAGTAATTGAACAACGCATACATTTATTAATACCAACTTTTAGGAATCCCACAGGATTCCTTCTGTCAAGAAGCCAAGGCTTACAGTTGGAGAAATGAAGCCTGCAAGGTCTTGAAAACTTGGTGACGTTTTAATAAATGTACACCTATTTCATAACTGTATGCAAGATCTGTAAATAATGAAGCTATTTGTAACAGTGATGAGCTCATCATAACCTTTGGCCTTATTCTATAAAGAGTGCAAAGAGCAATGTACTAATGTAATGAAAGCCTCCCTGATTACATATACATTGGACAGACTGTTTAGACATGCCAACACTGTGCAGTGACAGTTGTTGGTAACCAGGGCTTTTTTCAGCAGGAACACAGGGGAACGCAGTTCCGGCACCTCCAGCACAGACTGTATTTTATGTCAAGGATTGCTGGGGTGTGCTGGAGGGTCTATTGATGCTGGCTGCTGGGGATTTATTGTCACTGGCGGGGATCTATTTTTGTGTGGGGGTCTATTGTTGCTGGCAGGAGTTTTATGTTGCTGGGAAGGATCTACCGTTGAGGGAGAAGTCTGTTGTTGCTGGCTGTTTGAGGATCTATTGATGCTGGCTGCTAGGAGATCTGCTGTTGCTGGTGGGGGTCTATTTTTGCTGGGGTGGTATTTTGTTTCGGGGGGTACATTGTTGCTGGGTGGCAGGTCTGTTGTTGTATATGGGATCTATTATTGCTGGGGCCTATTTTGCTGGCTGCTGGAGGATCTATTGATGCTGGCTGCTAGGAGATCTGTTGTTGCTGTTGGGGTCTATTTTTGTTGGGATGGGTATTTTGTTGCGGGAGGTACTTTGTTGCTGGGTGGCAGGTCTGTTGTTGTGTGGGGAATCTATTGTTGCTGGGGTCTATTGTTGCTGACTTCTGGGTGATCTATTGATGCTGACTGCTCGGAGATGTGTTGTTGCTGGCAGAGATGTATAGTAACTAAGTAGAACTACTTCACTACTGTACTTAAGTACCGAAAGGCGGTATCTGTACTTTCCTAGAGTAGAATTTTTTTCTCCTACTTCCACTTTTACTTCACTACATTTTTTCAATGATTTCAATACTTCTACTCCGATATTTTTTTTTTGTGCTGCATAGTTACTCGTTACTATTATAAAAATTACCACTGCCAGAACAGTAGATGGCAGGTTTCATGAAGCTCAAAACATGTGTATTATCAGCGCATACGAAAATAAAAGCTACTGTATGTATAAATAAAAGCTGCATAAAAAACAATATGATGTTCAAACTTTTGACTTCTTTCTTTAATAACTACATAACACAGTACTTGTACTTTTACTTTCAGTACTTGAGTAGCAATTTTTTTTTTTCAAAACTACTGGTACTTTTACTTTCAGTACTTGAGTAGCAAAATTTTTAAAAAAACTACTTGCAATACTTAAGTACAAAAAATGTTGAATACTTTAGTACTTCTACTCAAGTCACTTTTTGATTGAGCACTTCCACTTCTACTCAAGTCACTTTTTGATCGAGCACTTGTACTTTTACTCAAGTATGGGTTTTGATTACTTTATACAACTCTGGTTGCTGGTGGGGTCTATTTCTGCTGGGGTGTTATTTGGTTGCAGGGGGTACATCGTTGCTGGGGGGCAGGTCTGTTTTTGTGTGGGGGATCTATTGGTGCTAGGGGGTCTATGGTTGCTGGGGTGTGGTTTGTCAAATTCCATACAAATTACTTAGTAGCACAAAATGATACTTGGTTCTTTATTCTCTAAAAGGGGCGATACTGGGAAGGTGGGTAGAGGGTGGAGCCAAGAGACAGTGCCCAGAGGTGGGTAGGGGGCAGAGATGAAGGGATACTCAGAAGGGGGGATCCTGCCCCTATTCTCTGAGAATAAAAAAGTCTTGTTGGTAACTATAGAGGATATTGTACTTTTAGATTGTAAAGTGCTATGGGTTATTGCATTGGAGAGTTAATACTTATCTCTTCAAACTCTTTTAGGCTTTTTAAATAAAAAAAAAGTTAAAAAGAACCAAACAGGATGGGGCTGATTACTGAAACTGGGAAATACAAAATCTGGCGCAGCCCTGATTAGAAACCAATCAGCTTCCAAGTTTTTTTTTTTTTGTCAAAGCTTAACTGAACAAGCTGAAGTTGGAAGCTGATTGGCTACTGTGCACAGCTGCACCAGATTTGCACTCTCCCGTTTTAGTAAATCAACCCCTATGTGTGAAAAGCACTAGCTTGGGTGAATAAAGCACCAGTTTGCTTTGAAGCTTTGGAACAAGGGTTTTTAACTGAGGGTACCCATACCCCTTGGGTGTATGGGAACCAAATAATGGTAGTATGGAACTCAGTGGCGGCTGGTGCTCAAAATTTTTGGGGGGGCGCAAAAAGAAAAATGTAATAGGTATTGCTTCGCGCCAAAAAACGCAGTAAAAAAATTGCGTGACTTTGAAGCTGTGCCCCCTTCAATGCAATGAACACTGTGCTGTGCCCCCTTCAATGCAATGAACACTGTGCTGTGCCCCCTTCAATGCAATAAACACTGGGCTGTGCCCCCTTCAATGCAATAAACACTGTGCTGTGCCCCCTTCAATGCAATGAACACTGTGCTGTGCCCCCTTCAATGCAATGAACACTGTGCTGTGCCCCCTTCAATGCAATGAACACTGTGCTGTGCCCCCTTCAATGCAATAAACACTGTGCTGTGCCCCCTTCAATGCAATAAACACTGTGCTGTGCCCCCACAATGCAGAGTTCAGCGTGCATGCCCCTTTCAATTCAGAGCGCCACAGCATTGTCCCCAATCACTGCAGAGCGCCACAGTATTGTCCCCAATGATTGCAGAGTGCCCACAGCATTGTCCCCCAATGATTGCAGAGTGCCACAGCATTGTACCCCAATGATTGCAGAGTGCCACAGAATTGTACCCCAATGATTGCAGAGTGCCCACAGCATTGTACCCCAATAAATGCAGAGTGCCCACAGCATTGTACCCCAATAAATGCAGAGCGCCACAGCATTGTACCCCAATAAATGCAGAGCGTCACAGAATTGTACCCCAATGATTGCAGAGTGCCACAGCATTGTACCCCAATGATTGCAGAGTGCCACAGAATTGTACCCCAATGATTGCAGAGTGCCACAGCATTGTACCCCAATGATTGCAGAGCGCCACAGCATTGTACCCCAATGATTGCAGAGTGCCCACAGCATTGTACCCCAATAAATGCAGAGTGCCCACAGCATTGTACCCCAATGATTGCAGAGTGCCCACAGCATTGTACCCCAATAAATGCAGAGTGCCCACAGCATTGTACCCCAATAAATGCAGAGCGCCACAGCATTGTACCCCAATAAATACAGAGCGCCTCAGCATTGTACACCAATAAATGCAGAGCTCCACAGAATTGTACCCCAATGATTGCAGAGTGCCACAGCATTGTACCCCAATGATTGCAGAGTGCCACAGAATTGTACCCCAATGATTGCAGAGTGCCACAGCATTGTACCCCAATGATTGCAGAGCGCCACAGCATTGTACCCCAATAAATGCAGAGTGCCCACAGCATTGTACCCCAATGATTGCAGAGTGCCACAGCATTGTATCCCAATAAATGCAGAGCGCCACAGCATTGTACCCCAATAAATGCAGAGTGCCCACAGCATTGTACCCCAATAAATGCAGAGTGCCCACAGCATTGTCCCCCAATAAATGCAGAGCGCCACAGAATTGTACCCCAATGATTGCAGAGTGCCACAGCATTGTACCCCAATGATTGCAGAGTGCCACAGCATTGTACCCCAATGATTGCAGAGTGCCACAGAATTGTACCCCAATGATTGCAGAGTGCCACAGCATTGTACCCCAATGATTGCAGAGCGCCACAGCATTGTACCCCAATGATTGCAGAGTGCCCACAGCATTGTACCCCAATAAATGCAGAGAGCCCACAGCATTGTACCCCAATGATTGCAGAGTGCCCACAGCATTGTACCCCAATAAATGCAGAGTGCCCACATCATTGTACCCCAATAAATACAGAGCGCCTCAGCATTGTACACCAATAAATGCAGAGCGCCACAGAATTGTACCCCAATGATTGCAGAGTGCCACAGCATTGTACCCCAATGATTGCAGAGTGCCACAGAATTGTACCCCAATGATTGCAGAGTGCCACAGCATTGTACCCCAATGATTGCAGAGCGCCACAGCATTGTACCCCAATAAATGCAGAGTGCCCACAGCATTGTACCCCAATGATTGCAGAGTGCCACAGCATTGTATACCAATAAATGCAGAGCGCCACAGCATTGTACCCCAATAAATGCAGAGTGCCCACAGCATTGTACCCCAATAAATGCAAAGTGCCCACAGCATTGTCCCCCAATAAATGCAGAGTGCCCACAGCATTGTCCCCCAATAAATGCAGAGTGCCCACAGCATTGTCCCCCAATCAATGCAGAGTGCCCACAGCATTGTACCCCAATAAATGCAGAGTGCCCACAGCATTGTCCCCCAATAAATGCAGAGTGCCCACAGCATTGTCCCCCTATCAATGCAGATTGCCACAGCAATGTACCCCAATAAATGCAGAGTGCCCACAGCATTGTCCCCCAATCAATGCAGAGGGCAGCGTGCGTGCTCCCTTCAATTTAATGCACTTACCAGGCGGCGGCGGGTTCTTCCCTCCTCGATCCAGTCCGTCCTCTCTGCGGCGGCGGCGGGAAGGAGAGCGGCTTCTCCCTCGTCCTCTGAGCGGCGGTGATGGTGAGTGACTGACTCACGCACCGGCACCGCCCCCATTGTGACGTCAGGGATCGGATGTCCTGGATGATGATTGGTCCAGGCTGGAGACTGGACCAATCACAGCCAGGATATCCGAAAGTGGGGGTGTCCAATCGCAAGGACTTGCGATCGGGTTACGCCCCCAGAAGGCTGCCGATCGGCGCCTCTTCTGGGACGTAACCCCACCCCCCCCCTAGCCACCACTTCCATTACAAAGGCCGACGAACCCAATTTATTTTTTTTTTTTAAACTTTATTTGTTCGCTGTCATTTTTTTTTTTTTTCTTTTTTTTCTTTTTTTTAGGGGTAGGGGGGCGGCGCTATGCACGGGCCGCCACTGATGGAACTGGGTCTCTGGATTTATCAAAGGGTGATTTCAATGATTTTCAAAAGGACCCAAGAAATAAATTACTAAGTAAAAAACAGGCAGTGATTGGTGGTAAACTTAATTAACTATTCCCCATAAAATAAATATACCATAGCATATAAAAAGCGGTGAAATCATCGATCCCTTGAGTCCATAAAGTAACACTTTTGTGCCAACAGGTGTCAACATTAAGGCCCTGTTCACACCTGAGCATTTTTCAGCTCGTAATATGCTCATCTCTGAAGTCTCAAAATGCCCAACAAGCAAAATCCTATTAATTTCAATGGCCCCTGTTCACATATGAACATTTTGCTGCCTAAAGCTCAAAAAAGTACATGAGCTCTTTTTTTTGCAGATTACAAGCAGATTTGTTAGATGTCAATGCCTGCCTCCAAACACCTGGATAAAAATGCCTGAGAAACACCCATAAAATGCCTGAAAACGATACGCCCAGGTGTGAATGTAATGAAAAAAATCCAATTATCCCCCATCCAGGGCAAAGAGCTAAAAACAAACAAACAAAAGAACCAATACAAAGTGCATTAATAAAGGACAATGTGCTTCAAATCCAACTCTGGAATCCTTCACCCATCAGAGTGACATTTAGCTCACCCTTTAAGTTGGACCTTTAGAATATAGGAGGTCAAAAACAGCTCCAATAATAACCCCAGTGTTGGAACACAGCTCATTTAAAGACTCAGCATTCGGCTTTCCAATTTGAAAAGTTCTCCAAAAGGCAATATCCTCATCAAATTGTCAAATAGACATAGTGGCCTCTGTATAGACGTTATTTAAAACAATTAGGATTTAAAACACATCCACAATAGTAGAATTGTTTAGCCCATATATTTAATTATTTGTTGTGATTCCAGGGCCTCCTTAGGTTTACTGTCTTATCTCACATTCTCTCTGCCTGGCACAAATCATTTGGTGGAGGGGGGATTATGGTGTGGGGTTGTTTTTCAGGGGTTGGGCTTGGCCCCTTAGTTCCAGTAAAGGGAACACTTAAGGGGTACGAATACTAAGACATTTTGAACAATTTCATCCTCCCAACTTTGTGGGAACAGTTTGGGGTTGGCCTTTCCTGTTCCAACATGACTGCACACCAGTCCACAAACAAGGTCCATAAAGACATGGATGAGTGAGTTTGGGGTGGAGGAACTTGACTGGCCTGCACAGAGTCCTGACCTCAATCCGATAGAACACCTTTTGGATAAATTAGAGTGCAGACTGCGAGCCAGGCCTTCACATCTAATATCAGTGGCTGACCTCACAAATGCACTTTTGGAAGAATGGTCAAACATTCCCATAAACACACTCCTAAACCTTGTGGACAGCCTTCCCAGAAAAGTTATAGCTGCAAAGGGTGGGCCAACTCAATAATAAACCCTACGGACTAAGACTGGGATGCCATTAAAGTTCATGTGTGTGTAAAGGCAGTCCCAATACTTTTGACAATACAGTGTATATCCTTTGTATATATACATACACACACATTATATATTTATTTTTATATATATATATATATATATATATATATATATAATCAATACATTTGTGTTTCACCTATAGGGAAATTAAGAAATGGAAAAAGAAGCAAGGCGCCTCTAAGTGCAGTAACTCGGACATTTATTGTCAAATAAAGGATTAAAAACACTCACAATAAGCAAGCTGTGACAGATAAAAAACAGAGCAGTAGTGAATCTGGATCCGTCCGGAATCTGCAGGGCCACTGCTCTAGCGAGTGGACATCTGGAGCTCCGCTTCCTGTGTGGGCATTCTCTGACCAGTGTTCAGGCTCCTGGCAACAGTGCAGAGACGCGGGCAGCCGGTATCCAGTGACACGGGTGGATGGTCAGTTACATGTTTCGGAGCATGCGCGGCTCCTTCGTCAGATCTCCTGGCAACAAAAATGAATACACCCCTAAGTGAAAATGTCCAAGTTGGGCCCAATTAGCCATTTTCCCTTGATGGTGTCATGTGACTCGTTAGCGTTACAAGGTCTCAGGTGTGAATGGGGAGCAGGTGAGTTAAATTTGGTGTTATCGCTCTCGCTCTCTCATACTGGTCACTGGAAGTTTAAAAAAAACATCTTAGCAGGCATTAAGGAGATCTTCTGAAAAGCTGCAGAAAACTTTAACAAATAGTCACTGTAAGGCCTAGTTTACACTTGCAGTTGGGGGTGGTAGAAACAGGTGGTTGAGCCACATTTTTACTGTCCCTTCAAGCTGCACAGGCAGCTGTATAGGGATATACACATGCTGTGGCTGTGTTGCTATGAATTGTGGCGTGGCAAAAATGATCCTGCCATGAGGTTTGGCAGGCAGTACCGCCCAACCCATTCAAGTGATTAGGGCCATGCCAAAACTGCCTCGTAACCACAGATGGTACAGGTTTTTAGGGATTAAAACAGGTGATGAGGCATTGATGTTCTACCTTTCTTTCTTGGAGCCATATATAGCTTCATATTTTCCTACACCGTCACTTTAAGCCCCTGCGTGGGCGGATCTGTTGCTCCTTTTATTATTCCATTTTAATTGAATAAAAACGAATGAAACAAAAAAAAAAAAAAAACGGTGATGAGGAGGTGACATAATGCCTCCTCCCCACCTGTCAAACATCCTCTGAAGAGTGATTACTCCTAAGAAGGCTACTGCAAGTGTAAGGCTGGGTTCACATTTTGGAAATTGGATGCAGGTTTCCCCGCGTCCTATTCGCATTACAGGAGAGAGTGCCTGGCTCTCAATGGAGTCGGTTCACACGGCTCTGGTGCGGTTGTGAAGCACACTGGAAAAGGGTCCTGTGCTTCTTTGGCTCCGTTTCAGGTGCAAATTCAGGCAAATATCTGATGCTGATTCGCACCTGAAATGGTGAACCGAGACGCACCGGACCCCAGGCACGAACCAGCGGCCGCATTATTGTCCTAATTCATCTAGTAGCTACTTAGCCCCGGTTCACACTTATGCGAGTGCGGGGTTCGCATGTAATGTCGGAGCGCACTGCTCCTTCATTACATGCGATCGGCTGTGCGGTGCCAGTTTAGCCATACACTTTGTATGGCTAAATTCGCACCGCAGCCGCAGCAAACACGCACAGGGACCCTTTTTGGAAGCCGCATCAGGATCGGATCGCACAGCGGTTCACACTTGTGCGATCCGATCCTGTGCGAACTGCACGATTGCACTGCGATATGCGATCAAACTGGGGGGTGTCGTTAAGATTACATTGACACCCCCCAGCGTATCACATATGGCAGTGTGAACTGTCGGGGGGGGGGCGTGTGCGATGCGGGAACAGGCTGCTGATTCACAGCCTTCCCGCATCGCATAAGTGTGAACTGGACCTTACTGTTTTATTTACTAAAACTATGAATTACAAAGTGGCTGTTTCAATAGTTTAGTATTGTTTGAAAACAGTGTAATATAAGCTGAAATTCTCCAATAAAATACCCTATGTCAGCATTTACAAATTAGAAGCAGGTAAGAATCTACAATGAAGTTTGCTAAAATCCTATAAATATAACTAACTTTATACTATAAAGCTAACTTTTTTTTTTTTTTATAACAAAAATAAAGTATAAATTCAAATGACAGGTAACTAACTACAAGAAGGCCATAATCTGTCATTACCATGCTTTCACTGATAATCATCAATTTGAGCTAAGTACAACAACTTGGCTCCTCCATAGAAGCACATTGTTTTTACTGGAAGTTATAATATGTACAGAAGTGGGATGAATGCTTTTCTGGGCGAGGTGTCCCTGTGTTTTTTGGATGACAAAGAACGTTTATGTCTGAGGCTGACAAGACTTTAAGTATTGTAATTGTAAGAAGATGACAACTTCAGCACGTGTCAGCTATTTAAGATAAGGGGTAATAGCTAAAAATAATAAAACATTTGCTGTTAGACAGGAAAATAAAGCGTAAACCAAAAATGTTCCAGTGCTGATTATATGTAATTATAAACACTCTCAAAGTGTAAGATGGTTAATAATGGTGTGACATAACTGAATTCATGTCAACTCCCATTTTTCTCATAGTAGTAATGCAGAATCTAAACAGACACCTTTTGGCTGCTCAGTAAATATGGGTCGATTTTACTTTTCTTCTGTACTGTCCTATATATGACAGGCTCATGGGAAGAATCTGGTATGCATACCTATTAAAGCGGAATTCTGGCCTCAAAATCGAAAAAATTGATTTTAGGCCATCCGCTTGCTGATTGCAACCTAAAAAAGAAATGGATACTGCCGATTTTTTTTTTTTTTTTGTTTACTTACCTTATTATAGAAGAAAATATACTCACCTTCCTTCCACTTCCTCCCACTGCGGCCGCGGCCCACCCCGTCACTTCCGGTTTGCGATGACTCCTGAGAGCTGAACGTCATCGTTCCCAGGAATCAATGCGCCTGCACTGGCCCCGCTCGTCACTTCTAGTGCAAGTGCGGCATTCCCTGCTATACAGCAGGGATGCAGCGCCTGCCCCGGAAGTGACGAGCTGGGCCGGTGCAGTGCATTGTGGGACTCCGACGTCATGAAAGAGGACATGAAGAGGGACGCTGCGGCTTCAGCTGCCCACACCTGAGATGGCAGTGCTGGAGAAGAACTTTTCAAGGTAAGTATTTCTTCTTACAGGTAAGTGCGACCCGGGACAGTTCAGAGGGGGTATTTTTAGCTAAAATTGACCCCCGAAGCCGGAACTCCGCGTTAAAGAGGAACTCTACTCTGGAAGCTGTGGTTAAAACTAGTCAGCAGTATTGCCTGCGGTCTCCTTACAGCGGATCTTTCTCCATTACTAACTTACCATGCCTTGTTCTGTATTGTCTCTGTGTATAGGTGAACATTTTGGTAGAAACAGGACTTTGTTTCCTTATGCGAGAGTCTCTAGCAAGGAGAACAGTGAGTAACACAGTAGTGACATCATCACATTTTACTCCAAATCTCGTGAAGCTAGCAGTCAGTCAGGAGTGCCTTAGATTTCATACTGCAGATATACAGCTAGAGGCATGCCTAAGCACATTCACATACCAGGTAGTGCACTCCTATTCTACAGGAGGAATTCTAAATGAAAGGCGCATTTATGGGGTGCTGGCTAGGCATAATTAACAATTCTAAATGTTCCCTGTAACACAGCAAATCTTCAATTTAAACATAGGGTCCACAGGATCTATCATTAAAAATTGTTGACATTGCTCTGCCCCCAATGGAACAAAGTACATGTAGTATTTTGTCCCATTTAGCTAAGTGCTTCCAAATGCCTCGTTACCACTGAGCTGTTCGGTTCGGTTCAGTACAGTTCAGTATGGTACGGTACGGTATACCTTGATCAGGCTTGCATTTCCACCGACAACAGTACCTAAGCTCAACAGTACCTTAACAGTGTTGCTCAACCCTGTTGGTACGATACTAATGTGTAAGAAATTTTAATTATAACCCTCTCTTAGAACTATCAATAAAAAGTGATCCTGCAGCTGCTGTGGAATTGTAGGCCACACTCCCGCAAGACTGGCTTAACCTACTAAATAATAGCACTGACTCACAGTTTGGCAAGAAAAGGCCGCGGCACACTTTATTGGTTTAATATAACTTAAATCATAAATATTTAACTGTTTGTAAACAACCACTCAAATACCGTAATAACTTTTAGTTGCTCAGTTAAAGAACTCGAGCAACCATAACCATAAATTACCATTATGAAAATACAATGTCCCCCCTAGGATACCAGGGTGACCCAACCACATAAAGGTGCTCGCGACAAAGGGAGGGAGGGTGGGGAACTTTCTTCTTCTTGCTCTTCGGTGCAAAAGGAAGCACCCCAGACCGGACCAAGCTTATATAGCCTCTGCTATACCTGCAGGAACCTTCCTCATACCCCTATTGGCTGACACCTGCTGCAGAGCACAGGTATAATTTAACCCCATAAAAGCCTAATCCTGCATAGCTTAACCCCCTTATCCATCTAACCTAATGCTGCTAGGGGTGGCCACAATCCCACACAAGTGGCCACATAATGTGCCCCCTTTTATATGGAATTGTAGGCCACACTCCCGCAAGACTGGCTTAACCTACTAAATAATAGCACTGACTCACAGTTTGGCAAGAAAAGGCCGCGGCACACTTTATTGGTTTAATATAACTTAAATCATAAATATTTAACTGTTTGTAAACAACCACTCAAATACCGTAATAACTTTTAGTTGCTCAGTTAAAGAACTCGAGCAACCATAATCATAAATTACCATTATGAAAATACAATGTCCCCACCAGCCGGGCTTGAGCATCAAGGACGGCCCTGCCCCACCACCGCGGCCCTTTCAATGCCATACTGCAGTCCGAGGTTAAATATGTCAATTCCCACATCCGAAAGGTGGATGCCATCCTGACGATATAGCCCTTGAAACCCACCCACCAGATCTACATGCCTATAGGACCAGCCGCCAATGGACGGCATAAACTTCTCCATGGCCCTATTCACCCTCTTCCTCATTCTTTCCATAACCTTCCTCTGTGATGAGGAAAGCCAAGGAAGCCGAGGAACTATCTCGGAAAAGACCATCACCGCCCCAGGAGAAGAGAGAGAAAACAAATGCAAATCACTTTTTATCCTGAATAATAAGTCCAAAGTCCTAACATTACCCAGGTCATTACCCCCAGCATGAATTACCACTATGGATGGAGGAGGCCAAACTTGAAACAACCTAGACAGGTGAAAATATAATTGATACCATTGCAGGCCTCTAATTCCTTTCCAAAATAACTGAAAATCCGGAGGTAGCGCTAAATTCGTACTGTATGTACGCTGTGCTGCTCTCTTCCTCGCCCAATAAATGAATGAGTGACCTAATATCCATACTGTTCGCTGACAACCTGGGGAAGTCAAAGAAACAAATTAGGTCTCACATATAATTTGAAACATTCCACCTTCCCATATTTTGTATTACCGTGTCTGAAAATCCCTTCCTAGCTGCCTCAGATGCTGCCCCGGAAGGAATGGGATGAAAACTTAAAATTCTGTAAACCCAGCCTTTCTAAGCAATTATGTAGTACAAAATCAAACTGGTATTTTGTGAGTGGAGCGGAATCTTGGTGAATCAAAAAACGTCCACCACTATTAGGTCTCACTTCCAAAAATGTTTTGACCGTTAATAAAGGGCACACTTCCCCCATATTTTGAGCCTTGAGGGCAATTCCCACACCCCTTCCCATAACGTCCGCCTTTGAGCTACGTAACCAAATATGAACCCCTTCCCAGCCCACTACCACATGATCGTACAGAAGGCCTCCATCCGCCTTCCTCGATAAGGGTAGCAGCTCAGAGATGCGGAGGGCCCCAAAGAAAGCCAATACAAAGGCCGTTCTAAAAAGCAGTGCCTCGTAAGCAGAGTAACACACCGTCGAGGTCACACCGCAAATATCCACCAATAACTCAAGCGATATAGGTCTTCTGCTATCAACCACCGGCACTGCCCTCCTGTATCCCTTCAATACCTGCTGTACTGAAAAATATGTCGTGCATGCCGGAAAGCCTTTCAAGCGGCAGAAAAAAGAAATGCCCGCAAGTGTCTCTCACATAACTGTAAGACATTTCCCGCTGCATTAACGACGCTACAAACTCCAAAACAAAACTCTCCTCCGGACGACCATCCATCCGACCCTTTGCTTCCATGAAAGACAACCAGCTCCTCCAGGCAGCGGAATAGCTCGCCCAGGTTCTCGGGGCCACAGATCCCACTATCGATCTCTTGACTAGATCCCAACCACTGTCCAGACCTGGCTTGGAATTTCGTTACCCTCCTCGGCGAAAGCGGTCCATCTGAAACCGAGATAACGCGCCGGCCAGATTATTCAGGACACCCGGGGTGTGTTTAGCCTTAAGCCAAATATTGAGCTGTAAACATAACAGAACCACCCTTCTCAGCACTCTAATCACAAATATTGATTTGGAGGATAGGCAGTTCACCGCAAACAAAACCTTTTATTATTAGTTTCCACCAAAATCCGCCTATTTGCGAAGCGCTCTCCCCACAGTCACAAGAATTGGAAAAAGCTCTAACAGGACCACATTTTTCGTCAGCTTTCCACTCTTCCATGACTCAGGCCATTCTGCACAGCACCAATGTGTCTGCCAGATGGCCCCAAAGCCTTTAGAACCCGCCGCATCGGTGAACAAACGAAAATCCGGGGCAAAAATAAAATCCGCTTGAAAAAAGGAACGACCATTGAAAACGTCGAAAAATTCCGACCAAACCAACAAATCATCCTTCAGCTCACTGGTCAACCTAATATGCGAAAAAGGGGACTTCAAACCCGAAGTAGACAGGTAAAGACGCCTTGAAAAGACCCTGCCCATAGGCATAATTCTGCACGCGAACGCCAGCAAACCAAGAAACGATTGCATTTCTTTCAGGAGGATCTTTTTCTTGGACATAAAAAACCTCACCAGAGATCTCAATTTCACCACCTTATCCGCCGGCAAGCAGAACTCCATACGGTTCGTATCAACGTGAATTCCTAAAAAAATTATCTCCGTAGCGGGCAAGCAAGTCTTTTCTTCCGCCAAAGGAACCCCAAAATCCTCAGCCACCTCTCTAAACACCTGGAGCAAGTTAAAGCAATCCTCTGAGTCTGGTGGACCCATGAACAAGAAGTCGTCCAGGTAATGCAGAACACCCGCACTACCTGACTTAACAGATACCACCCAGCGCAAAAAGGACGAAAAGGCCTCAAAGTAAGAGCAGGACAATGAACATCCCATAGGGAGGCTTTTATCGAAGAAAAACAAACCATCCAGCTGGAAACCCAAAGAATTAAATGCCAAAGGGGATACCGGTAACAGCCAAAAGGCGGACTTTATATCCGCCTTCGCTAGCAACGCACCCTGACCAAAATTATTTTCTTCTTTTCTTCTTAGCGATGGCTTCCTCGAACGTGGCATAGGACACCGAACACAGCTCCCCATCTATATCATCATTCAATGAACTTCCCTTGGGATAGAAGAGGTGATGTATAACACGGAATTCATCCGTCTCTTTTTTGGGAACCACCCCTAGTGGAGAGATACAAAACTTATCAAAAGGCGGAGTCCCAGCTCAATCTCCTTAATAATCTTGTCCCGAACCACCTGTGGAAAATTTTCAACCGATTTTAAATTATTAACCTCCAGGCATCCTTCCCCGGTAAATGAAGGCAGAGGAAAACCATCCTCAAAGCCCTCAGTGAGAAAACGAGCCCTCTCCCTGTTTGGGTATCTGTTCAACCACGGACGCATTCTTTCCAGCCTCACAGGCGTGCAGGCTTTTTGGAAAAATATTGTTCTGTGATTGGCTAGCCCCTAAATTAAATTTTTTCCTAAAGCATTTAGTCGCTGGATGCGTGCCCGAACAAAACGAACACTCGTGCTTATATCGGCAAGCCGCATTCTAGCGACAATGGCTTTCATTGAATGCGAAACAGCAACCCTTGCGATAAGCTGCATTCTGAGTAGTCAATGTCACTGGCCTAGTAGAATTCTGCCTCTGGGGGGCAATCAGGTTCAGCCAAAGGCCAACATCTTTCATACCCCACTGTAAAGAGGAATGGACTGACAGTTTTTGACGAAACGACTCGTCATAATAGTACCAACCCAACCCCCCGAAGCTCTTATAAGCCTCCAAGATATGGTCCAGATGCTGAAACAAGCCCCCGCACTTCTCGGGGTGCTTCTCAGCCATTACACCAGCGAATATGCAAAACTCTTGGAGCCAATTATGGAATGATCTGGGGGCCCCCCTGCGCCGTTCCTCATCCTGCTCTTTCTCCCTCCTATCCGACTTAGCCGACAGCTCTTTGTGAGCGGGCAAAAGTGACAATATGTCAATGAACTCTCCCTTCCAGATCTTCTCCTTGACCCCCGAACTCAGATGGTAGCCCAAAGGTGACACTTCGCAGGGGATCGCGCCCTTCATGCACACCTCCGGAACACCGCTAACCACCGACGATGCATGTAAAGGCAATATATTAGCATCCTTTAATATATCAGCACTCCCCTGTAACAGATTGTCAGCAGAAGGAAAGGGGACAGTAGATACAGCAGGAGAAAAATTAGGCTCACAGCTCAATTGCTGCTGAACAAACATAGAAGAAGAAATAGGCTGCTTGACAGACACATTAGGAGTTACAACAGGAGCAATTTGAGCAAAAGAATTCACCAAAGACGACAAAGAGTTAATTAGAACAGACAAATTGTGCGCATTACTTAACTCACCCACTGGGGGCAGCACTGCCTGCTGTTCCGCATCACCCAGCATATCACTAGCTGCTCCTGGAAGCCTTTGCTGTAATGTGGCCATCCCCCCAGCAGGTGTCGCCTGTACATTTACTGGGATAGCCTTAGGTGGAGAAGGCAGCCGCCCTCTCTCCTGTTCTGAGCCTGCCTGGAAGGCTTCAGCCCACCCTCCACCGCCCTTTCTTGGAGACGGGGAGGCTCGTCTTCTTCTTTTGGAGGCACGTCGCAGGCGCGCCTGGGCTGTCTTCACCGCCGTGACACCGCACGGCGGCTCTCCTGCAGTCACTCGAGCCGGCTCTTCTTCCAGCGTCTTCTCCCTCTCAGGGGCCCGACTTCTCCTCGCTCTGGTCTCCCGGCCTGAACTGTCCGCCGGCCGCTCCGCATATACACTCGTCTGTGAGGGGTGGGGGCGGCCATCTTCGGTACCATGCTCCACAGTCCCAGGGATATTCAGGCAATGCTGCAGCCAGGCTTCTCCCCCTGCACCCTCAGCCTTCTCTATTAGCTGCTTCAGAAGAGCCTCCATGCCAGCAAGGTACGCAGAAAGTTCCTCTTATTTTCTTATGCTGAACTGTCTTCCTCTTGAACTTTCTTCTTCTTGCTCTTCGGTGCAAAAGGAAGCACCCCAGACCGGACCAAGCTTATATAGCCTCTGCTATACCTGCAGGGACCTTCCTCATACCCCTATTGGCTGACACCTGCTGCAGAGCACAGGTATAATTTAACCCCATAAAAGCCTAATCCTGCATAGCTTAACCCCCTTATCCATCTAACCTAATGCTGCTAGGGGTGGCCACAATCCCACACAAGTGGCCACATAATGTGCCCCCTTTTATATTCACTACGTAAAAACCAAGAAAACAATAAAGTGCCAAAAAAAGACAGCACTTGCAAGAATGTGCATATCCATAAAATAATAAATAAATTAAATCATGTAAGGTGCAATTGTGTTATGAATGTGCATATCCATAGAATAAATATAGAAAACAACAATAGATTAAATCATGTAAGGTGCAATTGTGCTACGTCAATAATGACAACTAACATCAATTCCCAGAATAATTGAAGCGCAATGGTGCCAAAATTATAATTTTGTGCATAAAGTGCAAAAGTGCTCAATACAAATATTACAGTGCAAAAAATGTCCAAAACTAGGTAAACAGTCCACTCAAAGTATAACTTCAATAAAGTGCTGTAATCAAAGGAAAGGTGCTTGAGGTGCTCCACACAGTGGAAAGGTGCTTCAAAAACCCTCTTGGGGATCCACTCACCAGAACTATATGGTTAATGAGCCTGGAAAATGCAGTGGTCCTCCAACGTAATATGAGCCCTTTGTTATGCCTCGTACACACGTGCAGATTATCTGAAGACTTTTGTCTTCAGATTTACCTTTTCTATGTAGTGCAAGGGCCTGCCGGATTGCATACAAATTGAAAGTGTTTAGATTTGACCTCATATTATATGGTTTTGGTAAGTCTACAGACAAAAGTCTTCAGATAATCTGCACGTGTGTACGGGGCATTAGGGTTACCCAACAGGATGGATGGAGCTTTAAAGTGGATGGGTCAGCAAACCTCCAGCCTCCAATATAGTCACCCCCTCAATAATCACTCAAAAAGAAGGGAATGAACTAAGAATAATGAAGCCTGCAATATATTTTATTATACAAATGCCAGATTAAAAATACTCACACATATTAAAAATATAAAAGCGTTGAAAACCACATAAAACAAACGATAAACGTCTCCTTCCGGGAACGCTGCCCGCGTGCATTCCACGAGATGTAGGAAGTGACATTGTGTGGTTGCCGTCGAGTGGAAGAGGACTCCAGTGGCAACCTGTGAAGCTCTGGTGAACTCCATGCCCAAGAGGGTTAAGGCAGTGCTGGAAAATAATGGGGGCCACACAAAATATTGACACTTTGGGCCCAATTTGGACATTCTGACTTAGGGGTGTACTCACTTTTGTTGCCAGCGGTTTGATGGCTGTGTGTTGAATTTTTTTGAGGGGACATCAAATTTACACTGTTATACAAACTTTACACTCACTACTTTACATTGTAGCAAAGTGTCATTTCTTCAGTGTTGTCACATGAAAAGATAGAATAAAATGTTTGCAAAAATGTGAGGGGTGTACTCACTTTTGTGAGATACTGTGTGTATGTATGTATATATATATATATATATAGATAGGAACTCTTAAGGCGTCAGCATACCAAGACATTTTGCATAGTTTTATGCTTCCAACTTTGTGAGAATAGTTTGGGATGGTCCCTTTCTGTTCCAACATGACTGCACACAAGTGCACAAAGCAAAGTCCATAAAGACATGGATGAGTGAGTTTGAGTGGAGGAACTTGACTGGCTCGACTCAAATGCTCACCCCAAATATAACTGTATTTGTTTGGGAATGTTATTATTATAATACAGGATTTATATAGCGCCAAGGGAAGTATAACATTAGGTTGTTAGCTGAAGGCAGGATAGGCCTCCCTGGAGAAAAGAGTTTTTAGGAATCGCCTAAAAGTGGACAGAGTAGGAGATAACCGGACAGATTGGGGTAATGAGTTTCAGAGGATGGGAGAGGCTCTAGACAAGTACTGGAGAAGAGCTTTGGAGGAGGAGACAAGGGAGCTAGAGAGCAGAAGGTCTTGGGAGGAGCGGAGAGGACGGTTTGGCTAATATTTGGAGATAAGATTGGTGATGTAGCTCGGGGGCAGAATTGTAAATGGCTTTTTATGGTATTGTTAGTGTTTTGAATTTTATTTGTTGAGCAATGGGGAGCCAGTGGGGGGATTGGCAGAGTGGAGTGGTGGACATCGAATAGTTGGTAAGGTGGATGAGTCTGGCAGCGGCACTCATGATAGACTGAAGAGGGGATAGCTTGCGGAGGGGTAGGCCAATGAGGAGGGAGTTATAATAGTCAAAGCGAGAGATAACAAGGGAGTGAAGTTGCTTAGTGGTGTCAATGGTTAGAAAGGGGTGTATTTTGGAGTTGTTTTGGAGGTAAAGTCTGCAAGATTTGGACAGTGATTGGATTTGGGGCTGAAAGGACAGGTCAGAGTCCAGGATGACACCTAGCACCTTGGCATCAGGGGAGAGACTGATGGTTGTATTACTGATCTTGATGGAGAAGGGTAGGAGGAAAAATTATAAGCTCAGTTTTAGAAAAATTAAGTTTGAGGAACAACATCCATGCTGATATGTCAGTTAGTAAGTTAGTAATGCGAGAGGAGACTGAAGGAGTAAGGTGAGGAGTAGTAGTTCTTTATTTTTTCTCTAACTTCAGTCCTTTCTGAGTAAAAGACCTGGAAGAAGTAAGAAGCAAACTGGGTTAGAGATGTCAGAACTCCTATCTGCATACTATTTTTTGGGTTAGTGAGCCATTGGAACAGCATGATAGCCAGAAAAGCAGCATTTTCACAAAGTTCAGTCCAAAGACATTTAAGCATGCAATGCTTCTGTATACAGATTTATATGTAGAAAAGTAATGCTATGACTAAGAGTAAATTAAATATAATCCCTCCTATTCCTTGATATACTTTACCTTCACAGAGTTAAGTTTTGTTGATTACTGTCCAGAATCCATAAAAGTAGAATATTGCCTGATACTGGCTTTAATTCTTGCTACAGGCCCAACATTTTATGAAACATTATAATTTTGCATCCAAAAAGTATAAACTATAACTATTCATTTTGCATATTTGATATTAAATGTTGTTTTTCCACCATTCCCCTTTAAATTTAGAAGTTAGTCCTTTCATCGCAGTAATTGGAAGTAGACTGACATATGCACTGATCCAGTCTCAACTGGTGGCTGCACTGTGAGCCAACTTTGAATAGCCAGCACCTGGCGCTAGCCTGCATTAAATACACATGGGGACACAGATGCATCAAGACAAGAATGAGCGATTTTCCTCTGCATCTGACTCCGCAGTGCTTGTCAAGTCTGTTTGCATTTTCTTTCTTGCAGTCTACTTACCTGTTGTAGCCAAGTTAGGTCAAGCATATTATTATGACAACAAAGGTCTGCTGACATTTGGAGATACTGGTAGTTTGACAGGTTATTTATCATGTTTTCCTTCCATAGTGTCCAAGAGCCACAGATTACAGTTTTCATCAGCTTGCTGTTTAACCTCAGGATAGTTAAGATCTCTGAAGCTTGCCTGGAAAAATTAACTAAGCATCCAGATAAATAAACAATATGAAACTGCCTACTCGTATTCCCAACAGACGGGAATAGATTTAGTGTATGAAGGGTCCAATCTGTTTTAGCTGATGTTTGGCTATTCCAGGAAAAAAAAATTCCTTTGTACAGCCGCCCCTTTCTCGTTGCTTGTCACAGGCTATTCCTTTTCTGTGAGTGCCTAATTACCTCTGTGCTGGCCCAGCTTCTCTGACCCTTCCCTTCCTACATAACCTTTACCTAATGCTGAGGAGCCAAATCAAATACAATAGAAAGTTACTTGAGTCACTCTGAGTCTACTGGAGCTGTTGAAATGACATCCAGGATGGCAGTCTTGATGCTTTTGAAAAACTATACAAGGGAGACTTTTACAGGTAAATGGCTACATAAAATGTGTTACATAGGGACATTTTTGTTGATAGGGTTTCCTTAACTACTTCCGGCCCGCGCTATAGCCGAAACATAATTTCCGGGAGGCCGTCTTTAAATGGCCTCCCAGTTACAGGCTCCCCGCGCGCTCCCACGAGCGCGCATCATGGAAAATCTGTGTCGGCCGTGTCCCTTGGGCACAGCCAATCACAGATCGTGGTAAATGGCCAATCACAGCAGCCATTTACCACGTGATCGGACCATGTAATGAGAGATGATCTCATATGTAAACATATGAGATCATCTCTCATCGCCAGCTCTCCTTCCTCACACAGAGACTGCATGTGAGGAAGGAGCAGAGCCTATCAGCGCTTAGGGGACAAAGAAAAATGTAATCAGGGCACTGATCACCAGTGCCCTGATTACAAAAGAGGTAAATAAAATAACGCAAGTGCCCACCATCAGTGCCCACAGTGCCCACCATCAGTGCCCGCCATCAGTGCCCACCATCAGTGCCCATAGTGCTGCCAGTCAGTGCCCATCAGTGCCTGCTCATCTAGGCACTGATGGGCACTGACTAGCAGCACTATGGGCACTGAGTGTGGGCACTGATGGTGCTGCCCATCAGTGCCGCCCATCAGTGCTCATCAGTGCCACCCGTCAGTGTCCGTCAGTGCCACCCATCAGTGTCCAGCAGTGCCGCCTCTCAGTGCCCATCAGTGCCGCCTCTCAGTGCCCAGCAGTGCCACCTCTCAGTGCCCAGCAGTGCCACCTATCAGTGCTCATCAGTGCCGCCTATCAGTGCTCATCAGTGCCGCCTATCAGTGCCACCTATCAGTGCGGCATATTAGTACCTCCTCATCAGTGCCACCTCATCAGTGCCACCTCACCAGTGCCCATAAGTGCCACCTAATCAGTGCCCATCGGTGCAGCCTATCAGTGCCCATCAGTGCCGCCTCATCAGCGCACATTAGTGAAGGAGAAAAATGTATTTATTTTCAAAATTTACTCGCAGAAAATAAGAAAAACTTTTTCTCTGTCTTTTTTCTTTTTTTTTGTAAGAAATAAAAAACCCAGAGGTGATTAAATACCACCAAAAGAAAGCTCTATTTGTGTGAAAAAAAATGATAAAAATTTCATATGAGTACAGTGTAGCATGACCGCGCAATTGTCATTCAAAGCGTGAGAGCGCTGAAAGCTGAAAATTGGCCTGGGCAGGAAGGGGGTGAAAGTGCCCGGTAGGCAAGTGGTTAAAATGCTGACACTAAAAGGTTGTGACTTGGTAGCCAGAAAGCTGGGGCAAGGCTTCCTCAGCTGACAGGCCACTGGGAAAAGTAATTTAACAGAGAAGAGACCCTTCACAAATGTGATTAATTCTCAAATCTTTGATACATCTTCATCTTTCAAACTTACATGTTGGGATGGGAAGGTGTCAGGGATGTGGACAAAGAACTCCTGGAAGACTAGGCACCTCCCTCATTTTAGAGGCAGAAAGATTGCAGCCCCTTAGTATATCTCAGTAAGCAATAACAGTCCTTGCCTGTCATAAGCCTGGATGCAATAATTCAATTTATTGATAGCAATGAGAGCCAATAAACACTGAAAATAAATAATCATGTTGCTGAAAAAAATCATTATGGTAAAAAGAAGACATGCATTATGACTTAATGAATGTAACGAGCCAGAAGTGACATCATATGCGGAAGTAAAGAATTTTAACACTGATGCTTGCTTGAAATTTTTACATGTACGTGCAATGGATTTGATTTTAAATAAATGTTGTTTTTTACTACAATACTGCACCATAAGCAGCTATTTCCTATCTCCCCATACATGAGTGAGACATGCAGGCAGCATGAGTCGGACAGGGTATTTAAAGGCACAATAATTTGTAAAGAACAAAAAGAGGGTGCACCAGCCTTGTGCATTACCCAAATGGAGTTTATAAAAATAAATTAAGAAGAAATATACTCACAAACGTAAAAATGTAAAAAGCATATCGATCCACAATAGACCCAAAGTGGCCTGGTCATCAGGACAATGTCCAGCACGTCAGAGATGCATTTCGAGGGGAGATCCATTCTTCTTCAGAGCCAGTCTAAAGCGATGCATCACTTTAGACTGGCTCTGAAGAATAGAGGATCTTCCCTCGAAACGCGTCAGCCATTTGGAAGGTCCTCCGGTGTTCTGGACACTGTCTTGATGACCTGGTCACTTTGGGTCCATTGTGGATCAATATGCTTTTTACATTTTTATGTTTGTGAGTATAATTCTTTTTAATTTATTTTAATAAACTCCATTTGGGTAATGCACAAGGTCGGTACGCCCTCTTTTTGTTCTTTACACAGGGTTCCCATCGGGTTTCCTCTGACCCTAGGAGGGCAGCAAAATCAGTGCATATACCCGGAGATTTAGAGACCTACCACCGCCAAATCTTTGTCGAGCGCAGGAGATTTTGTCTATTTGTTCACATTAAAGGCACAATACCACTGAGTAGTGGAGCCAGTAAGAGGTGCTAAAGGAGACCCCCCCAGAGGTAAAGAGGAGGAGGAACACCACCACAATCTGGGAGGAAAATCCCATACATGCTGTATGACACCCACTTTGAAGTAAGAGTTTTGAGTTCAGGCCCCCCACTGAGACATACACAATAAGGACTAATCAATGGGACTGTTTTCTCACTTTATTCTCATGTAAATAAGCACATTGTAGCACCAGCACTGGACTTTATTTGAGTTTCATGCAACACTACATCACATCAATTTAATTCTAATGTACTTAAAGTTTGAATGTTTTAACCATTAAGTTGGATAAGGATTTATTATTGTGTATGAAGTTGTAAAAGTGGATTGGACACAAATTCAGGGAAAAATATCACACCAATCACTGTTAACCTTTTTTTGATATTGTGTAATTCTGAGAACATACTGTGAGCAGCATGGCATCCACATTGGGAACACACACATTGATATCAGCAGCAGCTCTAGACCAACATAAGATTGCAGATTATTGATACACCTCAAAGCACCACATATCCAAACCAGGTGGCACAGGAGTAATACACATATTATTTTTAGTGAATATATCCTATTACCACGGTTTGTTCAAAAATATATATACATAAATAAATCCAGATAGGCAAGGACGGGCAACTTAGGCATCAATAGGAAATGCCATAAATGTAAGGTTTGATAGGCCCCACACAGTTCTGTTCAGCAAGGGGGACAAGGCACTTATATAAACTGCCCTCTTTCCTGTGTTGGTCAAAAAAGTTTTGTTTAAAAAAAAAAAAAAAAAAACTTCCTTTACCTTTTCTGAATGATCCATATCCTTCTTCATTTGTGTCTCACATGCTCCTCCTACCAGACACTACAACTCACACTGGGAGGGTTTCAGCAACAACGGCAATTCAGACCCTAAAGAAATCAGTGGGCAGGCTAGGTGTGGCCAGCTGCTGATTGACAAGCTACAGATCTGTGAACTTCCAACATTTTCCCACTGAGGTGCAGGCAGGCACATCCTACATGTGAGTGGCAACTCTGCTCTGAATTCAGGAGCAGTGCAGGATTGTTGTCACCCCATTACAGGAAGCTGCGTTTGGTGGATTTCACTGGCAGATATTTGTGGGACTTTGAAGAGGCACTAGTGAAGTCTGGTAAGTGCAACTGCACATATAATTAGGGTGCTGCAGCACATTTTTTAATAGGATGTCATGGTTCTACTTTAGAATAAATATCTGTCTTTAAATCCCTGTCAGCAATCTCACAGGTTCGGTTGAGCCCTGGAGCAATACTTCTCTAGTTTAGTTTACTTTGCCATCAATAAAAAGTGCAAACAGAATTTTCCTCGGAATTACTATCCTTCTGGTCACTCGTCTGATTTGTCTTTATCCAAACAAAACTGCAAGGTTAGCGCACTGAACAGCCAAAGACAATTCATTATTTCATTTAAAGTATTATTGGTGCTGGAGTCGGCCTCAGATTCCTGTCTGGTCGAGGACTTAAAAGTGTTTTTTGTGCGCGACTGCCAGGCAGAGGTAGGGATCTGAGGGTTCTAAGACTAGTAGAAAATCACAGCTATAAATACTCAGCGTTAATTATGTCAGCAGGACACAAATGACTATTCAACGTAGGCCTCGCTGTAATGCTGATACACTTGTGGTCTTACGAGAACCCCACTTTTTATTGCCTGTAATGGTACTTGAAACTGCAGTCTTACTAAATTAAATTCACCTTAAAAATGTAACCAGATGAAAGCTTGTGAAGTATGACAGCAAAATGATGCCTATTATATGCTTGCAACAAATCATACGTACAACAAGTCTCCAAGCTTTGACAAAGAAAATATACATGTGTGGCAGGCTGTACAAATCTGAATTATGTGTTTAACTACTGAGCTGCTAAGACCCTATACACACACACATCTTACAACTCTAGTTATATACAGATGTGTTCCATGTGCTTTTTACATTTCATTTAGATTTGTATGTTACTTTAAAATGACCCAAGGCTTTTGTCAATTGCAAAATTTTTTAAATTTTCTTGGTTACAAAAGCTACACAACACAAATGCCGTTTGAATGTACATTTTACATGTGACTGCAAGTTTCCTGCAAGCAATGGAGTAGAAAATATAGAAGCACAGTCTTATAAATCTCCACTAAGAGCCGGTTCACACTGAGACGACACGACTCCTTACTACTTCGGGGGCGACTTGTGCATTACATTGCACCACGACTTCGGAGCGACTTGCAGGGACTTCACATAATGGAAGTCTAAGCAAGTCGCTTCGAGGTCGCCCCGAAATAGTACAGGACTTGTGTCGCTCCTATTAGAACAGGTCCTGTAGCGGTCAATGGACCGCGAAGGAACGCGACTTGTCAGGCTGACAAGTCACCTGACAAGTCGCGCTAATGTGAACCGGCTCTTACATGCATCAGCATGCTTCTCACATTCTGAGATTGTATGGGTGGGAAAAAAATCTTTGGAAAAACTCTTTCAAACTTTTAAAGGTTACTGTGATATGTTGTCAGGGTTCTGCATGGATTTGATCTCAGGATGTTTAAGTCCTCATGAACACAGGGCGTTTTTACAGCCGCTTTTAGGAGCGTCGGGCGTTTTTATTTTGCAGCTTAAAAATGCCCATTCATGTTGTTCTATGGCCTCATGCACATACAGACGTTTTGAAGCTGTAAGTGGAACTTGGGGGGAACCCCAGGCTGTTTTTTTCCATTTTGGCATGGAGTTCACCTTCAAGATCCTCAGAGCACAAGTGGCCCCACAAGTCGGATCATCATGATCTGACTTGGATGCTAGTCAAATCAGTGGGCTGAAAGTCAGATCAAAGATGGCTCTCATAGGCAACCACTGATTATGAATAAAGGCAGAGAAACTATGCTAAAAGCTAGCACAGCTAGAAAGTAATTGTGGGGGTTTGCTATAGGCCACCTAACCAAGGGGAGGAGGTAGAGCTGGAATTTTTAGCACTAATGGGTAAAGTGGCAAAATTGGGATCAGTCATCGTATTGGGGGACTTCAATTACCCCAACATTGACTGGGAAGAGGGGACTGCACACTCACAGAAGGCCCGCCTATTCACGGAAACCTTACTGGATAATTACATGTCACAGTTGGTGGATTCCCCCACCAGAGAAAACGCAGTCCTGGATCTATTGCTCACTAATGACCCAGACATAATCTCGGAGGTAGGAGTCCAGGACAACCTGGGCTCTAGCGATCACAGGATGATCACATTTAGTGTAAATAACAACATAACAAGACAAGTGGGGAACATAAGAACCCTAAACTTCAGAAGGGCAAACTTTCCAAAATTGTACTCAATGATGGAAAAGGTAAACTGGGACCAAACCCTGGGATCCCTGACCACAGAGGAAAAATGGGAATGCTTTAGGAACATATTAGGCAAAGGCATCTTGCAGTGCATTCCTATGGGAAATAAATTTAGAAGAGACAAAGCCAAACCTGGCTGGCTAAACTGTAGCGTCATAAAACTTATTAGGGGGAAAAAATTGGCCTTCAAGAAGTATAAATCAGAGGGCACAGTATCGGCTTTCGAGCAATACAAGGAGGCAAATAAGAAAAGTAAACAAGAAATCAAGATGGCTAAAATCAACTTTGAGAGACAAATAGCGGAGGATAGTAAAAAAAACCCAAAGAAATTCTTTAAATATATCAACAGCAAAAAAACTAAGGCAGAGCATATTGCACACATAATTAACAATGATGGGAGGATGGTTACAGAGGACACTGAAAAAGCAACCGTGCTAAATGCTTTTTTCTCGTCAGTCTTTACACAGGAAAAGGAGGGGTACACTGACCATGACTGTATGGTTAGTAGTAATAAACAGGACTTGCCACCATGGCTAACAGAGGGGGAAATCAGGGAAAGGCTGGATAAACTTAACACAAACAAATCACCAGGACCGGATGGCATACATCCGAGAGTACTCAAGGAACTCAGTAAAGTTATATCGAGACCACTGTTCCTGATCTTTGCTGACAGTATTAGGACAGGAGATGTACCAGGGGATTGGAAGAAAGCTAACGTGATTCCAATATTCAAAAAGGGCCAGAGGCATATCCCGGGAAATTATAGGCCTGTCAGTTTGACATCAGTAGTATGTAAACTTCTGGAGGGGATGATAAGGGACTATATTGTAGAGTTTGCTAAGGACAACAACATCATCAGCAGTAATCAGCGCGGGTTTACAAATGGGCGTTCTTGTCAAACCAATCTCCTTACATTCTACGAGGAGGTGAGCTGTGAGCTAGATAGGGGGAGACCAGTGGATGTGGTGTACTTGGATTTCGCTAAGGCGTTTGATACAGTTCCCCACAAGCGCTTAATTTATAAAATAAGGTCTGCAGGTATCGATAGCAGGGTTTGCTCTTGGATACGGAACTGGCTAAAAAGGCGGGTCCAAAGGGTAGTAATAAACAGCGCATACTCAGACTGGTCTGAGGTGGTAAGCGGGGTCCCCCAAGGCTGAGTCCTGGGACCAACCTTGTTCAATTTATTCATAAACAACATTGAGGTCGGGATCAGTAGTTCGATATCAGTTTTTGCAGATGACACAAAATTGGGCAGGGCAATAACTTCACAACATGAAGCAGATATCCTGCAGAATGACCTGGACAAAATAACAGAGTGGGCAACGACATGGCAAATGAGGTTTAACGTGGAGAAGTGTAAGGTTTTGCACTTGGGGACTAAAAACATAAAATCACAATACACGTTAGGAGGGGAGCCCTTGGGGGAATCAAAAATGGAGAAGGATCTGGGAGTATTGGTTGATGATAGATTAGGAAACAGCATGCAATGTCAAGCGGCATCTTCCAAAGCCAACAGAATATTAGCATGCATAAAGAAAGGGATGCATTCCAGAGATAAGACTATAATCCTTCCACTTTATAAAACTCTGGTCCGACCGCATCTGGAGTATTCCGTCCAGTTCTGGTCGCCAGTCCTCAGGAGGGATGTGTTGGAGCTGGAGAGAGTCCAGAGAAGGGCAACTAAACTAATTAGGGGATTGGAGGACCTTGACTATGAAGAGCGTCTACAATCGCTCGATTTATTCTCCCTGGAGAAGAGACGTCTGAGGGGGGACATGATAGCAATTTATAAATATCTTAATGGGGATCCCAGCTTAGAAAAAAAGCTGTTCATTCGAAGGGATTGCATGAGGACTCGAGGGCATACAATGCGATTAGAGGAGAAGCGTTTTAACCTCAGGCAACGCGGGGGGTTCTTTACTGTTAGGGCAACAAGATTGTGGAATTCTCTACCACAAGAGGTGGTTTCTGCGGGTAGTATGGTGGCTTTCAAAAGACTCTTAGACTTACATCTCAAGGATCAGAACATTCAGGGGTATGGGAGATGATTACAGCCACACATGCCTACACAGGTTGAACTGGATGGACTATTGTCTTTATTCAACCTCACCTACTATGTAACTATGTAACTATGTAGCTAAACATGCATTAGGGACAATGAAAAAAGCTAATAAAAGCAAGTTTTTTTACAGCTGATTTTCCTGGGGTTGATAGAGGCTTTGAAGCTCGTTTTTACTAACGCTCTGTGTGCATGAGGCCTAAAGCATTTTACACACATTGCAGGCTCACTATATAATCTCTTTTAGATCTTTGAACCACCCACCACCCATTAACTACTTGACCTCTGGAAGGTTTAACGGGATAGTTTTATTTATTTATTTATTTTACTAGTAATTGCGGCGATCAGCGACTTATAGTGGGACTGCAATATTGCAGACGATATTCTGACACTAGCTGGCACTTTTTGGAAACCAGTAACACTACTACAGTGATCAGTGCTAAAAATATGTACTGTCACTGTACTAATGATACTGGCTGGGAAGGGATTAACATCAGGGGCTATCAAAGGGTAACTGTGTGCCTGACGTGTTTTACTATTGTAGCACCCTCCTAGGTAGGTGCTAGGAAAACCATAAGGGAGGCCCTGTCTGCTTATCAGGGGAGCCTAGGGAGCTAGGCTGTCATGTGTTTCCAGGTGTGCCTGTTGAGCTTGGGGAGTCTCATTGAGGGCTCTCATTGGACAGTGGAGGAAACCTGACCAATAGCACACCAGGGCTTGTATCTACCTCAGAGGGCAGAATCTGCCACAGTGCATCCTGGGAGGGGATATAAGTCTGAGGGGAGCACATGACAGGGCATCTTTGGCGGCAAGCAGAGTCCCAGGAGGAAGGTGACGGCTGTCTCCCCTCCTGTCAGCATCAGGAAAGGTGTCCTTGGCAGTCGGCCTAGAGGACAGAAGGTTGAGCTGAGCTCCAGAGAGAGATCCAGTGTGCTGTTGACCGAGTGGAGTTGCTGGGGCAGAAGTTTCCGGAAAGCAGTGTCGTGACTACTGTAAACTGCCCAGGGGTCTGCCTAGGATAAGGGACCACTCCAGAAGGTCAGAGGGATCCAGGAGCCAGCTAACCAGGAGGAAGCTTAGAAAGGGGGTGCCTGAGTCTAAGCCCTGAAGAGAAGTGTGTGTGTAAAGAGGGTGCCTATGCGGGCCCTGAAGTTTGTAAGCCTTGCAGCAGATGTACAAGTAGCTACCTCACAGGAAAGTGTTAAGGGAGCTTCTACAAGGACTTTGTGCCACAAGAAAGTGACAGGAGTCAGTTCAGTGCTAAGAGACCGCAAGTTAGAGTTCATTAGGGCCAACCGGTGTTGACCGGCATTTAGCCAGCGTCAAGTCAGCGTCAGCAGTCATTTTTTTAGTTGTCCCCCTAATATTGTGCATAGTTGAGCCAGAAAAGTATCCCACTCATCCCTTCTCCCATCCAAGTTCTCAATAAACTTAAAAACCCAAAGATACTGGACTGATTTTTGTCTCAGTGCTCACACTTGGAGAATATGCCTAACTGTGCTGCTAATGCTAGCGGTAACCCTGGCGGACCCATATCCAGCAAATCAGCTGGGAATCTTGCTACACTATACTGAGGGAGGTGCTTTTACTAGGTGAAGACCTAGGAATTACATCCCTTCTGGGTTGGCAGAACGCCAATCTACCTTGTTTACACAGGCAGCTCACAGTTCTATCTCTTTCTCTGATGATCAGCGGGTGCCAGCGGACATTGAGTAAGCGGTATCTGCCGATCTACTCTCGCTGTGTGTAATTACAGCGGGACCTAGTCACCGGTGGCGTGTTTTTGCGCCAACCTGGAAGTGCAGGATTATGTATAGATGCGGGATCCTGCGCACAGCTGCTGCCCTGTAGCAGTAAAGCTGCTATGGGGCGGTTGCTAAGTGGGTAAAAAGGACACAATTTTTTAGCAGTTGATTACATTTTATTTTCACTCTGCCCGCTGCCTCCTCCAGTTTTGCTTAAATCAGAAGGACATGTCCCCGCTCCTGCAGTGATGGGGATATCCCAGGAGGCTGAAAGAGACAAGACACACAGCAGCTTGAGGGCAGACCTGGGAGCTGGCTGTGCGAACCCAGAAGAAACAGTCAGCATGTCACGCCTTATTTGCGCAGCGGTCTTACAAATCATTTTTTTTTCTTCTTTTTTAATTCTTATTTGAATTACAAAAAAATAAGAAAAATGTAAAGTTAGTCCAATTTTTTTCTATAATTTGAATGATAATGTTACGCCGAGTAAATAGATACCCAACATGTCATGCTTCAAAATTGTACATGCCTGTGGAATGGCGACAAACATTGGTACGCTTTAAAAATGTTTACAGGTTACCAGTTTAGAGTTACATAGAAGGTCTAGGGCTAGAATTATTGCTCTCGCTCTAACGATCATGGCAATACCTCACATGCGGTTTGAACACTGTTTACATATGTGGGCGCGACTTGCGTATGCATTCGCTCGGAGGGATGGGTGCTTTACATTTTTTTTTTTATTATTTTTATTTTGCCTCTTATTTTTACACTGTTCCTTTAAAAACTTTTTTTTATCACTTTTATTCCTATTACAAGGAATGTAAACATCCCTTGTAATAGAAATAAGCAGGACAGGTCCTCTTTAATGTGAGATCTGGCTTCTGTAGAGGTCCTTTGGAAGATAAGATATCTCTTTATGCGGACAACACATTGTTATATTTAGGAGACACTAATGACTCCTTGCGAACTTTAATGGGAGCATCACTACATTTGGGGTATTCTCTGGATTTACCATAAATTGGTCTAAATCTGTTCTTATGCCCCTTGACCTGATGGTATTGCCCCTCCCCGTAGGTGCATCTTAAAAAAAGTTATCAATGTGCTATATACCAGGGGATCACCTTTATTTTTTTGACTATATATGTATTAGTCTGTGCAATAATTATGTTCTGATTGAACTGTATAGCATATTATTGGGCTGCATAGTCACTTACAATCATTGTCAATAAAAAAGTTTTGATACAGTAATTTTTTTTCAGCAAGAAAAAAAATGGGCCCTTTAAGGCCGTTGGGAGGAAGCAACGTATGACGTTGCTCCGGTTCTCCAAGGCCATAGAGTTGAGTGGTGACCATCTTGCCCTCACTCGACTTCCTGCCTTGGACATGAACAAATTGGATTGTTTTACTCGCCGCCGACGGCTCCGGTAAGCAGAGAAAAGGACCGGGAAGTGAATCCGCCGCTGGGACCACTTTTATGTGAAAGAGGACTGCTGTCAAGATCTTACCTTGCCCTCCTGTTGGCAGCCATCTTGGACATGTGCAGACTACTGCCTCTCATAAACTCTGATTGCATCATCACTTGTCTGCTGCTTGGGTGTTGCACAGTGATGATGCTGCTGCACGCCTAACTATATCAATCACCTTGCGTTTGTGCTCAAAGGTGCATCACTGTTAGCAGTCTTCTGTCTCCTGTGTTCCTCTGACCAGGCTTGGCTGACGACTCTCCTGGCTCTCGACTCCGCATCGGCAGATGACCCGGGAACGGCAGACTACCTGCTTCTGGCCCCGGCTTGGATGACTACACGCTTCTGGACTCGACCCCAGCTAGGATAACTACACGCTTCTGGACTAAACCCCGGCTAGGATGACTACCCTCTTCTTGACTTGATCCTAGCTTGGATGACTACCTGCTTCTGGACTCGACCCCTGCTTGGATGAACACCCGCTCCTGGACTTGACCCCGGCTGTTCCTGATTTTGCAACTTTCTCTTGCTTGTTTGTTTGTTTGCTCCAATAAACTGCCTTATTTTACCTGCATCTCTGAGTGGTCGTGTTTCCTGGCACCCTGACAACCGCCCGCCCTTTAGGAAATACCGGGGTTATGGCAGCTATCTGCTGCCATAACCCCGGTATTTAACGTTAAAGTACCAACGTAAAACTGGGGTGAGCGGTCCGGAAGTGGTTACTCTCATAGTCCTTCACATGAAATTTCTAAAGTCCATTATTTTTAGTCTTTTTAATTGTGTAGCTTTCATCAAAATAATACCTGGAAATCCAGCAATGAAAGTCCTTGTTCAATCATTTCCTATCATAGATTTAGCTAAAGACGTCATGTGACGAAACGTACGTCGGGGCTGGGATTCATGAAGATATCTGTGCTGAAGGAGAGCCTGACACCTGGGAGTGGTGAGATATTGAGGACTGTCTGTGCTCACACTGAAGATTTATATAATCTTTTGGCACATTGAGCACAGAGCATTTTGAAAAGAGATATCACTGATTGATTTACAGAGGAACAGCACTGGAAAGCAACTGGACAGACTGGAAGAGTTCACTAATGAAATAGGAATGGCGATTTTTGTATTTTTTGTTTGAAATTATAAATGCACAGGAGCACTTTATGTGAATGTTGAATTTATGTATATGTTTCACATGGTTGATCAATAGTAGATAAAAGCACCAGGATAACACAATTTGAGTACTGTATATTGAGGTTTAATAGCAATACAAACAATAGTTATTTTTACCAATCCGGTTAGACACCTCTTTCCATTACGTCTTGGATTCCCTGCATGCTTTGCAGTTTCTCCTTGCGTTTGTGCTCAAAGGTGCATCACTGTTAGCAGTCTTCTGTCTCCTGTGTTCCTCTGACCAGGCTTGGCTGACGACTCTCCTGGCTCTCGACTCCGCATCGGCAGATGACCCGGGAACGGCAGACTACCTGCTTCTGGCCCCGGCTTGGATGACTACACGCTTCTGGACTCGACCCCAGCTAGGATAACTACACGCTTCTGGACTAAACCCCGGCTAGGATGACTACCCTCTTCTTGACTCGATCCTAGCTTGGATGACTACCTGCTTCTGGACTCGACCCCTGCTTGGATGAACACCCGCTTCTGGACTTGACCCCGGCTGTTCCTGATTTTGCAACTTTCTCTTGCTTGTTTGTTTGTTTGCTCCAATAAACTGCCTTATTTTACCTGCATCTCTGAGTGGTCGTGTTTCCTGGCACCCTGACAACCGCCCGCCCTTTAGGAAATACCGGGGTTATGGCAGCTATCTGCTGCCATAACCCCGGTATTTAACGTTAAAGTACCAACGTAAAACTGGGGTGAGCGGTCCGGAAGTGGTTACTCTCATAGTCCTTCACATGAAATTTCTAAAGTCCATTATTTTTAGTCTTTTTAATTGTGTAGCTTTCATCAAAATAATACCTGGAAATCCAGCAATGAAAGTCCTTGTTCAATCATTTCCTATCATAGATTTAGCTAAAGACGTCATGTGACGAAACGTACGTCGGGGCTGGGATTCATGAAGATATCTGTGCTGAAGGAGAGTCTGACACCTGGGAGTGGTGAGATATTGAGGACTGTCTGTGCTCACACTGAAGATTTATATAATCTTTTGGCACATTGAGCACAGAGCATTTTGAAAAGAGATATCACTGATTGATTTACAGAGGAACAGCACTGGAAAGCAACTGGACAGACTGGAAGAGTTCACTAATGAAATAGAAAAGGCGATTTTTGTATTTTTTGTTTGAAATTATAAATGCACAGGAGCACTTTATGTGAATGTTGAATTTATGTATATGTTTCACATGGTTGATCAATAGTAGATAAAAGCACCAGGATAACACAATTTGAGTACTGTATATTGAGGTTTAATAGCAATACAAACAATAGTTATTTTTACCAATCCAGTTAGACACCTCTTTCCATTACGTCTTGGATTCCCTGCATGCTTTGCAGCTTCTCCTCTGTTGTTTGCTTTGGATTTCTAAGGACCACATGTGGGTGGGGTTTAGACACCCTAGCGAGGTACATTGGGAACTACATTCACTAATTGCCTAAGTTCTAGACAGAAATTGTCAGTCTTGCAAAATCAGCATTACAGCACAACTCCAGACTTAAAAGCAAGCCACAGTAAACACAGTTAACTCTCTAGAAACCCGATGCCAGGTTGCTCTCCTGTTAACACTAAGCACTCTGGACACTACTACAGTTAGAGAACACCAACTCCCAGGCACGCGGTATTTAGGAAGCAGAGCCTGCACTGGCATCCACCAACCTGGCAATACCTGTCATCTCACTCCCATTAACATGTCCACAGTTACCAATGGAACAAGAAATAAACCTCACTCATAACTACATGCTTGTTCTCTCTCCCAGGGGCCCCCTCACTTCATAGCATACTTTCCTGTGACTCCTGGGCTGGGTCCCTAGGTACACTGTAAGTAACCATCATGATACATGTACATTTACGCTAGCAATGTCACTATAGCCTACACTAGACAGCAAACTACATGCTGGACTAAAATGTACCGTATCTCCTCTAGCCTCCAGTCCCCTTGTTACAATCCCTGTCCTTTAGATTCACCATGCAATGCACTTCTCAGAAAGACTTTAGACTAGGCATTTAAAGCAACACAAACAGTCTTTACTGAAGAAATGCAAACATAGAAGAACAGTTTTTGCAAATCAACTTCTTACATAAAATCCTGTACAGACGTGCACTAGTGCCCTTAGTGTAATCATACCTGAGTTGCAGCAAGTCCATAGTCATTTAAAGGCAAGTGTCCATTAAGGCAAATACTCCACCACATAGGTAGCAAGTGTCCTTACAGTTCATGATTGGCAATAATCCTTAAAGGCAGTAAGTCCATAGCTGGTAACTGAAGATCCATCAGAGTCTTCAGATTCCCAGCCCTTCAGGGAGCCCAAGCTGCCCCCCCCCCCAAACTGGGGCACAGTCCAGCAGCATAACAGCCTACATTTTGGCAGTATTTCCTAGGCAGAGCTCCCAGTGCATTTCAGTGAACCCTTTTTATGTAGATCTCTAGAAAATAGGTGGGAAAATCTAGTCAAATAATTACTCAGATCCACCACACATCAACATTTTGCACCTGGCTAGCTCAGTTAACTTGGGGACATGAGCACAGAAAACAGGAACACAGAAAGAAAACACATTAACCCCTTTATAGGCACCTGCCCACAAACATGTCTCAAGGTACCTTGCTGCCTGCAAGCAGTGATTCCCGTTCTGACTCTGCCTTCGGAAACTCCTCCTCTCAGCACCTCTGTAGTTCAGAAGGCAGGCTCTGAGAATTCTCTGACGCAGCAGTGCCTGAATTCAAGGACCTAAATGTGTGGGGATCATCAGAAAGTAAGTTTTCAACTTTAAGATCATTCAGATTCACAAGACTAGGCTAGAAATAAATGAAGCACAATGTGGAAATAGACATTTGACTACAATTTGACCATAGATATGTTTTAAAGTGGACAGAAAGTGGCTGAAAGAGAATTCCAGAGATTAGAGTTGAGCGGATACCTGGATGTCCGTGTTCGGCGGGTTCGGCCGAACTTGAAAAAAAAGTCCGGGTCCATGTCCCGGACTTTTTCCGAACTTTACCCGGACACCGAACCCCATTGAAGTCAATGGGTACCTGGACTTTCAGGCACTAAAATGGCTCTAAAACACCAATGGAAAGGGCTAGATTGCTGCAAATGGCAGCAAAACGTAGTTAAGATGCGCCCCAAAAATTGGAAAGGTGTATCTCACACGTACCGATACTGATTATGCCGCAATTTAATTCTTTTTACCCCAAAGGGTGTAGATTGAATAGCGGAATAGAAAATATGATATAAAATTGGTGATTTTCCAATAGCACATGTGAACACAGCAGTGTCTTATGTCAGTCAGCTCTGTTGGAGGCTATGAAGGGAAAAAAAAAGAAAATTCCCCTTTAAGTTTGTAATTTTTAAATAGATTAGTACAGACTATGCCACAATTTAATTCTTTTTAACCCAAAAGGGTGTATATTGAATAGTGGAATAGAAAAAAGTGTATAAAATTGAAAATCACTCAATAGCACATGTGAACACAGCAGTGTCTTATCACAGTCAGCACTGAAGCAAAAAGGCTATGAAGGGGGGGGGGGGGGGAACCCCTTTTAACTTGTAGTAAAATAGATCTAAGATGAACGCTGCACACAACTGACTGATAAAAATAAATTTTTTTCTCCCTCCTCCTCCTCCTCCTCAGTGGGCTCAAGTGAGGGCAAAAATATTGTGTTCACTGCACCACCCCACACACAGCAAAATCGATGTAGAACACTGACCCTGCCTAATCTCCAGCCTCGCCCTAATATGCTCGATAAGATCGTTCACTGCAAAACCCCCCACACAGCAAAATCGATGTAGAACACTGACCCTGCCTAATCTCCAGCCTCGCCCTAATATGCTCAATAAGATCGTTCACTGCACAACCCCCCACACAGCGAAATAGATGTAGAACACTGACCCTGCCTAATCTCCAGCCTCGCCCTAAAATGCTCTAATAACTCTCCCTGCCTGCACTCCGACCTGACCCTGCATTCTTTTCGGACACAATTTTTCACAGAATCACTGTCCGTCCCTAATCAGCAGCCAGCACGTATGATGTGTGCTCTCTCCCTAATCTACAGCAGAATGACGCAGCGCGCTGGGGCTCTCAAACTTATAAAAACATGGTCACATGCTTCAGATGGCCAATCACAGCTACTAATACATTAGTAGGCATGGCTGGGATGGCTTAAGGCACACCAGTTAAACGCTTGTTGATTGGCTGTTGAAAGCCCACCATTAAAAGCGTGCCATTACATACAAAACAGGAAATAAAATGACCGAACACGGATTTTAAACCCGAACATACAATAAAGTTTTCGGGTCCGTGTTCGGGTAACAAAAATCCAATTATTCGGTACGAACACGAATAATACAGTCCGTGTTCGCTCAACACTACCAGAGAAAAGTTAAAAAAAAAAAAAAACAGATCAAAGCAGTATTTTATGAAGAGTGACATATTTTATAACATGGCAGCAGTCTCTAATATGGAAATTCCTTTTAACATGCATCCCAAGCATGACAGCCTCTTTTTTACTAAGTAGGATTCTCCTGTAATACAGCAGATCTCTCCCATGGCATCAGTGATATATCAATATCATGAAATGTAAGAGCTTTCTATTGACGTGGCAATTGGGTGTCATGTGACAGCTCTTTTGTAGTATAGTAGCTTTCTCTTGTAAGGCAGAATTAATCTTGCAACAAAAGCAGTTCTGCAAAGTGTTGAGGATAGACATACTGCATGTCAGGTTGTAGTACACATTGATTCAAAATCAGGTTGGGTTGCAGGTTGCCCTTGGACCAAAATGTGGTAACCTGAGGGCTAGTGGAGAGTCGCTGCCATTTCTTCACCCTGCACCAGGCCTACCAATGTATATGTGGAAATGCAAGCTTCATCTGTCTTAGCCCAAGAGGTTGGGGGGGGGGGGGGCACTTTGGCATTTTTTCTTTGGGAGTCAGAAGACTCTCTGCCAGCACTTCATACAATAACATTGCATTTAACTACATGTTTGGCCCTCACTGAGCAGAAACGTGTACTGCATGTTATAATGCATTAGCACTTCCTTGCTGGCAAATTAGAGGTTAGTAGTTGGCATTTTACAAAAACACCCCTGAGTATTCATAGACAGTCTATGCTCTGCTTATTTTTTCAACAACGATGGAGACAATGGCTCTATTACAATAGCAGGAATACCAGAGTGATACAGCAGAT
The DNA here is from genome assembly GCF_965119305.1 of Pelophylax lessonae. Taxonomy (NCBI): domain Eukaryota; kingdom Metazoa; phylum Chordata; class Amphibia; order Anura; family Ranidae; genus Pelophylax; species Pelophylax lessonae. The sequence goes on from NC_138769.1 coordinate 107,081,191, forward strand.
ACTGCCAGATACAGAACAATCTGTTTATAAAACGTCACCTTTCCAGTCAAGAAATAGCTCCAGACATGACATCACTGTGTCCAGTTGATTAAGCAGGGCAATGACAAGTTGTAGTGGAGTCTCAGAAGTTGTCTACAGCAGAAAGGGCGGCATTTCTGGACTGCTGATACTAGGTTTGCATGCCAGGTTCATAGCTCATGAGATACATAGCTAATAGGTCAATGCTAAGAGCACTTAGTAGTCGTAAATACTTTCCTGAGTGCTGTAATTAGTTTGGCACATCATAAGCTAAAATTCTGATCTCACAATTGTATATGTTAGTGAGCAAGAAACTCAAACAGTGGAAAATATTGCTCCCCAGGCACATAAAAGAGGCACACTGCCAGGAAGGAACATAAGAGCATACATGTGTCCATGCGTGAGCTACAATCTGGGAGCATTTCTTATAATCAACCTTACAAAGAGATTAGACCGCTCATGTGATGCAGAATTCTAACGTGTATAATTCACAATTAATACCACAACACAGCTAAATGAGAAGATCTACTACAAATGATGTTTTGTTGCAGCTCATATTTACATACAATTTTTTTTTTTCTGGTGAAAAAATGTAAATATATGTTTATTTCACAAAATTTCCAGCTGCTTAGTAGTTTCCAATTTGGCGTGATCCAAAAGTGTTCCTTATAAAAGCTAGCATAGGGAAAGGGGTTAAGTGTCTGGGCGACTAAAAACAAACCTGAAAAAAGAGATGCAATGTAAAAACTATATGAATAGCAGGCAAAGGATGACCATACTTTAAATAAACCACTTACTTTTTCCAGTATTAGGTAATAGTAATAGGTAAAAGGTAATAGGTTCATCTAATAGTTCACATCTTCTATTGCAGATATTTACTTTCCAGCCCATTTGCCAGAAGGAGTCCTGTGAGATACCCAGTTCTTACAGGTATGCGGGTAAATGTGAACCTCTCGCCTTTCAAGCCAAGAAGCAGCGGTCAGTACCTAAATGGCCAATTGTCAGGTCCGAGCACTGTATTATGGGGAGGGAGGAAGGTCCCTAGCCCTGTCTAAATTCCAAAACAGGCCAACTGAGTTTACACAAGACACCCCACTCAAGACTAAAGCAGGTAAGTGGGGCAGCAGTAAGGTTGCCACCTTTCTGGGAAAAACATTTTCTCTGTAACGCCTTTGGCTCACTGCACAACGCTTAACATCAAGATAAGGATAATTATTTTTGATAAAGTAGCAGTTGTTTTCAGTTTAATGAGATCTACTAATAAGGTAATGTACCTAAAATAAAGATCTTTATCAGGGTGTTAAAGCTTTGTATATTGTTACAGAACATTCTCTTTATTAACTTCCTAAACTTTTGTAACTAACTGTGAACATAGCTTAAATCTGCCTTATAAAACTTTAAGATGGGGTTTAGCAGTTTTTGGTAGTCTGTTTCAGGGTGTTTTGGGAGTGGATTATGTTACGTCATCACCAGAGGTGGGGGACTCGAGTTACATGACTTGACTCGAGTCAGACTCGAGTCACCTTTTTGGGGACTTGCAACTTGCTTGTCAGACTTCGGTAAATTACTCGACTTGACTTTGACTTGTGCCCTATGACTTGCGACTTGACTTTGACTTGCGACCTATTGCTTGCAGTGACTTGACCCCCGCTGGCCGCTGACACCCCCCCCCCCCCCCCCGCTGGCCGCTGCTTTGGTTTGTTCCGCTGTCTCTGTCCTCTGCACCAGTGAGTGACGTTGGGAGTGATCGCCGGGACCTATGATTCACAGCGGAGGAGGATCCTCCTCTTCGGCTCCTCCTCCTCTCCTCCGCGCCAAGAAGACCAGCTCCACCCACCTCCTCCCTCATGTGTTGTGCGGCGGCGGCCGTAGCTGAGCTGTGAAAAAGACCGACCGGCCCGTGGAAGGTAGGTAAAAAAAAAACTATGCCTGGAGCCATGATCATCATGTTGGATGTGTGTGGAGCAGTAAAAAAAGGCAGCACTATGTCTATAGGCCATTGGGAGCGGTGAGTGACTGTCTGAGCATTGCAAAATGAAAATGCCAAATGGAGCCTGGAGCCATGTTGGATGTGTGGCGCAGCCAGTAAGGCAGCACAGTGCAGCCAGCAATATACTAGGCCATGGGAGGTGAGCAAATGAAAATGCCAATGGAGCCATGATGTTGGATCTGTGTGGACTGGAGCATGTGTGGAGCACCAGGAGCAGTAAGGCAGCACTGTAGGGCAGGCCATGGGAGGTGAGCATAAAATGCCAATGGAGCCATGATGTTGGATCTGTGTGGACTGGAGCATGTGTGGAGCACCAGGAGCAGTAAGGCAGCACTGTATAGGGCAGGCCATGGGAGGTGAGCAGAAAATGCCAAATGGAGCCATGTTGGATGTGGAGTAAGGCAGCCAGCAGCAGCACTATAGGCCATGGGAGCATTGGGAGGTGAGCAGAAAATGCCAAATGGAGCCATGTTGGATGTGTGGAACAGTAAGGCAGCACTGTAGGCCATGGGAGGTGAGCAAAATGCACACCTCCCATGGCCTATAGTGCTGCCTTACTGCTCCACACATCCAACATGGCTCCATTTGGCATTTTCTGCTCACCTCCCATGCCCTATAGTGCTGCTGCTGGCTGCCTTACTCCACATCCAACATGGCTCCATTTGGCATTTCTTTGCTCACGTCACCTCCCATGGGTGCTGCTGGCTAATGTATGACACTGAGGATCTCCCACCGCACGAGCTGTCATTTTGCCACACATGTACCTTCAGGCTTTTTTACTATTTTACTATTAATAATAATGTAATGTCACCGTGTAACTAATCACTGCTGCAGCTGCTTTATTCTTTTTTCTATCCATCGACTGTCTGTGTGTGCCATCCTTTTCATGCTAATGTCTTCTTCTCCAGGCGGCCATATTACCCAGCAGCACGCCACGCACACATCCCACAGAGAATCATTCTCTGTGACTGATAGTCTTTCTTATTTGAAGGAAGAAAAGTGAGTACAATTAATGTAATTTTATACATGCCCTAAACCTAAATAATCACACATTATTACTATCTTCTGTGTGCCATGTATGTACATCCTCTGTGTCATCCTCTGTGTGCCATCCTATACCTGTCATGTACATCCGGTATCTCTGCTGCCGTGCCATCACTGCCATGTACACTCTCTCTCCCCCTCTCTCTCTCCCCCCCCCTCTCTCTCCCCCCTCTCTCTCTCCCCCCATCTCTCTCTCTCTCTCTCCCCCCTCTCTCTCTCCCCCCCCTCTATTTCTCTCTCTCTCTCCTCCCTCTCTCTCCCCCCTCTCTCTCTCCCCCCTCTCTCTCCCTCTCTCTCTCTTTGTACCAATAAATATCGCCTTATCGATTTGCATTTTTTTTTCTCGTGGGCAATTGTGATCCCTCCAGCACCTTCTCCAGGCGGCCATTATCCACCCAGCAGCTGCAGCACCACGCACCCCACGAGAAACATTTTCTGTGACTGAAAGAGTCTCTGTAAATCTGTGAGTGTTGTCACAGATGGGAGATACACTTCTGCTTGGTTTAGACCAATTACTGTCGGTTGTCGGGCCGGCTACAAAGTTAGCCAGGAAGGTTTAAGGAAGTTGAAAAACCTTATTGATGGTCTGCTTGGTATAGGTGCGGTATGGGTTGGGTACACTTAGTTTCCAGTTTTCAGTGGCTCAGTCCCTACTGGCAGTGTCAATAATGAGCAGAGATAGTCCTCTCATCAAACCCCAGGGTGCTGCTGTGAACTCTTGCATTAGAAGGGAGCCCCCTTAGTCCTTCCCCAAAAAGCCTCCAATGATCAGGGATGGGAAGCAGAGAGTGAGCAGACGCTCCATTCCCCCTGCGACACTCCATTCCCCCTGCAAGGGCAGTGATGTGATCTGTATTGCACTGCTTCAGGTGTCTTTACTCTCCATTTCAGGCTCAGGTCTCCACTGGTTGGGCCTCCCGCTGACAGGTGAGCATACCGACTGTTTCCTCAACTCCCGCAGCACCAAAAGAGCGAAGTTTTCCTGGGCAGTTCAATAAAAGCCATCTATCCACTCCTCCTACTGCATAATGTCACTTGGGATCTGTATTAATTAATTAATATAATTAATTATAATTAAAGGGTCGATTGGCCCCATTTATATGGCTGCCACCCCGGGCTACAACTCCCATGATTCCCAGGGCTCTGCATAGAAGGCTTGCTTGGCTATAGCTCTCCCCCTGCTGGCTGGGAGGGATGGTGCAGCGTGCAGCATAACATCAGTATCACAGTACTGTAGAGGGAGAAAAGAACAAAGGGCAATGTCTCCTTCTCCATATTGCTGTAGCCCAATGTCTGGCTACATTAGTTTCTGTAAAAGTCGATGTACAATGCAATGACAGGTCCTCTTAATCAGCCCAAATGTGTCGCTAATAAGATGTACATAGACAAAAATTCCAACAGGCAACATTGTTCCATGAGACGGAATGAGGAATGAGATCCCTTGACAAATACTCTTATCAGGGCAAATCTCGGCTGCGCAGAAGATATCCAAAGCGCAAATGAATTTTTTAAAACAACTATCTGACTATTAGGTGTTTTATCTGTATGATCAGCCAGGTAGCCACCCACAGTGGCAAGGATTTATTTTGTTTTATTTTTATTTTTGGATGTTTTGATGCTTGCACTTGTGTGAAGAAAATTGCAAGAATGAAACCATACACTGTTGTTTGCAACCACTTCTCAGCTATCTCCCTGTGTAACGAACCCCCCCCCCAAAGGGGTCATCCACACCTGCCACCGAGCTAATCCCTCACAGCATTCAAAATGTTTCTTTAATATGCCAAGAAAAAAGCACTAAGCACTGCAGTTTTGTTAATGTTTGAAATAAAATAAAACATTTCCTGAAGTGAACACTAACTTTTAACTTTATTTAAAGGTGAAAATTGGGGTAGATCAGTATTTTGACTTGATTTGTGACTTGACCAAAATAAATGACTTGACTTGACTTGCTTGGCTTCTAGCAGTGACTCGACTTGACTTGCTTGCTTTTCGCCACAGTGACTTGGGACTTGCTTGTGACTTGAAGGTTACGACTTGAGACTTGTTTGTGACTTGCACATGTGGGACTTACTCCCATGTCTGGTCATCACCTCCCTTGTTGCAGAAAGGACTTCCATTCCTCTGTTGTCTTCTCAACAAAACTCTTTGGGATCTTCCCTTGCTAGGTATACCCTCTGGGCTGCTGAGGGCTCCTGTTTGCATTCTTTCATTGCAAAGTGACAATTCAGTCTTCGATGAATTGGCCAATTCTGACTTTTCTCTAGTGTTGGTCTCAAGAATAAATGCTATAGGTCCCACTACCCTTCACATACTAGTGAGTGTAGTGTGCAAGACAATAAGGTTGGTAGAAAGCAGCATATGAAATATTCAATCTGTGTCTCAATGCCAGGATCTGCAGGATAAAAAGCCAATGTGGACTACAGAACCATGCACATGTGTGGCACCTGGCCCACTGAAATAATGCAAAGACTTTTTACCTAAGCAGTCTGTCTGCATCTAAAGTCTGTACAACATTTAACTTTTCTTAATGTGGAAACAGTTTACACTGCTTGTCATACACTTAACTGGAGAATGACAGTTTTTCAACTACTTCATTTGTGGTGAAAAAAATTTGGCACTTTCCCAGGGCAACTCATTCAAGCTGATGGAATGCCAACACTTGATAGGAAATGGACTTGGCTGTCTTCAAAATACATCCGGAAGAGGGGTCCTCCACATACAGGTGCACCACCAATCAACTCTTTCATGGGGTCCTGGTGTGCTTGGCACACCACAGTTTCAGGCACTAGCTGACAACCACAGCCTAGGTGTCTGTCCTAAAAACAATGACTGACTCAACCATGTTGAACATTCATTGTGGCAAAACCACGGCTGAAGAGCCTATTTTTACCACGCCTTGGCCACAAGTGTTAACAGGGCCACAGACATATAAAAACCTAACAAGAGTTGTAGCTGCTGATGTATATAAACAAATAATAAAAAACATATAAAGCTCACTGTATATTTAGGTGTTTGATCATTTTTTCAAATTCATTACTTTTATGGCATGAAGATGAATGCACCTGTTACTGTGAAATGTAAGAGTACTGAATATTTTGGCAATATATGTACTTTAAAAAAGCAGACAACACTTTCCCCATTTAAAATCTCTTTATTTGATTGCACTGCCACAGACTAAAGAACAAATGACTTTTGCAGTTTTATTACAATACTTCTATATTTTATTAAGTGACCTGCACTGTCATACTTAATATATTTTGCTCTAAATGAAGTTGAAAGATTGTCCAGTAAGGATTATAATTAATTACGAAAACCTGAAACATAACCCATTTTCAAACTTTACAGAATGATGTATTGTGAGAGAAGTGTGGAAACATGGCAGAACCAGCATGTAATGTCTGTTACAGATTGGGAAGTTTGAGTCATGCAAAGCTTAATCTTTATACAAGAATACCTTTCGAGTTACTATGCTTTGACAAAATTTAAGTTGCCATGTGGAAGCTGACATTTGACATGCCTTTTGATACTGCAGTTTTACTGCGATAATTATTCCAAATGATGTATTGCGTTGTATTGCTCTGCCTTGCCACCTTTCAACCAAACTGATCAGTATGCTTCAGAGGCTTAAGTTAACTTAAACTGAAACTCCAGTTTTTTTTTTTTTTTTTTTTTTAAATTCAATTTAGTTTTCTTACATGCATTAAAAGGCTTTTAGTCTGTGCTAGAGCATTTGCTGCAAGTGAAAGCTATGCTAGTGAGCCTGCTTCAACTATAACTGCATTGATCAGTCCAAGAGCAGTAAAAAGAAACAACGCACTCCTGGCATGCCTTTAGGTGTGGAGAACTTTTTATAGGATTTTCAATGAAGATGAAAATCTCACTGAAGTAAACCCAAGAACATTGCTGGAGATGTCTGTAATTAGACCTCAAGCTCTGTTCTGGGAGAGATATTGAACCCAGAGCATGGGGATCATTATTCTGGGAAATCCTGTCCACAAATAGTATAGTGTTACTATTCTTGCAAAGGAACAGACATTTGAAATGATTTCAAATTTTATTTTATAGCTGAACTCCAAGAAAATACTGTATAAAACAATATTCAAAGCAGTTATATACGGTATATTATTAAATATATTTCTATGTAAATAGTGTAAGTACTCTGTCTTCATAATACCTTTCTGTTAACCTCTGCATTGCAACACTAAGACTAGGACCGGGAGGACTATCGGCCTATAGGCTCTGTCATCATACACATGTAGTGATACTGGGCATGCTGACAGAAGGAGAAAGGCAGAGTAAACAGGGGAATGGGCTCTTCAATGACCCCATCAATATCCAGCTGCTGGTTCACTATCCTTTACCGAAAACACAACTAGCATTTGTACCTTACAGTAAAAATCTTTGCACTGCAACCAGTGTTTCTCCACCTTTTTTTGATCGAGGCACCCTTAAAATGATGCACAATCTTGGGGCACCCCATTCTAAAATGTAAAAAATGAAACGAATAGTTTTACATAACGCAGAAACATCCACACACGTAGGAAACCCAACGTTAGAGGTGATTTAATCTTCCAAAGCAAATACACCTTTGCACACTAGTACCGACTAGTATTCCAGTATTTCGCCTCAATTTCTCTCTTTTGCCAAGGCACCCCTGAAGAAACCTGAAGACACTCCAGGGTTAAAAAAAAAAAAAAAAAGGCTGCTCTACACCCCTGCTTGTGAAATGGGCAATTGAACTCAGCAGGAAAGTACTAGAAACTGCTATGAATAAAGCTCGCCCTTTAGAACTAATGGGGCTATGGCATGCATATGCGACAAGACCCAGTGCAGGCATTTTTGGAGCAATGGCTGTGGAAGGCTTTGTGGGGCCACACAATGAATATCGCTAGAAGAGGAAGGAAGGTAGGTATTTTACATAGCTGTCTGCACTCTAGGGGGTGGAGAGCATTTTCAACAAAGTATTAACTAAACCTGAACACAAACCACAGAAACACCAACTGCCCTAACAGTAATGGTTACACATAACTCATTTGAAGATAGCAACATATTGCTGAAAATGGTTTTCCTTCTGGGGACCCACAGGGCTGTCACAGTGCAATTAGTGCCTTCCTATTGGATTAATTTAGGAGAGCCCTGGGGCAGGTGATAGATGTGATAGACCTTGCGGCTGCATTGGTGCTTTACCCCTGGTTCCCACTTATCACAGCACCTACAGAGGTAATGTGGTCTCTCTTCAGCAGTCAGGAGGTCCATGCTCCAAGGACATGAGACATTTGGAGTTTGGCCCTTTACAAGTGTATGAGGGCTGACTGCACAGGTGTGGCCATTGCTGAACAGGATTTCTGCTGGAGAGGATGTAATTACTGGAGCAGTCCCCTTCTGTATTATTTAGGAAGAATGCAGCAAGGTTTTAGTAAAGAAAACCTAAATGAAATAGCTGCAGTGTCACAGATGGGAGGGGTGTGAGTGAGATGAGCAGGTTAGGTAGACAATGGAAGTTGCTCTGACCATGACATTTCAAAATATATTACTGCTCAGTGCTTGCAGTTAGAGCTTCTTTAAAATGTATTTTTCATCCTTGTTAAATCCCTGTAATAAGTTTAAAATCCATATCCTGGCTACAGGTTTGCTTTAAGTAAACTAAACTCCTTGTTTGGATACTCACCTCTCCTGAGCTGGTATGCTCTGTGCCAAAGACTAACCTCCCTGTGATGACAAACGACCTCATATTGGAAAACTACCTGGAGAAAACTAACATGAATTTTATGATTGTTTATAATTAATAGAAGAAAGAGTTGGTGATCAAATAAAAAGCTTAGATTCTGCCAAGACTTTAAAGTAAAAAAGTATTTGTAGCAGAATAACTTTATAAAGCATATAGGTATGTTATAATAATAATGGTGAGAGATGGTTCCACATGCATGCCTCTCCACAATGTGTCTTCTAGCAAATTTTGTATTCTTCTACAATATTCCAGCCAATAGAAACAATGACATATGTGAAATGATCTCACCCAAGCGCTATTCCCTCTATAAACACTCTTCAACCTAAAAACATCCTAATTCAAAGATCACAAACAGAATATTCTCAAGAATGATTAAACATTTTCTAAACTGAAAATGCAGAAAATGGAAAAAAGTCGAAGTGGAAAGTTCTGCTGCAGAAATAAATGAATTCTTTTCACTAGACTAATTCAGGAGCATGTACAAGTATAATGAAGACATGTTAAATAACAATGTGTCAAAAGTTTGAGTTGCCGTTTATAGTGGAATTGTGAGCATAGAGTACATGTGAACTGTTTTACCTGCAAAAAAAGATCTATAATTCTCTGCATCCACTCCTGTGATCAGGGTTTTATTCCTGCAGAGCCAACATTGTAATAAACTAGAGAAGAAGGGTTGCCAGTTCTACAAATCCTTCCACCTATGCATAATGCTTCTGACTGTTAGTAACACATTTGCCTCTCTTTTACCCTTTGGATAGGTTGTCATTGCTGTCCTTTTTTTGTGTATACTTCTTGGTGAAATATTGAATGGTGTATTTACTATATAGTTCAACACCTAAAGCTCCGTATGCCTAGAACTATACTTCTAGTATAGAAAGATTTAAAGTTATAACCAAAAGGCAAAACTTTTTTTTTTTAGTTTTGGATAGAGAGGAGGGGGATAAGAACACTTGTCAGTTTTTGTTTTGCTGTCTGTGCCCCTGTTAGGGAGATTCACCCTCTCTATGTGCCCTGATTACCATTAGCTTTGAAAGTGAAAGTAAAAGAAAATCCCACATTTTTTGGTTGTCTCTAGAAAAGTAATAGAGGGGAAATCTTTCAATGGGGACGCCAGTTATGATGCCCTGGGGTTCCCCTAGGGATTCCCTTTATTTTTAGGGATTTTCCCTCACTTCTTGTTTTGGCTCTGAGACAGGAAGTGAAGGTAAATCTCCTGATGTACAGATGGCAAAAAATAAACCAACATTGTTTATAACCCTTCCTTACTCTATCCAAAATAATAATAAAAAAAAAGTTTTGCCTATAGTTCTACTTTATTGTGTTTTAGTCATGAGATCTAGATGTACTGATACAGAGTTGGCAACCTGTCTCTTTCAGCCTCCCAAGCTCCAGCCTCAGTGTGCTACATTGCTACATTATCTGATTCCGGTAATGTGATACTAAATGTGGCCATACATGATTCAAATTTAGGACAATTCCTTCTGAATTGGGAAAAATTCAAGTTGTGGTTGGCTCAAAAGATCAACTTTTTTAGAAGAAGACAGCCGGAAAATGTGTTCTTCTGCAGCACAGCATGCTTCTTTTACAGCTCACAGCTTCCTACTGTACAGGTCCTTGATCCTGGTATACTTTTCCCAGCATGGGCTTCTCTCCTCCTCTTCCCCCGTTTACCAGTGAGCAGGGTTTTTTTTCAAAAGGAGTTCCCTCTTGTCTCTGTTCCCCTCTTTCCACTGCACATTCCCATCATTTGACAGGAGACAGGGTGCAGTGTCTCTGGAGAGCCTGGGCTGTGCAGCTTCCACTTCATAAAGGGCCTCTGGCTGGGCTACAGAGATTTGAAAAAAAAAAAAAATCAAATTGGTATAAAAATCATATGTAACCTATGCCCAGGTATGGAGGCTGCATCACTAAAAAGTGAAGCCTGTGGGAAATATGGAATGTGGTTGTTATTGTTGTAAATAGCAAACATAAAAAGCTATTTACTTTTTATTTTTATTTTATTTTTTCAAACACCAATAAGATTTTTCCTAGCTTGTGCTTAAATTCTGGCCTTACGCATGGCAGTGAGATAGCTAATCCGAGTCCTAAACCATAACCCCAGGAATCTTTGTTATCTGTGCTTGCCCTGTTTGAGCATTGGAAGTCAGAGGGAGCTGTGTTGGGTCTGTCCTAGCCAATCACTACTGACAGCTTTGATGTTCTAGTAAGAAAACTGGACCTCACACAGCTCCTAATTTGTTTAATTCTTCCACACATGTATGACTGAGGCATGTAGATGTTAGGAGGGCCCCCTGGCATCTAGGTTGTTGAGTCAGTTCCCAGTACAGCTTTTCAGGAACTAGGAACTGAAGTAGTGACTTTACCCTGTCGGTTCAACAACACTCACACAGGTTCCAATTTACTTTACCCTAAGCCTTGCCAGAACAAAATTGTAAGCAGAAAACTGCGTCAACACCCCTTTTATCCATGTCCTGCCCGCCCTATTACAGATTGACGGCAGGAAGGTGGTTGAGTTATCCTGACTCGCCGTCATATGACGTTGAGCAGGTAGTGCGCACTCCCTCAGACACAGCGCATACCGGATCAGGGTAAACATTCAATAAAATTGGCTGTTTACCATGTGATCGGCTGTGTCCAATCACAGCCGGTCATAAATCAAAACACAAGACAGCTGTTACTACTGTTCCGGCTTCTTCTCCTCACACACCGATTGTGTGAGGAGAAGAGCTAGGATCAGTGATCAGTGAGTGAGTGAGTGACTTTTTTCATAGTTTATTCACAGTACTGTGCACCACACAGCCCCCCCCCCCCCCCATAAAGAGAACCAGTCTCCGGCTAGATCTGTCACAGCACATCTGGATCTGTCACAGCACATCTGGATCTGTCAAAATCTGTCACACAGGCACGCCATCAGTGACCACATCTGGATCTGTCACACAGGCCCGCCATCAGTGACCTGTCACATAGTACCGCCAACAGAGACCTATCACACAGTACCGCCAACAGTGACCTGTCACACAAACCCGCCACCTGGCCAACAGCCCATCAGTACCGCCATCATTTCCAAAAGTTTTTTTACAGCCGAGGAGGCAAATGAAAAGCTTACCATGTCGGATGATGAGAGCACTGGGGAGCTCTCATCATCTGATACTGATTCGGAATTCGAGCCAGTAGAGGGTAGTGGATCGGAGATTGAGTCCGAGAATGAAACAGTCCTCCTTAAAGAATAAGGAGAACAAGGCCAGAAGACCTGCCTACAACCAGCAGCACCATACACTCCAATGTCACCAACACAAACGCAGCTAGACCCAAGGAACAGGAGCCCAGTACCAGCACTGGACTAACAAATCCAATGCAAAGAATCTGGGCCCAAACCTACCTTCCCGATGCCCTGGCAAACCCCTTATGGTTAACTGCCAGCTCAGGATCAGCTATAATTCCCCCTTTCACCATACAGCCAGGTGTGCAGCCCAACACTACAAATTTTTCCCTATTAGATTTTTTTATTTGTTTTTCCCACAAGATTTGCTGCAGTATATGGTGGACCAAACAAATCTTTATGCAGAGCAATGTATTGCCTCCAACCCCAATTCTTCCCCCATATGTTCAATTGGCGCCGTCTCACACTAGATGAATTCAAAATATTTTTGGGCCTTACATTTAATATGGGGCTTACAAATAAAAACTAAGTCCATGCTTACTGGTCCAGCCACCCCATCCACCACAAGCCTGTTTTTTCTTCTGTCATGTCCAGGACATGGTATGAAATAATATTGCGCTTCCTACATTTTAATGACAATTCGCAGTGCCCAACTACGACAAATTATATAAATTACGCCCCTAATCAATTATTTTTCAAAGCGATTTGCAGGAAGTGTATGTCCCAGACAAAAATATCTGTGTGGACGAATCCCTTATCCATTTTACTGGCCGGCTGCACTTTAAACAATATACCCCAAGTAAGAGAGCCAGGTATGGGTTGAAAATGAATAAACTCTGCGAGAGAGCCACTGGGTATGTACATGCCTTCCGCGTGTATGAAGGCAAAGACTCCCAGCTTCAGCCCCCTGAATGCCCAACATACATCGGAACCAGTGGGAAAATTGTCGGGGACCTGGCATACCCCCTATTAAAAAAGGCTACCATATCTATGTAGACAATTACTACACCAGCGTGCACCTTTTTCATCACCTGTACCGTGAAAAAACCCTGGCCTGCGGTACCACCGGAAAAAAAAGGAAGGGATTCCCACAAAATTTGGTACAAAAAAGTCTACAACAGGGGAAATCCGCATTTATGAGGAAAGAGGAAGTGTTGGCCATGAAGTGGAGGGACAAGAAAGATGTTTACATCTTGTCCACCATCCACAATGACACCTTGGTGGAGATTCCCAGAAGATGTGGCCCCATTACAAACCCTGATTGTGTCCACAAATATAATCAGTTCATGGGGGGGTGGATTTAAATGACCAGATGCTCCAACCATATTTATCAACCCGAAAGTCCCGTTACTGGTATAAAAAAGTTGCATTTCATCTGTTTCCTATGGCCATGTATAATTTGTTTGTCTGCCATCAAAAGTCGCCAGAAAACCAACCCAGCACCTACCTCAATTATATTGAAGACATTATCACTACCCTAATTTACCAACAAGGACCGGCCTCAGGAAGCATTCGCTCTGATTGTGTGAGTCAACTTCACAAGCTATATTTTGCCTATAGCATTCCCCCCACAGAATCAGGAAGAAGTCGCCAAAAGAGATGTCATGTGTGCAGCAGAAGAGGAATTAGAAGAGATACTAGCTTTCATTGTCCCGATTGTCCCTCCCAACCTGGCCAATGCATCGGAGATTGCTTCAAAATTTACCATACAGCTTGAAGATTTTAGTTCCCCTTATTTTTAACAGACTGCCATTTCCCATTTTCAAATACCTGTGCTGATCATTTGCCTGCTACCATGTTTCTACCTTCCACGTTAACTGACCCTGGCCTGTTTACCGACGATGCATTTGCCTGCCGTTTTAAAAACCACGTTTCTGACATCCACGTGCACCGACCTCAGCCTGTTTACCGACGAGGCCTTTGCCTGCTGTTTTAAAAACCACGTTTCTGACTTCCACGTGCACCGAACCTCAGCTTGTTTACCGATTATGCCTTTGTCCGCCATTTTAAACCAAGTTTCTGACTTCCAAGTACACCGACCACGATTTTTGCCTGCCACTTGGACTGATCTTCTGCTTCAGTACACAGGGGTCTCGCACATACAGTATGTGAGGGGCTTCAGAATAGTGTTCAGAGTATAGAAAAACTGTTTTTGGTTTTCTGTGTTCCCAGAACAGGGTCTGGTGTCCAGAGGCTTCAAAGAGATTTGGGTGGGAAAAGCCTCTACCCCTGTCCCCATTCTTTCCTGACAGAGGCCTTAAACTTGATGGTCCTTCCTGCTGCCTGGATCAATATTTTGGCTGTGCTGACCATATCCCTGCCTGCTGCCTGTAATGACTATGGACAGTATTTCTGCCTGCTGCCTGTAATGAATATGGACAGTATTCAGGACTTTATAGTCCACATTTCTGCCTGCTACCTGGACCAATGCTTTGGCTGTGCTGACATTATCCCTGCCTGCTGCCTGTAATGACTTATGGACAGTATTTCTGCCTGCTACCTGTAATGAATATGGACAGTATTTCTGCCTGCTGCCTGTTCGATTGCTTTTGCTGTCACTGACCACATTCCTGCCTTCTACCTGAATGCTCTCCTCTGCGGACCACTATTAAAACCACAGGTAATCTTTTGTTTACCCTTTTTGCTCAGCAGAATATATTTTGGGGTGTAATTGGTGTGTACATGCTATGTGTTAGAAATATGAAAGGCCTTCAAAAATGTAATAGGTTGTCAGGAAATTAGATGCAAAATGCATGCTCCTACAACATCTGAAGGTGTCTACTTGGATGTTGGGTCTCTGTTTATGGCCAGGCTGTGTAAAAGTCTCAGGTATCATCATACTCAGGAGGAGTAGCAGAATGTATTTTGGGGTGTCTTTTTTGCTATGTACATGCTGTGTCTTAGAAATATCTTCTAAATGGACAACTTTGTGTGAAACAAAATATGTTTTCATTTTCTTTCCGCATCTTCAAAAAACTTGTGGAAAAAAATGACATGTTAAAAAGACTCATAATGCCTCATAGAATATACATTGCTGTGTTTTCTTTCCAAAATGGGGTCATTTTGTGGTCAATTCCATTGTCTTGGTGCTCTAGGGCCTTCAAAAGTGTGATAGGTAGTCAGAAAATTGTGTGTGTAAGTTATGCTCCTAGACCGCCTGAAGGTGCTACTTGGATGTTTAGTCTCTTTATGTGGCCAGGCTGTGTAAAAGTCTCACACATGTGGTATTGCCATACTCAGGAGGAGTAGCAGAATGTATTTTGGGGTGTCATTTTTGCTATGTACATGCTATGTGTTAGAAATATCGTGTAAAAAGAAAAAAAGGTTTTCATTTTTTCCCACATTTTCCGAAAAATTGTGGAAAAAAATGAAATCTTCAAAAGACTCATAATGCCTCATAGAATATATACGTTAGGGTGTTTGCTTCCCAAAATTGAGTCATTTTGTGGGCATTTTCATTGTCCTGGCTAGGCAGGGCCTTCAAAAGTGTGATAGGTAGTCTGAAAGTTATATGTGTATTTATGCTCCTAGGAAGCCTGAAGGTGCTACTTGGATTTTGAGTCTCTTTATGTGGCCAGGCTGTGTAAAAGTCTCACACATGTGGTATGGCCATACTCAAGAGGAGTAGCAGAATGTATTTTGGGGTGTCATCCTTGCTGTGTACATGCTATGTGTTAGAACTAGCTTATAAATTGACAACTTTGTGGAAAAAAATAATTATTTTTCATGTTCCCAAGAATTGTGGAAAAAAAGTACAACTTCAAAAAACTCACCATTCCTCTTACTAAATACCTTGAACTGTCTACTTTCTACAAAGGGGTAATTTGGTGGGTATTTGTACTGTCCTGACATTTCAGGGCCTCAAGAAAGGAGATAGGCCGTCAGTTCATCAGGTGTGATCAATTTTCACTAATTGGTACCATAGCTTCTAGACTAAATAACTTTCACACAGACTAAATAATATACACTAATTGGGTTATTTTTACCAGAGATAAGTAGCAGTATAAATTTTGGCCCAAATGTATGAAGAAAAATTAATTTTTTGCAAAATTTTATAATAGAAACTTAAAAAAAAGTGTTTTTTTTCCCCCAAAATTTTTGCTCTTTTTTTGCTTATATCACAAAAAAACAAAAAACACAGTTGTGATCAAATATCACCAAAAGAAAGCTCTATTTGTGTGAAAACAAATTATAAAAATGTTGTTTGGTTACAGTGTACCTTTACTGAGCAATTGTCATTCAAAGTGTGAGAGCGCTGAAAGCTGAAAATTGGTCTGGGCAGGAAGGAGGTGTAACTGCCCTGTATTGAAGTGGTTAAAGACGGAACAATATAGTAAAAAAAGTATTTTTATTGTACAATTGTAAAAACAGAAGTAGAAAAATAAACGAATATTATATCAATTTAGAAGCAAGATACATATAAAAATATAAACTAGCAAACATTACATAAGTAGAAAGGTATTGAAGCTCTGGGGCCACCTATAGTCATCACCGGGCTAACCACCATACATTATGTATAAACACATAACATGTTTTGGACTAAAACTGTGAAGTCCTTCTTCAGAGGTGACACAGTGGGTACTGGTATATTATAGAACACAAACATGTGCTATCAGTAACAAAATAATAATAAATAAATTTTTATTATACAGTAAATATGCCATGGGGATATAATAATATCACATTAGTACAAATAATTATGCAGGCTGTATTGTACCTGCAAAATTCAACAACTACATTGTACAGCAGAGCTGGATACAGGATAGATATTGCCAAATGGATATGCATGGTTAGGGACCCAATGTGGGTGTGAACTTGTGTGGCCCAGGAAGAGCAGAGCTACAATCACAAGGAACAAACAGCGGAAAAACTGCCTGTGTGACCAACAGCCAGATGTATAGTCTATAAAAAAATAGATAATATATAGATAGAAATAATAAAATTGTATCCGTCAGCTAAACAGGCTGTGAAGGTAAGTAAGTTTATTGCATTCTGTTCCCCCTTTGAAGCAGATTTGCAGAGTGCAAAACAAGCATTACCAAAGAGTTGAAAATATATATAAAGTATATACAGTATCTCACAAAAATGAATACACCTCTTACATTTTTGTAAATATTTTACTATATTTCTTCATGTGACAACACTGATGAAATGACACTTTGCTACAATGTACTGAGTGTCCAGCTTGTATAACAGTGTAAATTTACTGACCCCTCAAAAATAACTCAACACACAGCCATTAATGTCTAAACTGCTGGCAACAAAAGTGAGTATGCCCCAAGTAAAAATGTCCAATTTGGGCCCAATCAGTCATTTTCTCTCCCCGGTTTCATGTGACTCATTAGTGTTACAAGGTCTCAGATGTGAATGGGGAGCAGGTGTGTTAAATTTGGTGTTATCACTCTCTCTCATACTGGTCACTGGAAGTTCAACATGGCACCTCATGGCAAAGAACTCTCTTAGGATCTGAAAAAAATAATTGTTGCTCTACATAAAGATGGCCTAGACTATAAGAAGATTGCCAAGACCCTGAAACTGAGCTGCAGCACGGTGGCCAAGACCATACAGCAGTTTAACAGGACAGGTTCCACTCAGAACAGGCCACGCCATTGTCGACCAAAAGACATATGAATGCTGCCACCATTGCTGCAGAGGTTCAAGGGGTGGGGGGGTCAGCCTGTCAGTGCTCAGACCATACACCACACACTGCATCAAATTGGTCTGCATGGCTGTCGTCCAAGAAGGAAGCCTCTTCTAAAGATGATGCACAAAAAAGCCCGCAAACAGGTTGCCGAAGACAAGCAGACTAAGGACATAAAATACTAGAACCATGTCCTGTGGTCTGATGAGACCAAGATAAACGTATTTGGTTCAGATGGTGTAAAGCGTGTGTGCAACCAGGTGAGGAGTACAAAGACAAGTGTGCCTTGCCTACAGTCAAGCATGGTGATGGGAGTGTCATGGTCTGGGGCTGCATGAGTGCTGCCAGAAATGGGGAGCTACAGTTCATTGAGGGAAACTTGAATGCCAACATATACTGTGACTTACTGAAGCAGAGCATAATCCCCTCCCTTCAGAGACTGGGCCGCAGGGCAGTATTCCAACATTATAAAAACCCCAAACACACCTCCAAGACGACCACTACCTTGCTAAAGAAGCTGAGAGTAAAGGTGATGGACTGGCCAAGCATGTCTTCAGACCTAAATCCTATTGAGCATCTGTGGGGCATCCTCAAATGGAAGATTGAAGGAGTGCAAGGTCTCTAACATCCACCAGCTCTGTGATGTCGTCATGGAGGAGTGGAAGAGGACTCCAGTGGCAACCTGTGAAGCTCCGGTGAACTCCATGCCCAAGAGGGTTAAGGCAGTGCTGAAAAATAATGATGGCCTCACAATATATTGACACTTTGGTCCCAATTTGGATATTTTAACTTAGGGGTGTACTCACTTGTGTTACCAACAGTTTAGACATTAATGGCTGTGTGTTGAGTTATTTTGAGGGGATAGCAAATGTACACTGTTATACAAGCTGTACTTTCACTACTTTACATTGTAGCAAAGTGTCATTTCTTCAGTGTTGACACGTGAAAAGATAGAATAAAATATGTACAAAAATGTAAGGGGCGTACTCACTTTTTGTGAGACACTGTGCATATATATATATATATATATATATATACACAGTGGGGATCGAAAGTTTGGGCAACCCAGATAAAAATTTGTATTAATGTGCATAAAGAAGCCAAGAAAAGATGGAAAAATCCCCAAAAGGCATCACATTACAGATTAGATATTCTTATAATATGTAAATAAAAAGTTAGATTTTATTTCCATCATTTACACTTTCAAAATAACAGAAAATAAAATAATGGCGTCTGCAAAAGTTTGGGCACCCTGCAGAGTTAATGTCTTGTACTGCCCCCTTTGGCAAGTATCACAGCTTGTAAACGCTTTTTGTAGCCAGCCAAGAGTCTTTCAATTCTTGTTTGAGGTATCTTTGCCCATTCTTCCTTACAAAAGTCTTCCAGTTCTTTGAGATTTCTGGGCTGTCTGTCACGCACTGCTCTTTTAAGGTCTATCCATAGATTTTCAATTATGTTGAGGTCAGGAGATTGTGAAGGCCATGGCAAAACCTTCAGTTTACGCCTCTTGATGTAATCCCCCGTGGATTTCGAGGTGTGCTTAGGATCATTATCCATTTGTAGAAGCCATCCTCTCTTTAACTTCAGCTTTTTCACAGATGGCATCAAGTTACCATCCAAAATTTGCTGAAATTTTATTGAATCCATTTTTCCTTCTACTCGTGAGATGTTCCCTGTGCCACTGGCTGCAATACAACCCCAAAGCATGATTGATCCACCCCCATGCTTAACAGTTGGACAGAGGTTCTTTTCATTAAATTCTGTGCCCCTTCTTCTCCAAACGTATCTTTGCTCATTCCGGCCAAAAAGTTCGATTTTAACCTCATCAGTCCACAGAACTTGTTTCCAAAATGCGTCAGCCTTGTCTATATGTTCATTTGCAAAGTTCAAACGCTGATTTTTGTGGTGAGGACTAGGGATGTAACGATATCAAAATCTCACGGTACGATACAATTTCGATATTGACCTCACGGTACGATATTTATTGCGATATTGTGGAAAAGCTCACGGTATTGTTAAATAGCTCACGATAGTGTTTGTGATGATAATAGCAAAAAAATACCGACATTTATTCTGCTTTTGCCAGTCAACAGGCAATTTATTGTTGTATTTATGGATCCATAACAACGTAAAACACTGATCGCATAGTGCTTAAAGTGCAAGTTGTAGTCAGGAACATCAATATTCTGTATAGTAATATTTGGTTGCATAACTGATTCTTCTGTGCAATGTTCAAGTTAAGAAGCAGCTAGAACAATTGTAAACTAAACAATAGGCAATTCCCTTTAAGTGCAAACAAAGATCAAGTTAAGTCAGGTTTAAATGTGCAAGGCAAATAAAGGCAGCCTTTAGAAAAAAGAACAGTAAAAAAAATCCTTAAACTGTCTGGCAAAAAGCCTTCTGAAAAACACTGAACTATCCTTTAGCTAATGTTCAAGTTTTTCTTTAGAAAAATCAAAAGATCTACATTGCAAGGGAGAAGAAGAGACCCCTGGGCATTTACAATATCCCCTGCTGTTGAAAATACCCTTTCACTGAGGTAGCGGGTATACACAGGTAGGTCTTTGCTAATGAAGACAGAATAGGATACCGCCCTGCATTGTCTCGTCACCACTTAAGAGGGCAAGCAGACAGAGAAACTAATGCTTCTTTGCAGTAAGAGTCAGCTTCTGCCTGAATTCCACCTGTGACTTCATTACTGCTAAAAGAAGAGCCAAGGAGGTCCTCAAGGGCATGCTTCTTAAGAGGAGGCACAAAGCTCGCGCTGCTGTCGTCCAGATCTGCTGGTGCTGGATGTGGGCTTCTGGGCAGCACATCATCTTGGTCCTGGTTCATAAGTGATAAAAAGACATTATATCAGCATTTTGTTACATTTTATTGTATTTCTCTCAATTTTCTCTATGGCACAGCGTTAACATTTTTTACCTGTTGTTGCATCTGTGATGCTTTGAACTTTATTCTTTCAAAGACGTCCTCTCTCTCTCCACTGCCTAGAAAAGAAAAATATTTATTTATAATAGACACAATATGTATATATATACAATAATTGGCAAAAGGGCCACAATGTTACACAATTGCACAATTTTAAGAACAACGTTAAAAATTTGGCGACTCTTTATGTTGTTAGACCCAATGATAATCTAGACATGGGGGAACCTGTAATATGGTTTTGAAGACCCTACGCGTTTCAATGATACTCTTCTTCAGGGGTCTCTTTAGACCTTGGTCCCAATTGACTGTTTATAACTATTTTACTGTTCTATAAAGATAGAAACAAAAAATGTTAATTTTGTTATCATGGTACAAATTCTGGTTATATATCATTTATTTTCATTATACATTATTCAACATATTTCACCATACACATACCATGTCTTTTTTGTCATTCGATCATCAAAGAGTCGTCTTTAAAAACTTGATCGTTTTGGCGTTCTCCAGAATCACCTACTGGGAGGTATGTGCGGGGATTGTACTGGAGATTCAAATCACTCCTACTCAATCCAGAGGGAAAGAGAGAAATGGGTGAATCAATACTGGATTGGGAGGCGAGATAAGGACAAAAACGCAGGACAGAACACCAAATCGCTACATGGGGTCCATACCCGAGACACACCAGCTCATCAAATCCGTCATTCTGAAACAATTACATTAGAAAATGTATATATTATGATCTTGTTTGTTGGTGAAGTGATTGCTTAATTAAGAAATAATAATATGAGAAAAATATATCTCTTAGCATATTGATGTTTGAAACATGTTTCTGGGATTTTGATTTACATATCTCTATATATTGGGTGGTCACCTAGGCAATATGTCTAGAAAATAGGTTTAAAACAAGTCCTAGATAGATATAGTCTCACATGGTATATATTAATCCCTTTTCAAAAGAAATCTGTACATTCAAAAAAGAAAACCCACCTTATGATAGTGTATTTAGCAAAAAAGGAGGAGGCTTTGGAAGGGAGGACGGATTAAAAAAATCCCACTTGCAAAATGTTTTCAATAGCCATATGGTTTCCAGAGAAACAAAGGAACCATCTATTTGGAAATATAAAAATGTATATGTCAAAAAATATATATGTATTTATTCAAAAAAACCCAAAAGAATGAGTGAATAGTCTTAGTCTGTATTTCTAGAAAAGAAATCAGACTACAAAGTATAGACATTTATTAGTATCTTCAAAAGTTTGTATGTTTCCTAATTACCTTTTACAGCTTGTCAGGCCGATTGCAGAGTGTGTGTCCCTCTCCTCCTGTGAATTGAGAACGCCTAAGTGTTTGTGGGAGGAATGTCTTTTTATCTAGGCTCAGAATTGATTTGACTGATCTGAGGCAGGTGTGTGTGTCAAGGGAGGGCCCCCTGAGGGGGCGGTGCGGAGGGCGGCCCCGCGGGATGCCAACCAGTCAGGGGCAGCCGCCGCGACACGTCAGAGCAAGCTCCGACCGTCGCCACGGCAACCCCGCCGTCAACAAACCCGGGACCACGATCCGCATCGCTCCCCCACCGACGCACGAAAGGGGGGACGGGGCGGTCGGTTTGACCATCCCGACCCACACAGCCATCCATCTCCAAGGGCATGGATTGCCAGAGATCGGATGGCCTACGTGCGCCGGGCAGCGATTATGGCACCGCCCATTCAGAGATCGTCCCATCCCAGCTCTTTCCAGGGGCGGATGTGACGTCACACATAAGTGTGGCTTACCAGATCTCCCCGCATACAAGTCCCAGAATGCCTCTGGGAAGCCTGACGATCCATTATACCCAATGGTAAACTTGAAAAAGAGAGGAGAAAAAGAAAGATATAAATAATAACATATATTGGACATACCATATTACATACACTCTATATTGTATCCAAATAATGCTTTTGATTCATTGATGTTTACCATTACTGTTAGACATACAGAACAAAAAGAATGTACTATCGCATAATACATTTTAGCAGATTCTTTATCGTACATTCACATATATTGTTGATAATAATACAGCATAAATTGGAGAAGATTACTTTATATAATAGCATTTTTGATTTTATTGAGCCTATCATATCTTGAGCCGTGATGTCACTGATGTTTAAAGTGGTATTTATTTACCATTTTTTTTTAAAGCAAATATACCATGTAAATTTAGTGAATTAAGATAAGTAGGAATATGAGGTATATAGAATCATTTTATTCCCCAGTAAATACCTGAATTCCTAATGTAAGAATAACTCTCAAAGCTTAGTATAGGAGAAGAAACATATCCAACCAGCCCTAAAAAAGTATATATTCTTAGGGTGGCTGTGGTTAACGATATGTATCAAATATTTCGAACGTGACAGCATAGCTCAGATTTTTAGGCAAAAAAAAAAAAAAAAAGGGGGGGAAACAGAAGAGATAGATGAAAAGAGAAGAATAGAGACCTGATGCAAAGTTTTTTGTTTTAAGTCATTTTCCACTCAGATTTTCCCGATACAAACCCCTCCAGGAAGGGCTTGTATGAGATCATCTCGTTCAAGCCTGGAGGTGTGGTGGCTTGGAGTCTGAAAATCCATTTTTGTTCTTTTTGAAGCAGGATTTTATTCCAGTCTCCACCTCGAATACCTATATGGACCCTGTCTAGGATGATGAAGGAGATTTTGGGAAATCTCCCATCATGCATCTGGATGACATGTCTGCCTAGGGGCAAGTCCGGATTTTTTGTCTTCATTGAGTGGATATGTTTATATGCCCTCTGCCAAAATTCTAATTTAGTTTTTCCTATATAGAAGGAGGGGCATTCACATTTGAGCATATAAACTACCCCTTGGGTCTTACAGTTTGCAAAGTGGTATGGACGGTATAGCTCTCCATTTGGCAATTTAATACCCTTCCTCACATTCATAAATTGACAATACTGGCATCCCCCACATTTAAAAGTGCCTTGGTATTTACATGGATCCCTCGAGGGTCCAGTTTTGAATTCACTAGCAACAAGCTTGTCTTTTAAGGATGTTGCGCGTTTAAAAGTGAAATGTGGTTTATCAGAGACAAATTGATTGATGTTTGAATCCATTTTTAGGAGGTGCCAATATTTTTCTATGACACGTTGAACATCCCTTTGCTGATTAGAGAAACGCGTAATGATGCGAGGAGCATCACCTATCTCTTTTTTTGTCCGTGTTTTGAAAAGAAGTTCATGCCTATTTTTTTCATTGGCTTTGTGGAAAGCTTTTTTCAAACAAGACTTGGAGTATCCTCGATCTGAAAGTCTCTTTCTCAGATCATCAGCTTCTTTTTTGTAGTCCTGTTCGCGCGAGCAATTTCTCCTGATTCTTAAATATTGACTGAAAGGTATGGAATTTATAAGTGATTTTGGATGGAAGCTGCTAGCATGTAATATGCAGTTCCCTGCCGTTGGCTTTCTATATAAATTACTTCTTATAAAGCCCTCTGAATCCTTATATAATTGGATGTCTAGAAAGGTAATTACATCTAGATCCCAATTTGCAGTAAAATTTAAATTGAATGTATTCTTATTCAATTTTTTAAGGAACTGGTCAAGCTCAGACAGGCTACCGTCCCATACCATTAGGACGTCATCGATATATCTTAGCCATATTATGGCATGTTCCATACCGTCACCTCCAGTATCCCCCCTGTGCAGGGAGCGTTCCCACTCCCCCAGGTACAGGTTTGCGTACGACGGGGCACAGCCTGTCCCCATCGCAACGCCCTGTACCTGGAGGTAGTGGGAACCGTTGAAGGTGAAAAAATTGTGGTGCAGTATGAAGCTAAGAGAATCCAAGAGAAAATTGTTTAAAGGCCAATCATATCGGCAATTCTGTGACAATATGTGTTGAATACAGGCCAGGCCTTTATCGTGGGGGATGGAACTGTATAGGGCCTCGACATCGATAGCCACTAGGTATGTATGTAGGGGAACTTGTATTCCCTCTACGTTTTGAAGCAAATGAATGGTGTCTTTTACATAACTTGGTAAACCTATAACATATGGACGTAAAAAATTATCTATAAATTGGCTCAGATTTTCAGTTAGTGAGCCATTACCCGATATTATTGGGCGTCCTGTTGGTTGCGATAGGCTTTTATGCAGTTTCGGAAGAGCGTAGAACGTCGGAGTGCGTGGTATTTTGGTACGTATAAATTCCCAATCGTTCTTATTAAGAACATTGTTAGTTCGGGCAGTATCGACTAGATGGTAGAATTCAATGCAAAAATTTTTAATTTTTGATGCTGTTATTGGTTTATACCATTCTGTGTTATTTAGAATTCTCATACACATGCTGACATAAATCTCCTTGTCCATTAGGACAATATTACCGCCTTTGTCTGATTGTTTTATGACAAGGTCGGTATTGTCAGATAGGTTCCGCAATGCTTTACGTTCTTCTCGTGACAAATTGCCCGTGGATTTTTTTGGTTTAATCTTTTTTATTTCATTAGTGGTGAAATTGATAAAAGCTTGAACATTAGGGTTAGTATTGAGTGCAGGAAAAAAATCTGATTTCTTTTTGTTTTTACCGGTGGCTATCGATGTCGAGGGATCCCTATTTTTTATGCCCTCACCCACTAGAAGATCTTCTAGATTAATTTGATCAATTAGATCAGGAGGGTCATTTTCCTTGAGGAGGCTAACTAGGGTATTTACTGCCTCTTCTTCTTTTTTCTCTAGCTGTGTGCTTGGCTCTAAACTTTTTTTGTTATACATTTGTTTTAAAATTAATTTTCTGGCAAAAAGTTGAAGGTCCTTGATGACCTCGAAATTATCTATATCTTCATTTGGACAAAAACTTAATCCTCGCATCAGAACGCGCCTCTCCACATCATTCAAAGGGTAACTAGACAAATTTACAATATTTAAAGTAGAACTCGTATCTTTTTTATCGACAAGTTGTGTTAGCTGGGTAGCAGGGGATCCACAGTAGGACGAGAAAAACAAGGAAGAGAGGTAGACATTGATTCAGAAGTGTTGCCTTCATGAATGGAAGGCGTATTGAGATTGTGAGAAGTGAATGTGTCGTTTCGAGAGGGAGGTGGAAGAGATAAAGAAGAGGAAGCTAAACCACCAGTAGTATTACCTGTCACCAGTGAAGTTTTTAAAGGCGGGGGTGCATGTGTTGCTTTTTCAGTGACTCGTTTTTTGTATTGATTTTCATGTGAGCCCTCTTCCTGAGAGCTACGTTTCTTTTTTCCTCCGTGCTTTATGCGTGTGGGAAGATCAGACCTATTATAAAGAGAAGAAGTTGAAGATGCATCAGATAGAGAAGAATAGTCTTCCTGTTTTTGAGGACCTCTGTTTCTTTGAAATTGTTTTTTAGTTGGATTTTTTATTGTATTCCATGTATATGCTCTTTCATCATTGAAGGCCTTCATATCTCTATATAGTTTTTTGTCTTTTTTAATTATGATATCTTTATTGTATCTGTCTAGATGTTCGTCAAGTTCTTTTTCAAGTCTCAAGAATGCAGGGTGGGTCTTAAATTTTGAAAGTTGTTCATATATGGTCTCTAATTCCTTCTCAATCTCTTTCATTTTCTTTTTATATTGGCCTGTCAAAAGCGCCATCATGTCCTGAGAGCACTTTAACAGGATTGTTTCCCATTCTTTTTTAAAAGAAGGGTCTGGGTTCTCTAGGGTAGGGAAAATCTGTACTCTTAATCCAAATGGTGCTATATTATTGAGATTATATTGTTCAAATGAGTGTGTATGCCAATAATATGATGACTTTTTCTCCAATAACTTTCTAAGATTGAAAAAAATTGTGTTAATTTCCGAATCTTTTTTCTCTTTGTTTGAGAAGTCGAGGTACGCCTGGGAGACAAAGGTCTCCCAGCCCTTACCTCTATATCTCATCATAGTTTTAAGTAGATATTTGAATATATTGTAAATTAATTACTTATTAGAACCAACAACCACAATTGAAAAGAAAAAACGGGGGTTTTGGGTGTCTTCCACCCGGTTATATAGATAACAAAAGGAAATGTGGGAGTTGGATAGGTTTAAAGCATTGCTGGATCGTTTTAAACCCTCATCCCTTTAGCTAGTTAAAAGCATATATATGGACAAAATCCCCCAGATTGGGACTGTAACGGGTAACGACACAGGAAGGTGTAGAAAAGAAAAATATTTATTTATAATAGACACAATATGTATATATATACAATAATTGGCAAAAGGGCCACAATGTTACACAATTGCACAATTTTAAGAACAACGTTAAAAATTTGGCGACTCTTTATGTTGTTAGACCCAATGATAATCTAGACATGGGGGAACCTGTAATATGGTTTTGAAGACCCTACGCGTTTCAATGATACTCTTCTTCAGGGGTCTCTTTAGACCTTGGTCCCAATTGACTGTTTATAACTATTTTACTGTTCTATAAAGATAGAAACAAAAAATGTTAATTTTGTTATCATGGTACAAATTCTGGTTATATATCATTTATTTTCATTATACATTATTCAACATATTTCACCATACACATACCATGTCTTTTTTGTCATTCGATCTGCAAAGAGTCGTCTTTAAAAACTTGATCGTTTTGGCGTTCTCCAGAATCACCTACTGGGAGGTATGTGCGGGGATTGTACTGGAGATTCAAATCACTCCTACTCAATCCAGAGGGAAAGAGAGAAATGGGTGAATCAATACTGGATTGGGAGGCGAGATAAGGACAAAAACGCAGGACAGAACACCAAATCGCTACATGGGGTCCATACCCGAGACACACCAGCTCATCAAATCCATCATTCTGAAACAATTACATTAGAAAATGTATATATTATGATCTTGTTTGTTGGTGAAGTGATTGCTTAATTAAGAAATAATAATATGAGAAAAATATATCTCTTAGCATATGTCACGGAACCATGAACCAGACGTACAACAACAGATAAGTGAAAATAAGACAGCTTTATTGAAAAACAAGCTATAAAGCAAAAGTCCAAACGGATGGCGAAACCGATGCAGAGTCTTTGCGAAGCCAGGGGTCAGGAACCAGCAGGGTAGTCAGACGAAGCCAGGATCAGGAACCAACAGGGTAGTCAGACGAAGCCAGGATCAGGAACCAACAGGGTAGTCAGACGAAGCCAGGAACAGGAACCAGAAGTAGCAGCAGTCTTAGTAGCATGTGAACACAGGAGGACCAAGCAGGGAACTGAAGCCACAGACCTCCTATATATATGAGCTAGGCATCCAGCTCCTCCCAGTGGGAAGGAGGAGCCGCAGGGTGGGAGGCTACAAGAAACCCAGAAACCAAGATGGCCGCCAGCACATGTCAAACGAAGGAGAACAGCAAGAAGGTAAGACCATGACAGCATATTGATGTTTGAAACATGTTTCTGGGATTTTGATTTACATATCTCTATATATTGGGTGGTCACCTAGGCAATATGTCTAGAAAATAGGTTTAAAAAAAGTCCTAGATAGATATAGTCTCACATGGTATATATTAATCCCTTTTCAAAAGAAATCTGTACATTCAAAAAAGAAAACCCACCTTATGATAGTGTATTTAGCAAAAAAGGAGGAAACCCATATGGTTTCCAGAGAAACAAAGGAACCATCTATTTGGAAATATAAAAATGTATATGTCAAAAAATATATATGTATTTATTCAAAAAAAAACCAAAAGAATGAGTGAATAGTCTTAGTCTGTATTTCTAGAAAAGAAATCAGACTACAAAGTATAGACATTTATTAGTATCTTCAAAAGTTTGTATGTTTCCTAATTACCTTTTACAGCTTGTCAGGCCGATTGCAGAGTGTGTGTCCCTCTCCTCCTGTGAAGCTTGTTGCTAGTGAATTCAAAACTGGACCCTCAAGGGATCCATGTAAATACCAAGGCACTTTTAAATGTGGGGGATGCCAGTATTGTCAATTTATGAATGTGAGGAAGGGTATTAAATTGCCAAATGGAGAGCTATACCGTCCATACCACTTTGCAAACTGTAAGACCCAAGGGGTAGTTTATATGCTCAAATGTGAATGCCCCTCCTTCTATATAGGAAAAACTAAATTAGAATTTTGGCAGAGGGCATATAAACATATCCACTCAATGAAGACAAAAAATCCGGACTTGCCCCTAGGCAGACATGTCATCCAGATGCATGATGGGAGATTTCCCAAAATCTCCTTCATCATCCTAGACAGGGTCCATATAGGTATTCGAGGTGGAGACTGGAATAAAATCCTGCTTCAAAAAGAACAAAAATGGATTTTCAGACTCCAAGCCACCACACCTCCAGGCTTGAACGAGATGATCTCATACAAGCCCTTCCTGGAGGGGTTTGTATCGGGAAAATCTGAGTGGAAAATGACTTAAAACAAAAAACTTTGCATCAGGTCTCTATTCTTCTCTTTTCATCTATCTCTTCTGTTTCCCCCCCTTTTTTTTTTTTTTTTTTGCCTAAAAATCTGAGCTATGCTGTCACTTTCGAAATATTTGATACATATCATTAACCACAGCCACCCTAAGAATATATACTTTTTTAGGGCTGGTTGGATATGTTTCTTCTCCTATACTAAGCTTTGAGAGTTATTCTTACATTAGGAATTCAGGTATTTACTGGGGAATAAAATGATTCTATATATCTCATATTCCTACTTATCTTAATTCACTAAATTTACATGGTATATTTGCTTTCAAAAAAAATGGTAAATAAATACCACTTGAAACATCAGTGACATCACGGCTCAAGATATGATAGGCTCAATAAAATCAAAAATGCTATTATATAAAGTAATCTTCTCCAATTTATGCTGTATTATTATCAACAATATATGTGAATGTACGATAAAGAATCTGCTAAAATGTATTATGCGATAGTACATTCTTTTTGTTCTGTATGTCTAACAGTAATGGTAAACATCAATGAATCAAAAGCATTATTTGGATACAATATAGAGTGTATGTAATATGGTATGTCCAATATATGTTATTATTTATATCTTTCTTTTTCTCCTCTCTTTTTCAAGTTTACCATTGGGTATAATGGATCGTCAGGCTTCCCAGAGGCATTCTGGGACTTGTATGCGGGGAGATCTGGTAAGCCACACTTATGTGTGACGTCACATCCGCCCCTGGAAAGAGCTGGGATGGGACGATCTCTGAATGGGCGGTGCCATAATCGCTGCCCGGCGCACGTAGGCCATCCGATCTCTGGCAATCCATGCCCTTGGAGATGGATGGCTGTGTGGGTCGGGATGGTCAAACCGACCGCCCCGTCCCCCCTTTCGTGCGTCGGTGGGGGAGCGATGCGGATCGTGGTCCCGGGTTTGTTGACGGCGGGGTTGCCGTGGCGACGGTCGGAGCTTGCTCTGACGTGTCGCGGCGGCTGCCCCTGACTGGTTGGCATCCCGCGGGGCCGCCCTCCGCACCGCCCCCTCAGGGGGCCCTCCCTTGACACACACACCTGCCTCAGATCAGTCAAATCAATTCTGAGCCTAGATAAAAAGACATTCCTCCCACAAACACTTAGGCGTTCTCAATTCACAGGAGGAGAGGGACACACACTCTGCAATCGGCCTGACAAGCTGTAAAAGGTAATTAGGAAACATACAAACTTTTGAAGATACTAATAAATGTCTATACTTTGTAGTCTGATTTCTTTTCTAGAAATACAGACTAAGACTATTCACTCATTCTTTTGGGTTTTTTTGAATAAATACATATATATTTTTTGACATATACATTTTTATATTTCCAAATAGATGGTTCCTTTGTTTCTCTGGAAACCATATGGCTATTGAAAACATTTTGCAAGTGGGATTTTTTTGATCCGTCCTCCCTTCCAAAGCCTCCTCCTTTTTTGCTAAATACACTATCATAAGGTGGGTTTTCTTTTTTGAATGTACAGATTTCTTTTGAAAAGGGATTAATATATACCATGTGAGACTATATCTATCTAGGACTTTTTTTAAACCTATTTTCTAGACATATTGCCTAGGTGACCACCCAATATATGGAGATATGTAAATCAAAATCCCAGAAACATGTTTCAAACATCAATATGCTAAGAGATATATTTTTCTCATATTATTATTTCTTAATTAAGCAATCACTTCACCAACAAACAAGATCATAATATATACATTTTCTAATGTAATTGTTTCAGAATGACGGATTTGATGAGCTGGTGTGTCTCGGGTATGGACCCCATGTAGCGATTTGGTGTTCTGTCCTGCGTTTTTGTCCTTATCTCGCCTCCCAATCCAGTATTGATTCACCCATTTCTCTCTTTCCCTCTGGATTGAGTAGGAGTGATTTGAATCTCCAGTACAATCCCCGCACATACCTCCCAGTAGGTGATTCTGGAGAACGCCAAAACGATCAAGTTTTTAAAGACGACTCTTTGCAGATCGAATGACAAAAAAGACATGGTATGTGTATGGTGAAATATGTTGAATAATGTATAATGAAAATAAATGATATATAACCAGAATTTGTACCATGATAACAAAATTAACATTTTTTGTTTCTATCTTTATAGAACAGTAAAATAGTTATAAACAGTCAATTGGGACCAAGGTCTAAAGAGACCCCTGAAGAAGAGTATCATTGAAACGCGTAGGGTCTTCAAAACCATATTACAGGTTCCCCCATGTCTAGATTATCATTGGGTCTAACAACATAAAGAGTCGCCAAATTTTTAACGTTGTTCTTAAAATTGTGCAATTGTGTAACATTGTGGCCCTTTTGCCAATTATTGTATATATATACATATTGTGTCTATTATAAATAAATATTTTTCTTTTCTACACCTTCCTGTGTCGTTACCCGTTACAGTCCCAATCTGGGGGATTTTGTCCATATATATGCTTTTAACTAGCTAAAGGGATGAGGGTTTAAAACGATCCAGCAATGCTTTAAACCTATCCAACTCCCACATTTCCTTTTGTTATCCACTGCCTAGATGTTGCAAGGTCCGAAATTGTGGATCCAAAGTACTGCTCTCCTGCATGAACTTTTCATCCTCTCCTTGGTATCTGTCAGTAAGATCCTTCAGAATGGCTACCTTCACCTGAGCAATGACATTTGAGTCATGATTATCTGTGGCCATGCTGTCTTGAATCATTTGTTTTAGTGGTGAAATGAGAGATATTGTTGGTTGCAACTCATCACAGAGAACAGTTGTGGCCTTTTTTATTGGTAAAAGCATCTTCACAAGATCCTCTGCATTTGCAATGTCAGATGTGTCCAAAGTGTCAATTTCACGTAACTTGTGTCTCAGTTCATCACTCAGTAGGGCTGCAGCAACAGCTTGTTGCTGTTCAAGGTAGCGCTCCACCATGTCCAGAGAGCTATTCCATCTTGTCACTACATCAATAATGAGTTTATGTACAGGGAGATTGAGTAGTTTTTGTTTGGTGGTCAGCACGGCTGTGGCTGTAGAACTGCGGTGAAAAAAACTTGCTACACGTCTGACTCTACCAAGGAGGCGACTCACTGCGTTGACCTTTAAACCTGCTTGGGAGGCCAGGTTTAGTGTGTGCGCAAAGCACCGTATGTGAGGGGACAGTTCGGCTTCCTTTACTGCTACTCGCATGTTGCTTGCATTGTCAGTAACAACAGCGATCCTTGTTCCAATCTTGTCCAGCCCCCACTCTTTGACTGCAGATTTAAGGACTTCGGCTATGTTTACGCCAGTGTGTGATTCGCTAAGCTGTCTAGTTTGTAAAACGTAACTCTGCATTTCCCATTCACTCGTCAAAACATGTGCCGTAATAGTGATGTAACTGTGAGTCGCTCTGGAAGTCCACCCATCAGTGGTAATAGCAATGCACTCAGACTGTTTAAGGTTCAACATGACACGTTCTTTTGTCTCACGGTAAAGAGCAGGGAACACAGTTTGACTAAAATGAGCCCGCGACGGCATTTGATACTTGGGCTCAAGCTTGGCCACTAACCTTTTAAATTCTTTGCCATCTACTGCACTAAAGGGACGTAAATCACACGCTATGTATTCCGCGATGTACCTCGTGATTTCTTGAGCCCTTGCGCTGTTGTGTGGCATAGTTGTTGAAAATGCCTCCTTCAGGGTTTTTTGACCGGACAGGACTTTTTTTGTGAGAGAAGAATCTGCAAACTTTTCGGAATGATGGGTCGTCAGATGACTTCGCATGTTGCTTGTGTTTCCTGTGTTGTATCGCAGTTTACTGTGGCATTGCTTGCACATAGTCCATTGTCTGTCCACCACCTTCTCTCCTTTTGCGTTTTTTCACACGGCAAAACCAAAATGTTTCCAGACCTCTGATTTAAAAGCTGCAGGGGCTGGTACAATCTCAAATTCGGGGTTGTTGTTTTCATCCTTACAAGTATCGCTGTCGGCCATGCTGGCTTGCTGTGAGCCTGTGTGGACACTGGACAGCATGCAGCGTGCAATCCTTAAATAAATAAATAACACAGAATAAAACCTCTAAATGTGGTCCTCTGCGCTGGCAGGATGTAAATACAATATAATACAATAAAATCAAGATATGCTGCTACTTCCAAATTCCAATGTAAAAATATATAAATAGATAAAATTCAACACAGAAATAATGTCCAAAGGTATTTCTATAGAACTTTAGTAGCGCAATAGAAGGATATAAACCTCCTAAAGGAGAGTGCAAACAAAGTGCTGTCTAATCAAATCAATGTCATCAAAAAGTCTCCATTAAACCACACTCTGTAGAGGATCCTTAGACTGTGCTGATAAGGACCACCATATGATATAACACCACCACCAGTGCTGGGGTATGGCCAAAAAGCTCACCAGATCACCATGCCTGACCACACTCTCATGGTGAATTAGGCAGAAACAGCATGTGAGCATGGGTTAAATAATATGGATAAACCACCTTCCTCCTGGCAATCTCGGATCCTGCAAGGACTCCTCCTCTCATGGGCAATGTGTGGATGACAAAATAGAAAGAAAGCACTCCCAGTCCCATAGCGTAATAACGTTTAGGCAATGTTTATTCACAATAATAATCTATTGCACTCACTTAAGTAGATCATAGAGCACAAAAAGAGCTGGTTGGTTGGGTTCAGAGTCTCAGTCTGGTGCGCACTGCGCTGTAGTCGCGGTCCGCGGTCCCGCTATCACCGAGCGCCCAGAAGCTCCTTCCCCATCAACGTAGTTACGTTAGTGGACGCCGTATAGCCAGTTAGCCACGCCCCAAGCGTGCAATCCTATTGGCTTAACAACGGTTGAGGATCATGGTCTATGTAGTTATAGTTAACAATGATTTGTTCCACAAAACACTGTTTATTCCTCTTGCTTTTTGACGGACATAATATTGTAACCGAACCACGATGATATCGGGACACGTTAACCACCGCAATAGCGCGATAGCGCGATAGCGGCAATATCGTTACATCCCTAGTGAGGACGTAGAAGAGGTTTTCTTCTGATGACTCTTCCATGAAGACCATATTTGTACAAGTATCTCTTTATAGTGGAATAGTGTACCACAACTCCAGTGTCTGCCAGATCTTTCTGGAGGGATCGTGCAGTCAAACGTGGGTTTTGAATTGTTTTTCTCACAATCCTGTGAGCTGTTCTGTCTGATATTTTTCTTGGTCTTCCAGATCTTGCTTTAACTTCCACTGTTCCTGATGACTGCCATTTCTTAATTACATTCCGAACAGAGGCTATTGACATCTGAAAACGCATTGCTATCTTCTTATAGCCTTCTCCAGCTTTGTGAGCCTCAACTATTTTCAGTTTCAGTTTTCTAGACAACTGCTTAAAAGATCCCATGGTGCTGATTGTTGGGGCAAGGTCATATGAGTCTGGGCATTTTGAGACTTTGAGATTGACATCACCTGGTCTTCCCAGACGATGATGACGATGATTGAGAACAATCCATGACACTGGCAGGTCTCAGCCTTGCAAAGGGGGCAGTGCATGCTAAAAATTCTGCAGGGTGCCCAAACTTTTTCAGATACCATTTTTTTGTTTTCTGTTATTTTGAAAGTGTAAATGATGGAAATAAAATCTAACTTTTGTTGACATATTATAAGAATGTCTAATCTGTAATTTGATGCCTTTTGGAGATTTTTCCATCTTTCCTTGGCTTCTTTATGCACATTAATACAAATTTTTACCTGGGGTGCCCAAACTTTAGATCCCCACTGTATATATAAAGATAAGTTCCTCCCCTGTCCAAGTTTAGCAGATACTGTATTGAGGAACCAAGAGAGGAAGTAAGTATTAGCATAATTAAATCATACCTGTCTGTTATATAGTATCAATGTTTGTTCAAAACAGCCACAGCCGCCATTAGCTCCATGTAGTCCGAACTAGCCTTGAGGAGTGAGGGCTATATACCTTACCTACTGGGGATAACAAATCGGTGATGCAACACAGCTGGCCATTAGTGTGGTGGAAGTGCCTGTTGTCCTGGCATCAAGACATATCCACCAAGGGTCCCTGAGCAAGTTGGCACGCAGCGCCGGCCGCCCAAAGGAGCGGATCGACGTCCTACGAAGTCACGCCACTGGCACATCATAGGCCGAGCGTCCACATTCCAAGCCTTGCCAGGGGTCACTTGTCATACTTTACATCAAAGGTCTCTACTGCACGCATGGTTCCAGGGCCAGTCCCTTGTGGGATAACGCATATAGATAAAGTTACCTGTTCATTAGGACTGAAAATTTAATTACTGCAAAATTAGAGCTGTTCCTCAGCACAACTAGACAGAATTCTCCTTTTATTTTATAACAAAAAATATAAAATGACTTGATTGCTCTTTATGGTTAAAAACTCAAATTTTATGTTAAGCTTCTTTTTTAGCAGTTTTAATAAATCACTGTGTTTTTCTACGAAAGGGTTGTCAGGATTACAGCAAACTTATACTTTGCTTGAACTTGGCAAAGTAACAATTTAGCTTGACAGTATACACCTGGAAGAACATATATTTACCTTCCCTGCCCTCCCTTGCTGTCCCGGTCCGCCACCATTATCTTGTTTTGCTGGTTGTTGGAGAACACCTGACATTCCCCCAACTTTCACATTGCCGAAGCATCATGTTAGGAATTGGGGGTGCATGCATAGAAGTTTTGAAAGTAGACATTTTAGGGTACTGCAACAGCAGATTAGGATTGCACAGGATTTCCATGTGGAAAAGACTTATAACTTTCTCCTAGCACATGTTGTCAAGAAAACTGGTTAATGTTCCAAGTGCAGGTAAAGTACAGATTTATTTTTAAATATTAAACTTCATTGTACTGCCTTCACAGTTTCCTATTACTTGTATATAGTAAACTTGATCAGAAAAGCAGAACAATAATTTTATTCTGTTTTATATCCATGTTCGTTTTTATTATCGCTGCTTATCCATTATGAAAATCACTAAACATCCACACTAAATCAAGATATACATTTTAGGTGGACATTGAAACTTGTAGTAAACATTTTAAGAAAATTAAAAATATATTTAAAAATTTAGATTCTTTTTTTTTTTTTTTTTACATTTTTGGTGACATTTATCCCATTTAGAAATACAAGTGACATCCTAAAACAGTTTGATTTTCAGCCAGTAAAACTACATGCACTCTGTATGGAGGAGAGGAAGAAATGTCTTTGCATATCTTCTTCTCCAGTCTGCAAATCTACTGCAACAATTATTATTATTTTTTTTTGTTTGAAAACATTATATTCAGACCCTGTTCACACTGGGGCAACCTGTCAGGCGACCTGGTCGCCTGACATGTCGCCGTAGGTCGCCTGCCATAGAGAAGCTGTGGACCCGTTCTAATAGGAGCGACACAAGTCGCTCCGACTTAGAAAAAGGGTCCGGAGCTTCTTTGGGGCGACCTGGAGCGACCTGCATTGACTTCAATGATATGAAGTCCGTGCCGGCCGCTCCGAGGTCGCGGTGCAAGCTGCGCACCGCGACCTGTGAGGTCGCCCCAGTGTGAACGAGGGTCTGAAATAGAGGTTTTCCTAAAGTAACAAGAGAAGCAACAATAGTAAAGCTTACAGATGCAAATATGAATATAACACGGTGCACAAATAGATTGTACATTTGTATACATATAGAGAAATTACATATCTCATAGACTGTCGTTGCTTCTTAAACCAGGTAACAGAAAAGAATGAGAAAAAAACAAAAACATTTGGATACATCAATAAAGATCTAGAAACTTCTATTTGTACTCTATACATTAATTGTGGTTTTGTAAATAAACCAGGGTTCCCAAGGTCAAAGATGTTCTTGTAGTTATTAACTGTAAATGTAAACTGTAAAATATTTTCCATAATCTTAATCTCCTCTATGCCTGCCAATATTTGGGGAAAAGGTACAGCTGCGGTTTTCCAATGGAGGGTAATTGCTCAGTGTGTTGCAACACAAATAGTATGAATTAACTGTGTTAGGGAGAGGTATATCCGGGATGCAATTACTGTACCAATTATACGGTTTCCTTCTTTTGCTTTTGGTTATTTTTTATTTAATTGAAAATAGAACAGGAGGTATGGGAACACATGGGATACCCCCACTGTAACAGGAAGGATAAGCTCCAAAATGAGAGGGAACAAATCTAGAATTGATAGCTGTAGGTTGCATTTCTTGAGTC
This sequence comes from Pelophylax lessonae, assembly GCF_965119305.1. Lineage (NCBI taxonomy): Eukaryota > Metazoa > Chordata > Amphibia > Anura > Ranidae > Pelophylax > Pelophylax lessonae. The sequence goes on from NC_138769.1 coordinate 107,118,324, forward strand.
CATAAGAGCTACAGGATGCTGAATGATGTTTCAGACCACTAGACTTCACCTGTAACTGAAAATTTACTTCTGAGTACCTGACATTTAGAGAGGAGTCTGAGGAACTAGAACTAGAAAGTGCAGGAAGAGGAAAGTGTGAACTATTACACTTCCCTTCATGCTGCACTTTCCAAGTTATGACTCTTGAGAAACTGTGCAGGTAAAGCTGTATTAGCTCATTGTTTCCAGCCCATGTCTTCTCTACTTCCTTCATATGCGATTTTATGAATGTCATTGGTCTAATAGCCACTATCTGCAGCTTCCAATTCCCTTCATAAAAAAAGCACAGACAGAAGGTAGCCAAGGACCTAAGCAGGTAAATATGGTGGGCAGTATAGTATACATGGTGGTGTAGTAGGTATGGTGCTCTATGACTTGGGAACCAGTTTGCAAAGAATTTTTTACATATCTTATGTTTATAGGAGCACTATATTGGGTTCCTTCCTAGCTTTGTTCACTTAATTTAAATTCTTTCAAACATTGTATACTGTTATAACACATTGGTTGCTGAATAACCCAACTCAAATTTGTGACTTAAGGTTAATAAAGTGTTAAATATGGATTATTTTCATTCATCCTTCAGCACAATGCACATTTGAATTCCTCCATAAAGAATTCCCCTACACTAAGTCCATTTAGGGAATGGATGGTTTAAGGAATGTGTCTCAATTACTTGAGATGCAGGAAAAGCAAACAATTCTCCTCATTCTTTTATTGGCAAGTGTAAATCACGGCTGGGCTTCTCTAATAATTACAAACAACTTCAGAACTATTTTTGGTGTGTGAATCCATCAGGCTCCAATTCACTGCACAGCTGAATGGCCCACATTTACCATGATTTATTATCAGGGCCTTCAAACGTCACTGCAGTCATTATCCCCACTGACATTGGAGGAGCAAATGCCATAACACCAGTGCATGTTATGTGACAAATCCCACGGAGTGTAATATAACTAAACTGGAAAAGATTTTCAGCTTATAATTTGTAACTATTTCCTATACTGATATAAAATGAACTTATTATTCATCATATAATCAATGTATAATCATTGCCCTTGAAGGAGCTCACACTCTAACACCCCTGCCACACAATACCTGCTGTAGACCAAACTTAAAGTGGAACTTCACTCTCTCAATCAGCATTAACTATTTTTAATCCGTATGCTGCTTGCACTAGTTAATAGATAGGAAGGTATATTATAAAGAGGATTTTGTAAAAGTTGGAGTGGCGCTGCTTATTTTTGATGTGTGTGCCTTTAAAAGCATCTAAAAATTGATATAGGTATAAGGTGACTAAATGTAAAGTGACATTTGGTGCAAATAATATAGTGGTGTCAAAATATAGATCAAATTCATAGAATAAATATACAAAATATACAACTAAGTGTATGCCTGCACAATTAATATAGGCTGTGCATTCAATCAAAAGTGTATCTCTATATAAAATTAACATACAATGAAAGTTAATAGTGCCAGGTCAACAAAGTAATTCATGCTATATAACAATATTGAATCCAGAAATAAAGTCCAGCAAAAAGTGACATTTGCTAAAAAAAACAATGATTTGAGTCCATAAATTGTTATCCAGATCTCGCAGTGTGCCCGTGATTTCACACGTGCTCCCCCTGTATTGACCTCACTCACCAAAAGCTTTTCCCCTTAGGGAGTAAAACCACATTCACAGCACTTTTGTGGCTGTACACATGCTCCAGATCCAGGGTTGTCCATTCTTTTGCTCATCTGCCTATCCAAAGACTCTCACATGTGGAGACAACAACAACAGGAATGCCCCATAGTGTTTTTAGCCTTTATTAATAAAAGATTTGTATATATTACACTTACATTGGACCTGATTCACTAAGAAGAGAAGAAATAGTCATTCTACATTTAATTACTCCCATCTAACACAACTGAGACCTCAACTAGGTGAACATGTAGAAGAGCAGGAAAAGTACAAATAGGTGAATATGCACTAGGGAATTCCAAATCGGCATAGTCATGGTTCCATAACTGGCAATTGCCAATGAGTTTCCTGTATGATACTGCACTGCAGTATTTAGCTGTGATCATGTGTGTACATGTATGCCAATGAATATGGGGTGTGCTCTACCTCGTGTGTGACTATTTATTTATATTATAGTTATTGTGCATAGTTTGTTTTCTTCTTTTGCTAACAAATGCTGTTCGGAAGGATTATTACAGAGTAATGTCTGTTATTCCATGAGGTTACATGTATTTATCATTTACAGTTACATATTTTTTATATGGTCATTTTTTTTACCATTATTTTTTAGGAGACTATAGAGTTCTAAAAATCTATGTTCATTCTTTAATCATACTAAATTATTACGCAACTCTAATTGTACTTGGCACATTGGCTTTGTGGTCTGCGCCCATAAGCAAAAAGCTCTTAGGTCATGAGTTCAAATCCCAACCATGCTAACTCCTTGCGTGTTCACTAGTTTTTGATTATTTTATTTCCACGCAATAATATTTTTGCTAAATAACATACCATTGCATGCACTTGAGGGAAACAACCATTCTGATGTGGCAGTGGCAATTAGGCGCTCACCTATTTTTTAGCATACTCCGCTGATTAAAAATAAGGCAGGTAATACCATGCTTAAGATTTGAACCCATGGTCTGAGTCTTTCTAGGTAGGAGTGCTACCCACTAATCCATTTGAGATGAGCACAGTTATGGTTTGAATATACAGTAGTACTATGATTAATGAATGAACATCGGTCAAGAGAATCTATATTCCTCTAAAATACAAATGCAAGATCATTGCTAAATCGTATAAAATTAGTAGATGTGACTTGTTCTGCTTCTTTTGCTGATATTTATATTATTATCATTGATGTAAGAGTTATATATCTTTCTATATATATATATATACTGTATATATATATATATATATATATATATATATATATATATATGTGTGTGTTTTTTTATGTCTAATTCATATTCTATGAAAATGTTGTGTTATGTTTATATATGTTCTTTCTGTAATCATGGTACTTTCTATTCTAGGTGCAATTGTACTCAGCACAGTGGCTTAATCTTTAGCACTCTTAGCTAGCAGCACTTAGGTCAAATCCCACCTATGCTATCACCTCCCTAGAATTGCAGGGTTAGAAATTAGGGTCAGGTCTTTCTTACATTTGTTCCAAAGCTTGAGAGAGTGGCGTCAGAAATAATGGCATTGTGAGTGGAAATGTAATGTATTTTAATACCAATTGACCAAAGAAGACCAGGTGTATAATATGGATAAACTGAGATTTTTTCAAATAAAATCCAGGGTATTGTAGGATTACATATATTCCATTGTGCATTTTGAGTAAGTGTACAGGAGATATAATATATCCAGAGTTGGGGTAGGGCTAAGCCACCCGATCTGTGAGAATAATATAGTACTGGTATTTTTTTTGTGTACCTAGGGGGGGCTTGCTATTTCAAATAAATTTGTTAATGATGGATTGAGATTTAAGGATGTATGCTTTGGTAGGTGTGATAGGGAGTGATCTGAATAGCTATAGTCATTTTTATGGCTGTAATTCCACTTAGAAAGGATAAGTGAAAGAAGGAACAATTATTAAGGGTCTGGTGAATTTAGGATTCTAACGGGGGGGGTCGGAATAATGAACTATAGATTAGATGTTGGAAAGGTGGATACCTAAGTATGGTATGGTGTTATTAGACCAGATATAAGAGAAGGTGCTTTTAATTGGTCCAATTCTGAGGTAGAAAAGTTAATAGGAGGGCCACCAATTTTGAGACATTAATTTTCAAACCTGAAACACTGGCAGATTTTTCTAGGATATCTTTGAAATGTGGTATAGAAATTAGGGGTTTGGAAAGGAATAGTAAGGCGTCCTCTGCATAAAAACATATAAATGCAGAGTTTTGCCCCTTGGAACTTTAGAAGAAGCGCCACAAATCCAGTAATAAAAATATAGTACAGGTTTATTTAGTATGTGCCAGCAATAGAACTGGGAAAAGGTGTCATAATGCCAAACAGTTGGCTCAAACATACAAATCCATTACATGGTTACATACAGTAATCAAATAGTCCATAGTAAATGTGTCATAGCATCTATGGGGACCCAATGCATTTCATGAGTTCAGTCTCACTCTTCAGGAGTTGATGCATACTCATAATCTATAAAGTAAAATGGTTAAAAAATATAACATAGTAATGAACATGGAAATGTATGAGGTAGATTAAAATGTGGGAATCAGACTAAGGGATCCATACTTACAAAGATGCAGGATGCTGCATGCCAAAGTCGCACCGGCAGCCACCGGAGACGTTTGACCCAGGAGCTGTGGGTAAAAGATCCAAAATGGACCAGCAGCGCAGAACAGGACAGATGGAAAAATGGGCAAACAGAACTGTCCAGCATGGCCTGCCAGGATGGTGGCAGGAAAAAAGAGTGTATATGGATGATGATGTGCACTTAGAAATGAAGAAAAAACAAAAAATTATGAAAAAGGTAAAAAAATGTGTGAGAAAATATTAAAATAATGATTGAATGGCCAAGAGCAACCTCATGGTACAATTGAGAATGGTGAAAGTGACCTGCACAGCTGAATTGAATGAGAATCCACATGTGAAACTAAGTATATGTGTTATAAAGTATAAAATGTAACTTGGTGAGGCAGTGACACCAGGGCATGGTAATACCCCAGTAATGCAAGGTCAAATCGGGTCAAAAAAGTAAATATGGGGGGCGTGGCTTGGCGCAGGAGGGTGATGGCTGCTTGAATACTTCACTCTCTCCCTTCATAGTCCATTAATAAGCCTACAGGAGGTTCTTTTCGCTTAAAATGGGGAAAACGTCAGGTAGCTCTTCCCAATCGAGGTCCCGGTCCCCCCGGGATCAGGGAATACATCCCACCCAGAATATACCAGGGCTTTTCGGAACACAAGATCGTGAGGCCCCAGTTCCCTCACAGGATTTACCTCAGAGATCTCAGCAGCAAACAGCAGCAGCAGCAGCATTTACCTCAAGCAGCAATACTGGCTCACCTCACTTGGACTGCCACTCAGGTATGGATATGACCTCAATGAATGACCAACCGCTGACTTTAGGAGCACTTAGAACAGTTGCCTCAGACATAAAAGAGACTCTAGCAGCTGCCATAGCTGCCCTAAAACGGGAAGTACAGTCAATGGGCATAAGAATGGATAATTTAGAGGATGCCACAGCGCGTCATGAGACTGAAATACAATATGCCAGGAGATCCTCTCAGACTCATTCTGCCCAAATTAGTGAAATGCAGAGGCAGTTGGAAGACCTCGATAATCGTGGGCGTAGGCATAATCTGAGGGTCCGAGGTGTACCTGAAAGTATAGAAGTTTGTAACCTCACTTAGTCCACGACTGCCATCTTCAATGACATCCTGGGCAGACCCCTGGATACCCACAAAGAATTTGAAAGGCTGCATAGAGCTTTAAGACCAAGGGGGAGAGACTCAGACCCCCCTAGAGATATAGTCTGCTGTCTTGTCAGTTTCAGGCTGAAGGAGGATATTTTAAGAAGAGCCAGAGACAGAAGGGAAATTTTGTTCCAAGGAGTGGTGGAGATAAAAATTTTTCAAGACCTTTCTCCAATCACCTTCAGAAAATAAGAAACCTACGACCCCTTTTGGAATTACTTAGATCCAAGTCAATCCCATATAGTTTCTCTTCTGTCTGTCTGCCTCTGCCCAGGGTCACACTGCCTTTCTGAGGACATCTGATGATCTTAGACCATTTTGCGAAACACTGCATCTTCCTCTACTTTTTATTATTTTTATAATATTCTACTTTTACTTATTTGCCTGATTGGACCTGCCCTCCTAATCTTCCTACGATCCCACGGGTATACTCCATGGATACCATTCCTGAACGTGACGAGATTACCTCCAGAAGACGCAGATCTGCCTCTCCCTCTACTCACCATCACTCCTCTACCCGCTCAGGAAGGATCTCCAGCCCGACTGCATCTCCGGTACACCGTAGACCTAGATGCTAAAATCTCAAGGCAGATTCCATTTCAGGCCATAATAAGGCAGCCCTGTTCACCTCCCTCTTGTGGTCCCACCATCTGGACTTAACCTCTGCTCTTTCAACCAGCACCATCATTACTGCATATGTCACAAGCTTTCAGTTCCCTCCTTATGCCCCCCAGATTACCTCAGCCCCATTCACTTACCAGCAATTTCAGATCAAACACCAATCGCCCTTAAACAATGCTGGCTTACAGTGCTGGAAAACCCCGGACGTCCTACAGAGACATGAATATACTCCCCTGTTCATCCGATCCAATGCTTCTTTTTTGCATCAGTTCCTAAGCTCTGGAGGATACAGCAATGTGAACCCTGTTTTTAAACTCCTCAGAGTGACCGTTATTATGCCTGGATCCATCTCCACCAACAGGGACAGGTTTGAGCTTTGCAGTTCTTACTTGACCAGCTGTAGGTCACATCGCATATTCATCCTCTTCTGAGATGTCACAAAAACTGTCTGCAGTCTCAACGGTTGGCTCTGCTTTAAATATCCTCGCAGAAGCGACCATTAGCTTATGATGCGATCCTTGCCCTCATCACTTTTCGCACGATAAGTCTCCCTTTTTCTGTCACTGATCCCTTAAAGGCAACACTTCAGACACAGAGCATAAGGCTTGCTGTAGTTTAACATTTGTTGCCTGTGTCATAGCTATATAAATGTTTACAGGATGATTTCTTTGATATGGTGGTCGGGGTTGGAGAATGGGGGGCCCCTAACCCATCATTTGTCTAAAGTTACTTTACTACTTGGGAAATGTTCATTCTGACACTTTGTGGTTATCTTGTAAGCTGTGGCTATCCATCCTCTTCATAAGGGATACTTTTTTTTTTTTTCAGAAGGGGAAAAAGGCTTGTACGGTCTCCCTCCCTGGATATAAAGGATGGGCCCTCTATTCTCTTTTCCTCAATGCTGTTATTCCTATTGTGGGTCTCCTGGCATAATTATATTGAGAATGACTTTATGCCAGACACCACTTGTACAATTCTCTACTGTTTTTTTATACGCTTGCCATTGTTATGATTATCATAATAGGTTAGGTAAAGGAAATAAAGATAGAAAGTCACTGTGAACAGTTTCTACAGTTAACTGTCATCTCGACTCCCATGCTGTGTGTTAAGTCAGATCATACTTCTTGCTCTCTAATGAGACAGACTGGGTTATATATCTTTATGCTGTTGATATACAGCCTGGGAGCTGTTTAGAGAAGATCTGTTAATAGTTTGGCTGAACTATACACAAGCGTTTTAAATAACTGTATACAGATTATCAAAAAATTTTTTTTAGTTAATCCTTCGACCCCTGCTATAAATATTAAGACTAAAGGATGGGCCTAGCACCAACACACCCTGCATTTATGATAGATCTGAAGTATTCCTATCTCTCTGGAAAATCAGACGGGGGGGCTCCCTCTCCCCTTCCCCAAACTGTGTTAAAATCTACATTATTGCACATCTAAATTTACATGTTCTATACCTAGGATTGGTCCTAAACCTCACTCCAGAAACACTTAGATCCTGATGCTCCTGATATGCTACACCCCATGTTGCAGTCTTTCCCCTTCAATACCTGTTGATGACAATCTCCACAAATGATATTTCCTCAGACACATTAGGAGTCAGTGCTTAACACAACCACACCTCTTGTACCTTCGACGTCTCCACACGACGATTATATTATAGGATAACGTCGACTAACTCCGGTCTGTTACCCTGACCTCAGGTGGGTTATCTAAGATAACCACACTTCCGGAAAATTATCAAAATCATCACTTATCTCCTAAAGCTGAGTGACACCCTATCTCCTAGATCCAACCCTTGACTAAGCCCCCCCCCCTTTTTTTTTTTTTACTACGCCTTTATCTTCTATTTATAAACTACGTCTAATCATTCACACAAAAGGAACATGGCCCGGGACCCTAATAACCAACATAGCCTTTCACTTAAAATGATGTCCCTAAATGCGAAAGGACTAAATCTCCCCAAGAAGCGATCTCAAGTCCTCTCAACAGCTCGCAAGCTTAAAATAGACATAATTTTCCTACAAGAGAAGTATTTTTGCTCTGATGCTATTCCCAAATTTTCTACAAGCCTCTAACCTACTACTTACCATGCGACCAACCCCCTGTCCAAAACTAAGGGAGTCTCTATCTTGCTATCTAAACACCTGCAGTGGCAACACATTGACGAAGATGGACGCTTCATTCTCCAAAAGGGACACATTAGGGGACAGATAATGACTATAGCTAATATCTATAGCCCTAATACCGCGCAAGTTGGGTTCTTCCGGGAATTTACACCCGTACTAAAAGGATTCCAAACAGGTCTCACGATATTAGGGGGGGACTTTAACATTATCATGGACCCCATTTTAGATACATCCAACGGAAAGTCTTCCATGACTTACAGAGCCCTGGCGACAATTAAAAAATTACTCCAATCTCTTTTCTTACATGTCACTTGGCGAACCCTTCACCCACAAGATAAAGACTATACATACTTCTCCCCCCACACAACTAATATTCTAGAATTGACTATCTCTTTCTCTTTCAAAAAGATCTTCCTTCCATATCAGCGACCTCCATAGAACCTATGCTCATTTCGGACCACCACCCAATCACCATGACTTTATCCCTACAAGAAACCACATGCCATACCAAAATATGGAGATTAGACTCCTCCCTACTAACCAAAGAACAAGATATTGACTATATTAAGACGAATATACAAAACTTTTTTGTCGACAACGATACCCCCGATACCTCTCTCATTTCCCAATGGGAAGCACACAAGTGCACCATTCGAGGTGTCCTTCTAGCTTTGAAGGCTACTAGGAACAAAGCGAGACAGGCAGAAATGGAAAGCCTTCTTAATAAAATTCGCTCTTTAGAGTCTGCTCATAAACAATCCAGGGCAACCCAAACTTATCAGGAACTAGCTCAAACTAGAACAGCTCTGCGAGAGCTCCTGGACCGCAAGTATAAACGTCAAATAGTGCTATCACAAAAAATGTTCTATGAGCACAGCAACAAATGTGGTAAATTCCTAGCCAGATGTATTCAAGTGAAAGGTCCCAATTCAGCCGTTCACTGTATCAAAGATCAGGACGGAATATCTCATGTAAACACCCCAGACATTGCCAAACAATTTGAGAAGTATTACCACAACCTATACAACCTTCAGAACACAACCCTTTCACCTCACGAAACTTCGGGCAGATCTCGCCTAATACATTCCTTTCTCTCACAACACTGCCCCAACCCAATCTCCAGTGATGAGGCGCAAGCACTTGATAATCCTGTCTCAGAGCATGAATTCGAAGAGGCAATAAAACAACTTAAAACAGGCAAAAGCCCAGGCCCAGACGGATTCTCAGCAACATACTATAAAACATTCCCAAACCCCCTTAGCACACCTTTCCTTAAGGCTTTTAATTCCATTTTCTCGCCTCCTTCCTATACACATCGACTACTGGAAGCTCACATTACAGTGATACCAAAGGAAGGTAAAGATGCCACAGCGGTCACTAACTATAGGCCGATTTCATTGCTAAACGTAGATATTAAAATATTCGCCAGGATTCTTGCAAACCGCTTACAACCTCTTCTACACAACCTTATTTCAAGAGATCAGGTGGGCTTCATCCCTGGGAGGGAGGCGAGGGACAATACTATTAAAGCCCTTAACATACATCATTGGTTAACCTCCAAGAAACAACAAGGTTTCTTTCTATCACTAGACGCCGAGAAGGCGTTCGACAAGTTGGCCTGGGATTACCTTTCAGCTGTTCTTCGACACTTGGGTCTGCATAACAGAATGCTTTCCTTTATTATGTCCTATATGCTTCCCCGAGTGCCCAAATTAGGGTCAATGGCCACCTGTCAGACGCCTTCTCTATAGGCAACAGCACGAGACAGCGTTGTCCTCTCTCTCCAATTCTGTTTGTGCTAACACTGGAACCATTGCTAAGAAGCCTAAAAGCCAATCCAAACAAAGGCATTACCACTGAGAAACAAACATTCAAACTCGTTGCATTTGCAGATGACGTCTTGCTTTTTCTCCGAGAACCCCATATCTCTATCCCTAATTTACTTGCTGATTTCGACTTATTCCAAAAATTATCCAATCTGAAAATTAACCTCAATAGGTCCCAAGCTTTAAATGTCTCCCTCCCAGCTGCCATAGTCCAACAGTGCAAATCTAGCTTCCCTTTTAATTTCAATCTTATTTTATTGAAAGAGAAGGGTTTTACAGAGTTAGGGGAGAAGCATGGAGCATGAAACATACAGTAAAATAAGTTGTTCAGGAATGCCATAAAGTAAACCGTGAGTAAGTGCATACAACAATCAACATCAATAAGTGCCAATATGGAACCTAAATCGCCAGGTCCATTAGAACCTGGCAGCAGCACAAGAACAAAATAACAGCAACGTGGGGTGTCAGGTGTTAACATAAATAAGAGAAAAATCAAAAGGCCAACACCGGTATAAACACTTTCATGGCTGGCGTCACTTGGGAAGAATGAGGAAAGTGTGGTAGGCATTGTTAAATATCTCGGTTTTCCAGTAAGAAACGCCTAAAAACAACAAATAAGCAAAGAGGATTGCCTTATGGTGTCAATGGTATAGCCAGAGAGGAGAATAGAGCTTAGAGGATGGGATAAAGCAGGAGAATGTAAAGAGGTATGCCAAGGGGGCAAAGAAGGTGGATGAAATCAGGAGGGGTCGCCCACGTCCCACTACTGCCCCCCAGCACCGGGTAGCACAGACGTCTCGAGCCAGGACTGAAAGGCATCCGAACACCGAAACATGTCCCAGGACCTCCAAGCAGCAGAGAATCGGTCCTCCCTGCCCCCCTCCCGCGCCAACAGGTTTTCCATGTCCCTAAGCCGGTCCAGTTCCAGAGCCCACTCAAGTTTAGAGGGTACGTGCTTGGTCCTCCAGTGTCTGGGTATCACCGTCCGAACAGCCGCCAAGAAAAACCTCAGAACGTCTCTCTTGATCGACCGGAAGGAACCGGGTAACAAAGACAACAAGGCCAGTTCCGGTGTCGCAGGAACAATGGTCGCCTGGAGCCTGCAATACAGAGCTATGATTCCTGTCCACAATTCATGGATCTGGGGACATTCCCACCAGATATGGATAAGCGTTCCCCTCGAGGACAAGCACCGCCAACATTGGTCCGACTGGATTGGGTCAATGTAGGCAATCGAGGAAGGGCACCTGTACCATCTGCTTAAGAGTTTGAACCCCTTCTCCTGAACTTGGGTAGCAGGTCATCGCAAAACATTTGTGCCAGTCGGTAGATGAAAGGGTTCGGCCCAGGTCCTTGTCCCAGACAGCAGTATATGTCGGCGGGTCAGGGCGGAGGGCGCGCAGTAGCAAGGAGTATAAGAGAGACACCGTGTGCGTGGGGGGAACATCCTGGAGCAGGATAGAGTCCAACTCCGAAGGATCTCCCCTAACATCAGTCAACGAGGGCAGAGTGTGTATATAGGAGAGGGCCTGGCGGCGCTGCAGCCAGTTCACAAGATCACCACTGGGGGTGGCGGATGCAGGAGAAATCAACAGGGACGGGTCAGCTCGGAGAATCTGGGCCACCCGTCGATGGTCCGTCGCACTCCAGGGGCCAAATCTGGAACACGAGGCCGCCGGGGGGAATGCTGGGGATCCAAAGAAGGGTGTCATGGGGCCCTGAGGACTTGACAGACGTCCCGATTTATTCAGGCAATCCCAGACCCGCAAGGTCTGACGCGTTAAAGCGCCGAAAGAAGAAGTGTGGCCACGGAGATGCACCGGGGTCCAGGGGAGTGCCCTGAGATCGAAAGGGGCCAGAAGGTGTTCAAGTTGCACCCACAGTTTAGTTGGGGCATTGTGAAACCAATCCACTAAGCGCGTCAAGGTCGCCGCTCGGTGGTAGAGAGCGATATCTGGGATACCAGTGCCCCCTCTAGACTTTGGAAGGGTGAGAGTCGCATATTTTAAGCGGGGTCGGCTATGAAACCATACAAATTTCGAGAGTGCTTTGCGTAGCTTGTCAAAGAAGGAGGCAGGTATGTGGATAGGAAGCGCTTGAAAGAGGTATAAAAAACGAGGTAGAACGTCCATCTTCAAAACATTGATCTTCCCAAACCAGGACAAGCGTTTCGTGGAGTAGGTAGATAGGTCAGATAGGGTTTTAGTGAAGAGAGGGGCAAAATTGTCAGCGAAGAGTCGTGTCGGGTCAGAAGGTAGCTGGACGCCCAAGTAGCGAACGGAGGAGGATCCCGTCTTAAAGGGATAAGCATCCGAGATACGCTGGAGAGTTGAGTTAGGCAGGGAGATATTTAGTATCTCCGATTTAGAGTGATTAACTTTAAAGTTGCTCACAAGGCCAAATTTGCGGAACTCGGTCAGGATCGCGGGCAGGGACTTTTGAGGAGAAGTGATATAGAGCAGTAGGTCATCGGCAAACAGTGCCAGCTTAGAATGTATGGGGCCAATGGTCAGTCCGCAAACATTGGGGTTGTTGCGAAGTGCAACGGCCAAATGTTCCATAACCAGAACATAGAGGAGCGGAGATAGGGGGCAACCCTGGCGCGTACCGTTGTGTATGCTGAAAGCAGGGGACAGGGAACCGTTAATTCGGAGCCTAGCGGAAGGCGACTTATAGAGGGCCATAATTCTAGCTAGCATCAACGGGCCTACACCGATTTGCTCCAGGGTAAGACGTAAAAAATGCCAGTCCACGCAATCAAAGGCCTTCTCCGCGTCCACTGTCAGCATGCATAGGGGTACAGCTTGGGAGCGGGCATAATCAGTAAGCAAGAGGGTCTTCAGGGTGTTGTCCCTAGCTTCTCGGCCCTGGACAAAGCCCACTTGGTCCTTATGGATAAGGTCTAGCAATAAAGGTTTCAGTCGGGTCGCTAGGATCTTAGCATAGAGTTTAAGGTCAATTCCAATCAAAGAGATAGGCCTGTAATTGGCGCACGAGGCGGGGTCTTTCCCCGGTTTTGGAATTAGAGATATGTGGGCCTCTAACGTCTGAGGTGGAAATGCAGAGCCGTCCGGAATCGAGTTAAATACCCGGGCTAAAAAAGGGGCCAGAAGGGAGCCAAACACCTTATAAAACTTAGCAGTAAAGCCATCGGGGCCAGGACTTTTACCAGTAGGGGAGGATGCAATCGCCGCCATAACCTCGTCAGCTGAGATCGGCACTTCTAGGTCTGATACGGCCTCATCAGGCAAGGATGGGAGGGCGGTCGTCGTCACATATGCGGCCTTGTCGTCGAGGGAGGCCCCTGGGGCACCCTGGGGTAGGGACGCAGAAATATTGTAAAGCGACTGGTAGTAGGTTGCAAAGGATTGACCAATTTGCGTTGGGGTCATCGCCAGGGACCCTGTAGGGTCACGAATCTGGGTGATAAACGTAGAGGCAGTGCGTGGGTGGAGAGCGCCAGCCAATGGGCGTCCACATTTATCCTGGGACTTGTATCTGTGCAGGGCCAGTTTCTGGTCAAACGTGTGGGCAGAGGCCACATATAGGTCTCTAAGTTGGGAGCGGGCCGTAGAGAGGTCTGCTAGAATGGCATCGGAAGGGGTCTGGCTGTGCTTCGTTTCTAGTTCGCGGAGCTTTAGAGTCGCCGCTGCAATGGAGGCTGATCTTTCTTTTTTAAGCCGGGTACCCATCTGAATAAAGGTACCCCGTAGCACTGCCTTGAGCGCCTCCCACTGACAAGGAAGGGGCGTAGGGTCGTCAGCGTGGTCCGAAAAGAAATGGTTAACGACAGTGGAGATCGTGTCCACACAGCCCGGTGTCGCCAGTATAGAGTCATTAAGCCTCCAGGTCCACTCTCTCAGCGGAGTATCCGGGGGGGATAGTGTGAGAAAGATCGGGGAATGATCGGACCAGACCAATGTCCCAACGCTATCCTCGGGGGACCAATCAAGGCAAGCATGATCCACGAAAAAATAGTCTATCCTGCTATAAGATTGATGGGCCGACGAAAAATGAGTGCAGGTCCGAGAGGTCGGGTGGAGGATCCTCCCTACATCAACAAGGCGCATGCTGTGAAGGGCACGCTTCAGGGCGCGTAACTTCGTATAGGAGAGGGATGAGCGAGAGGAGGAGGTATCCAGCAGCGGGTCCAAAGGAAGATTAAAGTCGCCACCCAGGATGACCCTCCCCTCCGCGAACCTCGCAAGCAGTTCAAGGTATCGCAAGGCAGAGGCGACCTGATTAGTATTAGGCAAGTAGAAGTTGGCGACCGTGTACGTCGTCCCCCAGAGTGCAAACTTCCTTTTAAATGGGAACCGAAAAATATACCTAGGGATCAACCTCACTACGAATTTAGCTAATCTCTTTGAGGAGAACTTCATACCAGCATTAAAAACCATCTCGGAAGACCTACGCAAATGGAGCAACTCCTATTTTTTTCATGGTTTGGGAGGGCAGCTCTGATAAAAATGAACATCCTTCCGAGACTCCTTTACCTCCTTCAAACCATCCCCATTACACTCCCCCCTACATTCTTCTCACAATTTAAATCCTCATGACTCAAGTTTCTATGGCATCAAAAGCAAGCTAGAGTTAGTTTTAACCAATTAAAGAGACCCAAACAAAAAGGGGGTATAGGACTCCCCAACCTTCAACACTACTATTGGGCATGCCACCTATCAAGAATTGTTGACTGGAATATCCACTCCAAAATCAAAGATTGGGTGGCTCTGGAAGCCTCCTTTAGCCCACTTGCACTAGAAACCACCACTTGGATCCTCTCTCGCTTTGTTCCTCAATCCCTGAAGGAACACCCACTAATTGCTCCAACATTATCCTGCTTTAAAACTGCCTGTAAGAGGTTTCAACTATCTTCTAACCCAGGCCCCCTTACCACCATTGACAACAACCCAGCTTTCACTCCTTACTTATCTAAAACATTGCTACATAGCTTTTGGCCACTCCCACACCTTCAAATTCAACACCTTTTCACGAATGGCGATTTTCTTGATCCAATTAGCAGCGTCTCGCTCACAGCAGCCAAATCATTCCCACCAAAATGATATCTACAAATCAGACAAATTATTAAAGACAGCAATCGCAACAATCAATTCACCCGGCCTCTTTCCTCTTTTGAATCTTTATGCTCCCAAACCCTGCCCCAGAAGCATATAATAGCCATAATATACAAAATGTTTTTTGAAAAAACCTCTTCCAAATCAGGAAGAGGCTGCCATAAATGGGAAAGTGATCTAAATTTAGACCTCTCAGAGAAAGACTGGGAACGCATATTCACAATTGCTCATTAAGGGTCAATTAACGTTAACACACAAGAAAACAACTATAAAGTACTAAAAAGGTGGTACAGAACACCAACGACTCTTCATATATTTAATCCCACTACATCTAATACATGCTGGCGTTGTACGCAAGAACCGGGCACTATGCTTCACATTTGGTGGTCCTGCCCGCGCATACAATCTTTTTGGAAAAAGGTACACCAGATTAAATCCCAGGTAACCTCGCAATTCATGGAATACACTCCCGCACGCCTATTGCTACACCATTCTAACTTACCAACTAACACTTACTGCAAGTCCCTCACAATCAACATGATTAATGCAGCAAAACTCTGTATCCCTCTACACTGGGATTCCTGCCATGCGCCCTCGCTAGAGAAATGGTTTAAGAAAATAAACAAAATAGCTGAAATGGAGGAACTTATTCATATTGCACACGACACGCCATCAAAATTTTATGACACCTGGGCCCGTTGGACACATTTTCGTTCTTCAAACCTGTTCTCCACCACGATGCAACCTAACATTAGCCAAAACACAGACTAGAGAATATCACCCTTTGTTAGCTTATCCGGACATTATACATGTCGGTCAACAAGACAACTATATAGAGTGAGAGATGGAACTATCCCCCCCTAACCCAGGGTTGTGTGGGGATATTCCGACCCTCCTTGTCTCTAACATTAAATATTTACTCTTATCCACAGACACAGTATGCAGTAACTTTTCATAGCCTTCTGCCCATGCTTTCACACTTTAGCAACCATTTCAGATCCTGCTTACTTACCTGGTATATACTCTGATATCTTTATATGCCCTACCCTTACCCCTCCACATGCTTTACACAGCTTTTTTTCCGGAATTTAGGATAATATGCTCTTTATAAATATATATTTGGGTTTAAGAGTGTTACTTTAAAGATGCATTTTGTAATTTTCCTGCAACATGTTGATGTTTCCTGTTTTACATTGTATTCATTTATTTTCAATAAAATCTTTTATGGAAAAAAAAAAGTAAATATGTGGGACAAACAAAAAAGAAAATGGCCTCTGCCCCCACCTATAACTGGCCTTCATAGCAAAGAACACATGGAAGGGCAACGCACATGAAACAAACAAAGATAAAATTCCCAGTTCAATTTGCCAACCAGTCTGCTCACCAACCAAATTGGCCTGTCTAACAGTTTGCGTCAATACAGGGGTTTAGTTAGCACACATTCGCAAACGCATGTGAAAGCTGCAGGGCCACGTCAAGGCTCCCTGTCACCTGCAGTCCCAACTCTAATGAATTTCAAAGAGTCTCCACAGTGGGAGCACATGCAAGCTAATGGATAGATAGGGGGCAGGTGAGCCTGGAGGTGGCCCATCCCTCCTGAAAGGTAATTGGGGGCATAATGGAAGCCCAGCTGACAGTATTACAGCAAAGGCACCCAGTATGTCCACTCACCAGTACACATATACAAAAAAGAAAATGGCCTCTGCCCCCACCTATAACTGGCCTTCATAGCAAAGAACACATGGAAGGGCAACGCACATGAAACAAACAAAGATAAAATTCCCAGTTCAATTTGCCAACCAGTCTGCTCACCAACCAAATTGGCCTGTCTAACAGTTTGCGTCAATACAGGGGTTTAGTTAGCACACATTCGCAAACGCATGTGAAAGCTGCAGGGCCACGTCAAGGCTCCCTGTCACCTGCAGTCCCAACTCTAATGAATTTCAAAGAGTCTCCACAGTGGGAGCACATGCAAGCTAATGGATAGATAGGGGGCAGGTGAGCCTGGAGGTGGCCCATCCCTCCTGAAAGGTAATTGGGGGCATAATGGAAGCCCAGCTGACAGTATTACAGCAAAGGCACCCAGTATGTCCACTCACCAGTACACATATACAAAAAAGAAAATGGCCTCTGCCCCCACCTATAACTGGCCTTCATAGCAAAGAACACATGGAAGGGCAACGCACATGAAACAAACAAAGATAAAATTCCCAGTTCAATTTGCCAACCAGTCTGCTCACCAACCAAATTGGCCTGTCTAACAGTTTGCGTCAATACAGGGGTTTAGTTAGCACACATTCGCAAACGCATGTGAAAGCTGCAGGGCCACGTCAAGGCTCCCTGTCACCTGCAGTCCCAACTCTAATGAATTTCAAAGAGTCTCCACAGTGGGAGCACATGCAAGCTAATGGATAGATAGGGGGCAGGTGAGCCTGGAGGTGGCCCATCCCTCCTGAAAGGTAATTGGGGGCATAATGGAAGCCCAGCTGACAGTATTACAGCAAAGGCACCCAGTATGTCCACTCACCAGTACACATATACAAAAAAGAAAATGGCCTCTGCCCCCACCTATAACTGGCCTTCATAGCAAAGAACACATGGAAGGGCAACGCACATGAAACAAACAAAGATAAAATTCCCAGTTCAATTTGCCAACCAGTCTGCTCACCAACCAAATTGGCCTGTCTAACAGTTTGCGTCAATACAGGGGTTTAGTTAGCACACATTCGCAAACGCATGTGAAAGCTGCAGGGCCACGTCAAGGCTCCCTGTCACCTGCAGTCCCAACTCTAATGAATTTCAAAGAGTCTCCACAGTGGGAGCACATGCAAGCTAATGGATAGATAGGGGGCAGGTGAGCCTGGAGGTGGCCCATCCCTCCTGAAAGGTAATTGGGGGCATAATGGAAGCCCAGCTGACAGTATTACAGCAAAGGCACCCAGTATGTCCACTCACCAGTACACATATACAAAAAAGAAAATGGCCTCTGCCCCCACCTATAACTGGCCTTCATAGCAAAGAACACATGGAAGGGCAACGCACATGAAACAAACAAAGATAAAATTCCCAGTTCAATTTGCCAACCAGTCTGCTCACCAACCAAATTGGCCTGTCTAACAGTTTGCGTCAATACAGGGGTTTAGTTAGCACACATTCGCAAACGCATGTGAAAGCTGCAGGGCCACGTCAACGTTTTTTGTATATGTGTACTGGTGAGTGGACATACTGGGTGCCTTTGCTGTAATACTGTCAGCTGGGCTTCCATTATGCCCCCAATTACCTTTCAGGAGGGATGGGCCACCTCCAGGCTCACCTGCCCCCTATCTATCCATTAGCTTGCATGTGCTCCCACTGTGGAGACTCTTTGAAATTCATTAGAGTTGGGACTGCAGGTGACAGGGAGCCTTGACGTGGCCCTGCAGCTTTCACATGCGTTTGCGAATGTGTGCTAACTAAACCCCTGTATTGACGCAAACTGTTAGACAGGCCAATTTGGTTGGTGAGCAGACTGGTTGGCAAATTGAACTGGGAATTTTATCTTTGTTTGTTTCATGTGGGACAAACAAGGGAAGGGAGAGGGTTTGTACCTACCAGGTTTAAGATAATGCTGACCAAAAGGCATTGCATAGTCTGGTGTCTGAGCTCTCCTATTTATAGCCCTCCATGCCCTTTACAGTATCCCTCCCAACGCCGGGTGGATGCTGCCCAGGGGGGAGGGCAAGACAAACAAGTCAGTTTCTCAGCATAAAGACAGATCCTGAAAATGTTTTGTCCCTCAGTATATCCAGTAATATCTGGGTGTTGTGAAATTACTATGGAGAGAGGTTCCATGGCTAACACAAATAAGATAGTGATAAGGGACAGTTTTTTACATTTCTTAAGTTACTTCCGGGTTTCTGACCTAGGCCAAAATGATGTCATACATCCCAGGAGTCTTCATGGACATTTTTTTTGTTAATCTGGAGGAGGGGTGAAGCGGCTTCTTAGCACATACTCCTGGCTGCATGCCTGAGCTAAGGGCAGATTTACTTCCAGGAAGTAAATGCTATATGAATCGTCTGCCCTTGTTTAGGATGGCCATGGCTAGAAATGCCAGGGGGTGTTTTTTAAAGTGCTTACAGTAGCATTCTCTGTGTACACCAATGTCCCTTCTACCCTCCTTTCCTCCCCCCCCTCCCCCCCCCCTTTTCCGTTCTACCAGGCATGTTAATTGCTTCCGGTTTTACCCTCTTGTACCTAGAGGCCATGTTAACTCTGTTATTTTGTTTTGAAAAATTCAATAAAATATTTTTGAAAAAAAAAAAAAATATGCATGGAAACATGGTTGGATGGGTAAGTGCTTTGAATAATAAAATTGAATTAACAAGTTTTTTCGTTTGTGGTGCTCAGATTCAGTTGTGTTCCGCTTTAATAGAACCCAAATTTGAAATGAAAAGCTAAAGCTGCAAAACAAGAGCACTGGGCACTTAGCAATTGTCTTGCTGACATGCTATACTTATTCTGAAAAATTATTCATATATTACATTTTTCTCTCACCTTTGTTTTATAAATAGCAACATAAGATCAGTTATAGAATCATAGTACAGTTATGTGTTTTCTGCTCTGTGTCCTACAGTGGGTTACAGTCCCAAATACAGTAATACAGAGATCAAACTGTACATTCCATTGCCAGCCTGGGCCGATTGTGTGCACTATGCTTTAAGATTTTTCTTTAAAGTGTAATTCCAGGCAAAAACGAACTACAGTAATGCTAAACCTGCTGTCTGCCACATTCTAATCTAATCTATCTAAACCTGTAAAGCGAAAATTGCTGTAATTAGCTATTGTGCAGCTGATCTGGTCTGGTCTCCAGCGGTGGAAGCTGTGTGCAGAAGAGGACCGACAACGGCTGTGAAATGGCTGGGAAGTGACGTCACCCATAGAGTTATTAGGGGTCCTGTTGTTGGCTGCCTCTCCTGCACCTCCCCACTGAAGCTGCCACTGACAAACCGGATTGGATGCAGAAAAGGTAAGTATAGTGATTTTTTCTTTACAGGGTTAGATAGATTTAGGTTTAGAATATTTCAGAGAGCAGGTTTAGCGTTATTTAGGTTTTGCTTGAACTTCTACTTTAGGTAAACTCTACCTTTGCAATATTATAGATGCTTGCCATGCTCTTTTTATGCAGACAAATACTAACTTTCATATGATTTATTTGACCACATAGCTGGAATCCCCCTACGTACATAATCAAACTGCAAGTTCCAGTTTTAACACAAATGAAGGCTCAGGCAGCACTCACCAGGTTTGTATAAGAGCTACTTCCTCTTAATAAATCCACACAACAGGTTGTTAACACGTTTTGGATAAAACACTGTCCTTAAAGTGAAAATGGACTTTGTACTAAATAAAAGGTATGCATATATTATACTAATCTGATGAGTGCTGGACCCTCATCTGTCAGACCTAATGAGACTTTAATAGACACTGTATTTCGCATGATTTCACAACATGGATATTGTACTGACAGATTTCTTTCAGAGCCGAACTCCAGATAAACAGTTAAAGTGGACTTCCATTGCAAAATAAAAGTTGTTCTCATCCTCTTCCTCCTCTGAGCCTCTGTTTTAATGGCAGTTTTTTCTTGGGGGGGGGGGGGGGGGTAGGACCTTTTTTGTGTTATATATGTTGCTGGAATTAGGTCACACGTCCCAAGGTGGTGCAGGATCAGTCTATTGCACATGTTCATTATTAAATCCTGTGCGATTCCTGCACGTTTCCTTTTGGTACAATTTTTCAACTCATTAATTTGAATGGGCTGAAAATCACACTGGAATGCAGAAAAAGTAGCGCATATGCTAATTTTAAAAAATACGCCACACAGGAAGGTAGCCCCTACATATCTATTTTACTGTGTATACAAAGAGTTATGTCGCTGGGATATGGTTTAAATGAAAAGTGTGTGTTGCAGCTGCTGACTTGTCAATACTGCGGATCATAATGCCGTTGACTTGGAGCTGGTCCTTAAGCAGCACAGCTAGGCCGCTTACCAGCACCCAGGTTGTGATAGGACCATGAAAGAACAGCCACAGGCCGTCTCCTACTTTCAGCATTTTCTATAGTAGACAAGTGCAAGCACAATATATGATTGGCAACAAGTACTGATCCTCCCTCCCTCAGTGTGGGTCCTGCTTACAGGGTGTTTTAGAATGCAAAAATTAGGTGAAACGTAGTGAAATTAAGACAAAAAAACTGCCTGACCTCACAAATGCAATTCTGGAAGAATGGTCAAACATTCCCATAGACACACCTTGTGGACAGTCTTCCCAGAAGAGTTGAAGCTGTTATAGCTGCAAACGGTGGGCCAACTCAATATTGAACCCTACGGACTAAGATTGGTATGCCACTAAAATTCATGTGCGTTTAAAGGCAAACGTCCCAATACTTTTGGTAGTATAGTGTATGTCTGCAAAGTGAGACAAAATCCTCAGTTGTCTTTTGGTTCAATGCATCTTTTGAAGATTTCTCCTCTACCCCTCTAGTAACAATTTTGAAATGTTGGATGTCCATCAATTTCTGATCTGTAACTATGGTCACTTGTAAAACTATTAGTTACATTTTTTACATTTTAGAGTGGTGTGCTTTGAGGTTGTGCATAATTGTAAAAGGTGCCTTGATTAAAGAAGGTTGAAAAACACTGTTCTAAGTTACCTTATCAATAAGCATTTATGTTTTAAAAAACCTTCTATTTATACATTATTTGGAAAATTATGTATACATGGGAAGTAATATTTGCTCCTTACATTTGCAGATTCTGTTTAAAGAGCAGGAAGCAGTGTTTATTTTTACACTTACACCTTAAAGTTGAACTATAGCATGGACAAGGGTGGGTAGCTGTTGCCATAATGTGCTTAGCATGCTTAACATAATTGTACAATATGGCAGACTCGCCTCTGGTTTGCCCCTCTCTAGCCTTGCTGTCATGCTATCCTTTGTTCTCCCTTACTAATCCATCTGCCCCCACTACTGCCATCCTCTCCACCATGTCTTCCAGCTTAGGCATCATTCATCTTCAGCCATTGGGCGACCACTAATGATAAAACTCCAGTGCATGTGAGGTGAAGTTACACTGTCTCAGCACCTGGCTTCATTTAGGAGTGGGACAGTAGAATACAATGTAATGCACATGCAGCAAAGATAATGTAAACCAGAATCCAATCTCAAATAGAGTTAACTCCTTCACTGCCAATGTAAACCACAATTGCTAAGAAAAAGATGAAATAGTCTTTTGGCATATGAGGCACAAAAAGTCTCTTATGCCAAAAAAGTTCTACCTCCTAGTCCCTTGTTTGAGAGCTCAGGCCTGCTCCTTGTTCGGGTCAGTATTGCCCAATAATTATGATGAGTGGCTTCACAGGCCACTTCATTAATGATAAGCAGTTTGAGGGTAACATAACACAGTTTAGGGCTCTTAAAGCACTGTACAAGATAAGTGACCAAACTTGAAAGCCCTGTTAGGTGCATGATGTACATGTCTGGTGACAAACTGAACACAGGCCCACTTCAGGCCTTAACATTCTTCCCCTGTATGACACCACTGCCAAGCTGAAGGGGAAAAAGAAGTCATGTACACTATAAGCCACACTGTTTGCGGGTGACAGAGGTAAATGCAAAAATAGCCATTTTTGATTTTTAAAAAAAGTATTTCATAACTTGCATTTAACCGAGAGATGAATAAGATATTTTCAAAGTCACAATTCATTCTTTCACTGACAAGTAAACATTTCACATTACTTTTTGCAACTATGGCTTTGTACATAACACAAATTCCTCTAGCGGCAATACAATTAAAAAAATCAAATTAGCAATAGCCATAAATTGCAACACAATAATGGTTGACAAACAGGCCGTGCAGTGTACACGTAGTCATTGTACATGTCTGTGTATTTTCACCATTACCTGTGTTTGAACAAGGCCAAAAGGTTATACCATCTGGGGCTCATTATGAGCATTACTGAAGGTTATTTAAAGGTCATGATCTTCTCATGCCCATAGTATTTGTGCTTTATACTAGAGTTGTATCTTTGTACAACAATTATATTAAACTCAACTGCTGTGGATGATTTTGGCTTCAGACCACCTCCCAATTTTATGAGACAAGAAAGAAGGATTCCATTTAGCACACATTATGTAGATAAAAGACATCCCCTTTTACACAGACCATGAAGAATTAATAGGCAAAAAATTATTGATTTTAACCATTTTTTCCCACTACCTTTCCTTTATGCTTGCTTTTTTTTAAAAAAACAAACCTAATAGGGTTTGTTTTTAAATTTACAGCAAGCATAGTATAACATTTTTTATTACAAAGTTACAAAGGTCTATACATCAGTTGCAAAACTGAGACATCTGAGATTTAGTTCAAAGGAGGGACAGTCCCTTCAAATGGGAACACTTTGAAACAATATGCTGTTCTAACCTTGCTAACACAGCAATTAAAAAAAATGTATTTAAGACTGGTTTAGTTGGGTTGCAACAAGTCAAGAGCCTTTGAAGCTAAATTGTTAAATTAAAAAAATGAGTAGAGAATGCTCACTCAGCTTAGTGAAAAAGATGAAGCTATGTAAAGATTGAATATTCAAGGGGAACGTAAAGTGTATGTAAACTCCAAATTGTATTTTTCAGTATGTTTGAATCTTATCTCACAGTATACAGTTTTCATGAGTAAATCTTTTTTTGTAAATTTCTTGCATCTCTCTTATCTGGAGGTCCTGTCAGTTCCTACGATTTCAGGCTGACAGCACTAAGCCACTGCCTTTTATTTAGCAGCAGCGTTGTCAAATGCAGGAGCCCATGGCAAACTGACTGTTACTACTTAAAAGACGCTTAGCGCTGTCAGCCTAAAACAGGAAACGTTGTTGCTGGCAGGATTTTCAGGTATGAAACTTTGCAACAGATTTGCAAAAAAAAGATTTGCCTTTATTTTCATTATTAGAATGCTGGGAAATGAAAAGATTGGTTTGGGTCCCATTTATTGGAGTTTTGCCCTGGGTCCACTAGCGTCCTAAAACTGTGCTGATTGTGTACTTCATCTAACTGTACTGCTTTAGCCACATTCACATCTAAGCACTTGTTATATACAGTATCTCACAAAAGTGAGTACACCCTTCACACTTTTGTAAATATTTTATTACATCTTTTTATGTGACAACGCTGAAGAAATGACACTTTGCTACAATGTAAAGTAATGAGTGTACAGCTTGTATAACAGTGTAAATTTACTGCCCCCTCAAAATAACTCAACACACAGCCATTATTGACTGACTAAACTGCTGGCAACAAAAGTGAGTACAGCCCTAAGTGACAATGTCCAATTAGCCATTTTCCCTCCCCAGTGTCATGTGACTCTTTAGTGTTACAAGGTCTCAGGTGTGAATGGGGAGCAGGTGTGTTAAATTTGGTGTTATCGCTCTCACTCTCTCATACTGGTCACTTGAAGTTCAACATGGCACCTCATGGCACAAAAATCTGAGGATCTGAAAAAAACAATTGTTGCTCTACATAAAGATGGCCTAGGCTATAAGAACATTGCCAAGACCCTGAAATTGAGCTGCAGTACGGTGGGGAAGACCATACAGTGGTTTAACAGGACAGGTTTCACTCAGAACGAGCCTCGCCATTGTCGACCAAAGGATTTGAGTGCACATGCTCATCATCATATCCAGAGGTTGTTTTTGGTAAATAGACGTATGAGTGCTGCCAGCATTGCTGCAGAGGTTGAAGGGGTGGGAGGTCAGCCTGTCAATGATCAGACCATACTCTACATTTATGCTTTTTGTGCCAGCAACACATCCAGAGCTGGTGTTTATAGCAGGGACAAACTATGAGTTCCAGTATTGGATAGGGCTTGGGAGAGTAACAATACTGTAATCAGATAGATCATGTTGAGGTGGACCCATTATTTGTAAGGCCTTAGTTCTTAGTTCTGTGGATGTGGGGTGCAACAGCCCTGTGTATGTTTTGATTATTTTTAAGAGATTCTGGGGTCTCCAAAAGCATTAATTGAGGTGGCAGGAGAGCAGAAGAGAAGTGCAGTTTCTTAACCGCTTGCCGACCGCCGCACGACTATTTACTGCAGCGGTCAGGACTACGTCGCTAGCCTGTGAGGCTCTAGGGAGCGAGCGCGTGCCGCCGGAGGCGCGCTCCCGCGCGGTCACGGACCCCCCCGCGCATGTG
The DNA here is from genome assembly GCF_965119305.1 of Pelophylax lessonae. NCBI lineage: Eukaryota > Metazoa > Chordata > Amphibia > Anura > Ranidae > Pelophylax > Pelophylax lessonae. The sequence continues at coordinate 107,143,682 of NC_138769.1, forward strand.
CCCAGCGGACCTGATGTCCTCCGGGCACTCGCGATCGTCCGTTCTCCCCTAATGTAAACAAAGCCGCCTGTCATTCTTCCCTGTGTAAGAATGGAGATCAGACGATTGTACTATGTAGGACCGTTGATCTCTGTTCTTACACTAGTAGCCACAGCCAATCACAGTTAGAAACACGCCCCTAGGGACACACTTAACCCCTCCCTCTCCAATAGAGTTAACTCCTTTACTGCCAGTTTTTGCAGTAACAGTGCATATGTATAGCACTGATTACTGCAGTAATGTCACTGGTAACCCCTAAAAGTGTCAAAAATGTCAGTCAAGGGTCCGATCTGTCCGCCGCAATGTCGCAATCCCGCAAAAAAAACCGCAGATCGCCGCCATTACTCGTTAAAAAAAAAAACAACAAAAATGACAAAAATCTTTCCCTTAGTAAACGCAATAACTTTTGCGCAAACCAATCAAAATACGCTTTTTGCTATTTTTTTTTTACCAAACATAGGTAGCATAAAACAAATTGGCCTAAAATGTTAAAAAATTTTGATTTTTAAATTTTTTTAATTGGGAATTTCATATAAAAATTTGAAAAATATTGTTATTTTTGCAAAATTGACGCACTTTTTTTGTTTATAGCGCATGATCAAAAAATCGCACAGGTGATCAAATACCACCAAAAGAAAGCTCTGTTTGTGGGGAAAAAAGGACGTCAAATTCGTTTAGGTACAGCTTCGCAAGACCGCGCAATTGTCCGTTAAAGTCACGCAGTGTCGAATCGCAAAATAGGCCCTGGTCAGGAAGGGGGTAAAATCTTTCGGGGCTTACGTGGTTAAATCATTTTAGTTGCACTCAGAATTTTTCAACACTAGCTGGGACAAATGGAGACAGCAAAATGAAAAAGTAGTTATGCTTTGGTATGCTTTAGGTTTTAGGGTGCATTTCAAAGTGGAACTACATTTCTAGCACTTAATTGGACCATATGTTGGCTATTTTCCCTCAGATATCAGGCTTAAGCAGAAATAAAGAAGCTCTTTCATTTACCTCTTCTTAGAAATCTCTTGGCATACATTTCAGGATGACCTCATTTATAGCCAGGTCACAGGTTCTGCAAATAAATTAAATCAGTGTACAGTCATTTCAGCAGTCTGGGATTCCAGGCAGTACAGTACTCTCTGCTCTGTATGACCATTGTCGCTAGTGGCAATGTCATAGGCTGTGAGAAAACATGTAATCCTGAGCTGTGTACGTAAATGAATCTCTTAAAACATATGTGAATGACGAAAAACCTCTTTGATGTTAACAGCATTAAGCAGATTTTCTCATTCGCTTTGTGTAAAGTGATGATTAGGCACTCAAGGAAATTGCAATCATGCTTCTGCACAAATTAATATTTTTTTTTTTTGACAACTAACAAGCAAGCTGTCATCACCCTTTCCCATAAGGAAAATGCAGGGGCTAATTGCCAGCTCATAAAACCATTTAGTGCCCAAAATCCTTAGCTACATAGAACCTGTCTGAAAAACAATCTGCTTCAGGAACATATAAAAAAAAACAGCTTTCAAAGTGTTTAAATGAAGAAAAAAATTTATAATATAGGAGGTTACGTTTAGGGCATAATGGGCACAATTCACTAAAGTTTATAGCATGCATTATGTGAGTCACGTGATCACTTAACGCATGCGATTACGAAAATAGAAATTCACTATCGCTTGTAATGCGTTTTTTAACGGAAAAACAGTCAGTAAATACCGCATAAAAAGGCATTAAAGTCAATTCACTAAAGAAAATAAATAAATGCATGCGGCAATTAAGTACTGCTCCAAGCTTGCGATAACCCCCCCCCCCCCCCCCCCAGTGATTGTTTTAAAAAAGGCTAATATGCAAGTAATTGGCCATAAAAGGGGTATGGGGGGGGTCTGGGTACTGCCCTGGGGGACATGTATCAATGCAAAACATTTTCTTAAAAACAATTGTTTTTCAGAAGCAGTGATTTTAAAGTGATTGTAAAGTCTTGTTTTTTTTTTTTTTTGTTCTTTTCAAAATAACAAACATGTTATACTTACCTGCTCTGTGCACAGAGTGACCCGAATCCTCCTCTTCTCGAGATCCTTCTTCGGAGCTCCTGGCCCATTTCTCCTGTTGAGTGCCCCCACAGCAAGCAGCTTTCTATGGGGGTACCTGAGCCGAATCACAGCTCTCTGTGTCCATACAGACATGGAGCCACGACCAGCCCCACCCCCTCTCTCTTCTGATTGACTGACTGATTTTGATTGACAGCGGGAGCCAATCGCACCGCGCTGCTGTCCCAGCCAATGAGAAGGAAGTCCCAGGCAGCTGAGACACTCCTACAACATTAGGGGGGCTGAAGGGGGCTGCTGCACACAGAAGGAGGCAGCGAGGACTCCGATGCACAGGGCAGGCAGCTCCGATTGCCACCCACCACCCGCTGAGAGAGAAGGACGGTCAGCTATTGTAAACCCAGCTGACCGTTCTTCTCTCTGGAATGATCACAGAGTTCCTGTGATCCTTCTATATAGGATAACAGGTCTCTATGATAATTTCAACTCCTATATAGTTAGAAACGCTCCCCTAGGTACACATTTAACCCTTTGATCACCCACTGTGTTAACCCTTCTCTGCCAGTGTCATTATTACAGTAACAGTGCATATTTTTAGCACTGATTACTGTCGTAATGTCACTGGTCCCCCCCCAAAAGTGTCAAAAATGTCAGTTAGGGGTCCGATCTGTCCACCGCAATGTCGCAGTCCTGCTAAAAATCGCAGATCATCGTCATTACTAGTAAAAAAAAAAAAACAATAAAATGACATAAATATTTCCTGTAGTTAGTAGACGCGATAACTTTTGCGCAAACCAATCAAAATACGCTTATTGCGATTTTTTTTTTTTTTTTACCAAAAATATGTAGCAGACAACAAATTGGGCTAAAATTGTAAAAAAATTAGATTTTTAAATTTTTTGGGGGGAATGCAGAAGGTGAAAATGATTGTTTTTTTTTTTTTTTCAGAATTGTCGCTCTATTTTTGTTAATAGCGCAAAAAAATAAAAATCGCAGAGGTGATCAAATGCCACCAAAAGAAAGCTCTATTTGTGGGAGAAAAAGGACATCAATTTTATTTTGGCACAGCGTCACACTTGTCTGTTAAAGTAACGCAGTGCCAAATTGCAAAAGATGGCCTGGTCATTAAGGGGACAAATTCTTCCGGTCCAGAACTGGTTAATGTATAGAATGCATTAAGATAAAAAAACCTTCTGCCTTTACAATCCCTTTAATGATGCTTACAGTGCAACAATAAAAATGAAAAATTCCTTTAAATATAGTGCCTGGGGGGTCCCCTTAGTCTGCCTGTAAAGTGCCACATCTGTAGCATATATAAAACATACCACAGCAAAAATGACATGTATAAAGAAAAAAAAAGAGTAAAATCACATTGAAAAGGACTTGCTGTTACATTAATGCACAGCAAAATAATAGTATAGTGTGCAGGGGATCAAATCAATTTACAGCCATTTTAGGAAATTTCCTTCTTTAGATAGTCTCCTCCATGTGATGTGAGGACCTATAGCATCCACATGGCTATAGTTACTTGAATTAAATTGGGTGATTTGCAGTATTTGTATGGGCTGCTTTGGCTTTGCTGACTCCTAGTGAGAAACAAAGGTAATTTATATTTTGCCACAAAGCAGTCAAACCTGAAGTTTCTAGGCAAGGCAAAATTCACAAGTGTTTTATAATTTGTCAGTAACGAATCACACATTCCGCAAAGAATTACCAAGTTCTTGAATCCAAACGTTGAACCAGCACATGCATATTTACGAGTATCTGTGGAGCACTCTGTGCTCCTGCATTGTATAAAACATTATTAACCAGTTGCCGACCACCCGCTGCAGTTTCACTGCGGCAAGGTGGCTCGGCTTCGCGAACCGACGTAACTGTACGTCGGTCGCGTCCCCACGGTGTTCTGATTTGGTTCAGAACTGATCAGTCATCAGGTCCAGGCCAATGATTTTTGGCCTGGACCTGGTGATCAGTTCTGACCAATTGCAAAAAATCCTTTGCCTGTGTAATGTAAACACTGGTACAGGAAATTATGCAATCTTCTCTCCTGGAGCCCTTTTTGGTTCCAGCGTGAGAGAAGAGAGCATCAGACGGTGAGTACACAAGCACTACACTGACACCAATACACATAGGCACACATTTAATCCCCTGATCACCCCCCAGTAAACCTTTCACTCCCTGTCACAGTGTACACTATATACAGTATACAGGTAATTTTCTGATCACTGTATTGGTGTCACTTTTGACTTCAGTTAGTATGAGAGACAGTTAGAGGTGGTCCCAGATAGAGTTAGGGTACCTGCCCTATATCCCCTAATAAAGATTTAACTCCCTGATCACCCCCAGTTAATCCCTTCATTGCCCTGTCACAGTGTCACTAATATAGTGTACAGATCTTTTTTCTGATCACTGTATTAGTGTCACAGGTGACATCAGTTAGCGTAATGTTAGTTAGCATCAATACAGGATAGCGTCAGATTGTCCGCCGCATATTTAGAAATACATTTTAACCCTTTGATTGCTAGTGACATACACACACACACACACACACTAAACACCTCCATTAGTAGTATAGTGTCTGAACAGATCAATATCTTTGATCTGATCAGAACTATACTAGCATCCCCAATAGCTTAGAATAGTGTTCCCAAAATGCAGCATCAGCAGGATCAGCCCCGACATCTGCCAGCATCTGCGCTTAGCCCCTCCGCCCCCCCCCCCAAGAAGTGCAGTATCAGCAGATTACTGTTACTTCCGATACACAGCACACTAAACCGCAGCGTAAGCAGAGTCAGGCCTGATCTCTGCTAGCACTAGCAGTTACATTTTTTGGTAGCGGTTCAAACAGTCCTTGACAACCAGGTGCTTTTTTACCTGTGATTAGGTACCTAAAAATGTATTGGTCAAAATGTCCAAACAGAGGGGTACACTAGTGAAGAGGCCTACACGATGCTGAGCATGACAGATTAGAGCAATGGGGAAGCCTCACTGTCAGAATCAGGCTCAGTATTTGAACCTGTAGAGAGCAGCGGCACCCTGACAGATAGCTCTGATGACAGAGTAGTGGTCCCTGCAAAGGTCAGGCATACCCGACCCCATTTTTCTGTTGCTGAGGTGCAACAACTGAAGGTTTTTTCGTATGCAGCAGAGTGTCGGTACTAGTGCCGCTCAACCTTCTGGTGAACTGGTAAGCACAAGCGGCCTAGTACATCCATGTCATAGTCAAACCAGCACTGCAGTAACACTTGGTGACGTGGTGAGTCCCATAAATCTGGTGCCGTGGCTAGCACAAGTAGTGTCTGGCAGCCACCAATATCTCAAATACAGGCCCGTAGAGCCCATAGTGTCCTTCCTGATGCGCTTGCAAATCCTGATTGGGAGCCCACCGCTTCTGCAGCGCCGTACTTCCTCCATTCACTGGCCAACCTGTAATTCAGGTGGAAACAGCGGATTTTACTCCCCTTGGTTTTTATTAGCTATTTTTCACCAAAGATCTGTACATATCTATTGTGGACCAAAGCAATTTATATGCCAATCAATTAATCGCCGCAAATCCAAATTTGACCTTTGCCAGAGAATTTGCATGGAAAAGTATCACTGTTTATGAATGTAAAACCTTTCTGGGCCTATCCCTCCTCATGGGCATTACTAAAAAGAGTGAGTTGCGGTCATATTGGTCCACTGACCCAATTCATCATATGCCCGTGTTCTCTGCTGCCATGGCCAGGACTAGATACGTGCAAATCTTGCGGTTCATGCACTTCAGGGACAGTTAACTCTGTTGTCCTTGGGGTGACCCTGGATATGACCGGCTCCACAAAATTCGAAAATGTAGAAAATGTAATTTTTTCTCAAAATCTTCTGCCTTTTTTTGTTTATATCCCAAAAAATAAAAAACGCTAAGGTGCACCAAAAGAAAGCTTTATTTATGGGAAAAAAAGGACATAAATTTTGTTTTGGTACAGCATCGCATGACTGAGCAATTACCAGTTAAAGTCACGCAGTGCCAAATTGCAAAAAAAATGGCCTGGTCATTAAGGGGGTAAAACCTTCTGTAAAGTATGTGTAAACCCTCACCTTGTAAAACAACCCTTTCAGTTTAAAATTTTGAACAAAAGACAAAGTATGTATATATATATATATATATATATATATATATATATATATATATATGCAAACTGCTCAGTAAAATTAAAGGAACATATCTCAATGGGGAAAAATCTCATGCTGGATGGACTGGGTAATGCAGTAAAAAAAAAATGATGCAGTAGGCTAGTACGTTTTGCTGAAATGTTATGGCAGCAACTCAAAAGTAGTTTGCATGGCCCCTATGTGCTTGTATACATCCCTGGCAATGTCAGGGCATGCTCCTAATGAAACAACAGATGATGTCCTGGAGTATTTACACCCAGATCTAGATCAGGGCATTACTGAACTCCTGAACAGACTGAGATGCAACCTGGCGGCGGCGGATAGACCGAAACATAATGTCCCTGAGGTCTTCTATTGGATTTAGGTCAGGCGAGCGTGGGGGCCATTTAATGGTATCAATTCCTTTACCCTACAGGAACTGGCTGTATACTCTCACCACATGAAGCCAGGCATTGTCATGCACCAGGAGGAACCCAGGACCCACTGCACCAGTGTAGGTCATGGCAATGGGTCCAAGGATTTCATCCCGATACCTAACGGCAGTCAGAATGTGATTGTCTAGCCTGTAGAGGTCTTTGCATCCCTCCATGGATATGCCTCCCCAGACCATCACTGACCCACCACCAAACTGGTCATCCCGAACGATGTTACAGGCAGCATAACATTCTCTGCGGCTTCTCCAGACCCTTTCTTGTCTGTCACATGTACTCAGGGTGAACTTGCTCTCATCTGTGAAAAGCACAAGGCACCAGGGCAGACCTGTTAATTCTGGTGTTCAATGGCAAACTCCAATCGAGCTCCACAGTGCCAGGCAGTGAGCACAGGGCCCACTAGAGGAGGTTGGGCTCTCAGATAACCCTTATGAAGTCTGTTTCTGATTGTTTGGTCAGAGACATTCACATCAGTGGACTGCTGGAGGTTATTTTGCAGGGCTCATATGGTCCTGCTGATGGGTTAAGAACCTTCTTTGGCTCTCCTAGAGTAAGTGCCTGTCTTCTGGAATATCCTCCATGCTCTTAAGACTGTGCTGGGAGACACAGCATACCTTCTGGCAGTGGCACATATTGATGTGCCATTCTGGAGGAGTTGGGCTGCATGTTCAACCTCTATAGGGGCCAGTTATTGCCTCAAGTTACCAGTAGTGACATTGACCGTAGCCAAATGCAAAACTAGTGAAAAACACTCAGAAAAGAATAGCAGGGTAAAAAAAATTCAGTGGCCTCCGCCTGTAAAACCATTCCTGTTATGGAGGTTGTCTCGTTATTGCCCATCTGGTGCACCGGTTAAATTCATAAACACTAAGTGCCGGTTCACATTTGTGCGATCATAGAGATCGTATGTAATTTGGAGCGCACTGCTCCTAAAATTACATGCGATCTCTGTGCGGTGCAAATTCAGCCATACAGCCATACAATCGTACTAAAAGACGCACAGGACCCTTTTTTGGTCCGCAGCAGAATCGGATCGCATGGTGGTTCACACTTGTGCGATCCGATTCTGTGCGAACTTTCAGATCACACTGCGATATGCGATCCGATCTGGGGGTGTCCTTAACTTTTAATTGACCCCCAGCCTATCACATATGGCAGTGTGAACTGCCAGGGGTGCGGATGCGATGCGGGAACACGCTGTATATTCGCAGTGTTCCCGCATCGCACAAATGCGAATCGGCACTTAAGCAGCTGAAATTGATTAACAGCCCCCTCTGCTATTTAACTGAACAGATTAATATTCCAGAAGTATAATTGACTTGATTCTATACTCTAATTAAAAATGTTCTTTTATTTATTTATATATATATATATATATATATATATATATATATACACACACATTATAAATATCTTTTTTTTTGTCACTTTTTGTTTACATAATCTCTGTTCCAGCTGCATGTGCATAATGAGCTCGGAAAGCTGGAGAAGGAGAAACAGCAGTACACTGGTCTTATTGAATGGCTGTGCAGAGGGAGGGGGGGGGGGGGTTCACGTCACCACAATTCTGATCATTGGAGGAAAGCATGCTTCCCAGCACATCCAGATATCTGACCACCCTTTGCTCTCATGCCTAGTGTGGTTAGTTTTTCATAGGAGAGCAGGGAGACTGGCAGGAACATCAGGGATTTCACATAAAGGAAGCAATACAAGGAAAATTGGATGATTTTTCATACAAGTAAATGGTACAGCAGGCACACATCAGTAATATGAAATGTTGGGTTAACAAATTCTATAAGTCCTGTTTAAATTAAAGAAAAATACTAAATCAAGCTTCTTTCCTAAAGAAGGGTCCTTTCACACAGACAGTCCGCTTGGCGGACCCTGCTTTGCTCAGCGGGGGATCCCCACTGAGCAGGCAGATGACAGGTCCATCTCCGCTCACTGTGCAGAGCAGAGACAGACAGAGTCCTGCTCTCCCCTATGAGGAAATGAGATGAAAATGGACCGCCTGTCCATTTTCACCTGATCTTATCCGATCTAATCTTCCAGGCGGATGGAAAATAGGGTCACCGTTCGTTTGAAAATGGCAGACAGGATTGGATCAGATAGTGCTGGGTGTCAGTGGACATGTCACCGCTGACATCCGCCGATCCATAGAGGGGAATCGAGGGTTCGATCAGGTCCGCCTGAAAAACTTACAGGTGGACCTGATCAGACCGCCCATGTGAAAGGACCCCTACTTTTAAAATGAGGTCTTTAATTGTCTCAGAGCAAACAATCAGTTTCAAATTTTCACTGGAAAATTACAGTTGGAGAATCAAAGCTTGATTAGTTGATCCTGGAGCAATAGAAACAGCTGTTAGCAATAACACTTTGATAAATGAGAACAAGTTTATCCTATGGTCTGAGCTTGAGTCAAAAAGGTACTAGGTTTGCAGTGGTAGCATTCCTCACATTTTATATCCCACATTCCTCTGAAAAAGGCATTAACATACATAAATGTTGGCTAACGATCTCTATATGCCAAGGCCACTTTTTAGTCCCAGTCTGGCGCTATCCTTCAGCCATCCTATGTATAGTTGATCAATTTTGTTTTGTTCCTTTTGTAACTTGTTTTACATAGTAAGTAATCTTTTACGTAATGTTTCATCCCACAGGGTGATTAGGATGTAGTAGGGAACACAAGCAACTATTAACCCAGGGCAGTCCCACCACTGATATCATGAGGTTGGTGTATATCAATCAGTACACAGTATTGGCAGGTACACTACATTGCGTAAAAGAAAAACAGAAAGTTCAGGAAATGATAACATCGGCTGGCTATGAATTGTTCCTCATCACATGAGATAAATAAACTGGAACCTGACTGAACACAGCTGGTGTCTCTCAGTATCAGAAATGAGTTAATCACATGCGTTTTCTTCTAGTGAATCAATGTACTAGTTATGGCCCTGGATGTTAATAATTTAAAAAGTAATATTTTAAAAATGTATGGTAAATTTATGTCTGCTGGGTATTTTCAGAGCTATAACCCATTTTTGGAAATAAATTCCAAGTTTTGAGAGCCATGTAGCAACCAACAATGATCCAAGGAATGGGCAGGCAGGACAAAACTAAGCCTCATAATGTACAAACTCTGCTAACATTTTTTTTTTTTTTTTTCTCTTTTGGAAATATGTAGCAAAATTCAATAAGTGAAGTTGTTTAGGGGATACTAACAGAAGTTGATATTCTCACTATAGTTCAAGAAACATAAAGCCATTACTAGTCTCTCTTGATTGTTGGTAGTGATGAGCTGAACACCCCCCTGTTTGGTTCGCACAGAACATCTCGAACAGGGGAAATGTTCTAGCGAACATGCGACCTCCATTAAAGTCTATAAGACAAGAACATGAAAAATCAAAAGCCCTAATTTTAAAGGCTTAAATGCAAGTTATTGGCCCAAAAAAGTGTATTGGGACCTGGGTACTGCCCTGGAGGACATGATTTAATGCAAAAGATTTTTTTTAAAACAATCGTTTTTATAGTAACAGTGATTTTAATGATGTTAAAAGTGAAAAAATAAAAATGAAGAATTCCTTTAACTATCGTGCCGGGGGGGGGGGGGGCTTAATGTGCCTGTAAAGTGGTGCATTTGTGCAATGTATGTAGCCTGCTGCAGCAATACTGACATTTCTAAAGGAAAAAATATCATTTAAATTTGCTCGTAGCTGTAATGTATTGTCGGCTCCCGGCAATACAGATAAAAAATAAAAAAAAAATTCAAAAATAAAAAAAATGGCGTGAGGTTCCCCCTAAAATCCATACCAAAACCTTATCCAAGCATACAGCCTGGCTGGCCAGGATGGGGGTGAGGGCGAGCGAGCGCCCCCTCCTGAACCATACTAGGCCACATGTCCTCAACGGGGGGGTGGGTGCTCCCGCCCCCGCCACCCCAATGCACCTTGCCCCCATGCTGATGGGGACAGGAGTCTCTTCCCCACAAACCATAGGCTGTGGTTGTTGGAGTCTGCGGGGCGGAGGTTTATCAGAATCTGGAAGCCCCCTTTAACAAGGGGGCCCCGAGATCCCGGCCCCCCCATGTAAATGGATATCGGGTACATCGTACCCCTACCAATTCACCAAAAATAAATAAAGACAAAAGCCAGTTTTGGACAAGTCCTTTATTAAAAAATAAAAATAAAAAAATAGTGTCTCCCGATGATCAGTCGCCCGCCCGCAACCGAAAAAGAAAAAGAAAAAAAAAGCTCCTGCTTCTCAAGATGCCTCCTGCGCTAATGAGCTGTTTGAGTTTGACAGCTCTTTTATAGGCATCTTATTTCACGAGCGCCCCATAATCCACTGCTCAGGTACAGTGAATAAATTACATGACGTCATGTAATTTATTCGCTGCACCTGAGCAGTGCATTATGGGGCGCTCGTGACGTCAGATCCCTATAAAAGCGCTGTCAAACTCAAACAGCAAATTAGTGTGGGAGGCGATTTAAGAAGCAGGAGCTTCTTTTTTTTTTCCTTCTATTTTTCGGTTGTGGGCGGGCGAACGGGCGACGTGATCATCGGGGGACACAATTTTTTTATTTTTATTTTTTAATAAAGGACTTGTCAAAAACTGGCTTTTATCTTTATTTTTTGTACACTTTTTTGGTGAATTGGTAGGGGCACAATGTACCCAATATCCATTCACATAGGGGGTTCCTGGATCTGGGGGCCCCCTTATTAAAGGGGGCTTCCAGATTCCGATAAGCCCTCCCCCCCACAGACCCCCACAACCACAGCACACAGTTTGTCAGGAAGAGACCCCTGTCCCCATCAACATGAGGGCAAGGTGCTTTGAGGTGGGGGGGCAAAGCACCCACCCCCCATATTGAGGGCATGTGGCCTGGTATGGTTCAGGAGGGGGGGCGTTTGCCTCCACCCCCATCCTGGCCAGCCAGGCTGTGTGCTTGGATAAGGGTCTGGTATGGATTTTAGGGGGAACCACATGCCGTTTTTTTTTTTTTAATTTTGGCATGGCATTCCCCTTAAAATCCATACCAGACCCTAGGGGCCTGGTATGGACTGTGGGGGGACCCCACGCCATTTTTTTCAGCAATACTGAAATAAACTGATATAAGCTGAAGTGCCTATATATATATATATATATATATATATATATATATATATATATATATATATATATATATATATATATATCTTTGTAGTATACACTGCACTGCACTGCATCTGATCTCAATAAACTGTAAAAAGCTAAAATCTCTCTCTCTGCCAGCAATGTATTATTAACTATACTACTTTATCTGTTAAACTCACTACACTCTCCCTGAAGGAATTCCACTGATAAATCACCTGCTTGCCAAGGGATTTGAACCCACAACCTCTCAATTACAAGCCTGGTATTCTACCACCTACGCCACCATCAAGCCTGCTTAGGCTGAACACACTCTCCCTGCCTAACTAACTAACTTTTGCCCAGCAAGTGATTTATAAGTGAAATTCCTTCAGGGAGAGTGTAGTGAGTTTACCAGCTGCCCCTGAGCCATGATTGGCTAAACGCACCTGCCTTTGGCCAATCATGGCACAGATGATTTGATTGGCCAAAGCAAGAGGGCAGAGTCCATGCTTTGGCCAATAACATAATGCACTGACAGTGTGCAGTACATTATAGATGCAGGAACTTGAAGGTCCTGCGAAGAAGCCCATTTGTTCACCATTCGGCGAGCAGGCAAACGGGCTGTGTTCGAGTTGTACAGGCCATCCCTAATTGTTGACCTGTACAATGGGAAAACTGTAAGGGCCCATTCAGACCATAAGATTGTGAAAGGCATCTGAAAACACTTAGGCTCTGTTCACATCTAGGAGTCCAATATTGCGGGTGTAATCGCTGTAAAATCGCGCAAACAGAATCGCGGGACGCCTGTTGCCCAAAAGAAGTTCCAGAACTTCTTTTGGTCGCCAGGTTTCCCACGATTCTGTTTGCGCAATTTTACCGTAATTTGTCAGGCGACAACTGCAGCAAAATCACGCCTTAAACAGGGTGCCATTGAAAGTGACGCGGATTGCAAGCGCATGATTCGGAATCACTTGCAGGAATTGCGGCAATTCCGCCTGTGATCCCTGGACACCTAGATGTCAACGAAGTCTTACAGTAGCAGTTAATTCACCCACCCACATTGCAGCAGAACACAAATCATGGTGCCTTGTGGTGTGCTGGATCAAAAACGGTCATGTGTGTTTCTGGGGGCACCGTAGTGCACTGGCAGCCCATTCAAAATGAACTGGCACACCGTTAGTGTGTTAATACAGACTAATGATTTTGAGTCAATGTTGTTTTAGTCTTTTAAGCTTTTACAGTTTTAAATTGTTGCTTTATAGCTGCGTTCTTTTTACCATATGCCTATAATTTTTTTTCTTACAAATAAATATTTAATACATGACAAGGGATTCCTAGAGTACTGTCGGTTACCCAAAGAGACAGCACAGCAGTAGCTGCTTGCTTCTTGAATGACTTGGTCTATTTATTCTTAGCTGAGATGAGCTAACATGAATGAATTACTGTAATAAGTCATCTTTACTGTATGAGTCATTAAAAAAAATCAACTTGAGCTACTAAAGTCTGTAGACAACAGGCTTTAAAGAGTTAATTCACCTTTATTGGTCATTTTGAAAAAAATCTCCATGTATCCTTGCACCTTTTGCGCAATATATAATACTTATCTGCTGTTCAAATAGTTGCCCTGTCTCCCTCCATACATATAGGCCATACCCAGCCTGTCCGAAAAAACTCTTAGTAACTGACCTCCGTTTGTTTCGCCTTTACCGGACAATGTCAGTGCACCCCCAGCGGCCACTTTAGCTCTTTCAAACAGTGTGCTCTCTCTGTAGTAGCAGTGGCTGAGAGGATACTCTACATATGCACGGTGTTAAAACAAGCCAGAGTGGCCTCTGCGGGCGCATTACTAACATCTGGCTCGTCCTGCCATTAAGGCGGCTCACAGAAGAAGCTATTTGAACAGTGGAGCAGTTGTCTGCTGAAATTAATGAGGGAAATTTTGCAAAATGACCATTAAAATGTAACTAAAGGCAAAACTTTTTTTAGTTTTGGATACAGTGGAGACAGATTACCACACCTGTCAGGTTTTTATTGCTGTCTGTGCCACCATAAGTGAGATTCACCCTTTTTATTTGTTTTGTTTAACATTATCATCGGAAGTGAATGTTAGGCCTGTTTCACATGGGCTTCAGCTTGTATGAAAGCAAGCTTTCTTGAAGCTTTTAGAGTACCACTAAACTCAAGTCCTTGGATTCTAATGGGATTGCTAATTGCCACTTTATTAGCTTTACAAGCTGCTAGCAAGCTTTACATGGCTTTCAACAAGCTACAATAAATATGCTAGCAACTCCTATTAGGATCTGTGTTCAGTATTAACAAACTGGAGCTGAACACAGGGTGGTTGCAAAGATTTTTGTCTACTTAGGCGAAGGTGATCTGGCTGCTGTGCATTTTGTAAAGAAGTGCATGCACAACTGTTGATGAATAGGCTGAAATTGCACAGAAGATATGTGAATCACACAGGAATCACACAGGAACGTGCAGCGTGTTCGTGTTTGATTCATGGTGTGAACTGACCCTTAGTTCTGGAGCCCACTGCTAAAAAATGTTCCGGCACTTGGCTCTACTAACCTGCCTGGTGGGGGGTGAATACTGGTGTGGGTGCCTGGGCTATTCCCTGAATCTCTAGTGAGGATTCTGGGATCTCAGACACCATGATTGTTCCCACTGTAGCAGCCAGCATCTCTTTGAAGATTTGGGGGGGGGAGGCAAGATTTTTCAAAGAAAAAAACTTGCAGTGATTGAGGGGGATAGGAGGATAATGTATGTGCTAATGGGTGCTTTGGGAGGGGAGAGAAGGAGGGTTGGACATAAAAAATCCAACCCCCCAGCACAATACTCTTCCCTCCCAAAGTGCCCCCTAGCACATACAGTATCCTCTCATCCCCCCAATCACTGCAAGTATTCTCCTCGTCTTTGCAAACTGGCCACCCTTCCCTGTGTCCCCTCCCCTGCAAGTCTCATGTATATTACAATCAGTACAGAGATCAGTAAGGGACATGGAGAAATTGTTCCTGGAGTACTTGCTCCTGGACTGGGCTCCGAGGAACTTGTTCCTGAAGAACTTGTTCCTGGACTGGGCTCCGAGGTTAAGATACTGGGTTCAGCTCCTTGGGATTGGATTTTTCAACGTCCACCCCTCCTGGTGCCTTCAGGTGGCTGCCTAACCACTTCACACCCACACTATAGCTGAATGACGACTACAGCGCGGGCCTAAAATTCCGGGAGGATGTACCTGGATGTCCTCCTGTTCTTGCGCTTCCAGCGTGCCCCCTGAGACTCACGGGCGGTGTGCTCTTGGATCGCCGAGTCCTTGGGACTCGGTTGATCACAGATCGAAGTAAAGGGCTGATCCTGGCCCTTTACCACGTGATCAGCTGTAAGTCAATGACAGCTGATCACGTGATGTAAACAGAAGGCCATCATCAGTTTTTTTTCCTCACGCTAACAGCGTGAGATAAAAAATAAATAAAGCCGATCACCGGCTTTATTAAGAGGTACATCTGTCCCACACTGTCCCCACCAGTGCTGCTAACCAGTGCCCACCAGTGCCACCTACCTGTGCCCATTAGTACTGCTAATCAGTGCCCATCGGTGCTGCCTATCAGTGCCCTTTAGTGCTGCCTATCAGTGCCCATCAATGCCACCTATCAGTGCAGCCTCATCAGTGCTTCCTGATTAGTTCCCACCAGTGCCGCCTCATCAGTGCCCATCAGTACCAGCTGTTAGTGCCCATCAGTGCCACCTCATCAGTGCCTATCAATGCCCATCAGTGCAGCCTATCAGTGCTCATCAGTGCACATAAATGAAGAGAAAAATTACCTGTTTTAAAAATTGTATAAGGGCTCTTTCACACAGGGCGGACTGCTTTGCGATACGCTCCGGCACTTTTTTTTAATTTTTTACGGAGCGGATGACACTTGTGTCATCCGCTCCGTATGTCCGCATATCATTCCATCCTTTTGCGGATGATATACGGACATCCGATTTTGCATCCTTTCCGTTTTTTCAACGGAACAAAAATAGGGTTCTGTTCCATTCCAAAAAACGGAACAGAACTGAAAGGAAGAAAATCAGATGTCAGCGGATAGTCATCCACTGACATCCGCAATGCCATTGACATACATACATTATGTCCGTAAATCGTCCGCAAAAAAATAGGATGATTTACAGACATGCGGAACGCCCGTGTGAAAGGGCCCTAACAAACTATAAACATTTTTTTTTTTTTCAAAATGTTCTATCTTTTTTGTTTGATTAGCAAAAAATAAAAGTGGTGATTAAATACCACCAAAAGAAAGCTCTATTTGTGTGTGAAAAATTATAAAAATGTAATATGGGTACAGTGTAGCATGACCTTGCAATTTTCATTCAAAGTGCGACAGTGCTGAAAGCTGAAAATTGGCCTGGGGAGGAAGGGGGTACATGTGCCCAGTAAACAAGTGGTTAAACTGCCTATAGTTTGCGCTGGCCCTGGCTGAATAGTACTTTAAAAGCATCAATAAAGCTTGCTGAAAGCTTTGCAAATGCTTTATCATAGCTTGCTGTTCATACGGCTCTGAAACAAGCAGAAGCCTGTGTGAAATGGGCCTAAAAGAAAATGCCAAATTTTGGGTTGACATCAGAAAAGTAAAAGAGGGGAAATGCAGACATTAGATCTGGTGACCTTGGTGACATCCTAGGATTCCTTCAATTTCCACTCTCTTTCTGTTTTGGCTAGGAAGTAACAGGAATTCTTCCCTCTGGGACACAGATGGCAAAAAAAACTGACAGGGGTATAACTAGAGATGTACCGATATTTCGGCAGCCGAAACATATTGGGTGAAAATGGTGTTATCAGCGATTTGCTGATAAGAGAAAAAGGTGCCAATAATGGCCCTGAAAATGCACGCGACTTTACTGTGATTTACATTGATTTTACTGTGAATTTGCCGTGATTTTACTATGCTTATGGTGTGTTTTTCATGCGTTATGTGACTCAAAAACCGAATCATGCTTGGTTTGGCCCCTTAGTTCCAGTGAAGGGAACTCTTAAGCAGCGTTGGTCATGTCACTTAAAAAAGTAATTCGTTATAGTTACTAGTTACTTCTCACAAAAAGTAACTGAGTTACATAAGTAAAAAAGTAACTAATTACCAGGGAAAGTAACTATTTCGTTACTTTAAAAAAATAATCAAATATGTCAAATAACCTGTATGCCCCTTGTATGTGTGGTATTTACTGAGTGGTACCTGCGTGGTATTTGCTGAGAGGTACCTGTGTGATACACTGGTACCGTACCTGAGTGGTATTTGCTGAGTGGTACCTGCTTAGCATTTGCTGAGTGGTACCGGCTGCATGGTACCCTGGTACGGTACCTGAGTGGTATTTGCTGAGTAGCACTGGTGGTACCTGAGTGGTATTTGCTTAGTGGTACTGGCTGGCTGCGTGGTACACTGGTACCTGAGTGGTATTTGCTGAGTGGTACCTGAGTGGTATTTGCTGAGAGTGGCACTGTGGTACCTGCATGGTACACTGGTACCTGAGTGGTATTTGCTGAGTGGCACTGGTGGCACTGGTACCTGATTGGTATTTACCAAGTGTTTCTGGCTGCGTGGTACACTGGCAGTGGGTACCTGAGTGGTATTTGCTGAGTGGTATACCTTAGTGGGTATTTGCTGAGTGGTACCTTAGTGGGTATTTGCTGAGTGGTACCGGCTGGCTGCTGGTGGTGGCTGCTGGTGGTGTGGCACACTGGTGGTGGGGGTCTGAGTCCTGAGTCCTCCTGACTAGTCTGCACACACTGCTGTGATCATTAGGAACCACTTTTAAATTTTCATAGACCCCGCCGCATTTTCCTGGAGCCGAGATCATTTGGGACACCGCACCTGCTGTTGAATGACGCGGGCCCGCAGGGAAGTCTAGGGGTTGGAGCCGGGATGATTTAATTTAGTGGCTGGGCATGCACAGTGGGACGCGCGGCGACAGCTGATGAATGACATGGTGTAACGTTAAAAAACGCTACCCCGTGAAAATTCCCTAACCTTCGCAGCTGTGAGCATGTGCACTGGGAAGCGGCCCAGCTGATAAATGACGTTCCGCAACCGGAAGTGACAAGGGTAGGACATTTTCACATAGTAGGGCTTTTTAACGTTACACCGGTGTTCTATCAGAAAACCTTACCCCGTCACAAATACCTACCCTCGTCACTTCTGGGGCTATATATATATATATATATATATATATATATATATATATAAAATCAGGAGAACAGCCCTCCATTTTTTTTAATTTTTCCATTTATATTACTAACATATATATATATATATATATATATATATATATATATATATGTATGTGTATAAATATATATATATATATATATATATATATATATATATATATGGTTCTCCTGATCACATTTAAAAAAAATACATATATATATATATATATATATATATATATATATATATATATATATATATATATAAATATATATACATATATATATATATATTTTTTTTTTTAATCCTTTCATTTAGATTAAAGGGATGTATTGGGATGTATAGGCATTGCACACACAGTGGAAGTGACGAGGGTAGGGAATTTTTCTGAGAGGAGAGGATGACTTACACTACTGCATTCTAGTGGCAGTAGATGTAATTGCGGAAACGCGGCCCAAGTAGTTGGAATGGCGTTACCAGGAGGGGAACAGTAATCAGTTAATTACTCGTTACCCTTTAAAGTAACTGCGTTAAGTAACGCCATTTACTTTAACTCAGTTACTACCATCACTGCTCTTAAGGCATCAGCATACCAAGACATTTTGGACAATTTTAACTCCCAACTTTGTGAGAACAGTTTGGGGATGGCCCCTTCCTGTTCCAACTTGACTGTGCACCAGTACACAAAGCAAGGTACATAAAGTGAGGCTTGTAGGAGAGAATAGACGAAAGGGCGGCATGACTAGGGGTGGAACAGGGGAACAGGGTCAAGGAAGGGAAAGCTAGGTCAGTGTAGTGTGAAGAGGAGTAGACCTTACCTGATTGGAGGCAGAGGCTGTATGGGAAGGGTTCAGATGTGTAGGGGCCTGCGTAGGTAGGTCCTTTCAGTCAATCTGAAGAATTTCAGGAGAAGAGGTGACTTCCCTCCCTCCCGTCCTTGGGTTAGCAGTTATTGAAGTATGTGGGTGGTGGTCATGTTTTTCTTTTGTTTGGTGTCAGGAACGTGGATGAATTTAAAAAAACAAAACAAAAAAAAAAAACGAGAAAAATGGAACGAATCAATTACTAAATAAAAAAAAATAAAAAAAATAAAAATATATAAATGTTTTTTTTTATTTTATTCATTTATTTATTTGTTTGATTTGTTTGTTTAAATGATGACGTTTTTACACACTTTGTCACAGCAGCGGCGGGTCAAGGGGGTCTTTGGGGGATCAGTGAGCAAGTAAATTGTTAAAAGAATTGTGGGGCCCATCTAAGGTATGGTGCTTTCATTTGGTTAGTGGTGGTCCTCCCAGGAGCTAGGTCTCCTGGGGGGAAAAATGGAAGTATGTGTGGTGTCATAACGTCTTCGAGCCAATTGGGGCGCGGCTGAGGACATGGACAATTACAGTTAAAATCGTGTCTAAGGACACCCATGTCACGCAGTCCGTGTTGTTATTTTGTAGTATTAAGGAACCAGGTTGACGAATCCTTTAGTCAAGACATGGATGAGCGAGTTTGGGGTGGAGGAACTTGACTGGCCTGCACAGAGTCCTAACCTCAACCCGATAGAACACCTTACACCTTGGGGATGAATTAGAGCAGAGACTGCAAGCCAGGTCTTCTTATCCAACATTAGTGCCTGACCTCTCCAATGTACAGTACTTCTGAAAGAATGGTGAAACATTCCCATAGACACACTCCTAAACCTTGTGGACAGCCTTCTCCGAAGAGTTGAAGCTGTTATCGCTACAACAGCTGGGCAAATTCAATATTGAACCCTACGAACTAAGACTGGGATGACATTAAAGTTCATGTGCGTGTAAAGGCAGGCATCCCAATACTTTTGACAATATTGTATATGTCATGATACAAGGTATGGAGCTTTTATAAAATGTTGTCATTTTGCAGGTGTCTTTAGGGCAGCATATTGTCTAAATACATCCCTGCTGAAAACCAAACCTGACCACTTGATACACAAAACCTATAGACCCAATATTGCTATGCCTCATCCTTCAGTACATTTTACAAAGCAAAGTGACATATGAACACCACTTTAGGGTAAACCCCAGCATAATGACAGGGAATGCAATCATTATTTTAGGATTTATCTGTTGTGGTCTGAACTCGTTTTTTTGCCAGCCTTACAGATCGCAGTAAAGCACATTTTGCTGAAAGCACAGCTTTACACTTTGACTGGCTGTATTTTTATTATGAAAGCCAGATGCAAGCTAGCCAGTGGGTTCGAGTTCACCTTCTGACCTGGTGAATTGTGCCTTGGAAGGTTCTATGAGACTGCACTACAATCAGACAGGTATTTGGAGTGTGTACAACCCCAGCACAAACACGACTGTTCCAGCAATTCCACTGTGAGAACCTGAGACGAGGGGGCTTTCTTCATGGAAGTCTTCCATTCTTACCACATCATTATCAGGCTAGAATAAACAGTATTAGACATCAGAATCCTGCGATTGCACTAAAAACAATTGCTGCTTATAGAAAACAGCTTCCAACTATGCCTTGTATAAAGGTATGGTAATTCTTTTGCAACCAATTATCTCTACCCCACTTTCCCTAAACCTAAAATAGCTTACAGTATATGGGTCTTATCATATAAAGCTCCAAACGTATTGAATGAAAATGCTATAGGTAGGAAATGGTTAGATCCTTTAAATATATTGATCCTGCGAGCTACTATCTATGAAATTAAGTGAATTTAAGCCAACAGCATTGTTCACAAGCCCACTCATGTGCTAACTAAATCAATACACAATAAATGCTGCACTATGTGAATGCTAAATGATTGTACAATCAGACTATAACAATATTAAAATAATATTAAAAAGTGCATAAAATTGTCCGACATTGAAGTGATATATTGTCCAACATAAACGTGCAATCACCAAATAACAACGAAAGAGTCCATGCAAATGATTGCTTGCAACAAAAATATAAAGCAAAAAATCAAAAAATCATGAAAAACACACAGTGCTTGATCCGCTGTGCAATTTCTGCCACCTCAATGTGCTCTCCCCCACCAGGAGTATTGTCACCCGGGGTAATGCGATCACCACGATTAAGCGTGATCCAAACCAGCTTTTAAGCTACATCCAACTTCTCCAACCTCCTTTTAGGCTCCTCTCATTATGGATTGTAGTATCCTGATATAATAAATGAAAGATAAGAAAAGCCAATAGTGCTTATACCCTTTTTAAATTAAAAATAAAATCACAGGGTACTCACCCTTTACAGGTGCTTGCAACGCACCAAACCAACGCAAGTGTTCACAATCCAAAGATACATCGTTTTTTGGACAATCCAGTGTAAACAGCAGCCTCACGAACAGACCTAGCCTCCAGCTCCACGCTGGTTCCTAGGTGTCGTCATCGTCCTGGCCCCTCCCCCTACATGTATCGACACAGGGTCACGTGTCTTCCTCAGGTTAGAGGAACATGTAATGTATATTAGTAAAGGTTATGAGAAACACTATTTGTCTGTGTATTTCAGGGATGTACATGAAAAAGACCACAAGGGATTGCAATTTTGGGGTCTTGAAGCCCTCAAGAAACAACGCAGGGAATGCCATTTCATCCAAGGACTCAGTAAAAGGGAAACATGGTGGATATATGAGCCGGGGTCTTTGGCGCCTGGGGGGTTAAACAAAGATTTTAATAATGGGTAAGGGGATCTAGAATGTGTATAGTTTGCGTATACTATTTATATGAGTAGGTAAGGGGCCAGGATGGTGACGACACCTAGGAACCAACGTGGAGCTGGAGGCTAGGTCTGTTTGTGAGGCTGTTGTTTACACTGTATTGTCCCAAAAACTATGTATCTTTGGATTGTGATTGTTTGTGTTAGTTTGGTGCGCTGCAAGCACCTGTAAAGGGTTAGTACCCTATTTTTTTTTTTAATAAATTCAATTTTAAAAAGGGTATAAGCACTATCGGCTTTTCTTATCTTTCATTCAATATATTGGGATACTACAAACCGTAATGAGAGGAGCCTAGAAGGAGGTTGGAGGATTTGGATATAGCCAATAGTGGGCTAAAAGGCTGATTTGGACCATGCTTATTTGCAGGGATCACATTACCCCAGGTGAGAATATTCCTGGTGGGGGGAACACATTGAGGTGGCACACTATTATTTTTTTGCACTGAGAAGGAATTGCACGGCGGATCAAGCACTGTGTGTTTTTCTTGATTTTTTTATTTTTGCTTTATATTTTTGTTGCAAGAAATCATTTGCATGGACTTGTGTTATACAGTGATTGCACGTTTATGTTGGACAATTTTTTCACTATTTGTTGGACAATTTTTCACTATATTTATGCACTTCTTAATATTGTTATATTCTGATTGTACAGGTTAGATCCTTTATCAGATTTTTATTGCTGCTCTCTATTTGTCCTGGTGACCATTGTTACAGAACAGAAATTAATGGGACTTCCAACATTTTAAAATTGTTACCAGCGGGGTAGAGGAGAAATCTTCCAAAAGGTGAATCTAACCAAATGACAACTGAGGCTTTTGTCTCACTTTGCAGACATACACTATATTACCTGATGTGAATGTACAATGTATATGTAAAGCGCTGCGGATCCCCGCTGAGGAAGTCCACGCCCACCAGGACGTAACGCGTATGGGGGATGGTCACATGATCCACGGCCGTCATTCCAGGAAGCAACACAGCACAGCACGCTGCACGCTCTGCATCTCTTTATGTTTTTACTCTTTGGATACAATGTAAGTGTCAGAGGCGGCCGGCCCATAGGGGGCGCAGGGGCGCCGCCCCCCCCCCCCAAAAAAAAGAAAAAGAAAAAAAAGGGGCGCCCGTCTCATTGGTGCCTATGGGGGTGGGGTTTTCCACCCGCAGAGGCGCCGATAGACGGCCTTCTGGGGCGTAACTGTAGCGCAGAACTCTGCGCTACACCACCCCCTTTTGTGATGTCTTGGATCATGATTGGTCCAGACTCCAGCCTGGACCAATCATGATTCAGGACATCCATGGTGACCTCGTTGGGGGCGGTGCCGGTGCATGCATCAGTCACTCACCGTCACCGCCCGGTCACTTTCCCACCGCAGCCCGCCGCGGAAGAGGAGTCGCGAGGAGAGGAGAAGCCGCCGCCGGGAGCCGAGCAGAAGAGGACGGACGTCGGAGTCGCGAGGAGGGGAGAAGCCGCCGCCGGGAGCCGAGCCGTCGCCAGGTAAGTGCCTATTCCATCACCTGTGCCATGCCTATTCCACCACCTGCGCCATGCCTGTACCATCTGTGCCATGCCTATTCCACCACCTGCGCCATGCCTGTACCATCTGTGCCATGCCTATTCCACCACCTGCGCCATGCCTGTACCATCTGTGCCATGCCTATTCCACCACCTGCGCCATGCCTGTACCATCTGTGCCATGCCTATTCCACCACCTGCGCCATGCCTGTACCATCTGTGCCATGCCTATTCCATCACCTGTGCCATGCCTATTCCACCACCTGCACCATGCCTGTACCATCTGTGCCATGCCTATTCCACCACCTGCGCCATGCCTGTACCATCTGTGCCATGCCTATTCCACCACCTGCGCCATGCCTGTACCATCTGTGCCATGCCTATTCCATCACCTGTGCTATGCCTATACCATCATCTGTGCCATGCCTATTCCACCACCTGCGCCATGCCTGTACCATCTGTGCCATGCCTATTCCACCACCTGCGCCATGCCTGTACCATCTGTGCCATGCCTATTCCATCACCTGTGCCATGCCTATTCCACCACCTGCGCCATGCCTGTACCATCTGTGCCATGCCTATTCCACCACCTGCGCCATGCCTGTACCATCTGTGCCATGCCTATTCCATCACCTGTGCCATGCCTATACCATCTGTGCCATGCCTATTCCACCACCTGTGCCATGCCTATACCATCTGTGCCATGCCTATTCCACCACCTGCGCCATGCCTATACCATCATCTGTGCCATGCCTATTCCATCACCTGTGCCATGCCTATACCATCTGTGCCATGCCTATTCCATCACCTGTGCCATGACCTTACCATCACCTGTGCCATGCCTGTACCATCTGTACCATGCCTATACCATCTGTGCCATGCCTATTCCATCACCTGTGCCATGCCTATAACATCTGTGCGATGCCTATTCCATCACCTGTGCCATGCCTGTACCATCTGTGCCCTGCCTATACCATCACCTGTGCCATGCCTGTACCATCACCTGTGCCATGCCTGTACCATTTGTGCCATGCCTATTCCATCACCTGTGCCATGCCTATACCATCTGTGCCATGCCTATTCCATCACCTGTGCCATGCCTGTACCATCACCTGTGCAATGCCTGTACCATCACCTGTGCAATGCCTATTCCATCACCTGTGCCATGCCTATACCATCACCTGTGCAATGCCTGTACCATCACCTGTGCAATGCCTATTCCATCACCTGTGCCATGCCTGTACCATCACCTGTGCCATGCCTGTACCATCTGTGCCATGCCTATTCCATCACCTGTGCCATGCCTATACCATCTGTGCCATGCCTATTCCATCACCTGTGCCATGCCTGTACCATCACCTGTGCAATGCCTGTACCATCACCTGTGCAATGCCTTTTCCATCACCTGTGCCATGCCTATACCATCACCTGTGCCATGCCTATACCATCTGTGCCATGCCTATTCCATCACCTGTGCCATGCCTGTACCATCTGTGCCATGCCTATACCATCACATGTGCCATGCCTGTACCATGACCTCAAAGTCATGCAATTTTTTTACTGCGTTTTTTGCCACAAAGCAATACCTATTACATTTTTGTTTTTGCGCCCCCCCCCCCCAAAAAATTTTGAGCACCAGCCGCCACTGGTAAGTGTATTTCCTTTGTTTCTGGCGATTAAAACTGGCAATATATACAGAGAGCACTAGATCCCTTTGGTCTTTCTTTGCATGTATCGGGGGATTTATCCTGGAGTATCGGGTATTATAATCATACATTTGCTGGAAAGATTGCATTTGCAATATCTGAGGAGTGAGCGTTTTGGAGCTGTGTTCCCTGGGAATTTGGTGTAATAAGCGTACTGACCCTGCAGGGTCGTATTATTAAGGTGAGAGGCAGATATTGCTTGGTGGTGGGAAGCTCCGAGCACCGAAGTCACACTGAGTGTTTTCATTCACCAGACCACGTGTGGACTCTCTTTTTCCTGCATATATCTCAAGCCATGGACTGTCTCTCCTATTTTTTACTCTGCATTTGGGCCATTCTTTAATGTTATTCATTCCATCTATAGGAGGTTCTTTATTAGACTGCGCTGCACTATGTTTTATGCCTTTATTTATATATGTATACATATATATATATATATATATATATATATATATATATATATATATATATACTGTACATACTCACATTTTTGTAAATATTTTATTCTATATTTTCATGTGACAACACAGAAGAAATTAAACTTTGCTACAATGTAAAGTAGTGAGTGTACAACTTGCATGCAAGTGTAAATTTGCTGCCCCCTCAAAATAACTAAACACACAACCATTAATGTCTAAACCGCTGACATTTTTTTTTCCCTACTCATTTTTTCTGGACCCTAAAGAGGTTGCACAACTTGGTTGCAACTTCTCTAGGATGGCACATCAATACATGCCATTGCCAGAAGGTTTGCTGTGTTTCACAGCACAGTCTCAAGAGCATGGAGGAGATTCAGAAACAGACTTCATGAGGGTGGCCTAAGCACCCAACGTCCTCTAGTGGGCCCTGTGCTTACTACCTGGCACTGTGGAGCTTGATTGGCATTTGCCATTGAACCCTAGAATTGGCAGGTCCGCCACTGACACCCTGTGCTTTTCACAGATGAGAGCAGGTTAACCCTGAGCCATGGAGAACGTTATGCTGTCTGTAACATCGTTCAGCATGACCAGTTTGGTGGTGGGTCAGTGATGGTCTGGGGAGGCGTATCTATGGAGGGACGCACAGACCTCTACAGGCCAGACAATGGCACCCTGACTGCCATTACGAATCGGGATGAAATTTGTGGACTCATTGTCAAACCCTACGCTGATGCATTGGGTACTGGGTTCTGCCTGCTGCACGACAATGCCTGGCCTTATGTGGTGAGAGTATGCAGCCAATTCCTGGAGAATGAAGGAATTGATAACATTAAATGGCCCCCACGCCTGACCTAAATCAATAGAACACCTCTGAGACATTATGTGTCAGTCCATTCCACGCCGCCAGGTTCCACCTCAGTCTGTTTAGGAGCTCAGTGATGCCCTGGTCCAGATCTGGGAAGAAATACCCCAGGACACCATCTGCCGTCTGATAAGGAGCATGCCCCGACATTGTCAGGCATGCATACAAGCACGTGGGGGCCATACAAACTACTAAGTATGATTTTGAGTTGCTGTAAAGAAATTTCAGCAAAATGGACTAGCCTGCAGCATAATTTTTTCACTTTGATTTTCAGGGTGTCTTTGAATTCAGCCCTCTGTAGGTTGATAGTTTTAATTTCCATCAAATGATGTGGCATCCTTTCATTCCTAACACATTACCCAGTCCATATCACCAGGGGCGTAACTACAGGGGTTGCAGAGGTTGCAATTGCAACCAGGCCCCATGCTCCAGGGGGCCTGTGCGGCTCCCCTGTACACCTGAATAGGAGGGGCGGCGGGGGGCAGCATGTAGAGAAATCACTGTCCTCCTTTTTCCTCCTGTAGCTACAGGACAAAAATAGAGGAGATTGGTCCCCCGGTATGCTGCCCCCGCCACTCCTCCTATCCAGTTCACTTGTGTTCTGCTGTCTCTGAGCCCCTGTGCTCCCCTGGTCCCCCCCCCTACTGTGCTGCCCCCCCCTTACTGTGCTCCCTCCCCTCTCCTGCCGGCTGCTGCAGGGGATGTGTCACAATAGAGAACCAGGGAGGGGTCAGTAAATATGTAATTTACCAGCTCCTTCATTTTCTGAATGGACAGAGTTCTAGTCAGTGACATTGTAAAAAAAATTAAATAAAATGATGATAAAAAATAATACAATTAAAATACCAAAAAATAAAAACTTCTGACATCAGTGGAAGAACTTCCAGGATCGCTAAGGTCACACTTGCGACCGGGCCCTGGCATTCCACCACTGTGGGGAGGCCAAAAGATGACAGGAATGGAGCCTACTGCAGAACTTGTGAAAGGGTCCCACAATAAGGATAAAGGTCTCCAGGATCAGTGGGAAGAGCGCCAGACTTGAAGGGACAGGTGTCCAGGGGGCCCTTCATGATTTCTTGCACCGGGGCCCTGAAGATTCTAGTAACGCCTCTGCATATCACTACAGATATCCAGAATTATATTTTTCCCTATTGAGATCTCATGTGTTTTCAAAGTGATCCTTTAATTTTTTTGAGCAGTGTAAATATACAGTATTTCACAAAAGTGAGTACACCTCTCACATTTTTGTAAATATTTGATTATATCTTTTCATGTGACAACACTGAAGAAATCACACTTTGCTACGATGTAAAGTAATACGTGTACAGCTTGTATAACAGTGTAGATTTGCTGCCCCCTCAAAATACCTCAAAACACAGCAAATATTGTCTACACCGCCGGCAACAAAAGTGAGTACACCCCTAAGTGAAAATGTCCAAATTGGACCCAATTAGCCATTTTCCCTCCCCAGTGTCATGTGACTCGTTAGTGTTACAAGGTCTCAGGTGTGAATGAGTATCAGGTGTGTTAAATTTGGTGTTATCGCTCTCACTCTCTAATACTGGTCACTGGAATTTCAACATGGCACCTCATGGCAAAGAACTCTGAGGATCTGAAAAAAAAAGAATTGTTGCTCTACATAAAGGTGGCCTAGGCTATAAGAAGACTGCTAAGACCCTGAAACTGAGCTGCAGCATGGTGGCCAAGACCGTACAGAGGTTTAACAGGACAGGTTGCACTCAGAACAGACCTCGCCATGGTCAACCAAAGAAGTTGAGTTCACGTGCCCGGCATCATATCTAGAGGTTGTCTTTGGGAAATAGACGTATGAGTGCTGCCAGTATTGCTGCAGAGGTTGAAGGGGGGAGGTCAGCCTGTCAGTGCTCAGACCATGCACCGCACACTGCATCAAATTGGTCTGCATGGCTGTCGTCCCAGAAGGAAGCCTCTTCTAAAGATGATCTACAAGAAAGCCCGCAAACAGTTAATTGGTTCAGATGGTGTCAAGCGTGTGTCGTGGCAACAAGGTGAGGAATACAAAGACAAATGTGTCTTGCCTGCAGTCAAGCATAGTGGTGGAAGTGTCATGCTCTGGGGCTGCATGAGTGCTGTTGGCACAGGGGAGTTACAGTTCATTGAGGGAACCATGAATGCCAACATGTACTGTGACATACTGAAGCAGAGCATGATCCCCTCGCTTCAGGGACTGGGCCGAAGGGCGATATTCCAACATGATAACGACCCCAAACACACCACAAAGACGACCACTGCCTTGCTAAAGAAGCTGAGGGTAAAGGTGATGGACTGGCCAAGCATGTCTTCAGACCTAAACCCTATTAGGCATCTGTGGGCCATCCTCAAACGGAAGATGGAGAAGCGCAAAGTCTCTAACATCCATCAGCTCTGTGATGTCGTCATGGAGGAGTGGAAGGGGACTCCAGTGGCAACCCGTGAAGCTCTGGTGAACTCCATGCCCAAGAGGGTTTAGGTAGTGCTAGAAAATAATGGTGGCCACACAAAATTTTGACACTGGACATTTTCACTTAGGGGTGTACTCATTTTTGTTGCCAGCGGTTTAGACATTAATGGCCGTGTGTGGAGTTATTTTGAGGGGATAGAATATGTACACTGTTATACAAGCTGTACACTCACTACTTTACATTGCAGCAAAGTATCATTTCTTCAGTATGAAAAGATATAATAAAATATTTACAAAAATGTGAGGGGTGTACTCACTTTTGTGAGATACTGTATACTGTGTATATATATATATATATATATATATATATATACACACACATCTTACATAAACCTTTGCTGGAAGAAATCTGAAAAACAAGTAGGGGACAGCCCAAACTAGTACACCATAACAAGTAAACCATTCAAATGAAGAAAAATGTATTGCCATTGCCTTCAATAGTCCCAATTGGGTTCACAGCTAATAAATAACCTTTGCAAAACAAAATCAAAGAGAATTTCCAGCTCAACTCGCCAGCCAATCTGCTACCATCTGAATTATCCTGTCTAACAGTTTTCAATAAAAACAGGGGTTTAGTTAGCACACATTTGCGAAAGCAAAAGCTGCAGAGCCGCGCCAATGCACCCCAATATTTCTGCAGTCCTAACTCTTGTAAATTCCTTCATAGTGGAAGCACATGCATTCTAATAGATAGATAGAGGGCACATAAGCCTTCCCTGATTCCCCTGAACCATAATATGACTATTATACAGTACTATATATCAGGAGCAGGAGCTTCTTTTCAGCCGACAAACGCCCATAGGGCAGACCATTTAAGTGAATATGCTGACTTTATGCGACACGCAGAATCTCGTTACAATCGCTCTTTGAAAATCGCGTAGCAATTTTGAAAGAATTAAAATCCAATCAATGAAAGTGGCAGGTTACGGACAATCAGGCTGGGGAAGAAAGGGCTAGATGATGCTGGATGTCCTCCAGCCAGGAAATGAGGTGGATACTACATAACTTTCTGCAGCTTCTAATACACAAAATGAGAAGCTCACAGTGTGCAGTAAAAGCAGAGTGAGCAATTGCAGTACAGGAGAAGAGTCTGTACAGCTGTGCAAGACTGAAGGTGAGGCTAGAGTTCAGCTTTACCATTCTCTATCTAAAACTATTCAAGAAAGTTTGGGCTTTAGACAGACTTTGATTCAAAATATGCAACTAATCAAAACATACTATACATTCCCTTTTACATTGCTCGTATTTTATTATGATTGCATCTCTCCTTTAATCAACAATGTCACACCAGTATAACATGATACAACGATAAAAATGTGGACCTATTTGCACATTCTGATTCTAGTTTTCAAAGAGAAAAAAATAATAAGAGGCACAGTAATATTGTTCCCAGATTTGGTCAAAATTTGTAGACTTTGATAATTTTAATACATTTCCCATATAATACTTAAGTAAAATAATCAGCTTTCAGAAGGCATGGGAGGAGAATTTTTATGTATTATCTCAGACACATATGGCGTTTAAAACTGTACATTCATCTAATGATCTTGTAAACAATCTTTTCAATTAAGGTTAAAATTCCTGGAATTGAATAAAATCACATGAATAAATACTGCCTAGGCCCTTTTATACCAGTAGACTGATTAGCAGAAATTGCTGTTTTGCAAAGTCAGGATAAAGAGAAAGTACAGTGACTTTGATTACTCTGCATGGTCTAGGTTGGCTGTTCTCCATTTTCCAGGAAATATCGTTCTTTTTCATCTATTCTTTTTTTCTCTTGTTCTTATTTAATGTATGTATTGATTTTTACATCTATTCTTTATTGATCTGGTGAATAAATATATAGAAAGGTTGCCATTTTTGCTGATAGCACACAATTATGTACAATTATTATAACTCAGCAAGATAGTGACATATTACATGAAGGAATGTCAACATTGACATCTCAAAATGGCAACATGGTAATTTAAAGGGGACCTTAAGACGACTTCATTCACCTTCACTCCTGCATTGCGATATCCAGGAGCACCCTGGCCCCTGCTAACATCTTCACCAGGTCTTCTTCTGTGTTCCGCTTTTTTTGCCATCTTGATTAGCCAGTCCAGGATGACATAACTCCGTTGCATGCGCACAGGATTAAAGTGGTTTTTAAATCAAGCACTTTTTTTTTTTACTCAAATGCATATGTGGCTCTCCAGGCCATTTCATGTGGCCTTTCCACCTGTCCTGCAGCTACTGCACCTCTGTCATCTCTGCCCCAATCTTGTCTCAGCAGATGGCAGCAGAGAGGACAGAACTCCTCTGCAAGATCCTATGCTTCCCCCTGCAGCCACAGAGAGGCTCGTCTCTACCACCCCTCCTCTCAGCAGTAGAGGAGAAGGACAGAACTCCTCCTACAGATCCTGCACTTCTCTGTGAAGCCGCAGCACCACCTCCACTGGTCTCAGAATTCAGCAGACTCTGGCAGCTGACTCCAGCCCTTCTCTGGTCCACCTCCAGTTTCTGCTTTCCAGCTCTGCCTCTAGCTTCTTCCCATCAGCAGCACATGGTAAGGGGGATGCACTGTGATATAAGGGAAGGAGGGTGGGGGACTCTTGACTTCTGATGGTGGTGGGCTACAGATAGAGTCGGCCCTCTGAGGGCGACCATAATGCTGATGCGGCCTGTGATGAAATTGAGTTTGACACCCCTGCTCTAATACATTCCCTGCATTAAGGTAAAAAATAAATCCTCATCCCTAAACACCTACCTGGCACCTCTCACTGCTCCAGCATTGTTCTAGTTGCAGCACTGCTTTCCTCTCTTCCTGGTCTCACAGGAGACACTGGGGCAGCAGGAGCCATAGGCTCAGGAGACATGAGGGGCTTAGTTTGCTAGTGCTGTGTGTGTGTGTCTATGGAATGCACATGTAGAGGTGCCCCCAAAGCACAGGACTTGCTAAAGGGGCACCTGGAGAAAGGAGGAGCAGATAATGTCAAAGTGGGACCACCAAAAAGGAGGTAACCCACATGGAAGAAAAATATATTTTAAATATATTTAAAAAAAAAACATTTTTTTTCCCCCAAATATATTGGAAATATATTTGAAATGCTACAATTTTGGCCATATTCAATATATTTCTAATTTTTTTTTCCCTAAATATATTGGAAATATATTTTTCTTCCATATGGGAGGGACCACTCTGTACAATATTGTTGCACAGAGTAAGCAAGTATAACCTATTTTTTATTTATTTTTTTTTTTAAATGCCCTTAATATCACTTCAATTTATTCAGACACCGAGAAAAACCAAGAATGTACCCTTAGCTGTGCATGTATGACACAGAGTACAATCTTTGAAACTTGTTAAAAAAAAAAGAAAAATGTGTAGCGCTAAAAACTGAGTAAATGTCCGACAACATAAAAAGTCCATTTGAACCAGCAATAAGGTGCATGGAATAATGATAAGAAAAATCCAATCATGAAAGATGGTGGCAAATGATGTGACCAAGTTGTGCAGCAAATCCCTCCACCAATAATGGTATAAATAAGATTGCGCTCACCAAATGGAAAGGACCCCAAATACCTTATGGCAAAGAGGTCAAACAGGCTTGAAGGAAATATTGTAGTGTCTCCACAGGATTCACCGTCCGCGATGAGCAACGTGCCAATCACTGATGACGAGGATCAGACGAAGACTCCACTTCCCCAAGAGATGGTACATCAAAAAGACAAAAGGAGGAGCACATAGCATAATATTGCTAAAAATAAATGTGAAAAACTCATAGTGCAGCTAATCCCTACACCAGTGAAGGTATAAAAAAGATTGCGCTCACCGAATAAATAGGACTCCAAATGCCATATAGCATAGGAATCAAACCAAGCTTGAAAGAAGTGATGGAGTGTCCCCACAAGATTCACCGACCACGTTGGACAGCGTGTAGATCCCCAATAGATGAGAGCAATCACGAAATCCACTTCCACAATGGGGGGTGTATCAAAAAAGATAAATGGGGGACATATAGCGTAATATTGCTAAAACAATTTATTTCTAAAAACAGCTGATACACTTACAAACATCCATGACAGAAAAGCGTGTCGAGTATATAAAACAGCTGTGCTGACTGAGTCCTCTTGAAACTTAGAAACTTGTTGTCAGGCAGATAATACGCTTTACATATGGGCATACAGAGTCTTTTCTCCAGTAAAATTATTATTATTATCATACAGTATTTATATAGTGGCAACAATTTGCGCAACACTTTACAACATGAGGGCAGACAGTACAGTTACAATATAATTCAATTCAGGAGGAATCAGAATTCCCTGCTCGTTAGAGCATACAATCTAAAAGGAAGGGTAAATGGATACAAAAGTTAATAACTGTGGGGGTAAACTGATGGAGAAAATAAAAATACACTTGGTAGGAGGAAGCGGGATAGGCTTCTCTAAAGAGAAGGATTTTCAGAGATCGCCTAGAAGTGGACAGAGTAGGAGATAGTTGGGCAGATTGGGGTAGAGAGTTACATAGGATGGGGATGGCTTGAGTGCAGTCTGGGAGGGGAGCATGGGAAAAGGTGACAAAAGAGCTAGAGCATAGGAAGTCTTGAGAGGAACTTGGAGGAACAATTTGGTTGGTATTTTGAGACTAGGTTAGTGATGTAGCTGGGGACAGAGTTGTGGATGGCTTTGTAGGTTAGTTTGTTGTTAGTATTTTGAATTGTATATCGTTGGGTGAGTAGAAAACAGTGGAAGGATTGGCCGAGAGGAGTAGCAGACACTGAATGGTTGATGAGGTGGATGAGTCAAGCAGCAGCATTAATGATGGACTAAAGGGAGGATAGCCTATGTAAAGGTAATCCAATAAAAGGGAGTTGCAGTAGTCGAGGCGAGAGATAATCAGGGAGTGAATTAGAAGCTTTGTGGTGTCATTGGTTAGAAAGGGGTGTATTTTGGAGATGATGCAGAGGTTGAGACTGCAAGCTTTGGACAGTGATTGGATGTAGGGCCAAAAGGAGAGTTCAGAGTCCAGGACCAGGACTACACCTAGCACCTTGGCATGCGGAGAGGGGTTGATAGTTGTGCCACTTATTCCATCAGAGATGTCAGGGGAAGAAGCACCTGGGGGATATTATGAGCTGGGTTTCGGATTGATTGAGTTTGAGGAAGTGGGGCAATATCCATACTATGTCTGTTAATAAATTAGTAATGTGTGAGAAAACTGAAGGGGGAGCTGAGGGGTAGAGAGATTTGTGTGTCCTCAGTGTAGAAATGGCATTGTAAGCCATGGGAGACTGCATCAGCTGACCCAGGTAGGAGGTGTAAATTGAGAATAGGAGAGGTCCAAGAACAGAACCTTAGGAGACCCTGACGGAAAAATTGGAGTAGAATTGTAGGTGACACTTAAGGTGCAGTGGGATAGGTGGGATGAGAACCAAAGAAGAGTATAGTCATGGAGACCAAAGAAGTAAAGTTTTTTAACCACTTAAGCCCCGGAAAATTTTACCCCAATTCCGACCAGGGGTTTTTTTGAGATTTTTTACTGCTTGACTTTAACGGACAATTGCGCGGTCGTGCAACGCTGTACCTAAACAAATTTCACGTCCTTTTTTTCCCACAAACAGAGCTTTCTTTTGGTGGTATTTGATCACCTGTGCGATTTTTTCATCATGCGCTATAAACAAAAAAAGTGCGTAAATTGTGCAAAACTAACAATATTTTTCAAATTTTTTTATATGAAATTCCCCAAAAAAAATGTAAAAATCAAAATTTTTTTAACGTTTTCGGCCAATTTGTTTTATGCTACATATGTTTGTGTTTGGTAAAAAAAATCGCAAAAAGCGTATTTTGATTGGTTTGCGCAAAAGTTACTAACAAAGGGAAAGATTTTTGTCATTTTTGGTGTTTTTTTTTAACAAGTAATGGCGGCGATCTGCGATTTTTTTTTTTGCAGGACTGTGAAATTGCGGCTGACAGATCGGACCCTTGACTGACATTTTTGACACTTTTGGGGTTACCAGTAACATTACTGCAGTAATCAGTGCTAAAAATATGCACTGTTACTGTAAAAATGACACTGGCAGGAAAGGGGTTAACTGTATTGGAGAGGGAGGGGTTACATAGTAGAACCGTCTGATCTCCATTTTTACACAGGGGAGAATGACAGGCGGCTTGTTTACATAAGCCGCCCGCCTTTCTCCCGCTCTACCGACGATCGTAGTGTGACCGGCGGACATCGGGTCCGCCGGTCACACACGCGGACTCCTCCGTGAAAGAGCCGCGGCGGGCGCGCGCCTCAGCGGCTCTTGGCTATTGGCTCACAAACCGGTCACAGGCTAGTGACGTATATATACGTCACTTTGCCTGGCCGGGGCTGACCGCCGCAGTATATCTACTTGCGGCAGTCGGCAAGCGGTTAAGGAGGTGTGGACAACCATATCAAAGGCAATTAAAACGTCCAGGAGTAGGAGTACATAGTGAACGGTTTGTGAGTTTTAGGAGAGCAGTTTCTGTGGAGTGTTGAAGGTAAAATACAGACTGAAAGGGATCAAGAAGGTTATTCTCAGTGAGGTGGTCACTAAGCTGGGTTTAGACCAGATGTTCAAGAAGTTTGGAGGAAAAGGGGGGCAAGGAGATGGGGCATAGGTTGGTAAGATTTGTGTGGTCAAGTGAGGGCTTTTTAAGTGTAGGGGTGACTAGTGCATGTTTTGAAGAGTTGGGGAAGATGCCAGAAAAGAGGGGGAGATTAAAGATGTGAGTTAGAGAGTGTAGGATAGAGCCAGAGGGTGACCATAGTATTAAGAGGTCCTTGAGGCAAGTGGTTAGGTTAGCATTAGGAAAAAGTTTAGCAACCTCATCCAGGGCCGGATTAAGAGCATCATGGGCTTGGTGCTGAGGATTTTGAAGGGCCTTAAGGGCCGTGCCTTGGCATGCACCCAGAGGAGGAAGGGTGCAGCCATGCATGCCTAATTCAACATGGGATGCTGTCTCTGAAGCCCATAAACACATCCATGCATCGGCAACTGTCCCTCCTTGTCCGGCCTTCGTGCTGTGTGGGGAGGTTCTGAGGGAGCTGCCTGGGGAAGCGAGCATAGAAGCCAGACTTCTGTGTTTACAAGTGACAGAAGAGCGGTAACAGTGAATATGGCCAACCCGGGTCCTATATAAAGGTAGGGGCCTGGAGCTGCAGCTCCAATAGCCCCTACGTTAATCTGGCCCTGACCTCATCTATAGTAGTGGGTTTGAATTAAGTGTACCTGTGGACATAGGGTGGTAAATGGGGGAGGTATATGTTCTGGGAGATCTCATCACAAATTGTATCAATCTTATTTTTTAAATAATTGACGCTCTCCCAGGCAGTGAGTGAGTTAGTGGGTGGAGGCTGAAGTAGAGAGTTAAAGGTAGAGAAGGATTGATGGGGACTGGATGAGACGGTATTAATGAGAGTGATAAAATAGGTCTGCTTGGCACAGAGGAGGCAAGATTGTATTTTTGAAAGGCACATTTAAATTGGTTGAAGTCTTTGTGAAACTTAGACGTATGCCACAGATGCCCAAGAGCGCGGCTACGTTTTTTTAGACTTTTGGTGTCATTAGTTTGTAGGGGTCTGATTCTGTGTGCAATAAGGGGACGAGCGTGTCCAGAGAGGACGATAGCGAACTCTTATAGACAGAAGTGGCAGTAATGGGACACGGCAGTGATGTAAGGGTCAAAGGAAGAACTGAACATTCTGACAGAGGCACTTCAGAGGAGTGAAAGTCAGATTGTTTGTTGAATATATGTTTATTTCACACAGATTAATCATAGTACTTAGAAATATAAAAAGCAATGATTGAAAGAAAATTAGATTTTTAAAAATATCCAGGATCATCGTAAAGATTTGCAATTTTTTTGTTTTCCTTAGGACTGTACAAAGGACAAGAGGACATCAGTTGCAAATGGAACAAAAAAGATCACACTATCACTTTAGGACAGGGTTCTTTACAGGAACAGTAATTATTCTTTAGCACATGAGGTACGGACCTGAACAAAATTATGGGGTGGGCAACTACATGGCAGATGAGGTTTAATGTTGAAAAATGTAAAGTAATGCACCTGGGTGCCAGAAACCAAGCTACTCACTAGGGGGGGGGGGGGAACCTCTGGGTGAGTCTAGGATGGAAAAGGACCTGGGGGTACTGGTAGACAACAGGCTTGGCAGTGGCATGCACTGCCAAGCCGCTGCAAGCAAAGCCAACAGAATACTGGGATGTACAAAAAAGGGGATTCACTCCAGAAATAAAGAGATTATTCTTCCACTCTACAAGACTCTGGTCCGGCCACATCTGGAGTATGCTGTCCAGTTCTGGGCACCGGTCCTCAAGAAGGATGTGCTGGAACTGGAGAAAGTCCAGAGAAGGGCAACAAAAATAATTAGGGGAATGGAGGACATCGGCTCTGAGGAAAGACTACAAGCACTGAACTTATTCTCTCTGGAGAAGAGACGAAGAGACTAGAGGAAAGGCGGTTTAACCTTAAAATACGCAGGGGGTTCTTCATTGTTAGAGCAGTAAGGATGTGGAATTCTCTTCCGCAAGCAGTCGTATCAGCAGGGAGTATTGATAGTTTCAAAAAGCTATTAGATGGGCACCTTAGAGACCACAACATACAGGGGTATTCAATGTACGGTTAACAGCAAACACACACACACACACATCATAGGTTGAACTGGATGGACTGATGTCTTTTTTCAACCTCACTAACTATGTAACTAAAAAGCAACAATGAAATTAAAAAAAAAAGGACTAGATGATTTTCTTGCAACTAATACATTTCAAAGTCATGATTACTAAAAGCCAATAAAGCAATATTTTGTTGCTAGCCAATTTCTTCCCTAAAAGCCCACACAATGCATTAAATCAAATTGTAGGAATCCCTGGCAACAGGAATTACATTTTCATTGATATACCTTCTTAGATTCAAAAGGACCCAATTGGTGCTCTTTTTCTTATAACAGAAGTGAAATTGATAGGCATTATCTTCCTATGCACAGTTTGTCTGAGAAAGGACATACAAGAATTAAGGCAAATATCAATTTAGTCTGAGTAAACAGAGGTAAGATTCTGCAATCCAATTTGCCAAGAGCCTTTCCAATGTGTAGGCATCATGCATACAGGACTTTTGCCCAGCTCTCCTAAATGCCTCTCCTCCTGGCAGCATTGTATTGGCAGAAAAAAACGCATGAGGTGTGTAAACGGTTGGTTGTTAATTTAATTGGCGTTTACACGCTTTAAGTGTTTTTTTTTCTTTGCCAAAATCCTGCAACTCCTGGATGTGTTGGCAGTGGGCTTTTTTCTGCCTCTATATGTCCATGCCTCTAAATACCTCTAAATGCCGGTGTCTGTATGGACACCTAGACTAACATAGAGGGGTGTTTAGATGCCTCTAAAAGCAACGATCTTAACGCTAAGTGAGCATGAGGCCATATAGTTCACACGGAGGGGAATATTTGTTCACTTTAAATGAGAGCCTGTGCTAGGCACCTCCATGATACAATACTGACTAAAAACATGGAATAAACCGAATAGAATAAGGGAAGCTTCTATTGCATTGTGAAAGGTGAGGCTTAGACATTCTCACCAATGATATGAGTGGTCATGCATAGGTACAGAAACTAACAGTTACTTATCTATACTATAAAAGTGACAGAAAAACTTGTAGGTTAACCAACACTATAATGGTGTTATGTGGCAAAAGATAGAGTGCTAGAGATATATAAAGATGTATAGAATGCGTTGCCCAGAGAAAATAACAACTGCCATTTCCTTTTATTATCTGCTCAGTCCTAGAAACAATAAACAGAGCAGTGTGCTCATTGAGCTCCATCATTTATGTCTATATAAACCCTGATGTACTGTAAGCCAAGCAGAAATCCGTTGTGAAATTCTAAGTGGAAAATGATTTTTCTATAATGAGGTATGGTTACAACCGGTGGCTTATGAAAGTTTATCCAATGAACTCCGGTTACTGCAATAAAATCTTTTTATAATGCCATGAATAAATATTTAAAGAGGTGCATTCACCACACAAGCCACGCCAAACATTGGGGCAAAATGTATATATCTTTCTATACAAACCTGTTATTCATTCCACACTACCAAAATATACTCCTTTTAGCATAATGTTTTCTATTTAGTCTTACGCATGCCATGTCTGGCCAGCAGTGTAAATCTAATCCAGTCATAGCTTTAGCACTGATGTTTTCAGTTAAGTTTGAGCTGTTCTTTTCTTTCTCATTGAATGTGAAGTGATACTTGGTTTATACATACATGAAATACAGCACCACAATCATGTAGCAAGACAAACAAACAATAAAAACTCCCAATCCCTCCGCGTCAAACAGTACATACCAGCACTTGTGATGTTCTACGAAATCAGCACTAGCATCATATTAGGTAAGATCTCCATCCAGGTAGATTAAAAGAGACCTCCTAAAAAAACATAGCTTTTGTCAAAGTTGGCAAAGTAACATAATTGCAGCAAGTAATATTGGCATATTAGATCCTTTCTTAGCTGCATGAAAAGTGGCAAAGGTTATTTGTTTTTTTGTTTTAAAGATGAATTCCAGGTGTGCATACTTGTAAGAGTAGGGTGGTAATTGTTTGTCTCCATGTTTTCCTCCTCGTTGTGTGCCAAGGGAAGGGCATATGAGAGGCCTACCCCAGTTCGGGTTCTTCTGCCACGCTAGGCACCTTGTACACCGTCACTTCACTACACATAAGGTACCTTTGTTTAATGCCATTTTCATAAATGCCCTAGGTAGGACAAGGCTGAGGCTGCAGTGGGGGATTACTCAACCTCAAGACAGGGCCTCTACTCTCATAGATGAACATACACCATGTATACATGCACTGTAATTCTTCTCCAGTTAACTCTCCAATCCCCATGTCAATGTACACCTTCTCTGTAACTTGCATTTAGAAGGGACATGCTGAGCCTTGTTCGCATTCCCCTGTCCAACGTTTTTTACTAGTAGCGAAGTGGGCCCCGCCAACATGCCGTGCACCCTGCACGGGCTTCGTACGTGCACTTGACTTAACTCTTGAACTTCCATACCTCTATACAGGATAGGGACCTCTTTGGAGTGAATCCGCTCCCATTGCTCTGGGAGACAGACCACCGGCGGAAGGGTTGCCGACAACATCTCCCTCGCTGTTAGAAGCCATTCAATCTAAAACAGGTACACGGTACCGACAGGCTGCTTGATAAACTTCCGTTACCCCAGGTAATGACTTGTGTCTTTAGACTGCTCCAGAATAGTTCATATTCCCATCGCAAACCTTCCTGGATATAGGCACGTCAGTTGTGGGTGCTGCAGCTCACCAGCTGGACACTGGATCTATCACAAATACATACAGATCTTGCACAGCAGTCCAAAGAAACATTTTATTGCAAAAGGATCACATCAGGATAGGTGCAACGTTTCGGAGTCACGCAGGACCCCTTCATCAGGCATGTTTAGACTGCTCCATTCCTCACCAATGTCTTCACCCCAATGGGTTTAAGGCCCACTCAGTAGACTATGTGTGCCGGATATTTGCATTACACCCCTTTCAGTAACTTTTGACAAGGCAAGGACAACATTTAAAATGCTTTATTTAAAAAAG
Source organism: Pelophylax lessonae (assembly GCF_965119305.1). Classification (NCBI taxonomy): domain Eukaryota; kingdom Metazoa; phylum Chordata; class Amphibia; order Anura; family Ranidae; genus Pelophylax; species Pelophylax lessonae. The sequence goes on from NC_138769.1 coordinate 107,183,949, forward strand.
TGCAAAAGGTAACTACAGAGTCTAACATTTACAGACATAATTCTTCCCTAATTCCCTACTTTAACTACAGGCTGCGTGCTGCCCCGGCATACCTGCAAAAATGTAGTGTTTGTGTAATACAGAGTACATTAAAGGCATTCCTCCAGATCTGGTGTCCAAAGTTCTGATGACATTACATCTAGATGATAATGAGCAACATCCTTTTGCTCCTCCTGGGTTTCGTTTGCCGTCTTACTCTCCTACGGGCATCAGTCTTAGCTCTCCATTGGGCCTTTGTCGGGAACATGTTGTTGAAGGTGTTGTAACTTGAACCCAATCCCACCCTAGCCGGCTCTCTCAGGGGCTCTCTCAGGGAACCTCTTGGAGGACATTTATACTGGACCACTGTGCCATATTTATATCACAGGATTATTGGGCTGGACCCAGAGAAGAACCCCCCAAAATACCAAAGAACTGGGAAAGGCATTAACTCCTACCCTTACATCTGGGACAACACCTACAGTAGCTGGCTATTTTAACCCGCTTACAAACTTTATACATAGTTAAATTGGTCCAGCTTAGACTAATATAAGTATGTATAAACCATACCTGGCCAATGCCCCTGGAAGCTGGAAATCACTGTAGTAGATGCTTCTACTACAATGATCTCCATTTGCTTCTGGGTCCAGCACTGAGCAGCTGGCCGGATAAATTTTAAAAACAGGAGGTTGAATGCTCAGCATGGGTGCCATATAGAGAATTCTTTCTGTTTTCTGAACAAATGCAAAGTCTTCTCTGATTGGATGAGATGGAAAGGCTGGGCAGTGAAGTAACATAAAAGTAAATATTGTTGCTATTTTTTGATAATATGACAACATGTATGTACAGTATATGATGATAATAATATGTTACTATATAATACATTGAAGATAGTCTTCATCCTTATTCTCTTGAGAAAGTGAATGAATTTCACAGAGAGAGAACAGTCCCATCATGATATATGTTGGTTTAAGCCTTTGATGGTGAAGAATGACCTTATTACAAGTCTGATGGGAAATATGGACAATGGGGATATTGAAGTATATACATCAGCTAAGTGACAGATCTGCATAAAAAAGGACTTGTAATTTATACAATACATCCACTTCTTACAGTTCCTCTAAATCACACTTGAAGGAGTTATGTGGCTTACATGTCACCTATATAAAACCTTGACTTTAAATCATTCCTCTAAATCTTGTTTAGATTCACTCTGGCATACATATTTATTGAAATCACAGCCAGTTATGTTCTAAATATGATGATGACTAGAGGTGTCAATAAAAAGTTTTTTCTCTGATTGTTAAAACTATCACTGTGACATTTCTTTACATAAATATAACATTAGAAGCAACATTACCACAACATAGCAAATCAGTACTACGGTATTTCAAAAAATTACTATTGCTGATTGAATAGTTGTACTTGTACCTCTCACTTGTACTTTTTGCTGATTTTATTTTTTTGAACTTATTTGTTGTACCATTTACAAAAGTTAATATTTCTGTTTGAATAGAGTTGTACTTTTTTTGCCATTCACCATGCACCTGCACAGTGCACACCTGTAAAATTAGGGTAAGCGGCTGTGTCTGAGCAGCAGCTGTGTCCCCATACACTTACATGGGCTGCCTGCACACAGCAATTGGCAGCTCAGGATGCATAAACAGGTGGCTCATTTATGGTCTACAGGTCTCAACGTTCATGTGAATGAGACCTTATCCATGTTTAGGCTCATTTAAATGCATTTAGTCATGTTTTCATGTGTTTAGCTGCATTTAGAGTTTCCAATCAGATCCTGAGTGCACAGAATTTTATTTTTATTAATGCCAGCTAAACCATACCTCCCAACTTTTTGAGATAGGGGCAAGGGACACCTATTAGCAAAAGTGTATAGGAATAGGACACACCACCTGTCACGCTCCCTAAAAGTGGAGTTATACAAAAAAATGATTAGTTAAACCTAGAAGTGTGTTTTTTTTTTTTACCCCTACTGTTCCTCTATACTGGCTTTTGAAATTCACAAATATAGTTACAAATTAGATATGTAAATATATAGATCAGACTAAAATGAGGGACAAATAAGGAGGAAAGAGGGACAGAGGGACTTTGTTCAGAATCAGGGATAGTCGCTCGAAGTCAGGGACAGTTGGGAAGTATGGCTAAACTGACCACACTTAAGCCTCATACATACTAGCGGGTTGAACAAAAAAAACACTGACAGCTCTGGTCGGAATCACTGTACTAACAATACGATGATAGTGCATTGATCTCCCCAGCTGTGCTATTGTGTTCTGACAGGTGGACAGCCCCACCAGAACACTTTAGACAGAACTCTCAGCCATTGGTTGAGAGCACGAACCGGAGTCGGTCGGCAGACCTTTTTCGGTCATGAACCATCTACAGAAGTTGGCCGAACAGCTGGCTTCTGTCGGACCAGCTGCTATATACAGGGGCTGAATGTCGGCCAGTTTCTGTTAAACAGGCTGATCCTGCCCGACATTTGGCTTTAAAGTGGAACTTCAACCTAAAGGCGAAGTTCTGTGTAATGTCCCCCTCTTTCTTGTAATACTTTTGAGCATTTTTTTTTTTATCCCACCGGAAGCCCCTGGTGGCTTCCGGTGGGATCGCCTGGATGATTGCACCAGACTTTTGCCCCCCCCCCCCTCCCTGCCTGCAACCTGTCACAGGTCCTATGAGGCTGCAGGACAATTTACACAGTGCAGCGCAGCTTGCACATGTGCAGTGGGAAGCTGACTGTGAAGCCACAAGGAGTCATAGCCAGCAATAGGCAGGTCTCTCTAATTAGGCAAATTAGGCGGTCGCCTAAAGCCTCGCACCTACAGGGGCCTCGTGGCCAGTGGCGGAGCGACAACATTTAGAAGGGCGCAGTCAGGGAAATCTCCCAAGTAAAAGATTGTTTTAAATCCTCGGATATAAAAGTTGCAGCAGTGTGCTGCAGTCCCTTCACTGCGGCTGCCAGATGTCTGTTGTCCGCTGACACTTACCCCGCCTTCTCTCCCTAGGGATTGACCATCTGATCATGTAATCCTAAGATGTGGGGGAGAGGGCCCCTGGGTGGCTGGGGGAGAAGGAGAGGGACCCTGTGTGGCTGGGGGAGAAGGAGAGGGCCCCTGGGTAGCTGGGGGAGAAGGAGAGGGCCCCTGGGTGGCTGGGGGAGAAGGAGAAGGACCCTGGGTGGCTGGGGGGAGAAGGAGAGGGCCCCTGGGTGGCTGGGGGAGAAGGAGAGGGCTCCTGAGTGGCTGGGGGAGAAGGAGAGGGCCCCTTGGTGGCTAGGGGAAAAGGAGAGGGCCCCTTGGTGGCTAGGGGAAAGGAGAGGGCCCCGGGGTGGCTGAGGGAGAAGGAGAGGGCCCCTGGGTGGCTGAGGGAGAAGGAGAGGGCCCCTGGGTGGCTGGGGGAGAAGGAGAGGGACCCTGGGTGGCTAAGGGGGAAGGAGAGGGCCCCTGGGTGGCTGGGGGAGAAGAAGAGGGCCCCTGGGTGGATGGAGGAGAAGAAGGAAAGGGCCCCTGGGTGGCTGAAGGAGAAGGAAATAGCCCCTGGGTGGCTGGGGGAGAGGGACCCTGGGTGGCTGGAGGAGAAGAAGGAGAGAGCCCTTGGGTGGCTGGGGGAGAGGGCCCTTGGGTGGCTGGGGGAGAAGGGGAGGGCCCCTGGGGGGCTGGGGGCGAAGGAGAGGGCCCCTGGGTAGCTGGGGGAGAAGGAGAGGGCCCCTGGGTGGCTGAGGGAGAAGGAGAAGGCCCCTGGATGGCTGGGGGAGAAGGACCCTGGGTGGCTGGGGAGAAGGACAGGGCCCCTGGGTTGCTGGAGGAGAAGGAGAGGGCCCCTGGGTGGCTGGAGGAGAAGGAGAGGGCCCCTTGGTTGCTGGAGGAGAAGGAGAGGGCCCTGGGTGGCTGGAGGAGAAGGAGAGGGACCCTGGGTGGCTGGAGGAGGAGAAGGAGAGGGACCCTGGGTGGCTGGAGGAGGAGAAGGAGAGGGCCCCTGGGTGGCTGGAGGAGATGAAGGAGAGGGCCCCTGGGTGGCTGGAGGAGGAGAAGGAGAGGGGCCCTGGGTGGCTTGGGGACAAGGAGAGGGCCCCTGGGTGGCTGGGGGAGGAGGAGAGGCCCCCGTGATGCCAGAGTCAGTTGCCAGGGAAGAGAATGGAGCTGAGCCAGTCCTGCATATCTGACATCAAAGCCAAACATGGTGGAGCTGTAGCCCTTTGCCCTACACAATGACTGCACCCGAGGTGGAAGGTGAGGGGTAGCGGGGCTTTGACATTATATAGCATATGGACTCTGTACATTATTGGTAGTTTTGGTTGGAGTTGTCCTTTAGATGTTTAACTGTTTTTCCCCCCAGCTGTGAGGGACTGAGGAATGACAGCCCACTATGCTGGGACTTATAGTGCCCTAGAATGTGGAAGACTGAGGAATCCTCAGTCCCTCACAGAGGGCACTACAAGTCTTTGGAGCTTTGGTGACCACAGAGTTCCCTTTTACACCAGAGTCCCCAGCTTTCCCTCTCAAATCAGGGTTCCCAGAACTGCGGCTGCCAGGTGTCTGTTGTCCGCTGACACTTACCCCGCCTTCTCTGCCTAGGGATTGGCCATCTGATCATGTAATCCTAAGATGTGGAGGAATCGGTGGGCGTGTACCTGCCCGGTCAGCTCACTCAGCTATCATCGGTTGTTGCTCTGGGAGGAGAGCTCTGCCCTGGCCCAGGAACATACAGGTAACAAGGCCCGACTTGTCACTCTGCAGGCTGGTCATAGATTTGTGGTGTCTACTACGCAAAGGGGGGAAGTTGGAAGAGTCCTAAAATGGTTGGTGGAGGAGGAGGAGAAGAAGAAGGCCCTGGGTGGCTGGGGAGGAGAGGGTGGCTGGAAGAGAAGGAGAGGGTCCCTGGGTGGCTAGGGGAAAAAGAGAGGGTACCTGGGTGGCTAGGGGAAAAGGAGAGGGACCCTGGGTGGCTAGGGAAAAGGGAGAAGGCCCCTGGGTGGCTAGGGGAAATGGAGAGGGCCCCTGGGTGGCTAGGGGAAAAGGAGAGGGTCCCTGGGTGGCTAGGGGAAAAGGAGAGGGCCCCTGGGTGGCTGGCTGGGGGAGAAGGAGAGGGCCCCTTGGTGGCTAGGGGAAAATGAGAGGGCCCCTAGGTGGCTGGGGGAGAAGGAGAGGGCCCCTGGGTGGCTGGGGGAGAAGGAGAGGGCTCCTGAGTGGCTGGGGGAGAAGGAGAGGGCCCCTTGGTGGCTAGGGGAAAAGAAGAGGGCCCCTAGGTGGCTAGGGGAAAAGGAGAGGGCCCCTGTGTGGCTGGGGGAGAAGGAGAGGGACCCTGGGTGGCTGAGGGAGAAGGAGAGGGCCCCTGGGTGGCTGGGGAAAAGGAGAGGGCCCCTGGGTGGCTGGGGTAGAAGGAGAGGGCCCCAGGTGGATGGAGGAGAAGAAGGAAAGGGCCCCTGGGTGGCTGAAGGAGAAGGTAAGAGCCCCTGGGTGGCTGGGGGAGAGTGCCCCTGGGTGGCTGGGGGAGAAGGAGAGGGACCCTGGGTGGCTGGGGGAGAAGGAGAGGGCCCCTGGGTAGCTGGGGGAGAAGGAGAGGGCCCCTGGGTGGCTGGGGGAGAAGGACAGGGCCCCTGGGTGGCTGGAGGAGAAGGAGAGGGCCCCTGGTGGCTGGAGGAGAAGGAGAGGGCCTCTGGGTGGCTGAAGGAGGAGAAGGAGAGGGACTCTGGGTGGCTGAAGGAGGAGAAGGAGAGGGACCCTGGGTGGCTGAAGGAGGAGAAGGAGAGGGACCCTGGGTGGTTGGAGGAGAAGAAGGAGAGAGCCCTTGGGTGGCTGGGGGAGAGGGCCCCTGGGTGGCTGGGGGAGAAGGGGAGGGCCCCTGGGGGGCTGGGGGCTGGGGGCTGGGGGTGAAGGAGAGGGCCCCTGGGTAGCTGGGGGAGAAGGAGAGGGCCCCTGGGTGGCTGAGGGAGAAGGAGAAGGCCCCTGGATGGCTGGGGGAGAAGGAGAAGGACCCTGGGTGGCTGGGGAGAAGGACAGGGCCCCTGGGTTGCTGGAGGAGAAGGAGAGGGCCCCTGGGTGGCTGGAGGAGAAGGAGAGGGCCCCTTGGTTGCTGGAGGAGAAGGAGAGGGCCCTGGGTGGCTGGAGGAGAAGGAGAGGGACCCTGGGTGGCTGGAGGAGGAGAAGGAGAGGGACCCTGGGTGGCTAGAGGAGGAGAAGGAGAGGGCCCCTGGGTGGATGGAGGAGAAGAAGGAAAGGGCCCCTGGGTGGCTGAAAGAGAAGGTAAGAGCCCCTGGGTGGCTGGGGGAGAGGGCCCCTGGGTGGCTGGGGGAGAGGGCCCCTGGGTGGCTGGGGGAGAAGGAGAAGGACCCTGGGTGGCTAGGGGAGAAGGACAGGGCCCCTGGGTGGCTGGAGGAGAAGGAGATGGCCCCTGTGTGGCTGGAGGAGAAGGAGAGGGCCTCTGGGTGGCTGAAGGAGGAGACAGAGAGGGACCCTGGGTGGCTGAAGGAGGAGAAGGAGAGGGACCCTGGGTGGCTGGGGGAGAGGGCCCCTGGGTGGCTGGGTGAGAGGGCCCCTGGGTGGCTGGGGGAGAAGGAGAGGGACCCTGGGTGGCTGGGGGAGAAGGAGAGGGCCCCTGGGTAGCTGGGGGAGAAGAAGAGGGCCCCTGGGTGGCTGGGGGAGAAGGACAGGGCCCCTGGGTGGCTGGAGGAGGAGAGGGCCCCTGGTGGCTGGAGGAGAAGGAGAGGGCCTCTGGGTGGCTGAAGGAAGAGAAGGAGAGGGACTCTGGGTGGCTGAAGGAGGAGAAGGAGAGGGACCCTGGGTGGCTGAAGGAGGAGAAGGAGAGGGACCCTGGGTGGCTGGAGGAGAAGAAGGAGAGAGCCCTTGGGTGGCTGGGGGAGAGGGCCCCTGGGTGGCTGGGGGAGAAGGGGAGGGCCCCTGGGGGGCTGGGGGCTGGGGGAGAAGGAGAGGGCCCCTGAGTAGCTGGGGGAGAAGGAGAGGGCCCCTGGGTGGCTGAGGGAGAAGGAGAAGGCCCCTGGATGGCTGGGGGAGAAGGAGAAGGACCCTGGGTGGCTGGGGAGAAGGACAGGGCCCCTGGGTTGCTGGAGGAGAAGGAGAGGGCCCCTGGGTGGCTGGAGGAGAAGGAGAGGGCCCCTTGGTTGCTGGAGGAGAAGGAGAGGGCCCTGGGTGGCTGGAGGAGAAGGAGAGGGACCCTGGGTGGCTGGAGGAGGAGAAGGAGAGGGACCCTGGGTGGCTAGAGGAGGAGAAGGAGAGGGCCCCTGGGTGGATGGAGGAGAAGAAGGAAAGGGCCCCTGGGTGGCTGAAAGAGAAGGTAAGAGCCCCTGGGTGGCTGGGGGAGAGGGCCCCTGGGTGGCTGGGGGAGAGGGCCCCTGGGTGGCTGGGGGAGAAGGAGAAGGACCCTGGGTGGCTAGGGGAGAAGGACAGGGCCCCTGGGTGGCTGGAGGAGAAGGAGATGGCCCCTGTGTGGCTGGAGGAGAAGGAGAGGGCCTCTGGGTGGCTGAAGGAGGAGACAGAGAGGGACCCTGGGTGGCTGAAGGAGGAGAAGGAGAGGGACCCTGGGTGGCTGGGGGAGAGGGCCCCTGGGTGGCTGGGTGAGAGGGCCCCTGGGTGGCTGGGGGAGAAGGAGAGGGACCCTGGGTGGCTGGGGGAGAAGGAGAGGGCCCCTGGGTAGCTGGGGGAGAAGAAGAGGGCCCCTGGGTGGCTGGGGGAGAAGGACAGGGCCCCTGGGTGGCTGGAGGAGAAGGAGAGGGCCCCTGGTGGCTGGAGGAGAAGGAGAGGGCCTCTGGGTGGCTGAAGGAAGAGAAGGAGAGGGACTCTGGGTGGCTGAAGGAGGAGAAGGAGAGGGACCCTGGGTGGCTGAAGGAGGAGAAGGAGAGGGACCCTGGGTGGCTGGAGGAGAAGAAGGAGAGAGCCCTTGGGTGGCTGGGGGAGAGGGCCCCTGGGTGGCTGGGGGAGAAGGGGAGGGCCCCTGGGGGGCTGGGGGCTGGGGGAGAAGGAGAGGGCCCCTGAGTAGCTGGGGGAGAAGGAGAGGGCCCCTGGGTGGCTGAGGGAGAAGGAGAAGGCCCCTGGATGGCTGGGGGAGAAGGAGAAGGACCCTGGGTGGCTGGGGAGAAGGACAGGGCCCCTGGGTTGCTGGAGGAGAAGGAGAGGGCCCCTGGGTGGCTGGAGGAGAAGGAGAGGGCCCCTTGGTTGCTGGAGGAGAAGGAGAGGGCCCTGGGTGGCTGGAGGAGAAGGAGAGGGACCCTGGGTGGCTGGAGGAGGAGAAGGAGAGGGACCCTGGGTGGCTGGAGGAGATGAAGGAGAGGGCCCCTGGGTGGCTGGAGGAGGAGAAGGAGAGGGGCCCTGGGTGGCTGGAGGAAAATGAGAGGGACCCCTGGATGGCTGGGGAAGAAGGAGAGGGCCCCTGAGTGGCTTGGGGAGAAGGAGAGGGCCCCTGGGTGGCTGGGGGAGGAGGAGAGGGCCCCCCGTGATGCCAGAGTCAGTTGCCAGGGAAGAGAATGGAGCTGAGCCAGTCCTGCATATCTGACATCAAAGCCAAACATGGTGGAGCTGTAGCCCTTTGCCCTACACAATGACTGCACCCGAGGTGGAAGGTGAGGGGTAGCAGGGCTTTGACATTATATAGCATATGGACTCTGTACATTATTGGTAGTTTTGGTTGGAGTTGTCCTTTAGATGTTTAACTGTTTTTCCCCCCAGCTGTGAGGGACTGAGGAATGACAGCCCACTATGCTGGGACTTATAGTGCCCTAGAATGTGGAAGACTGAGGAATCCTCAGTCCCTCACAGAGGGCACTACAAGTCTTTGGAGCTTTGGTGACCACAGAGTTCCCTTTTACAACAGAGTCCCCAGCTTTCCCTCTCAAATCAGGGTTCCCAGAACTCTCCTTACATCAGAGTCTCCAGCATTCCCCCTTAAATCGGGGTTCCCAGAACTCCCCTTACTTCAGAGTCCCCAACATTCCCCCTAAATCAGAGTTCCCAGAACTCCTCTTAAATCAGAGTCTTCAGAGTTCCCTCTTACAGTGTAAGGGGGAAACTCTGGACACTCTGATGTAAAGGGGGCTCTGTGAAATTTGATTTAAGAGGGGGACTCTAATGTAAAGAGGAATTCTGTGGACTCTGACGTAAGGAGGAGATGCTGGGGGAATCTGATTTAAAGGAGAACTCTTATGTAAGGGGGGACACTGAACTCTGATGTAAGGAGGGACTCAGGGAATCATGGCCTATAGGAAAATGCTGGGGACTGTGATGTAAGAGCAGACATATATTTATATATATATATATATATATATATATATATATATATATATATATATATATATATATATATATACATACATACCTGATGTTTAATGATCTTTGATTAAAGAAGAATTGGTTAGAGAAAATTCGAGAAACTGTGAATACATATTTAAGGCTCTGAATATATGCAATTTATACAGTTCATTTTTATCACTTGAATTATTTTTCCCATTATGGACGTGAGTGGGGCCTCATGTCCAAGTTTTGCCTTAGGCCTCACAAGCCTAGAGCCGCCTCTGCAGCCAGCCCAAGGGACCCAAAGGCTGGTGAACAAGCAGCCCTAGTGAGAGCGATGCTGGATCCTTGAACAGGAAAGTGTCCTTTTATTAAAAGTCAGCAGCTATGGTATTCCTAGCTACTGAGTTTTAACTCTTTGCAAACAGGCTGAAGATCCTCTTTAACCATTTACCGACCGCCTACCGCAGATTTACCGCGTCAGGCAGCTGCTCCTGGGCAAAGCGACGTAGGTCTACGTCACTCGCTCTCAGGATGCTAGGGGGCGAGCTTGCGGCATGCTCCCACCCCCGCTCGTCAGCGGGGAAGCAGATACATGTGTCAGGCAGCTCTGATTGGCACCTGACACCCGTGATCATTTCCCGCTGTGAGAAAACGATCAGCTGTTGTAAACACAGCCGACTGTCCTTCTCCCTGGGATGATCACAGAGCTCATATGATCCTGCTATATAGGATCACATGTCTCTATGGTCATCTCAGAAGCCACCCCCCCCCCCACAGTTAGAATCACTCCTGTAGGCTCACATTTAACCCCTTGATCACCCACAGGGTTAACCCCTTCCATGCCAATGGCATTAATACAGTAACAGTGCATATTTTTAGCTCTGATTACTGTAGTAATGTCACTGGTACCCCCAAAAGTGTCAAAAATGTCAGTTTGGGGTCTGATCTGTCCGCCGCAATGTCACAGTCCCGCTAAAAATCACAGATCACCGCCATTACTAGTAAAAAAAAAAAATAAAAATGACATAAATCTTTCCCATAGTTAGTAGACGCGATAACTTTTGTGCAAACCAATAAAAATACGCTTATTTTACCAAAAATATGTAGCAGAAAACAAATTGGCCTAAAATGTTAAAAGATGTTGATTTTTACATTTTTTTGGGAATGTCACACAGCAGAATTAGCGCAAAAATAAAAATTGCACAGGTGATCAAATACCACCAAGAGAAAGCTCTATTTGTGGGGAAAAAAGGACGTAAAATTTGTTTGGGTACAGCTTCACGCAATTGTCCATTAAAGTGCTCAATGGCAAAATAGGGCCTGGTCAGGAAGGGGGCAAATCCTTCCGGTCTTAAAGTGGTTAAATGCAGATAAACGCATAGTGTGAAAGGCACCATTGAGAAATCATTCAATGCATTTATATACATTTCGAAATGTACTCTAAAAGCATATACATGGAAGATTGACAGTGCCAGTGTGAATGAGGCCCTAAAACCCACAAATGCACTTCTTTTAGCAATGGAAAATATAAGCAAGAAAAATGGACAAAATACAAAGAAAATAAAAAAAGAGTAAAAATGTAGGCGTTAATATTCAAAAATATCCATAACTATGTCTGGCAGGTGGAGATGCCCTGTTTCATGCCAGAGTCATTGCCACAGGTATTTCCAGAATGTGGTTTCTCAAGAATCAGAGTCTGTGTACAGTATGTTAGGATGATTTCACTCTGTGTAATACAGCCAGCAATGTACAGTTTCGCAAATAGCAAGTATTTTTATAGTTTTGTCTGCACGTCTAATGCTTTTCATGTATACTACTGGCTATTTCTGTTCTGTATGGCAGCATTGTCTCAGGAAAAAAATACTGTTTGCATGCTATGCCCAGGAGACAAAGTGGGCCAGAAACATTTACTGACACTACATCTGTATAGGTCTCAGAAAATGGTGCTTTATTGTGCAGACATGCTTCATTAGTAATAAGTATTCGAAAGAACAAAACAAAAATCCTTGTTTGATTTTAAAAAGCTGGCATTTCTTGGGTGAATAGATTCAGCCAGGAAATGTGGAATGGATTACAGAGCTAGTATAATATTTTACCACCACCCTGTATCTCAATGGCTCAAGAATCTTTGTCTAACAATTTTACTGGCTTCTTCTCCTTATGAAGGATTGGTCTAAGAAATAAACAGGGCACTCTGTTCGTTTTCATATGTTTTTATTCTGATTCCATTTTATTTTTAGGGTGACTCAAAGGGGGAAATTTACTAAAACTGGAGTGCCCAAAATCTGGTGCATTTGTGCATGGTAGCCAATCAGCTTCAAACCTCAGCTTGTTGAATTAAGCTTTGATAATACAACCTGGAAGCTGACTGGTTTTTAATCAGAGCTACACCAGATTTTGCACTCTCCAGTTTTGGTAAATTTCCCCCCAATGTGACTGCAGGAGTTAAGAGTTTTGCAGTGTACTGTGCATGCAGTTTTACTAACTAGGGAAGGTACAATAACATGGCTTGACATGTCCTAAAGTTTCAAATAGGTGTAGGTCTCTAAGTAATTCAACGGCTTTGCTGGTTCTGCTCAACAATAAGGTATCCTGATAATTACAAACCAATTTATTATATAAGATTTTTGTATTTACTGCAAAAACTTTTTCTTGGCATCCACTGAAAGACACAGGTATATAGTAAATTATTGATGTGTGGGTCCTATGCAGCTGCTTTCAGCGGGTGGAAACTGACAAACAGAAAAAAATGCTGAAGGCTATAACCTTACCCCTATCTATAATGCCCCCGTTTTGAGACCAAGCAATAGATATGGACAAGACACAGATTTGTGTCCCTCAATGAACTCCAAGAACATTTTTTTAAGGTAAGTGCAAAAAAACGGCTTTATCATTTGTGGGATTCAAAGCTATAATAAATCATAGATGGTTGGGACATCCAAAACCAATTAAACTAAGGGCTGGGCAACAGCCAATTGGAAATGCAATGGATGAAGATTTTATTGCTAAAAGAAATAATTGGCTGAAAGGCCTGTGAAAAAATGTGAGAGCAATATGGAAAGTGCTACTATAAGGAGAGGCATCAAAAATAAATCTGGTGTTCCATAGCAGGACAGATAGCACCGCTAGATGGAGACTATTTTCTGAAAGTGAAAATTTGGAAAATAAAAAGTTTTGTTTTAGTTTCTATCATAAAATTTTGCAAATAAGTAATTTTTTTTCATACATTTGGGCCACAATTTGTACTGCTACATATCTTTGGTAAAAATAATCCAAATTAGTGGATATTATTTAGTCTGTGTGAAAGTTATAGAGTCTACAAGCTATGGTGCCAATCATTGAAAACTGATCACACCTAATCACACCTAATGTACAAATCTCATTTCTTGAGACCCTGAAATGTCAGGACAGTACAAATACCCCCCAAATGACCCTTTTTTTGGAAAGTAGACATTCCATGGTATTTAGTAAGAGGCATGGTGAGTTTTTTGAAGTTGTAATTTTTTTCCCACAATTCTTTGGAAAATGAAGAAATACATTTTTTTTTTATATTTTTTTTTACATATAATTGTCATAATAACAAGTTATTTCTCACACACAGTATATGCATACTTGCAATTATACCCCAAATTACATTTTGCTACTCCTCCAACATGCACGGAGCACCGTCAGGTGTTCTAGGAGCATAAATTGCACATATAATTTCCTAATGACCTAACACACTTTTGAAGGCCCTAGAGCACCAGGACAATTGAATTACCCACAAAATTACCCTATTTTGGAAAGCAAACACCCCAATGTATATTCTATGTGGCATTATGAGTCTTTTGAACATGTCATTTTTTTCCACAAGTTTTTGGAAAATGTGGAAAGAAAATGAAAACTTATTTTTTTTTCACACAAAGTTGTCAATTTATAAGATATTTCTAACACGTAAGTAGCATGTATACACTGTAGCAAAAATGACACCCTAAAATACATTCTGCTACTCCTCCTGAGCATGGCGATATCACGTGTGTGAGACTTTTACACAGCCTGGCCCTATACAGAGACCCAACATCCAAGTAGCACCTTCAGGCATTCTGTGAGCATAAATTACACATCTAATTTCATTACAACATACTGTATCACACTGCTGAAGGCCCTGGAGCACCAGGACAATGGAAACGCTCACAAAATGACCCCATTTTGGAAAGCAAACATCCCAACACGTAATTTATAAGGCATGGGCTGCAGATAGGTACTCAGATGATCTGCAAGTAGGTACTCAGGTACTCTGATGGGCTGCAGACAAGTACTCAGGTACACTGATTAGTGATGTCGCGAACATAAAATTTAATGTTTGCGAACGCGAACATCGGCAAATGTTCGCGAACCGGCGAACATTGCGAACCGCCGTAGACTTCAATAGGCAGGCGAATTTTAAAACCCACAGGGACTCTTTCTGGCCACAATAGTGATGGAAAACTTGTTTCAGGGGGACTAACATCTGGACTGTGGCATGCCGGAGGGGGATCCATGGCAAAACTCCCATGGAAAATTACGTAGAGTCGGGTTTTAATCCATAAAGGGCATAAATCACCTAACATTCCTAAATTGTTTGGAATAACGTGCTTTAAAACATCCAGTGTGTATATACGATCAGGTATGATGTTGTATCGATCAGGTAGTGTAAGGGTTACGCCCGCTTCACAGTGACAGATCCAAACTCCCCGTTTAACGCACCGCAAACATCCGCAAATAGACCACAACCGACCAAAATGGGACAGGAACTGGGCTTTAAGGGTTAGGGTTAGTGTTAGGGGATAGGGTTAGGGTTATGGTGAGATACTTAGGGTTAGAGTTAGTAACCCTACCCCTATGCCTCTAACCCTAACCCTCTAACCCTAAGCACTAAAAATAACCCTAACCCTAGCCCTAACCCTAACCCTAATTCTAATTTTTTTTTCTGGTTCTGGACATGCTACAGAGCTGAAACTTCACAGGTACACTTTTTAGACCCCCAGACACCAAATCACGCAAAAAAAGTTCTTAAAAATTGTCATTTTTGATAGAGAGCCAATTATTGGAAAAATTAAAAAAAAAATAAAAATAAAAAAAATAAAAAAATTCTTTGGATTTAGTGTCTGGGGGGTCTAAAAAGTGTACCTGTGAAGTTGCAGCTCTGTAGCATGCCCAGAACCAGAAAAAAAATACGAATTAGGGTTAGGGCTAGGGTTGGGGCTAGGGCTAGGGTACCCTAATGTCAGGTTCTCGGGTACTCTGATGGGCTGGTGACAGGTACTTGGGTACTCTAATGACAGGTACTCTGGTATTCTGAAGGGCTGGAGACAGGTACTCGGGTACTCTAATGGCAGGTACTCTGGTATTCTGAAGGGCTGGAGACAGGTACTCGGGTACCCTGATGACAGGTTCTCGGGTACTCTGATGGGCTGGTGGCAGGTACTTGGGTACTCTGATGACAGGTACTCGGGTACTCTGATGGGCTGGTGACAGGTACTCGGGTACTCTGATGAGCTGGTGACAGGTACCCTGGTACTCTGATGAGCTGATGACCGGTACTCTGATGACAGGTACTTGGGTACTCTGAGGTGTTGTGACAGGTACTCAGGTACTCTGATGGGCTGGTGACAGGTACTTTGATGGGCTGGCAACAGGTACTTTGATGGGCTGGCAACAGATCCTCTTTATTGATGGGAAATCAGTGTGTTTTACTGTGCACTGTAAATGGTAACTAGCTGTTACTGCAATCTCTTCCTCACACAGGATCAGTGTGTGTGGAGGAGAGCCCGGTAAAAGCTAGTTACCACGGCTTGTTTACATTCTGTGACCAGCTGTGATTGGACACAGTCGGTCACGTGGAAAAGAGCCAATTTCATTGACTGTTGCTACCGGTAACCCAGAGGAGGACCCGAAAAGGTGAGAAATCCAGCAGCCCTCAAGGGGCCAGTGCAACAATTTTAATAAATGACTTGTATAAAACTGGCTCGAGGTTTTTATTTACTTTTCCCATTGTTTTGGTGAATGAGTGGGGTATGTACCCCTACTCATTCACATGGGGAGGGCCAGGATCTGGGGCTTCTAGATTTTGATAAGTCACCCCCCACACCTCTACAAACACAGGGCCAAGGTTGTGGGAAAGAGACCATTGTCCTCATCAACATGGAGACAAGGAGCTTTGAGGGGGAAGTCCTCCTCAAAGCACCCCCTGTGTTGAACGCATGTGCCTTGGCATTGCTCGGGGGGGGGGGCACTCCTAGCCTTCCGGGCTGCATGCTCTGGTAGGGATTTTGAGGAGGAACTCACACCAAATTGATTACATTTTTGGTGTGGGGTACTCGACAAAATCGGGAAGGGGGGGGGGCAATGCTGTTTTTTTAAATGCTGGCTCTTCTTTTGTTGACATTGGGCTATTTCCGGGGAATCTCTCTGACAGAAGATGAGTCGCTTGTTGTTAAAGACAATTTCGTTTAAAATTTTTGGTGTGGGGTACTCCACAAAATATATACCAGACCTCCTGAAGGGCCTGGTATGGATGGAGGGGCAATGCGGTTTTGTTGTTTTTTTTTTAAATGTTGGCTCTTCTTTTGTTTACATTGAGCTGTTAGCCGGGAATTTCACTGACAGCAGATGAGTCACTGGTTGTTAAGGACTGCTGAAAATTCATACATTCCTTAAATATTACTTGTCTGGACCACTACCTCTTTTGACTTTAACATTTTTTTATGCATTATTTACTAAGCATTTTTGCTTTTTGAGGTATATATACGGCATAAAGGGATAGTAAATTGACATTTTTAGTATCGCATTTGATATTTGGAAGAAATGTGTCATATGACCCAAATACCGCATGCGATGGCCTTTCACAAATTGATTCACTATGGGGATTAGATGTCCACCAAGGTAAAAGACTAGTGTGTCCACAGAAGTTAGCGACCAATTATCCAAGAATTCCCTATCCAGTGGAAAATACTGCCTCACATAACCAGGAGGAACCCATGGTAAAAATGGAAGCTCCCATCCTTCACACAAGAAGTTTTACACAAAGCCACATGCAGAGTTCTTTGTGGCTCTCTGGATCAGAAGATTGTACATTTGGCCATGCTTATAGGCGTTCAATCAACCAAATAAGAAGCATGTTAGATTCACCAGTGACCTTATAAAAAGATCTCACAGGAATAGGATTAGAAGGTTATAAATCTGAGACTAAATTTTACTAGGAGCCTTAGACATAGTTAAATGAGGTGTTGACTTTTGAATATAAGGAATTTCTTAGTTCCTGGGGTCCAATGCTGTATTCCCACAGCCATTTCTTCTTACCGCTGTGGGTCCCCGGCACAGCCATCTTCGATACAGCAGCGGGCTGTGGAACCAGGAGGATGCAGGAGGGAAGGGGAGGGGCATGTTGACTGACCAAAGGACATCACTGGCCACAATGTGAGCTGTTTTACAACTTCAGCAAGATGGGGCTGCATTCAAGGAGCTTTTTGTATATGAAACCTGTGAGTGCAACTAGTGTTGATTTTAATACTTTGATCATTAAAGGTTTAACTGCGAAAGATGTGCTCATCCCTGTGTAAAGCTCCCCACGCATGAGCTACTGATTAGTATGATTCCTCTGTTCTTTGCATTAACCTCCTTAAGAACTTCAGCCCCTCTGACACACTAGGTTGAATGTACTAATCATGCAATATCACAGAAAATCACTAAAGGTAATACTTAGTAAACAGTAGTAGTACAATATCAAAGAAACAGACACTAAACCAGTTAGTAAAGGCAAACCTAATATATTGTCACCTGATATGCTTGGTAACAAAGTAAACATAGAAATGGGTTAACAATGGTAATAACACAATTTAGCATACAGGGTGATTAGTGATAAGGACTAGGCATAAGATCAAGGTAAGGTCAACTACGTGCAGCAATGAGCAGTGATAAAGCCTGATTTACTGAACACAGGAGCTTTACTACCAAAGTGCATAAATTGTGACTATGCTAGTCCTAAACCCACTGGACCTTTATTGGAGACAGAAATACATAGAAATGAAGGAACGGGTAGAGGGGAATAGAGGGGAGCCCTTTAAGAAGTGCTGGTGCACTTAACAACAGTTTCAATAAACCAGTATGCAGCAAAGGTGCTGCATAGGTGCGGTACAGGTTTAGTATAGGTGCGGTACAGGTGCAGTATAGATGCGGCATTCTCAATGTCTTGCCTTCAGCAACTCAGTCTGTCATAACCTGGGTTACCTGTTGGTTGTACTGTGCTTTCCAGAACAGTAAGTTGTAGTTCCACAGTTCTCCAGCGAGTGTCTGCTAGCAGATCCTAGTAATCAGTCTCCAACTGGCTACTGGGAGGGTACCCAAGTTCCTCTTCTGCTGATACACCTTGCGTCAGTATTTTTGTTGTGCTAAGTCAGATGCAGCTGCCATTTATCCTGCTCCTGCTCTTGCCCTGCATCCTGTAACCTGCACCTCACTGCCTTATATCTGCTCCTCTTGTTCCTGCTCCTTTTGTTCCGGAGGGTTCCCCCCTTCCTTTCATCTCTGGTATTCCCTGTGAGCTATGTTCCTCATATTTTATTATAGTTAGGCTTCCTGTTACTTAGTTTGGCATTTTGGTTATTTGGTTGTTGTTTATTTTTAACTTTCATTTGCTTGATTCCTGTTTGCTGGTGAGTGGATGTATTTTGGTTTAGTATTAAAAAATGTACTTTAATATATATAGTCTGGTCTCCGTTTCTTAGTGTAGCCACATAGATCTGGCCATCCTTGCTGATCCCTGACACAGTCCCTGCTAGCAGTGTGAACAATGGGCAGTGCCCTCTCACCAGTTCCTGTGATGCGGCTGTGATCTTTCACTGTAGAAGGGGGGGGTCAGTCTTTTCACAGAACTCCCCCAGAAATTTAGATGTGAGAAGTTGAGGGTGAGAAGGAGCTCTGGTCTCCCTGCAGCAATGGTGCAGATGGGATCATTGTGGTCTGTGCTGCACTGACTCAAATGTCTCCACTGGTCTGGCCTCTCAGCAGTCTGGTCAGTATATAGCAGATGTGCTCTCATCAGTTTCCAAGGTGCCAAGAGGAAGAGTCTAGCTGGACAGTCTCCGAAAAGCTGATTTAGTGCTCCTCCTAGCCCCAGTGTCTCTTGGGAATTATAGTGCAAAGGGTCGATAAGCTCCACCATTTGGATTACTTCCTAAACTTTAAATCCCATGATCCTCAGCGATTCTACAGGCCTTTATGGCTATAGTTCTTCCTCCATTTACTGGAGGGGATAGTGCAGCAACATTCAGCATAACAGCAGAAAGTGAAAGTAATGCAGTTTGGAAAGAAGGCAAGCTGGCAAAAGCAGCGTGATGCTTTGGGCAATTTTCTGCTGAGAAATCTTGGGTCCTGTCGTTCATGTGGATGTTACTTGACAAATATCATCTACCAAAACATTGTTGCTGACCAAGTAAATCCCTTCATGAATACAATATTTCCTGATGGCAGTGGCTTCTTTCAGTAGGATAATGCACTCCATCACACTGAAATGGTTCAAGAACGGTTTGAGGAACACAACGAGTTTGAAGTGTTGACTTGGCCTCTGAATTGAAGTGTATATTCTAGTTATCTACAGAAAAGGCTTTTTTTAGATATATCTCTCCGAGGGTAGTGGTAACATAGTTTAAGAAAGAAATGTTCTGGTTACGTCAGGGGGAGAAAGAATTTAGGGACATTTTAATTGCTGGGGTCTCTAAGAGCCCCATAGAGGTGGTCAAACCTACCTTAATAATTATTTTTGAGTAGACTTACCTTTTAAGCTACAGCTTGGAATATGTTATCAGTGTAAAACAGTGTAAGGCATTGAACAGCTGCTGTTCCTTTTAAGCGGAAGGCTGGAATCTCTTTTTATGTATAAACCAAAAAGGTAACAAATGTCCATAATCAGCTTGTAAAGTCGATGTAGTCAAAGTAAATTAAGGCAAGACATGAAACAGATACACTTCAGATCACAGCAATCGTGCTGTTTATTGTCTCGGCAGATGCAGCACACTGTAACTGCGGCTACTGAGCACCACCTGCCGCCCTCGTACCATCCAGATGTCGCATATGTAACATTAGGCATAAGACAAACTGTTAACATCTGCTCAACTGGTTTGTATATTTTTCCCTGCCCTGAGGAGGGTGGCATAGTGTGCCAGCGCCAATGTTTTTTTCAGGTAAACATCAAAGTGGTACAGAGTGTTCTAGAATTCTGAAACGTATCTGATACTGTAAAATATCTGATGAGATACTTAACCTAGGATTTGCCTATACAGAACTTTAAATACTTTAGCTGGTGGTCCATGTTGTATGCTCAGGGACTGATGCTTGATCCACATAAAGATATGGATGAAATTACATCAGTCAAAAATTTGCTGCCTTTGTTTGGACTGTGTAGGGAGATCTCACTAAACATGACGTAATAGTGTCAAGCATGAGGGGCAAAAATTACAAGCCTGAGATTTTTCAGAGCATAAGGTAACAATAATGAGAATCATTGTCACGCTAATAAATAAATGTTCATCCTGTTTATTTTTTCTCCTGATGTGAAAAAATGTTGCCCCACATTCGCCATGTGCCATGAGAATACAGATTAAAGAGCCGCGGACATTGTTCTGTGATAAAAAATACACAATAGCTTTAAACATCCTGACAGAATGAGCACAATAAAGAAAGGCATATCAAAATATTTCAAAACAAGCAGTCAGGCTTGCATAAAACGACTGTAAACTAAGCTATGACAGGGGAAACCCGCTTGAGCTCTGCATATAGCCTTTTGTATAAGAACAGAATAAATATGGTGATTATCAAACATTTGACACCCTTGTTCAGTTTATTTTATTACTATGCAAGTTTTTTACATGTTGCTGATGTTTTTAGTCATCGCTAACACTTAAAAAACAAAATTAGCCTATAAGGCACAGTGGCCCATGTTTGTCTATATAAGAAAACTTTGTCTAGTAGCATGACTTAGCTTTAATCTCTGTGTACCACACATGGCTCTGCACAGTTTGTGAGGCCATATGCAGGATTTATACAGGCCACAGTAAATTTCCTTGCTCTGTTTAAACAGGTTAAGTATCCCATGAAAGCTCACAGGAGCCTGTGAACATTATGAAGCACACTGTTCTTACAACAAATGCCCTAAGTGCTAGATTGCCGGCCTAGTTCTGATAAGCACTATGTACCTAGTTGTTTGAAAGGAAAGTCTTCCATTATTTTTCCATAGAAAATCACTTACAGTGCTTCGAAAAAGTAGTCATAAAATTTTCCAAATGTTGGCATGTTACAACCAAAAACATAAATATTTTTTATTGGAATTTTTATGTGAAAAACCGACATAAAGTGGCACATAAGTGTGAAGTGGAAGGAAAATGACCAATGGTTTTCAAAATATTTTATAAATCAATGTCCTGAGTCAATAATTTGTAGAGCCACCTTTTACTGCATCTACAGCTGCAAGTCTTTTTGGGTTTGTCTCCACCAGCTTTGCACATCTAGAGACAGACGTTTTTGCCCATTCTTCTTTGCAAAATAGCTCAAGCTCTGTCAGATTGGATGGAGAGCATCTATGAACAGCAATTTTCAAGTCTTGCCACAGATTCTCAATTCGATTTAGGTCTGGACTTTGACTGCGCTATTCTAACACATGAATATGCTTTGATCTAAATCATTCCATTGTAGCTCTGGCTTTATGTTTAGGGTCATTGTCCTGCTGGAAGGCGAACCTCCACCCAGTCTGAAATCTTTTGCAAACTCTAACAGGTTTTCTTCTAAGATTGCCCTGTATTGGGCTCCATCCATCTTCCCATCAACTCTGACCAGCTTCCTTGTCCCTGCCAAAGAAAAGCATCCTTACAACATAATTCTGCCACCACCATGTTTCACGGTGGGGATGGTGTGTTCGGGGTGATTGCTGTTTTTCTGCCACACATAGCATTTTGCTATTAGAACAAAAAGTTAAATTTTTGTCTCATCTGACCAGAGCTCCTTCCACATGTTTGCTGTGCCCCCACATAGCTTTTCGCAAACTGCAAAAAGGATTTCCTATGGCTTTGTTTCAACAATGGCTTTCTTGCCACTCTTCCATAAAAGCCAGATCTGTGGAGTGCACGACTAATATTTGTCCTGTGGTAGGTTTGCAGTTGTGCCATACTCTTTCCATTTTCGGATGATGAATTGGGCAGTGCTTCCTGAGATGTCCGTAGCTTGGCATATTTTTTTTATAATTTAACCCTGCTTTATACTTCTTTACAACCTTATTCCTCCACTGTCTGGTGTGTTCCTTGGCCTTCATAATGCTGTTTGTTCACTAAGGTTCTCTATCAAACCTCTGAGGGCTTCACAGAACAGCTGTATTTATACTGAGAATAAATTACACACAGGTGGACTCTATTTACTAATTAGGTGACTTCTGGAGGCAATTGGTTCTACTAGATTTTCGTTAGGGACATCAGTGTAAAAGGGGCTGAATACAAATGCCCACCACACTTTTCAGATATTTATTTAGTGCCACCCCTGAAGCAGCAGC
This sequence comes from Pelophylax lessonae, assembly GCF_965119305.1. Classification (NCBI taxonomy): domain Eukaryota; kingdom Metazoa; phylum Chordata; class Amphibia; order Anura; family Ranidae; genus Pelophylax; species Pelophylax lessonae. Next base: position 107,205,780 of record NC_138769.1, read on the forward strand.
TTGAATATGTTTGGTTCTGTACTCTGCCTCCCAAACCCAAGAACAGTCCAAGCCCTTCTGGCACACCTAGCAAACAGCGTAAATGCAAGCACAGTAAAAACAGACACAACTGTAGTGAACCAGGAAGTTTGTTTACTGGGAGGCTTTCCACAATCAAACAAACAATAATTGCATAACTCAGTAGTCAAGAATGGCAAAACTCTGATTCATAACAGTTTAAATCAGGACCACATGCAGATTTCAAAAAATACAGTTAAACCGACCTAAATGGCTCAAATGTGGCCTATGCATTTAGGCATGAAGGGAAAAACAGGTCTGCTCAATAACGGTGAGTCTATTTCCCTCAAATCCTGAAATCACAGGCCCAGGCAATAAACACGTGATGCAATAGGCCACAATGTAAATCAATAACTTTAGGATTAACGTTAGAGTTCTTCTTTAGAGATATTTGGTATCTTCAACTAGCCTGGCGTTGGTGCACTTGGTGCCCTGTTTGGCAGAATAAGCAAAGTGCATGTACAAGTTTCCTGGCAGACAAAGTGATGTGCAGTATGCTGGCAATATCCTGGTAAGCAAGATGGATACTGAGTCTGCTCAGCAGAGTGTAAGTGTATCTACAAGTGCAGGCAGAGGTAAGGCAAGGCTGTCTGCCTGCAGTGTCTTTAAGGTGGGCAAGTGCCCGCTCCCCAGTCCCAGGCCCAAAGGAAGATGTCTTGGCAAGATGCTTCTTCATGTGGCCCGTCTGGCTACCTTGCAACCGGAACATTTTGCGTCCTCAGGAACACCTGGAAATGCACCCGGGTCCCTCTCTGGTGGGATGTCTGTCACTGACTGACTCTTGGGACTGTGGCAGGATCCTCTCACAGAATCACCTGAAGCGGCACCTCTTCCCCTTGTATCTGGTCTCTCTCCTCTTGCCTCATGCTGTCTGCCCCAGCTCCCAGGCAGCCTCTAGCCTTCCTGTGTGGAGTAGGCTGGGGTGTGTAATCTCTGTCCCAGGGATTAGTATGGGATGGCTGGCCCTGGGAACCTTACTACTCCCCATGTCTTTGCTGATTGTCTCTCCTCCTCCTGTCAATTGGAAAACAAGCAAGGCAGCAAGGCGGGCAGCTGGGCCCTGCAAGTGGCGCACACTACACACTGCAGTGTGAGGAGGAGGAGAGGAAGCGGGAGAAATCCTCTGCAGGAGCTGACAGGCTTGCTCCCACTCTGAGAGCTTGTCTGTGTCTGTGATCGGCGGCAGCCAGCGGGAGATGTGGGGCTGTGGGTGACAGAGTGGCCCCCCACTACATTTATTTGTAAAACATTTTGAAAACCATTTAGCATTTTCCTTCCACTTCACAAATATGTGCCACATAAAATCCAAATAAAATACATTTACGTTTTTGGTTGTACCATGACAAAATGTGGAAAATTTCAGGGGGTGTGAATACTTTTTCAAGGTACTGTAAAGCACCCTTTAAAATCCAGTTTGGGGATGTGAAACACAGATCATAGTGGGAATGCTGACTTTTAATTTATACAAACTGCTAGCAGATGTTTAGCAAGCTTCAGCATTTTTAAAACTTGTTGAATACCTTGTTGAATAGAAGCTTGCCAGTAGTTTGTTTTGAGCCCATTCACACTAGCCTGGTCTGCTGTGGTGTGATAAACACATTGCACGTTGGCTGTGCAACAACATGCATTGCCTTAAGGCAGTCCATTTCTTTAAATGAGCTAACCCAAAAGGCGAGAGGCAGCACTATCGATAAAGCTGTTGTCCACTTTTTTTTTTTTTAATCAAACAATTGCCACAACAATGTTTTTGGGACACTTCTACAAGTAATCGTCAGCCCCTTTCACCATTTAAACTTTAGAAAATGCAGTTTTTAAAATGTTGCATAATTTTTAATATGATTTTATAAAATGAACAGACAAAACAAATGAAAACAAGTTTAGATATGAATTCTGAAAAATAGGAGTTACCCTTAGCAACTGACAGCAGATAAACAGCAATGAAAGTTTCTTGGTTCAGTCAATATTCAATCCAGGGGATGTTGGTTTTGTGGTTTTTATTGAGATTGGAGAAGGGATCAGTGGGAAACTCCAACTGACAACTATTCACAATGGTGAGAACAGCTGACTTTAGAATGCAGCAAAGCCGATGCTTCACCCTGCCACTGAAGTGAAGGTAAAGTGTTGCTGCTTGAATTACTTTTCAGGGCTCTAACTTGGCACCCCCTTTCTCACTTGCTGTGTGTGCTGACACCCGTCCACTGACTCTCCACTGGAGTGGTCCCCTTCCTGGGCAGACCCCCGGCAAGCTTCCCGGTACTCACGGACACTGTTTTTCCCAAGGTTACTCTGCCTCCAACTCCACCAGTCAGCTTTCATGGACCTCCTGGCTGGGCTTCACACTCCTGGTTTACTAGGCCGACTGCCTGTGACCACCATCCATAGCAGCATAAGGAGAGACAGCCCTACTCTCCTTCTGAGACTTGGCTTCCTGCCCAAAGACCCCTTGCCACATGTGCCCTTGGCTTTTATAGTCTATCCCAGGATGCACCACTCTCTATGCCAACCCATTGGGACAGCTACAAAAGCCTGTTTGTCACTGGCTGGGTTTCCTCCATTGTCCAACAGGGCTCCCTATTGGATCAGTGATCCCATCCCCCTCACCACCAACTCTGCTACTGATCCCACCCCCTCATCACCACCCTTGCTGCCACTGATCCCACCCCATCACCAACACCTCTGCCACTGATCACACCCCCTCACCACCACCTCTGCCACTGATCCAACCCCCCACTACCATTGCCACTGATCCCACCCCCCCTTCACCACCACCACCCCTGCCAGTGATCCCACCCCCCTCACCACCACTGCCACTGATCCCACCCCCCTCAACACCACCACTGCTGCCACTGATCCCACCCCTTTACCACTACCGCTGCCACTGTTCCCACCCCCTCACCAACACCTCTGCCACTGATCCCACCCCCTCACCACCACCTCTGCCATTGATCCCACCCCCCCTTCACCACCACCACCCCTGCCAGTGATCCCACCCCCCTCACCACCACTGATCCCACCCCCCTCAACACCACCACTTCTGCCACTGATCCCACCCCTTTACCACTACCACTGCCACTGATCCCACCCCCTCACCAACACCTCTGCCACTGATCCCACCCCCTCACCACCACCTCTGCCACTGATCCCACCCCCCTTCACCACCACCATTGCTGCCAGTGATCCCACCCCCCTCACCACCACTGCCACTGATCCCATCCCCCTCGACACCACCACCGCTGCCACTGATCTCACCCCCTTACCACCACCACTGCTACTGATCCTAACCCCCTCACCACCACTGCCACTGATCCCACCCCCCTTCACCACCACCACTGCCGCCAGTGATCCCTACCCCCCTCACCACCACCACCACCTATGCCACTGATCCCTCACCCCCACCACCTCTGTCACTGATCCCACCCCCCCTCACCACCACTGATGCCACTGATCCCACCCCCCTCACCACCACCAAAGCTGCCACTGATCCCACCCCCCACCGCTACCACTGCTGCCAATGACCCCAGCCCCCTCATCGCCAACTCTGCCACTGATCCCACCCTCCTCACCACCACCTCTTCCCCTGATCCCAACTCCCTTCCCCACCACCACCGCTGCCACTGATCCCACCCCCCCCTCACCACCACCACTGCTGCCACTGATCCCACCCCCCTCACCACCACTGATCCCACCCCCCTCAACACCACCACTTCTGCCACTGATCCCACCCCTTTACCACTACCGCTGCCACTGATCCAACCCCCTCACCAACACCTCTGCCACTGATCCCACCCCCTCACCACCACCTCTGCCACTGATCCCACCCCCTCACCACCCTTACCACCACCACTGCTACTGATCCTAACCCCCTCACCACCACTGCCACTGATCCCACCCCCCTTCACCACCACCACTGCGCCAGTGATCCCACCCCCCCTCACCACCACCACCTATGCCACTGATCCCTCACCCCCACCACCTCTGTCACTGATCCCACCCCCCCTCACCACCACTGATGCCACTGAATCCACCCCCCTCACCACCACCAAAGCTGCCACTGATCCCACCCCCCACCGCTACCACTGCTGCCAATGACCCCAGCCCCCTCATCGCCAACTCTGCCACTGATCCCACCCTCCTCACCACCACCTCTTCCCCTGATCCCAACTCCCTTCCCCACCACCACCGCTGCCACTGATCCCACCCCCCCCCTCACCACCACCACTGCTGCCACTGATCCCACCACCCTCACCACCACCACTGCTGCCACTGATCCTCCCCTCACCACCACCACTGCTTCCACTGATCCCACCCCCCTTCACCACTACCACTGCTGCCACTGATCCCTCCCCCTCACCACTAACTCTGCCACTGATTCCATTCCCCTTCACCACCACCTCTGCCACTGATCCCACCCCCCCTCACCACCATCACCTCTGCCACTGATCCCACCCCCTTACCACCACCGCTGCCACTGATCCCACCCCCTCACCACCACCTCTGACACTGATCCCACACCCCCTTCACCACCACCACCGCTGCCACTGATCCCACTCCCCTCACCACCACCACTGCCACTGATCCCACCCGCTTCACCACCATCACCACTGCCACTGTTACCAGCCCCCCTCACCACCACCACCTCTGCCACTGATCCCATCCCCCTCACCACCACCACCACTGCTGCCACTGATCCCACCCTCCTCACTACCACCTCTGCCACTGATCCTCCTCCCCTCAACACCTCTGCCAATGATCCCACCACTCTCAACACCACCTCTGCCACTGATCCCACCCCCCCTCACCACCACCACCTCTGCCACTGATCCCACCCCCCCCACCACTGCTGCCACTGATCCCACCCCCCTTCACCACCACCACCGCTGCCACTGATCCCACCCCCATCACTACCACCACCACTACCACTGATCCCACCCCAGAACCACCACTGCTGTCACTGATCCCACCCCCTTAACCACCACCACTGATGCCACTGATCCCATCCCCCCTCACCACCACCACCATTGCCACTGATCCCACCTTCCTTCTCCACCACCACCACCGCTGCCACTGATCCCATCCCCCTTCACCACCACCACCTCTGCCATTGATCCCACCCCCCTCACCACCACCACCTCTGCCACTGATCCCACCCCCTCTCATCTCCACCACTGCTGCCACTGATCCCACCCCCCTTCACCACCACATCTGCCACTGATCCCACCCCCCTCACCACCACCACTGCCACTGATCCCACCCCCTCACCACCACCTCTGCCACTGATCCCACACCCCATTCACCACCACCACCACTGCCGCTGATCCTTCTCCGATCACCACCACCTCTGCCACTGATCCCACCCCCCTTCACCACCACCACCACCACTGCCACTGCTCCCACCCCCCCTCACCACCTATGCCACTGATCCCACCCCCTCACCACCACCACTGCTGCCACTGATACCACCCTCCTCACTAACACCTCTGCCACTGATCCTCCCCCTCACCACCTCTGCCACTGATCCCACCACTCTCAACACCACCTCTGCCACTGATCCCACCCCTCCCACCACTACCGCTGCCACTGATCCCACCCCCCCCTCACCACCACCACCGTTGCCACTGATCCCAACTCCCATCACTACCACCCCCGCTGCCACTGATCCCAACCCCCATCACTACCACCACCGCTGCCACTGATCCCACCCCCATCACTACCACCACCGCTGCCACTGATCCCACCCCCATCACTACCACCACCGCTACCACTGATCCTACCCCAGAACCATCCCACCCCTCTCCCCACCACCTCCACCACTGATCACCCCCACCACTGCTGCCACTGATCACCTCTTTCACCATCACCATTGCCACTGATCACCATCTTTACCATCACTGCTGTCACTGATCCCACCCCCTTCACCACCATCACTGCTGCCACTGATCCCACCCCCTTAACCACCACCACTGATGCCACTGATCCCATCCCCCCTCACCACCACCACCACCTCTGCCATTGATCCCAGCCCCTCACCACCACCTCTGCCACTGATCCCACCCCCCCATCTCCACCACCACCGCTGCCACTGATCCCATCCCCCCTCACCACCACCACCTCTGCCATTGATCCCACCCCCTCACCACCACCACCTCTGCCACTGATCCCACCCCCCCATCTCCACCACTGCTGCCACTGATCCCACCCCCTTCACCACCACCTGTGCAACTGATTCCACTCCCCAACCACCACCGCTGCCACTGATCCCACCGCTCTCACCACTGCCACTGATCACCCTCTTTACCACCACCGCTGCCACTGATCCCACCACTCTCACCATCACCTCTGCCACTGATCCCACCCCCCACCACCACCTCTGCCACTGATCCCACCCCCCCCCCATCTCCACCACCACCGCTGCCACTGATCTCATCCCCCCTCCCCGCCACCAAAATGGAGAGAGATCAGTTCCTCTATATGCTGCCCCTCCTATCCAGGTATACAGGGTGACGCATGGGCTGGGTAGTCCCGGGGTTCAAGGGAGGCCCTTCATGGTTTATTGCACCGGGGCCCTGAAGGTTGTTACACCTCTGATTGACATTATGTGCAAATCAAACAACACTGCTCTGATCTGCAGGTAAAACAGCAATATACAATGTAACAATAGCATTGCTGCGATCAGACTGATTTCCTTTAAGACAATCATTCTGATTAGGTAACATTCTGATAACAGAAGTTCTAAGTAATGCCTCGTACACACGCACCGATAATCGGCCGACCGATCGGCCGTCTTTTGTCCAGTGTTGTTGTGTTGGCTGAAATGTGCTCTAGACTGCACACAAATTTTATCGGCCAACAAAAAACAACTTCAGAAGTGATGTCATGTTCTGGTTTACTTTCTGTGTTTTTTTTTTTCTTCTCTGAGCATGCCCAGTCTTGCTCATCACATTTTTGTCTGCCGAAATCTGTACTGACTGACGAACAATCGGCCGTTCTGTTGACGGCCAACAAAAATTTTATAGCATGCACACCAGATTTTGTTCGGCCGAAAAGTCGCAGTCGGTTGTCGGAAGCATCATACTAACAAGCCGACAATCGGCCGATCGGACGTTGGCCGAAAATTCACGGCCAACAATCGTTGCGTGTGTACGAGGCGTTAGTTTATGGGCAGGAGGATGTAAACAGATATGAGCCTGTTTACATCGGATTACCTCTGAAGTTTTCTTTACAGACTTAACAAGGGGAAGGTAAAAAGTAATATTCGTTCCATTCTGTTCTGATTCAACAGTGGATCTGTTCATGGATTTCCTGCTAATCAGAACTGACGCTGCTCGCCTGAAAGCACCCTAATTAGAGACTACAATGTTGTATTTACTTTACAAAGTGTTTACTTTAAATAGCTAATCATGTCCAAAGGGAATGCAAAATAAACAGGAGTTTTGCTAGAATATAATTGGTTGACTGAAGGTAATACAGCTGCATTTTATTTACTAACCTCAGTGAACATTTGCTTTGCAAAGTGAACAATAGGGATGAGCTCAGGCGTGTTTGGATCCTAGTCCCAAGCCCACCTGAGCAATCGCACCAGGAAGCCATCACTGCACATCGCCAATCATAGGCAGCCTAGTCAGGCCATGTGTATGTGCAGCTGTGGGCTGGGAAATGCCTCACTGTCTATGATTGGTGGTGTGTTGTGCAGTGAAGGCTTCCTGGCAAGATTGCTCAGAGGGGTTCGGACTACGATCTGAACACACCTGAGCCCATCCTTAGTGAACAGTGATCTTTCTTTCCTAAACAACTTCAATGTCTTTATGAATGAAACCTTCCAGCTGTGTTTTGCAAGCTTCATTCACACATAAGCTGCTTTCTGCTCTCCCGATACAGAGAGCCTGGCCTGCTCTTTAGCTTTGGCAAATTTACTAGGTGGCATGGCTTTAGAAGGGAAGTAGTTAAAATGTGAGCAGATTTTGACATACAAGGTACAACCAAACAACTTTCAATCGAGTTACTAGAATATACAGCCCTGGCCAAATATTTTGAGAATGACACAAATATTATTTTTTACCAAATCAGCTGCCGATTTTCATATACGCCAGAATGCTATGAGGATTGCTCCGATGAATTGCAATTAATTGCAAAGTCCCTCTTTGACATGAAAATTCACTTATTCCCAAAAAAAAAATAAAAATTCCCTGCCACAAAAGGAATAGCTGACATCATGTCAGTGATTCTCTCATTAACACAGGTGTAAAGGCCCGTACACACGTAGCGATTGTCGGCCGTAAATATTCGGCCACCGACCGATCGGCCGATTGTCGGCTTGTTAGTATGATGCTTCCGACAACCGACTGCGACTTTTCGGCCGAACAGAATCTGGTGTGCAGGCTTTAAAATTTTTGTTGGCCAACACCAGAACGGCCGATTGTTCCTCAGTCAGTACAGAATTCGGCCGACAAACAGCAGATGAGCAAGACTGGGCATGCTCAGAGAAGAAAAAACACATGGAAAGTTAACCATCACATGACATCACTTCTGCAGTCGGCTGTTGTTGGCCGACAAAATTCGTGTGCAGTCTTTAGCACTTTTCAACCGACAGGACAGCACCGGACAAAAGACAGCCAATCGTTCAGGCGACAATCGGTGCGTGTGTACGGGGCTTATGTGTTGACAAGGACAAGGCTGGAAATCACTCTGTAATGCTGATTGAGTTAGAATAACAGGCTGGAAGCTTTAAAAGGGGGTGGTGCTTGAAATCATTGTTCTTTCTCTGTTAACCATGCCTTCCTGTAAGGAAACACATGCAGTCATCATTGCTTTGCACAAAAAGGGATTCACTGGCAAGAATATTTCTGCTACTAAGTTTGCACCTAAATCAACTGCAGCCTGGTCGCACGGCTAGTATTGTTCGGACTGTTGTTTGTTATTAAAGTTCTGCAAAGACAGTGACCTTTGAATTATGGGAGATGTAGTTCCGGGAGGAGCCAGGACCATAGACTGCTATGCGAAAGGACTCTTCTCCCAGGGAGCGATGTGACTTGCGGAGCCTGCTGGGAGTGTCTATATAAAGGGGGCGGGATCAACTTTCCCTCTCTTGCCTCGAGGACAGCGTGCTGTGAAGAAGGGGAAGAGCTGCTGCGGATTGCAGAGAAGTAGGCCGGAGGCCTAGTAGTGGACACCGGAGCTAAGATGAGCGGTGTGTGTAGAAGAATCTCATTAGTGTGAGCGAGTAGAAGGACGCCTGACAGGCCGAAAGAGAGTCGCTGAGCAGAGCGGGACCTGGTTGCAGCGCAGAGTGGAGCTCCCGGTATTGGATGAGAGACATCCAGCATCTACATTTACATCTACATTTATCACATATCTAGACTGAGTCAGGGCAGAACTGCCGATCTGTTTGAGTAGCAGACCATACTGAGTTCTAAAATCTCTGGACACTGGACACTGCAGTTATACATAGTGCGTGGTGAGCGAACAAGGCCTTAAGCCCTTTTACAGTCCCAGGTTGTTTGCCTGTTGGAAAGCATCAAGATCTGTTCTTACAGTTATTGATCACTTTTACTTGGATTACAATTACTTTCCTTGGATTGCCTGAGGATTTCTTGATTGTGAAGACTAGTGAGGCCTTACTCTCCAGGAGACTCTTGCAATCTAGTGTAAAAGGGGCCCCCATTAGTACACAGAGGGCACTCTGATATTTAGTGTTCATTAATGCCACCTTATCAGTGTCGCCTCATCAGTGCAGTTTCATCAGTGCCCATCAGTGCAGCCTCATCAGTCCTCATAAGTGCAGTCTCATCAGTGCAATTTCATCAGGGCAGTCACATCAGTGCAAACTCATCCGTGCCCATCAGTAAAGTCTCATTAGTGCAGCCTATCAGTGCCACCTCATCAGTGCATAGAAGTGACCACCAGTGCCACCTGAGTGCAGCCCATCACTGCCACCTCATCAGTGCCCATCAGTGCCACCTCATCAGTGCCCATCAGTTTCCATCAGTGCCATCTCATCAGTGCTCAGCAGTGCAGCCCATCAGTGCCTACCAGTGCCACCTATCCGTGTCCATCAGTGCAGTCTCATCAGACAATCCACAGGCAGCCAGTTTAATTGCACATCACATTGGGGAGAAGGACCTATCTGCCTGCCAGCTCACTCCACATTTGATCCACAGGGATCTCAGCACTGCCGCCCCCACTCAAAACCTGTTACTTAGCCGCACTTACAGTTACATAGTTAGATAGTTACATAGTTAGTGAGGTTGAAAAAAGACATCAGTCCATCCAGTTCAACCTATGATGTGTGTGTATGTTTGCTGTTAACCGTACATTGTATACTCCTGTATGTTGTGGTCTTTAAGGTGCCCATCTAATAGTTTTTGAAACTATCGATGCTCCCTGCTGATACGACTGTTTGCAGAAGAGAATTCCACATCCTTACTGCTCTTACAGTGAAGAACCCCCTACGTATTTTAAGATTAAACCGCCTTACCTCTAGTTTTAGTAAGTGGACACATGTCTTATTGTATTCCCTTTCTCTGAATAGTTTGTTCCTTATGCTAGGGTCACCAGTACAGTATTTGTACATTGATATCATATCCCCCCTCAATCGTCTCTCTTCTCCAGAGAGAATAAGTTCAGTGCTTGTAGTCTTTCCTCATAGCTAATGTCCTCCATTCCCCTAATTATTTTTGTTGCCCTTCTCTGGACTCTCTCCAGTTCCAGCACATCCTTCCTGAGGACCGGTGCCCAGAACTGGACAGCATACTCCAGATGTGGCCGGACCAGAGTCTTGTAGAGAGGGAGAATAATCTCTTTATTTCTGGAGCGAATCCCCTTTTTTATACATCCTAGTATTCTGTTGGCTTTGCTTGCAGCGGCTTGGCATTGCATGCCACTGCCAAGTCTGTTGTCTACCAGTACCCCCAGGTCCTTTTACATCCTAGACTCACCCAGAGGTCCCCCCCCCCCCTAGTGAGTTGCTTGCTTTCTGGTTTCTGGCACCCAAGTGTATTACTTTACATTTTTCAACATTAAACCTCATCTGCCATGTAGTTGCCCACCCCATTATTTTGTTCAGGTCCGCTTGTAAGGTTTCCACCTCCTGCATAGAAGATATTGGCATGCTTAGTTTAGTATCATCTGCAAATACTGAGATTGTGCTAGATATCCCCTCCTCTAGATCATTTATGAATAAATTAAACAGGATTGGCCCCAGGACAGAACCTTGGGGGACCCCACTTTCCACACCCGCCCAATCTGTGTACTCCCCATTAATCACCACCCTTTGCACTCTCCCCTGGAGCCAGTTCTCTATCCAGGTACTCCCCCTATGGTCCATACCTACCTTGCTTAGTTTGAACAGTAAGCGTTTGTGGGGAACGGTGTCAAAGGCCTTTGCAAAGTCCAGATACACCACATCCACAGGCTTTCCTTTATCTAGGTGGCAACTCACCTCATCGTAGAAGGTTAATAGATTGGTTTGGCACGAACGATTTTTCATGAATCCATGCTTATTATTACTAATACCATTTTCATTACTAAAGTCTTGTATGTGGTCCCTTAACATCCCCTCCAAAATCTTGCAGACTACTGATGTTAGGCTGACCGGCCTATAGTAACTCGGGATATATCTCGGCCCTTTTTTAAATATTGGTACCACGTTGGCTTTTTTCCAATCAGCTGGCACCATACCCGTCTGTAAACTATCCTTAAAGATACAGTCTCGGCCTTCTCCTGACCATACAGACTGCATCGGGGCGGGGTCTGAGAGTCAGTGGTGCTTGTGGCCCCGCCCCCTCCCCTGCTCTCTGTGGACTAACGCTGCCTCAATGACAGTGGCATTGTGGGGCATAGGGGGGCCCCCTAATGTGTAGGTAGCGTGGGCTTCAGGGGCTGTTTCGGGCCCCAAAACAGTGACTGGGCCGGGGGCAGCTTCCCCATTGGCCCCACGTTAAAGTCGGCCCTGCTGTGTCATGCCAACTGTAAAGCATCCTGAAACCATTCATGTCTGGGGTTGCTTCTCAGCCAAGGGAGTGGGCTCACTCTCAATTTTAATGAAACAAACAAAAGTAAAATTCCCAGTTCAATTTGCTAGCCAGTTTGCTTACCAACCAGATTAACTTGTCTAACAGTTTGCGTCAAAACAGGGGTTTAGTTAGCACACATTTGCAAACGCATGTGAAAGCTGCAGGGCCACTTCACGGCTCCCTGTATACCTGCAGTCCTAACTCTAATGAATTTATAAGAGTCTTCACAATGGAAGCACATGCAAGCTAATGGATAGATATGGGGCAGGTGAGCCTGGAGGTGGCCCATCCCTCCTAAAGGTAATTGGGGGCATAATGGATGCCCAGCTGATGGTATTACAGCAAAGGCATCCAGTATGTCCACTCACCAGTACACATTAACAACAAAGAAAATGGCCTCTGCCCCCACCTATTACTGGCCTTCATAGCAAAGAACACATGGAAGGGCAATGCACATGAAACAAACAAAAGTAAAATTCCCAGTTCAATTTGCTAGCCAGTTTGCTTACCAACCAGATTAACCTGTCTAACAGTTTGCGTCAAAACAGGGGGTTTAGTTAGCACACATTTGCAAACGCATGTGAAAGCTGCAGGGCCACTTCACGGCTCCCTGTATACCTGCAGTCCTAACTCTAATGAATTTATAAGAGTCTTCACAGTGGAAGCACATGCAAGCTAATGGATAGATATGGGGCAGGTTAGCCTGGAGGTAGCCCATCCCTCCTAAAGGTAATTGGGGGCATAATGGATGCCCAGCTGATGGTATTACAGCAAAGGCATCCAGTATGTCCACTCACCAGTACACATTAACAACAAAGAAAATGGCCTCTGCCCCCACATATTACTGGCCTTCATAGCAAAGAACACATGGAAGGGCAACGCACATGAAACAAACAAAAGTAAAATTCCCAGTTCAATTTGCTAGCCAGTTTGCTTACCAACCAGATTAACCTGTCTAACAGTTTGCGTCAAAACAGGGGTCAGCCGTGAAGTGGACCTGCAGCTTTCACATGCGTTTGCAAATGTGTGCTAACTAAACCCCTGTTTTGACGCAAACTGTTAGACAGGTTAATCTGGTTGGTAAGCAAACTGGCTAGCAAATTGAACTGGGAATTTTACTTATGTTTGTTTCATGTGCGTTGCCCTTCCATGTGTTCTTTGCTATGAAGGCCAGTAATAGGTGGGGGCAGAGGCCATTTTCTTTGTCACTCTCAAGTTTCCCTAAGAACACTGCCATGAATAAAGGATGGTACAAAAAAATCCTCAGAGAGCAACTTCTCGCAAGCATCCAAGAACAGTTTGATGATGAACAATGCCCTTTCCAACATGATGGAGCACCTTACCATAAGGCAAAAGTGATAACAAAGTGGCTTAGGGAACAAAACATAAAAATTTTGGGTCCATGGACAGACCTTAATTTCAATGAGAAATTGTGGTTATTCCTCGGGTGAACAAAAAAAATCCCCCGCTAATTCTGACAAACTCCAAGCATTGATTATGCAAGAATGGGCTGCCATTGGTCAGGATGTGGCCCAGAAGTTGGTTGACAGCATGTCAAGGGGAATTGAAGAGGTCTTGAAAAGGAAGGGTCAACACTGAAAATATTGACTCTTTGTATAAACCTAATCTAATTGTTATTGTCAATAAAGCCTTTGACACTTATGAAATTCTTGTAATTATACTTCAGTAGCATAGAAACATCTGACAAAAAGATCTAAAAACACTAAAGTAGCAGGCTTTGTGAAAATAATATTTGTGTCATTCTGAAAAATTTTGGTTAGGGCCAGACTTGTATAAAGTACTCAAAATTTCTACTTGAGTAAAAGTACAAGTGCTCGATCAAAAAGTGACTTGAGTAGAAGTGGAAGTGCTCGCAGAAAAAGCTACTTAAGTAGAAGTACTAAAGTATTCAACATTTTTTTTACTTAAGTATTGCAAGTAGTTTTTTCAAAAAATTTGCTACTTAAGTACTAAAAGTAAAAAGTATCAGTAGTTTTGAAAAAAAATTTCTACTCAAGTACTGAAAGTAGAAGTACAAGTACTGTGTTATGTAGTTATTAAAGAAAGAAGTCAAAAGTTTGAACATCATATTGGTTTTTATTATTTCAAATGATTTATTCAAATGATTAACCTGTGTTTGTTAGTAGTTTCTTGATGCACTTTAAGCGCTGTAGCACCATTTATTTGTTTGTTTCATATTTTCTTTTTATTGGAAAGATTTGATATAGCAGCTTTTATTATACACAGCCTTTATTTTCGTATGCGCTGATTTACAAATGACATTATACACATTTTTTTGAGCTTTATGCAACCTGCCATCTACTGTTCTGGCAGTGGTAATTTTTTTAAAAGTAACGAGTAACTATGCAGCACAAAAAAAAAATACTTGAGTAGAAGTATCGAAATCATCGAAAAAATGTAGTGAAGTAAAAGTAGAAGTAGGAGAAAAAAATTCTACTCTAGGAAAGTACAGATACCACATTTTGGTACTTAAGTACAGTACTTAAGTAGTTCTACTTCGTTACTATACATCTCTGGTTAGGGCTAAATCATGTAAGCCCAGGGAATTACCGTACTTCTCACTTTATAAAGGTCAATGGGAACACAAAAATAGCTCAAAGCGTGTTGATGCCATTTATAAAAAGGCCAAATGCCCCTGTCAATGTCCTGTAAATGATTTTAAAAAGCATATCAAACTGGTCTCCAATGCAAATGGAATGCACCTGAAAGCATACTGCATTTGCTCATCTACACAAGCCCAAAACACGTTGAAGACCCTCAAGGTGCTTATGTTGGGTGCACTCTGTCCAGTCTGACTGCATAGTCTGCTTTTACCTACTGTATAAATATGTAGAGTAAGGGCTTCTGGTTCAATAAAAATGTAGGTTTGCTGAGGTAGGTTCTCACACTGCATAGGTAAATCTAATGGAGATTGTACAGATGTTGTACAATCATTTGGTATTAATTGCTGCTGTTTGTGGGATTAAAGTGGCATTAAAGCTTTGTTTTTGTCTTGTTTTTTTGTTTGTTTTTTTAAAATAACTAACGTGTTATACTTACCTGATCTGTGCAGTGGTTTTGCACAAAGCAGCTCTATTCAGGTCCCCCACTGGTGCTTCCGTGCTTGAAAGGGGAGAAGGAAGAACAAGATTTATGCTAGGATGGGGGATTGGGGGATGGAAATGTGTGCTGGGAGGGAGTATTTGAAGTGGGGGGAGAAGATTTGTGCTCGGAGGGGAAATTTGAGAGGTAGAGGATTTGTGCTAGAAAGAGGGAATTTCTTATGGGGGTGGGGGATTGCGCTGGGACCATATGTGGAATGAGAGGATTTGAGCTAAGCATGCAAATTAGCGCTCAATTTTTTGGGGGGAGGGTATCTTTGCTGACACATAATGCTCATACATCTTGGGGGGGAGGGCGCAATTTGGCATGTTCACCCTGGGCTCTAGTTGACCTTGTCCTGGGACTGGAGCCACAGCTTGGTTGCAGCTTGTCTCAGCCAATGAGGAGGGAGAGCCACCGGACAGCCAAGGCTATCACGCTATCATGTTGATAGCTATCATTCTATCAACATCGCTGGATCAGAATTAGCTCAGTTAAGGATTGGGGGGGGGGGGGGGCACTGCACACACAAGGCTTTTTACCTTCATGCATAGTGTAGCACCCTCCCAGGTAGGTGCTAGGTAAATACATATGTGGCCTTGTCTGCTTATCAGGGGGGCCTGAATTGTTAGCTAGCTGTCACATGTTTCCAGGTGTGTCTGTTGAGTCTGGGGAGTCTCCCCACTATATCCAAGGAGGGATCTTGTTGGACGGTGGAGGAAACCTAGCCAATAGCACACCAGGGTTTATGACTGTTCCAGTGGGCGGGGTTTGCCGCAATGCACCCTGGGACTGGGAATAAATCTTGAGGGAGCATGTGACAGAGCGTCTTTTGGGGGGAGCATCAGTCCCAGGAGGAGGTGACGGCTGTCTCTCCTCCTGTCAGAGAGTGAAGGTGGTCCAGGCAGTTGGCCTAAGGGGACCAGAGGTTGAGCTGTGCTGCAGAGAGGGATCCAGAGTGTTGCTGACAGAGTGGAGCTGCTGGGCAGAAGTCTTCAGGAAAAACAGTATTGTGAGTACTTAAGATCTGCCCAGGGGTCTGCCTAGGGAAGGGGACCACTCCAGAAGATCAAGGGGATCCAGGAGCCAGCTAACCAGTAGTTGTGACAGTGAAAGGGGGTGCCAAGTCTTAAAGCCCCGAAGATAGGGAAGTGAAAGGGGGAGCCAGTGTGGGCCCTGAAGCGTTCAGCAGTACAGTCAAAGTGTACAGTCAGCTACCTCAGGAAGGAGTACCCCAGGGAGTTAAAAAGGACTTTGTTAGACAAAGGCAAAGTCATAGTGTCAAGTCAGCGTTAACAGGCATTCAGCCAGCGTTAACCAGCGTCAAGTCAGCGTTAACAGGCATTCGGCCAGCGTTAACCAGCGTCAAGCAGCATTTTCTAGAGTCCCTGCCTAATTGTGTATAGTTCAATAGTTGGAGTATCCCACTCATCCCTTCTTCCATCCAAGTTCCTAAATAAACCTAAAAACCCAAAAGATACTGGACTGTTTCTTGTCTCAGTGCTCAAACTTGGAGAAACATGTTCAAAGGTACTTTTTTGCACCCGGTGACCCAGGGGGACCCACAGCCAGCACCTATGCTGGGAATTGTGCTACAATAAAATTAAGTTAAAAAACCTTCAGTCTTTAGGACCACTTTAAGCTAAATAAATTTAAACTATAAAACCACTTTAAAATTTCCAAGTTTTCCATTTTCCTTTTTGTCCATTCTCATTAAATTTCAGCTTAATTCAAAACACACTGGATGAAGTGATGTGTGAAATGTTGTTAATTTACAGGTTTTTGCAAACATACAGGCCTTAACATGTACCCGACTAGTGCTGAAAAGCCATTTCCTCCTCTGCACTTTTTTAGTTTGCTTAACATCCCCAGGTGCATACTGACTGAACCCAACACACTTTTTGTAATGAAAAGACTTTTGATGAAGGCTAAAATAAAAATAAAAAAAGGAGGGTGGATTACAAGCACCATGTACAAGGGAAACGTCTGGGTTATAAATACAAGCAGAGCTAAAAGAATGAGAGAGCATCCTTTGAGAAATGCTACCGAGTGTTTTCATCAAACATAACGCACAATATACTCTATATTTACCTAAATATCACTCTGAGAGGCTATTACTATGCCAAAAAAAAAACGAATGCTTTGTATTGGATATGTTCGAATAGCCTCCATATTGGCTTGTGGAAAAAATAGATTAACCAGAACCTGCAGCTCTTCAAGGTAACATATGAGAGGAGCCGGAGGGGGCATCGAAGAAAGTTCCTTAAAGTTTGGGAACTCTGGATAGATTGAGAAGATACCAGTAACTCCCTTCTTCACTTGGTTTCTGACTCTCCACTTTAATTCACCCTTCTATTCTGCTCCTATGCAGACTAGTTGCAAGAATATGACTACGTCTCTATTTACTAATGGACCGATTGTATAGTGTGCTAGGTCATTTGGGGTACTAATGAGGTATTTGCTTTCCTCTGAGCTGGACAGTAGCTCAGGGTAACTACGTCAGCCCAGGAAGGTTCACCCCCCTTCATGACCAGGCCATTTTTTGCGATACGGCACTGCGTTACTTTAATTGACAATTGTGCGGTCATGCGACGCTGTACCCAAATAACATTGTTTTCCTTTTATTCCCACAAATAGAGCTTTTCAATATTTTTTACCTTCTGCTATAGAACATACTCAATAAAAAAAACTTTAAAAATTGAATTTCTTCAATTTAGACCAATACATATTCTGCTACATGGTTTTGGTAAAAAAAAAAATCCCAATAAGTGTATATTGATTGGTTTGTGCAAAAGCTATACTGTCTACAAACTATGGGATATTTTTATTTATTGTTTTTTTTTTTTTTTTTTTTTTCTAGTAATGGTGGCGATCAGCGACTTATAACGGGACTGCGATATTGTGGCGAACAATTCAGACACCTAACTGCCACTTTTTGGGGACCAGTGACTTTAACACAGTGATCGGTGCTAACAAATAAGCACTGTTACTGTACTAATGACACTGGCTGGGAAAGAGTTAACATCAGGGGCGATCAAAGGGTTAACTGTGTGCCTAGGTTGTGCTTTCTCTTTGGGTAGCGGTGCTTTGACTAAGGCTCCGTTCACATGTAGGCATTTTGGGGCGTTTTTGGGGAGTTTTTCTGCTCTAGGATCAGCTCTCAAAACGCCCAACAAGACAAATCCTATTCATTTCAATGGCCCCTGTTCACATCTGAGCGTTTTGACGCTGTGAGCAAAACGCCAAACGCTCAAAAAAGTACATGTGCTTCTTTTTGGGCAGATTACAGGCGTTTTCCATTGGTCTCTATTCAATCTAAAACGCCTGCACAAAAAACACATGTAAAATCGCAGTAAAAAACGCGCAAAAACGCTACGCTCAGGTGTGAATGTAGCATTAGGGAAGACAAAGATCTGTGTTACTGCTTTGCAGAAACACATGATCAAAGCCTTCCCTGCCTATGTAAACAATTTGCCTTGTTTACATAGGCTGATTGTCATTCTGCTTGTGTCCTGAATGATCGGTGGGTCCCGATAGACATCGAATATGCCAGACCTGCTGATTAGCTCCCATTGTGTCCAATCACAGCGGAAGCGTGTCAATGGCAGCGCTTGCGCCCCAGACCCAGAAGTGTCAGATTACGTACTAGGTACGCGATCTGGCGCAGAGTGGCCGCCCTACCGCAGTAAATGCACATGGGGTGGTCGCTAAGCGGTTAACTAATGTAGTTCAAGCATAACAGGTATATGGCAGTTTTCAGTTCTCTTTGTTTGTGTTCCTTTTTGTTTTCTCTTTTATCTCTCGTTTAGGAAATCTGTGTATGCATGGAATGTGAGGAAGACTATTTTCATTTTAGATATGTCATACTCTTTGATATTATTCATGACTCTGTACTGATATATTCTCGAATAAACCAAGTCCAAAAAAAATATCACTCTGAGGCCCACTTCTCACTGTGCCCTTCTGTTTTGGTGTTTTACCACAAATGAACAGCATTGAGTGCCATGTGTTACCATGTATTGCGGTCAGGGCTGCTGTTAGAAATCGCGGGGCCCCGTACAGACTACCTGGCAGGGCCCCCCCCCCCCCCCCAAGAAAATATTAAAGATATATTTAGCTAAAATTACAAAAAAAATCACTATTATCAGACACAAATATAACATAACTCGCATAATTCCTGCTAAATCTAAAAAAAAAAAAAAACTATGTTAAATAAAAAAGAATATGAGATGAGAAAAATATACAATAAAAATACATAAAATATACAGGCTGGGAAGTTGGAGCTCAGTGATCAGAGAGACAGAGAGAGAGAAACAAAGTTACAATTTACAAATAAACTCCTGAGCAGAGATCACATTAGAGCCAGTGCTGGGAGGGGGGCCCACACAGGGAGGGGGATTAGTGAGGGACAACTGTCTCTTTCTCAACAGATAAAAGCTGATAGCAGGGAGAGGGACAGATCAGATTCAGGTTCTGGAGGAAGATTTCTGTATTTGTTGTCCATCATCACTAATCCCCCTCTCTGTGTGCGCCCCCTGTGTGCTCGGGCCCCCTACAAGAGGGCTGGTGGTCCCCCCCTATCAGCGGCCCTGATTGCGGTGATGTGTAGTAAAACGTATGTTTACCCGTATGAAGTCAGATAAAGTTTTCTTCCATAATTCCTAGTCCCCAGTAAAGTCAATATAAAGTATTATTAGCAGGACCATTCACATTACAGATTTCTCTGTAAACTTGAACTTCATGATTGATGTATTCTAGCTATTTTTGCCATTTTAAAAGTAAAAGTTACCAGTTTTGCTTTCAGGGACCGCTTACACCAGTCCAAGATCATTCTCTGTGCCTTAAAAACATATCAATTTTCCATACTAAAGCCCCGTACACACACGCAGATCGTCGTCATACAAACGTCGGCGGACGAAAGATCTGCCGATTGTATGCGTGTTAGTATGGTGCCTCCGACAGATGTCTGCACACAATCTGCGGACAAGAGTCTTTCTTGCAAACATGAAAATTTTTGTCTGCAGACACCAGAACGGACGATTGTTCGCCTGTCAGTACAGAAATCAGCCGACAGACCGCAGATTTGCAAGACTGGGCATGCTCAGAAAATAAAAAACACAGGGAAAGTTAACCATTACATGACATCACTTCTGCAGTCAGCTGAAGTCTGCGGACAAAATTCTTGTGCTGTCCTTGTGCTGTCTTTGCACTTTTCAACAGACACCGACATCCCGGGGAGAAAAGACGAACATTTGTATGACGACGATCTGCGTGTGTGTACGGGGCATAAGTATAAAAGCCATGTCAGTGATCATGTTGTTGGCAGCAACTCATCAGCAATAGGATTGCTAAGAATATTTCCCTGCTCCGACAGCATTATTTCCTTGCTAGCCAAATCCGCGAGATGTTCAGCAACAACTGCAATTCTATGGTATTTTGTCAGTGAGGGAGAAGCAACATAAAATTAGATGAGTGTTCGCTCTAGTAAGTCTGATGCTTGTGTAATACTACCTGCTACCGTGATATGGCCCTAAAGGCTGCCATAGAGCACTTCAATTTTGTTTGATTTCTGCTGAATCGTTCTAAAGTTGAGCTGTAAGTGGCCCCGTTGACACAACCCAGCTTAACAAAAGTTTATTTATTTATTTATTTAGTTATTTATTTATTTTTAATACATTTTTATTCGGTTTTGTACAGGTACAAGGGAACAAACGTTTATTTTTTAATCGAGTTTTGTCAAAGGAGCCGGGTGGAAATTTGTCGCTTTAACAGTGGCTATATCCAGTCACATGCAGCCACTGTTCAGACAGCAGGAACCCTCAGCTGTCTGAATACCTGAACCCAAAAGCCAGGAGGAGAGAGTCCTCCATCCACACTAAAAAAAAAAACTCTATGGGCTGAAGAGAAATCCATACTTGTATGGCTAGGTTAAGGCTTGGTTCACACCTATGCGTTTTTTAATGCTTTTTGCAGAAACGCACTACAGTCCATTTAACATGGATTAACATGAGATACATGACATCTATGCTTTATGCTTTTTTCAGCCACTGTGTTTTTGGAAAGGGTCAGTGAGTTTTTTAAAAGCAAAACGGTGCGTTTTGCATTTTGTGTTTTTTAATCCACCCAACAACAAATTGGGCAAAGCAAAAAAAAGCATAAAAATGCAAAATGCAAGAAAAAACACAAGAAAAATGCATCAAAAACGAGTGTGCAAAAACGCAAAATGCACCGCAAAAAGCACTATAGAAACAGATCAAATGCGCACTGCATAGGTGTGAACCATGAAAGCCTATGACTGATGTAAGACAGCTCCATATGCAGCTGCAAATGGCTACTTTAGAAGCACAGTAAACTTTGCTGTATTTGTTACTGTGTAATCTGCCAACATGCTGTGAGATCACAAATACAGAGAGGTGAAGGATTACACTCTGAAATAGTTACCACATGCAGCATTACTGCAGAGAATTTCTCATGATTGTGAGAAATGCAAGCCTGTGAATTTGGTAAACTCCATGTTGGTGTGGCACAGCCTGAGAATGTTATTTGTATGTGGGAGCACTACAGATCTCACAGCCACCTACTGAAAACCTATTGTCAGATATTGATATTTCTTTTCTTTTTCATACAGCAGAGGCACAATACCCACTTCAGCTCCTAAATCACACTGAAATCAGACTTTCATAAAGAGAGACAGCTTAGTGAAGGCAAAAAAGTGAGCCTGGTACATAGTCCTTAATATTGGGCATGGTTTAAATGGGCATGGTAAAAAAGAATCTTCATGTACTAAACTCTGCACATGTTTGCCCTGGTCCTTGCTCTCACAAAATATTCTGGAAATATTGTGTCACAAGTGAAATTCTTACAGACACGCATAAACCTCAGGACAAAATATCATTTTTAACAACTCTTCTATTATATTTGTTCTGTCTGAGCCTTTCTTAAAGAGGAGTTCCCCCCCCCCCATGACTTTTAAATATTAGAACTTACCTGTCCACCAGGGTACCCGCAATATCGGCATCCAAAGCCGATTTTCGTATCGGCTCTCGGGTGCTGCCGCCGCCTTTCAGCTTCACAGCTACTTCCCTACTGTGCATGTGCGAAGTGTGTTGCGTTTTGTAATTGGCCCGATGGCGGAGGAAAAAGCAGGGGATCGAACTTCCAAGGAACTGCGCCGCAGCGCTGTCTCCCGAAAGTGGGGAAGAGTACCTGTCAAAAGTAGGTACCCGTTACCCCCCCCCCCCCCCAAAGGTGCCAAATGTGGCACCAGAGGGGTGGAGGAAGCATATAAGCGGAAGTTTCACTTTTGGGTGAAACTCCGCTTTAAGGAAAAACTTCATTAAAACACTTGGGGCTACTTAGCCACTAGCAACTGTTGAGAAAATAAATACTATGATAAAGAGAATGTAACATACAGCACAAATTAAAACCCAACTCCTGGGAACTTGCAAATTCTCCCTTCCAGTGGTGCTGCACCCACACTTCAAGGAATAACTGCTTTTTAGGTCTAGGGGCATGGAAAAGTAGATGTACTCAATCCTATGCACCACTGCATTGCTAGAGCAGTCCCTGCGGCATTTTCTCCCCTGTTCTCCAGTGCTAAGGCCGTGACATCATCAAGACTAATGTAGGGTCCATATCCTTGCTTTGGATATAGGGATGCCAAGGTACAGTAAATTGCCAGAGCATGGGGGAGCACTTTCTGCCAAAGAAGTGGAGGATTGAGGTAAAAAAGAAAAAAAAACCCAAACTGTTGCTAGAGGGTGAAAAAATTCTCTGCATCTTTGGTGAGTTAAAAAAGACTGCTGTTGGGGGTCAGTGGGAAATGCCTGGCTTCATGGGTCAGTAGAAGAAATAATTAAATGCCCTGCTGTTGGTGATCAACCAGAGAGAAAATGCCCAACCTCTTTAGACAGTAGGAGAATAAAAATGAAAAGTCACACTGCTGGTGGTCAGTGGAAGAAAAATGCCCAAAGTTATTGGTCAATCTGAGAAAAAAAGTTGGATGTCAGTGATCATTGGAAGAAAAATGCCTAGTGTGATTATTCAGTGGAAGGAAAAGCATTATTGGTCAGTGGCAGAAAAATACCTAGCATCATTAATGAGCGGGGGAAAATTCCAGATGTCATTAATCAACAAGAAAATAATTCCTGGTATCATTGGCATATGTAGTGGAAATGTTTTTAAAAATGTTACTTTGTCCTGAGGTTTATGTGTGTCTGTAAGAATTTCACTCGTGGTACAGTAATTCCTTTTTTTTTTTTTTTACAATACCTGCTGAAAATGTGTACAGTATATATTGCGTATAGACTCAGACACTTGTGAACTATGATCTTTTCTACCATGCTCAATATCCAGTGCTATGTAGCCATACCTACTTTTCACCTTTTTATTTCTAGGCTGTCCCTCTCTATGAAAGTCTAAAGTTGGGAGTTACAGTATGTGTCACAGACAGACATATTACTTTATATGGGGTGAAAACATAATAAATATCCATGTTAATGGCACCACCTCACCTTTTAAAATCCGTAAAACAATTTAAGTAATATGATTAATAGCACACACATACAGTATATGGAGGACTGGAGCTTGTGTGAGGCAAAAGGAACTCCCCAGGCAAGGTAGATGATGGGAAGTGAAGAGATCCTGGTGATAGCTGAAAATGTCAAAAAGAAAACACAAAAGAATATATTTTTCTCACAGCATACTCTGGCTGGACAAGGTGGAAATTGTGATGTCACCACCCCACCTCTCCTCTCGTCCAAGCAGAGATTACCTTCTATTCATTGAAAAAATAGAAGGCATTATGTGAGTGTTGGTTGTGCTGAGCAAATTACCCCCTACGTTAACTATGCAGAATGGCAGCCAATCAGCACATGACCCGGAAGACCATGGCGATCAATGTACAAGTAGTGACCACTACAGCGGGTCTTTGCTTCTACTGTGGTCCCACAGTTATGGAATATGCATACTTATATTGGTCCAATACTGCTGAGTCCTGCTTCCTCACTGTGCGTATGTAGTGCTGTGCCCTGTATATAAATGAACGGGGCATGCTTGCTTTGGATACCTAAAAAATCTTCTTTGCCATCTCTACTCTCTTCTATAATATGGGTAGGCAATGACAGGCTGGCCAAGGTGCACTTGTAGTCCAGTATTCCTCTTCTCTGTGTGTTACACTGAGCATTTTTAGTAAGATAAGATCACAGGGCTCACTGCACTTAAACATGGCACTCACTTAGGGTACACTGCACACATATACAGAGCATCAGCACCCCCCTCTCCCCCACAGTGTACCGGGTCCCATCTCTTTCTCTCCACAGAGCACCAATGTACCCCCTGTCCCCCAGCTTAGCACTAATTCCCCCCTTATCCTCCCACCCAGCACCAACCTCCCTCCACTTAATACCAATGCCCCCACTCCCCCCCCCCACTTAGCACGAATGAATGCCCTCCTACTCCCCCCACCTAATACCAATGCCCCCAACCCTGTACTTAGCACTGATTTGCCTTACTGAGTACCTCCCTCCCCACTAAACACAACCCCCCCCCCCCACACACACACACACACACACACTTAGTACTAATGTTCTCACTCTCCCCGTTTTATGACCAATGCCCTCCTCTCCCCCCAATGAGCATCAATGTCCCCCCCCCCTCACTGATCACCAATTTCCCCCCTATTGCCACACTAAGCACCAATGCGCCCTTCTCCTCCTCAAAGAGCACCAATGTCCCCATCTTCTTATACTTTATATCAATGTGTCCCAGTCCCCCACTTAGCACCAATGTCCCCCCACTGAGCACCAATGCCCCCTTTTCTCCTTCCAGTGTACCAATGTCCCCCCTCTCCCTCCACTTAGCACTAATTTTACCCCTTCCCTCAGTTAGCACCAATGTCCCCCATCTCCCCCCACTGCTGCCCAATTTCCCCACTGGGGCATTTTTTTTCCTGCTGACCACCAACACCATACATCTTCTTGCTTCCATCGTCCACTGACTCTTGGCATTTTTTTTTCCATTAAACAACAATACCAGACATTTTTACTTCTTCCCAACCACTAACGCTGGTCATTTTTTTCTTTCCCTGACCACTGACGCCAGACATTTTTCCTCCCACTGACCATCAATGCTGGTCATTTTTTTCTTCCTTTGTCCGCAAACACCAGCCATCTTTTTCCATTTACTGACCAGCAGCATAAAGGACACTGTGACACATACTGTCGACTGCTGCACTCCATATGTTGTGTTTTACATAGCAAAATTCTTAACGCTGTACATTACATACTCATGACCAAAGTGTTTATTGCATCAGCAGTTGCTGGTTGTTTAGTTTTCAACTATTTTAATGATGTTCTTCTTTACAGTAGACTCAGACAAAGTGTTAGCTCTTTGTCCATATTCCATTTTATTTTCTAAAGACAGTCCTTTAGGTTTATGTGGGTCTGTGAAATTCTCAACTGTGATACAGTAAGTAAAGTGGTAATAAACCCAAAACCAAAAATGTAATAGATTGCAGCTTACGAAATATTAGATGTACTAGCTGCATTTGTTTTCTTTTTTGGGCTTTTCCCTGTTTTCACATGATGATCTGACCAGTAACACACCTCCTGTATTAGAGTGACCCCACTCTGGAAGAAGGAGCACAGGGGGCAGACTTGGGCAGCAGCATTGTCAGTCTGGGGAGAGAGGAGTGTTAGGTGTACTTTCAGATTTACATACACTAACAGGTTGAACAGGAGAGGGAAATACAAGCGCCAGCTAAGTAAAGCAGTTGAAAGAACTTTAATACTGATAAAAGTAATCCACCCACAAAGGAAGCATAAATCAAGCTGCAAAAATCTGTCCTCCTCAACACAAAGTCCCAGTCCCACCAGGAGGTGAAAGACTGTGATCCAACTGATCAGTAACACCAGAGGCTCCCAGGGCTTCCTGATTCCCAGGGAAAAGAGTCGGGTGGATGTGATGTCACGACTGGCCGG
This sequence comes from Pelophylax lessonae, assembly GCF_965119305.1. Lineage (NCBI taxonomy): Eukaryota > Metazoa > Chordata > Amphibia > Anura > Ranidae > Pelophylax > Pelophylax lessonae. Next base: position 107,231,926 of record NC_138769.1, read on the forward strand.
GATGGGGGGCACATTGTGGCGCTTACGCTTCTTCTTCAGACCATGTAGTTGCCGTGTTAAATGTGATATTTATGGGCAATTAAGGCAACAGCTGGCAGACAACAGAGCCCAGCGGCCACAAACAAATACAAATATCGAAAGCCAGTAAACACTGCATTTGGCACATAGAGAACAGTAGTAAGGGCAATAAAGGATTAAAGCATTTTAACAAATGGTAAATGCCCAAAAGTAATATAAGTGTAGCAAGGTTTCCAGGCCTGTGGCCTGATGTGGGTCTGCAATTATTTCCCGGAATCCTCTCCAGCCCATGTGAGCTGAGTCCCTGGGTGTGACAACTGAAGCAACGACAACTCCGGCATCTTTGTTTGTGGTTTTTATTATAAGTTAAAGGGGATGGGAGAAGGGAATGAGTGGTATACTCCTTTAGGCTCAAACTAATTACAATTGGGACTTTGATCCTGAAAATGCTCATTGGCGCTTCCTTGAGGCCAGCCGGCGCCAGCCAACGCTCACTAACACTGAGCATACACTGCAACTTGATAGAAGTGCTGAATCCTCAACTGAAAGTCCAGACGATCCAGGATTGTGAAACTGTAGAACTCCTGACACTGTTATGCTGTACAATTCACTGAATACTGTCCCCCGCTTTGGCCAGCTTGAGGTAGTATGAAGTAGAACTCTGCAAATCTGTACTTGCAACTGACACACTCTATACAATTCAGGGCCCAGATGCAGATGCCCCCTTGACTGTAACTCTTCAGGGTCCACTGACTATGTACCCCCTTTGTAACTTCAGGGTCCTCAACCTAGGTACCCCCTTTGCAGCTAGCTGACACTGGATCCCAGAACCTCTTCCGGAGTGGTCCCCTCTGACTCTAGGCAGACCTCCAGGGGCAATCCTCAGTACTCACGACCTGTGTAGGCTTTCCTGGGACTGGACCCCTCTCTCGCTCCGCAGGCTCTCGGCACACCGGATCCCCTCAGCTCAACTCAGCACTCCCTGGACACTCAGGCGACACCCTGAGACATCCGCTTCCTCAGACAGGAGGAGAGACAGCCGCACTCTCCTTCCTGGGACTCTGCTCCCACCATAGACCACGTGCCACGCACTTCCCCCCAAACTTATACCCACTCCCAGAATCCTTTGCAGCATAATCTGCCTTCTGGGGTAGTTACAAGCCTGGATGTGTCCCCTGATTGGGCTTCCCACACTGCCCTGTGAGAATCCTCTCACAGGAGCCAGTGGGGATACTTCTCCCCTCAGCAGTCACATCTGGAAGTCCTGACACCCTAGCTAAATAAATCACAGCCCTGCTGTTAGGCAGACAAGGCCCACTATACATTTACTTAGCACCTACCTGTAGGGTGCTACACCAATAATGAAAAAATTCATAAAAATGAAAATAATTAAAATGAAAGTAAGGGCCAGTTCACACTGTAGGGATGTCAGACATCACATATGATTTGCACCGCACTGCAGAGCAAATCACATGCGAATCACATACAGATTGTATGGCTGAATTTTCATCGCATTCAGACCAAACTCGTGCAGGGCCCTTTTTTTGGTCCGCACCAGAATCAGATTGCATGGGTGTTCACACCCATGCAATACGATTCCTGTCCGAATTGACAGTTCGTACTGCGATATGCCAACTGATCTGGGGGTGTCATTAACTTTGTATTGACACTCCCAGCAGTTCACATATGGCAGTATGAACTGCCTGCAAGTCGGGTGCGATGCGGGAACCCGCAGTGGATTCGCTTGGTTCCCACATCACACCAATGTGAACCAAGCCTTAACGGTACTTGAAGGTCAGCTGATCTGTACCGCTCAGTTTATGTAAAATAAATAAGACCACCTGGTGTCAGGTGTTTTTCCTGTTTGTCAGTGGACTTTTAACCCCAGCCTTGGCCCCCTGTTGTGCCAAATATTTTCTTTTTTTTGACTAACAAATTGAAGCCAAACTCCTCCAGCTAATACTATAAGCAAACATTAAAAAAATGTAAAAAAACAAAGTAGCGCAACCAAAATCCACCATATACTAAAAAAACATACTACAAAAATTTAGAAAATTCTAATAAGCTGAAATTATACAGTGTACAACAAAAATTACATTCACATTCCAAAATTCCAATCAATCAATAGTGCAATCACTACTGTTATCCAAATAAAAGTGCTCTGTATCTCCACCACCATATGCATTATATTGTCAAACGTATTGGGACACCTGCCTTTATACACACATGAACTATAATGGCGACCCAGTCTTAGTCCATAGGGTTCAATATTGAGTAGGCCCACCCTTTGCAGCTATAACAGCTTCAACTCCTCTGGGAAGATTTAGGAGTGTGTCTATGGGAATGTTGGACCATTCTTCCAGAAGCGCATTTGTGAGGTCAGGCTCTGATGTTGGAGAGAAGGCCTGTCTCATAGTCTCATCTCTAATTCCTCCCAAAGGTGTCCTGTCGGGCGGAGGTCAGGACTCTGTGCAGGCCAGTCAAGTTTCTCCACCCACTCATCCATGTCTTTATGGCCCTTACTTTGTGCACTAGTGTGCAGAAATGTTGTTCCTTTCACTTGAACTAAGGGACCAAGCCCAACCCCTGAAAAACAACCCCACACCATAATCCCCTCTTCACCAAATGATTTGGACCAGTGCACAAAGCAAGGTCCATAAAGACATGGATGAGCAAGTTTGAGGTGGGGGACTTGGCTGGCCTGCACTCCTGAGTCCTGACCCCAACCTTACAGAACACCTTTGAGATGAATTAGAGCGGAGAGTGTGAGGCAGGCCTTCTCATCCAACATCAGTGCCTGACCTCACAAATGCGCTTCTGGAAGAATGGGCAAATATTCCCATAGACACACTCCTAAACCTTGTGGACAGCCTTCCCAGAAGAGTTGAAGCTGTTATAGCTGCAAATGGTGGGCCAACTCAACATTTAACTTTATGGACTAAGACTGGGATGCCATTAAAGTTCATGTGCGTGTAAAGGCAGGTGTCCCAATACTTTTGACAACATAGTGTAAGCTGGCAGGTCATCAGCAGCTCATGGCCATGACCCCTGCATTACCAGAAAGGTCAAAGCAAGCTGTGTTCTCCTCAGGGATAATGGTTCTGACAGACGCTTGGCAAGTTCTCACTTCTTTCTCCTTACTGTGCAATACACAGGTCCTCAGACACTCAGGAACACCAGATGTATTTGGGAAGGAAAGCAAGGCACACAAATTTAAATGCTCTCTGTTTAAAAGTTTTAATATGTGAAAGATAAGTATTACACTCACAGAGTGAAGCACTGTCGCCAGTGCTAACTTAAATGCACATGTCAAACACATTTGCCGGTATTCGGCTCTGTAGCAAGATGGCCGCAGGATAATATCACGCCCAAGGCTCTGCCCCCCTAAGGTTTAATATTTGACTTTTTTAATAATTTATGTCATTATTTAGTGTTGTGAATTCACTTATATGGTGTTAGCTGGCAACAATACTTTAAATATTCAGATTATTTTAAGCACAGGTCACTAATTTATTACTGTGGTTGCGCTAATGATTATTTGTGTTTAATACTGTTTTCAGGAGTATTTTGTGGGTACAAGGACTGTGGCATACTGTATGTGTGCAGTGTGTAATGCAAGTAGGTTCAGACTATGTTTAACCAGTTCGTCGTTTTAGGTGGACATTATATGATGCCCTCCCAAAACGCTCTTCGCACGTGACCCATGGGCCATGCTGCGGCGCGATCTGTCACCCACTAAGTTCACTGGACACAGCGGATGACTAATCAGTGTTCTAGCCACTGCCGATACCATGTAATCGCTGTGATCAATCACAACAGATCACATGACGGATGTACACAATGAATGGCTTTCATTCATGCCATTCATTGTGTACAATTGTGTTTGGTCACAGTGATCACATGGTTGGCACAGACAGGGAAAATCACAGTTATTCTTTGTCATGTGATTAGCTGTCACCAATCACAGCAAACCACAATAGTAAACACTTAATGAATCAGTTTCATTCAGTAAAAATGGTTGCTTATAACAGTAAAATTCACTGGTATAAGCAATTATAATGTGTAAAAAAAAAAAAAAATCCTAATCACTTCCCCTGAGTTTTCTTTCAAAATTCACCTTAGTCTGCTTGTCTTCAGAAAACTGTTTGCGGGCTTTCTTATGCATCAGCTTCCTTCTGGGATGACAGTCAGGCAGACTAATTTGATGCAGTGTGCAGCGTATGGTCTGAGCACTGACAGGCTGATCCCCCACCCTTTCAACCTCTGCAAAAATGCTGGCAGCACTCATACATCGATTTCCCAAAGACAACCTCTGGATATGACGCTGAGCACCTGCACTCAACTTCTTTAGTCGACCATTGCCTGTTCTGAGTGGAACCCGGAAGCCTATGTCATCTTTATGTAGAACAACAATTCTTTTTTTCAGATCCTCAGAAAGTTCTTTGCCATGAGGTGCCATGTTGAATTTCCAGTGACCAGTATGAGAGAGTGAGAGAGATAACACCAAATTTAACACACCTGCTCCCCATTCACACCTGAGACCTTGTAATACTAATGAATCACATGACACCGGGGAGGGAATATGGCTAATTGGGCTCAATTTGGACATTTTCACTTAGTGGTGTACTGACTTTTGTTGCCAGCACTTTATACATCAATGGCTGTGTGTTGAGTTATTTTGAGGGGACAGCAAATTTACACTGTTATACAAGCTGTACACTCACTATTTTACATTATAGCAAAGTGTCATTTCTTCAGTGTTGTCACATGAAAATATATAATAAAATATTTACAAAAATGTGAGGGGTGTACTCACTTTTTTGAAATACTGTATGTAAAGGGCTGTGAAAATTGTCAGTGGTATATAATTTCCTATAATAAATACATGTACCTTTTTTATTTAGTCTTTTGGATCAGCAAGGTGATTCATCCAATGTTTCCAGTGATGCATGACAAATGTATCAGTGACAACTGTCTAAAGATGAGAATTTCCCTCACTTTGGTGATATCTTTTCTCCTGCCGCATGTCCAGGACAGGAAGTGAAAATTCTCTCCAGCAGAACACAGATATAAAAAACAACCCAGTAGAGCACATGTGTCAAAAACAATGCCCGGGGGCGGAATCCGACCCGCTAGGCTATTATATGTGGCCCTCACACCTAGGGCTTTTTTTCAACCATGATCTGGTGGAGCTCTCTTCTGTTCTGTCACCTTCTGCTCTTTTCCTTCACTCCCCTACCACTGTCACAGAACACAGGGCACTCTGTATGTAGCGCACTCCCCAACCCTGCACTCTGTATGTAGCGCACTCCCCAACCCCGCACTCTCTATACAGTGCACACCTGAACTTTGCACTCTGTATGTAGCGCACTCCCCAACCCCGCACTCTCTATACAGTGCACACCTGAACTTTGCACTCTGTATATAGTGCATCCCTGAACTCTACACATAATGCACTCCTGGTAATTATTGCCCCTTTAAGATCCTCCCACTGAAATTTAGCAACATCCACCATTCAATGAGGTTTAGCGAGGGGTGTGGTTGAGTTCTTCCACCTATTCTCTGAGAAAAAAAAGCCCTGGATAAATTTATATAGTCTTACAGATACAATTGGCTCTTTGAGAGCAACCATAATGCTGATGGGGCCCGCAATAAAATAGTGTTTGACACCCCTGTGATAGAGGTTTAAACCCAATCTATCGAAAGTTTTAAAAAAAAGTTTTGCCCATACACTTTAATTCATTTGTGCCTAAACCAAATCTGATTACTGTATATATTGATATATTATAATGTGTAGTCAGATAGGGTCTGAGAGGTGAGGTAATCATCTTGCTATGTACACAGTGACATACAAATGGCATGTTTATGTTGGAAAGGCTGCAACAGGTAACTACAGGGTGTAATACACATGATGCATTTCCGTCTCACAATGCTTTGCTTTATTTGCTTCATCCAACTTGACAGGCTGTATATAAAGCAGAACCATCTACTGAGGCCAAGCATCACGGCAAAGGTTCAGTGCCCAGAAATGGCTGACATTCTCTAAGTAAATGTAGCACTTGTTTCACATCTTCAAATGGATCTTTTTAAAACAACACAAGTACAGAAGTATACCAAAAACATTCTTTTTAAGTAGATATGGTGACTTCCAACAGCAATTTTGTATAATCCTTACTCTTAACAGTCATTTTTCCACTATCTCTAGACACATATTTTATTTGTTGGTAAATGTACATGTGTTGGCATTGTAGTACCGTATTTTCACGACTATAAGGTGCACCGGATTATAAGGCGCAGTATCAATGAATGGTAAATTTTCAAACTATTTTCATATATAAGGCGCACCGGATTATAAGGCGCACTTTTTTTTTTGGAACGTTGATCCGCGCTAGGTTTACTGGCAGGTGCTCATCGCGAACCCTCGGATGACAGTTCTGGCGGATACTTAATGCCAGGCATCCACTATCCACTGGCACACAGTGGCATTACTGGCCCGGCGTTGCCTCCCGGTCTTCGTGAAGGAGTACTCTCCTTCCATCATCCAGTTTTCCCACGTGATTCGCAGTTTCGCCTTGAAGGAACGATTGACACTTATGTCCAGTGGTTGCACCCCTTTGGTCAAACCATCCAGTTAACGGTAAATTTTCAAACTATTTTCATATATAAGGCGCACCGGATTATAAGGCGCACTGCCAGTTTTTAATAAAATTTTAGGATTTTCAGTGCCCCTTATAGTCCGAAAAATACGGTAATACTAAACTCCAAAGACATGCTGGTAGGTTAATTGGATCCTGTATAAAAAAAATTGGCCCTACTATGTATGTATGAATGTGAGTTAGGGACCTTAGATTGTAAGCTCCTTGAGGGCAGGGACTGATGTGAATGTGCAATGTATATGTAAAGTGCTGCGTAAATTGACAGCGCTATATAAGTACCTGAAATAAATAAAATAAAAATAAATAAAGTACACCACTATTTAAGAGACTGGTTAAGACTCGAGCTGATAGCCTTTCTGCACCATGGTAGTGATTTGGAGAATTCTGTAAGTTATTTCTGTGCATTAAGTGCACTACACTGCCTTTTCTCTGTATAACTGCAAGCTAAGTGGATGCTACAGGTTTCTTACCCACTGCTTCTTTTACACAGTTTTGTACAGTCGGTTTCTGCCTCTTGCAATCACAACTGGTACTGTAGAATATTGAAGAATACTTGTATAATAAAATTCTCAGCACCCTTATGAACATCCTTGGGTATTTTATTTATAATTGTAATATATATGTAGAACCTCCTTACCCCTGAGGAATGGTAAGTGACCCCCAGGTGGCCTAGAGGGGTAGCATTTCAGGTCTCAGGGTCTAGTCTTTGGTGTATACTGGGGCAGAAAATAAATTACGATATGAAAGAGGGTTTATGAGTTTGGGATACCCAAAACTAGCACAAAAATAGATAATAGATGTACTGAGGTAGTAGTAGGCCTCTTGAAAAATGCTGAAAGTAATGGAAAAGCCAGACAGATCTAGGATCCTGCAAGAGCTGCAGCCACAGTATTTCTTGCAGTGAATAATCTGACTGTTTTGTCTCTTTTGGAAGCAGTCAAAAATACCTTGGCAATTAACTCTTCTTACAATGTCCAGAAGGCAACAATAAGATTGTTTGTGAACTCAGATTACTTTAGGAAGTTGTTCTAACTTTGGGTCAGAATCAGCCTGAGGCAGGCCCAATCAGCAATCCTTTACACAGGCATCTTCCCAGGAAATAAGAAATTCTAGAAAAGTGCTCCCAAACATTATCACCACCCAAAACCATACATTTGAATACAGCTCCTCAGGAATTGGCTGGGTCAAATAAATATTTATAAACCAGGGAGTTGACACTCTTGCTCTGCCTACTGAAACTTCTTCCTAGTACCAGGAGAAATCAATCAATCCTTCCAGACTTAGGAAAGATCTGCAGAGCCCAGAAAAGGTAGATAACAGCTCAGGCTGATTAAATCCCAGCCATAACACTAAATTTAGCACTACATACAGAGGGCAGGGTCCCTACACATACAACTGAATTAAACTGTTCAGAAAATATTGCTAAAAAAATAAAGTGGTTGCCCAGTCTCCTGTGAAAATTTTAAAAGTCACCTGTGCTGGCCAATGAGAACGGCTGCAGCCCAGGACCCAGAAGAAGCCAGGTAGGAGACAATGAGGCTGGCTAGAGACATTAGATTGTTGAAGGAAGGCAAGTATCGCGGAGTTTAGCTCCACTTTAAAGAGATCCTGTAACCACATTTAACATCTATATTTTTCTAACACAAACTAAAAGAATGTAGCTTTTTTTTTTTGGGGGGGGGGGGTGAGATTATGAGAAATGGCCCTCCTTAACAGGATATTGCATTAAAACCGTGGGTAAATATGAGAGTCAGAACCTTTACTAACTGAAAGAGTGGGTTTGATAATAAAGTTGACAGTGCCTCCACTCAGGACAGAGGGGATTACCTTCCTGGGAAATAAATTAGTAATTTAAAATTACAAAGTAATTGGCAGCAGAAAAACTGCTGCAACCAGCATATACCATTAACTGTAAGTACAGATGCACACCAGCATAGAAATAATACAAGCTTTGTTTAAGAGAATAATAACAGTACATATATCCAATGTACAAACAGGTATTGCCAGCAAAAGAGCAGATAGGAGTCCTGGTGGAATTGTGCACATATACCCGGGTATATATAAGTATTATTAGAGACACCTCCAGATAAATGTTGCAGAAAGGTCTGGTTGTAGGGCCACTGAAGATGATGTGGCATTTTTCTTTGTGACAGAGACCTATAGACCAGATCAACAGTCATAGGGGGATCTTCCAACTGTTGTCCAACCAGCCTGGAATGGAGCTTCTCACCAGCAGGAACTGTGGTGTGGCACTGGAACTGTGGCAGTGGAACTCAGAGTAAGCCTAATAATTCTGTGCTTTAGTTTCTAATTTGATACGCAAACAAACCTCTAAACCTATAATCCAGACATGGCCACCAGAAGCATATCCTGGCTTTAGCTTATGCTGGTTCTTGTGCCCTAAGCTAAAATTAGCCAAAGAACCCCAGACCAGAAGGGGCAGGATTAACTAGAATAAAAGGAGCTGCATCTAACTAAAATAACAGTTGCTACCAGGGGAGTAACTACAGGGGTTGCAGGGGTTGCAATTGCAACCGGGCCCCATGCTCCAGGGTAACATGTAGAGAAATCACTGTCCTCTTCTTTCCTCCTGTAGCTGCAGGAGGAAAATGGAGGAGATTGGTTCCTCTGTATGCTGCCCCCGCCACTCCTCCTATCCAGTTCACTTGTGTTCTGCTGTCTCTTGGCCCCTGTGTGCTTCCCTGATCCCCCCCCCCCCACCACTGTGCTCCCTCCCCTCTCCTGCTGGCTGCTGCAGGGGATGTGTCACAATGGAAAACCTGGAAGGGTCGGTAAATATGTAGTTTACCAGCTCCTTCCTTTTGTGACTAGACAGAGTCATAGTCAGTGACATTGTAAAGAAATAAAATAAAATGATAAAAAATAATACAATTAAAATACCGAAAAAAAAACAACTACTGACACCAGTGGGTGAACTTCCAGGATCGCAAAAGTCACACTTGCGACCGGGCCCTGGCATTTCACCACCGTGGGGAGGCCCCAAGATGGCAGGAAGGGGGCCCACTGCAGAACTTGTGAAAGGGTCCCACTGTGGGACTGTAATAAAGGGCCCCGCAACAAGAGTAAAGGGCCCCAGGATCAGTGGGAAGAGCTCCAGGCTTGAATAGAAGGGCCCCAGCCAGGGGTCCGGGGGGCCCTTCATGGTTTCTTGCACTGGGGCCCTGAAGGTTCTAGTTACGCCTCTGGTTGCTACATGTAAATTCTATTGAAATAAACAGGTTCACCTACCAATATAATGGTAGGTGACCCCCCTACACATACGGTAGCACATACCTAGCTATCTGGCACTATTCATGTAAAATAATAACAGGGGACAAGGCAGAAATACTGTCTGTAGCAGCTGCAGTTGCAATTAGAGTTATACTATAGTTATAGCAGCTGCAGTTAAATTATTAGATAGGACTACTTGCATAATAGTCTCTTCTGGATTGGGGTTTAGCGGCATGGATAGGACATGAGGCTGAGACTTTTTCTCTCTCCACTTCCTCCTTCCAGGGTTTTAAAAGCCTAGAACCTAGGGACAAGAAGTGCATACATAATATACTTACAGACATTTACAAATTCAGAGAGTAGAGAACAGCAGATTCCCACACAAATTTTTAGGCTCACTGTTAAATAAAACTGCAGGTATGCTAAACATTTACAGCCTCTCTTATATTCATCGAAGACTTCCGTGTGTGTGCTAATCCAACCTGTAATGCTTTGGCTGCTGTACCTAGGTCTAAACAAAGTAGAATAATTGAATATTGATAATGGTCTGGGGTGGAGCGTGATGTTGTGGTGAGGAAATACCCCCACTAGAGCATTTCCTTTGCAGGAACCTACCCTAAAAAACGGAATTATCTGATATGAGCTCAGGGTCTTATAAAGGACCATTTTGCATGTAATGCTCCTATTGCTTACCTTAGCTTTACGGCAGGACCTGGTGATCTCAGAGTAATTAAAATTCTTGTGAAAGAAAGTACCTGGGTGCAGCCATCTTTGTCACAGGTCAGCTGATTTTGGGTGCGTGATGGTATTACTTCTAGTCTAAGCTTTTTAGTAACTGAGCAAAGCACATTCAATGGTGAATGAAAGATCGGGTACTTTGCTTTGGGTTAATATATCTCCACATTTAGCAGAATTACTCAAACAGATAGCATAGGTATGGAGTACCCTTTGGACTTCAATTATTTTTTAAAGTTGGGAATAAGTGCTAAAGCACAGTGTATTGAACTATGGAGTTAAAAAAGATCTTTAGTCATTATAAACATCATTAGTATATATCGATATGTAATATAGGTTTGGGTAAGATTTACTAAAGGCAAATAGAATGTGTACTTTGCAAGTGCAGTCCTTCTAGAGCTTAGTAAATGAGGTGAGGCTTCACTTTGCAAAAAATTTACATGCAAGAAAAAAAAAAAAACAGTTTGCCTTTGTTAAACAAACCCCAATGTGCATCAGCAAGGCCACTTTTCTTAATTGGAGGCACATGCCATATGGGGTTTGATTTACTAACACTGGAGAGTGCAAAATCTGGTGCAGTTCTGCACAGAAACCGATCAGCTTCAAGGTTTTTTGTCAAAACTTAATTGAACAAGATGAAGTTAGATGCTGATTGGCTGCCATGCACAGCTGCACCAGATATTGTACTCATTTTTAGTAAATTAACTCCATGGTGACAACACAGGAGAGCAATTGGGATACAGTTGTCATCCCATAACAAGAAAATGCCTAAACAAAAACCTACATGGCTGGATCACCAGCTATTCTTTTATTGAAAGATGCATATTTAAATAGATTGAAAACAACTTTTGAAATTACATTAGCATGGTAAAGCAATAATGAGCTTTTAGTGACTGGTTTTAGATCTACATTAAACATCCTCTTGATCCTCATACATGAATGAAGTTCCCCTTGCAGCTATTCTCTGCTTACTACCTTTTTACAACATCTGTCTGTATCTCTTTCTACTGTTACCTTCCCAACCATAATGGTGTGTGATATGAAATGTGCAGCCCATCTGTCACATGTGTATTTGTTTTGTACTGATTTGTAAACCTATTTTTAACTGCCCTCGTTAGCAATTACACACTGAGCAGTGTTTGAGAGACACAGACCACCAACACTTTCACAGAGACCACATACAAGCACAAGTGAAATATTTATTACATGTGGCAGAAAGAAATGTTCCACCACTTGCTGCTCTCGTCTCCCCTTCTGGCCTTCTTATAGTGTTACGATTGTGTCTACTCTTCTTTTATTTTTGCAGAAAGTTAATGCCATGTGGATATATATTTATCTGTGTCCAAACAGGTATATTCTTAGTATCGGTTTACCTGTCTTCAGGCTGTTACCAGCTTGGCATGCGTTTCAGTATGCTCTCTATGGCCACTTGCTATCTTAAAACACCTTTGTAGGGTCACTTTGAGACATAAGTGGGCCCCAGGCAGAGATCATTCATGCGGGTCCCCACCACATTTTTCCTAATATTTACATTTACAACAAATCATACCTTGTGAGGTAACATTTTAGAATATTTTATTATTAAAAAAAGTCTCTGCTAGGACTCATAAAAATAAGTGTTTATTGAGGTTTGTGCTAAAAATTTTAAGGTTAAACATTTTTACTTATTCTGTGTATGTTAAAGTGGAACTGAAAGCAAACAGCTAAACTGACTGCAATATTTCACCTGATGTCAGACCTGAAATTTTGTTTGAAAAAAAGTGTATAGTGGGTGGGCGCTGCTTAGCAATGTAAATATGCCTCTGGAAGGGTTATAATTGTGTACCATAATGTGCTTAATGCTCAAATAAATAAGGTGCTATAGGTGCATAACCAGTGTTTGGTAAAGGTGAATGCATGTAAAAGCAAATAACCAACAGCAATTTAGTATCATTGAAATAAATATTCCCGTGTTCAAAACAGTTAATCAAAAAAGGTGACTGGTGCTCTTCAAAGTGCTTCACAACTGTGCCTTATACACAAAAGACTGCTAGAAGAAAAAATGTGTATAAAAATGAAAAAATAAAGCATGAAAAAAAGTTCATCATACACTCGTAAAGTGACAGGTGCTCTTTAGACCCCATTCACACTAGCGCGACTTGTCAGGCGACCCCCCACCCCTTTAAGCACTCATTCGCCTATTTCCCAAAGACAACCTCTGGATATGACGCTGAGCACGTGCACTCAACTTCTTTGGTTGACCATGGCGAGGCCTATTCTGAGTGGAACCTATCCTGTTAAACCACTGTATGGTCTTGGCCACCATGCTGCAGCTCAGTTTCAGGGTCTTTGCAATTTTCCTAAAGCCTAGGCCATCTTTATGTAGAGCAACAATTCTTTTTTTCAGATCCTCAGAGAGTTCTTTGCCATAAGATGCCATCTTGAACTTCCAGTGACCAGTATGAGAGAGTGAGAGTGATAACACTAAAATTTAACATACTTGCTCCCCATTCACACCTGAGACCTTGTAACACTAATGACTCATATGACACTGGGGAGGGAACATGGCTAATTGGGCCCAATTTGGACATTTTGACTTAGGGGTTTACTAACTTTTGTTGCCAATGGTTTAGACATTAATGACTGTGTGTTGAGTTATTTTGAGGGGACAGCAAATTTATTAGGGCAACAACAATAAGTGCACAGCAAGAGTGAGGAGCGAAATCAGGAACAGCCGGGGTCAAGTCCAGAAGCGGGTAGTTATCCAAACCGGGGTCAAGTCCAGTAGCGGGTAGTCTGCCCATGTTAAATCATCTGCCGATGCAGAGTCATCTGCCGATCAAGAGCCAGGAAAGTCATCAGCCAAGCCAGGTCATGCACGTAGGAAGACAGAGAACAGAAGACTGCTAGCAGTGATGCACCTTGGAGCACAAATACAAGGGCAAGGCACTACGTGATGCCCAGGCAGCAGGCAAGTGATGACACAAACAGAGTTTATAAGTAACAGCAGTCTGCACATGTCCAAGATGGCTGCCAAGAGGAAGGCAAGGTAAGACCTTGACAGTACCCTCCCCTCAATGGCCCCTCCTTTGCGGAGCAAAAAACAGTTTCTGAGGAAAGCGAACATGGAAAGCACAGAGAAGGGCGGGAGCATAAACATCAGTGGAGGGAACCCAGGAGCGCTCCTCAGGACCATAACCCTTCCATTGGACCAGGTATTGAACCTGAGCCCTGGAACAGACGAGAATCCAGGATGCTGCTAACCTCATACTCCTCATGATTGCCTACAGGAATGAGACGAGGGCAAGGAAGTGAAGAAGTATAGCGATTGCAAACCAGTGGCTTCAAAAGTGACACGTTAAAAACATTGGAGATATGCATGCCAGGAGGAAGATTAAGGGCATAGGCCACTGGGTTCACCTTACGGAGGATGCGAAAAGACCCAACAAAACGGGGTACCAGTTTAGGAGTGAGTACCCTGAGGTTGAGATTATGGGTCAACAACCACACCCTCTCCTCGACCTGGCAGATAAACGTTTCGGGTCTGCCTGGAGCTTCTAACCCTGTGCAGAGACCCGTAAAGACTCTTGAATCTGCAGCCAAGAGGAATGGAGGGCACGAAGATGATCCTCCACAGCCGGGATGTCCTATAGCAAGAACGACTCAGGCAGCACAACGGGTTGGAACCCATAAATGGCCAAGAATGAAGACATTCCCGAATTCCAGAGTTGATGGCAGAGTTCCTGGCAATTTCTGCCCAAGGTAGCAGATCAACCCAATTGTCCTGATGGTCAGAGATATAGCAGCGGAAAAATTGACCAGAGCTTGGTTGGAAAGCTCAGTGGCACCATTTGACTACGGATGGTAGGCCGAGGAGAAGGAGAGTCAAATACCCAACTGGGAGCAAAAGGTGTGCCAGAACCTGGAGACAAACTTGCTCCCACGGCCCAAGACAATCTCCTTAGGTAACCCATGTAAGCACCGAGGCAAGCTCCTGAGCGGTAGGCAGATGCGAAAACTGAATACAGTGGCACATTTTGGAGAACTGGTCGACAATAATGAGGATAACCGTGTAACCTCGAGATGCGGGAAGTTCTACAATAAAATCCCTGGCCAGGTGAGACCAGGGACGCTCCCCATTGGGAATGGGATGCAGTAGGCCCAAGGGAAGGTGCCACAGAGATTTGTTCTGGGCACAGACTGAACAAACAGCCATATTATGCAGCAACATCAATGCAGAGAGATGGACACCAGAACTGATGGGAAATAGCCCAGGACAACTGGTTCTTACCAGGATGACCGGCAGTCTTGGAATTGTGGTACGTGTTCAACAGTCTGATGCACAACCCCTCAAGTACAAAACATTTGCCAGCAGGTCTCCCTGTGGGAGCATCAGGTTGGACAGCCAAGATCTGTTTCCCAAGAGGAGAGGTTAAGTTGGTGCGGATAGCAGCCAGGATATGATCCGGTGTCAGCACGGAGTCCTCCTTGGACAAATCAGAATACTGGCAAGACAAAGCATCAGCTTTAACATTCTTGGAGCCGGGCAAATAGGAGACCACCTAGTTAAAATGAGACAAGAATAAGGCCCATCTGGCCTGACGGGGTGTGAGCCTCTTGGCCTCCAAGAGATACGTCAGATTCTTATGATCAGTGAGAATAAGAACTGGAACCACAGAACCTTCAAGCAAGTGTCTCCACTCCTTGAGAGCCAGGATAATGGCCAAGGGCTCTTTGTCTCCAATCTCCTAATTGCATTCAGCTAGAGACAGCTTCTTGGAGTAGAACCCACAAGGAAGTAGGGATCCATCAGGTGTCTGACGCTGAGACAGGAGGGTGTCTACTCCCTTCTCAGACGTATTCCACCTCTAGGACAAAGGTAAAACCAGGATTGGGTTGAGACAGAATGGGAGCCGAAGTGAAAGCAGACTTGAGGGCCTCGAAAGCTTGGGTGGCAGCAGACATCCAATTGTGGGGATCGCTGCCCTCCTTAGTCAGATCTGAGATAGGTTTGGCCAAAGAGGAAAAGTTCCTGAAAAAAATTTCTGATAGTAGTTGGCAAACCCAAGGAAATGCTGAATGGAACGGAGACCACTGGGGCGAGACCACTGTATAACAGCCAAAACCTTCTGAGGGTCCATGGAGAACCCTTCAGCAGAAATGATGTAGCCCAAGAAGGCAACCTGAGACAGGTGGAATTCACATGTCTCAAGCTTATAGAAAAGCCCATTCTCAAGCAACTGTTGCAGCACTTAATCTGAGATCCAGGTAGTGTGATTCAATGGAGTCCGAGTAAATCAAGATGTCGTCCAAATAGACTACCACACATTGTTGCAACATATCATGAAAGACATCATTGATGAACTCCTGGAAGACAGCGGGCGCATTGCACAAGCCAAAGGGCATCACTAGATATTCATAATGACCAGTTCTGGTATTAAACGCGGTCTTCCACTTATCCCCCTCCTTGATCCTTACGAGGTTATACGCGGCCCTTAGGTCAAGCTTGGTAAAGACTGTTCCTCCCTTGAGGCAGTCGAATAATTCAGTATTCAACTGAATCGGGTATGCATTCTTGACCGAGATGCGATTGAGGCCCCTATAATCAATGCAAGGTCCCAACTCACCCCCTTCTTCTTTACGAAGAAAAAACCGGCACCTGCTGGAGAAGTGGACTTGTGAATGTGCCCCTGGGCAAGTGCATGCGCCACGTACACCTCCATGGCCTTATTCTCCACAACCGAGAGAGGATAAACCCTGCCACGAGGGGGAATGGCACCAGGTTGCAAGTCGATGGCACAATCATACGGACAATGAGGAGGAAGAGTACCAGCATGCACCTTGTCAAATACATCTTTTTACTCATGATATTCAGTAGGCAACACTGAATCCAAGGAGGTACAAAATACCTTAACAGGCCCATAGATACCAACAGTGCCACACTGTGGAGACCAAGAGAGGATCTTAACCAACTGCCAATCAAAGGTCGGATTGTGTTTCTGAAGCCAAGGGTACCCCGAAACAACAGAGAAGTGTGGGGACGATATAACCTGGAAACAGGTTGACTCCCTGTGAACAGCCCCTATCGCCATGTCAACCGAAACAGTCTTGCAGGTAACCTGTGCGGGTTGCAGGGGTCTGCCATCAATCAACTCTATGACTAGTGGAGAAACACAGGGCTGCAAGGGTATGTAATTCGCAGCAACAAATGTACTGTCAATAAAGTAACCGCCAGCACCGGAGTCTACCAACGCCTGAGTAACCACTGAACCTGCTACCCAGGAGAGGACAACTGTGATTAGCGGGTAATCTTTACAGGAAACCGGGGATGAGGAAATTCCACCGAACATCTGCCCCTGACAGGACCTTAGGTTCGAGCGTTTCACGGACAGGTAGGACAAGATTTCAGGAAATGCCCACCAGGGCCACAATACAGGCACCGGCCCTCCCTCCTCTTAAAGGCCTGCTCAGCTTCGGAAAGGCGAGTGAACCCCAGCTGCATGGGTTCACAGCCAGATGCACCATCCCCAGGAGACATGGGAGATGAGGGTAGAATAGGTGGGGAAAAAAACGTAGGAGCCACACTGGTAGGAGGCCTCCACATGCGCTCCTTAAACTATGGTTTCTCCCTGCGCCTGGTATCAATCAAAATCAGGAAAGATATGAAAGACTCAAGCTCGTCAGGGAGATCCTTGGCTGTAATCTCATCCTTCAATGCATCAGAGAGACCATGAGAGAAGACAGCCACCAGAGCCTCATTATTCCAGCCCGCCTCTGCTGTCAGGGTACTAAATTCGATGACATACTCAGCAATGGTTTGTATAACCTGTTGAATGGACAGGAGCAGCTTAGCAGCAGAGACAGAGCGAGCAGGCACATTGAATACCCTAAGAAAGGAGGCAACAAAACTTGGGTAATCCAGTATGACAGGATTATCGTTCTACCATAAGGGATTCACCCAGGCCAAGGCCTTGTCCAAGAGCAACGAGATTAGGAAGTCCATCTTGGACCTGTCAGAGGGAAATGCCTGAGGAACCATCTCAAAATAAATGGCCACTTGGTTTAGGAAGCCACGACACTGACTCGGTTCACCCCCATAGTGCTGTTGGAGGGGGGATCTTGTTGATCAAGCCTGGTTACCATCATGGGGAGCATAGGAGCACCTACATAGTCAGGATTCATGGCCCTTGTGTATTGTCAGGGTGCCAGGAAACCCGACCACACGAAGATGCAAGTAAAATAAAGCAGTTTATTAGGGCAAAAAAAATAAAGCACAGCAAGAGTGAGGAGCGAAATCAGGAACAGCCGGGGTCAAGTCCAGAAGCGGGTAGCCATCCAAGCCGGGATCGAGTTTAGAAGGGGAAAGTCATCCAAGCTTGGGTCGAGTCCAGTAGTGGGTAGTCTGCCGATGTTGAACTTTCTGCTGATGTGTGGTCATCTGCTGATGCGGGATCGAGAGCCAGGAAAGTCGTCAGCCAAGCCAGGTCATGCACGGAGGAACACGGAAAACAGAAGACTGCTAGCAGTGATGCACCTTGGAGCCCAAACACAAGGGCAATGACTGCAAGATATCAGGTGATATATATAGCCAGGTGTGCAAGATCATCACTGAGCGATGCCCAGGCTAGTGATGATGCAAACAGAGTTTATAGGAGACAGCAGTCTGCATATGTCCCAGATGGCTGCCAACAGGAAGGCAAGGTAAGACCTTGACACATGTGCAGCACTTTATATATTTATTATACATTCACATCAGTCCCTCCCCTAAGGGAGCTTACAATCTAAGGTCCCTAACTCACATTCACACATGCTAGGGCCAATTTAGACAATGTCTTTGGAGTGTGGAAGGAAACCCACTCAGGAATAGAGAGAACATGCAAATTCCAGGCAGGTAGTGCCATGGCTGGGATTTGAACCAACCACCCTAGTACTGCCTTGGCAAAAGTGCTAACTATTTAGCCACTGTGCTGCCCATGCTGTGCTAAGTTATGCTTAAATTCTCTCCCCCCCCCCCCACTTTAATTATTTCTTAACACTAGTACAATAGACCAAATAATTCCTTTTATTAGCTAAAATGCAAGTGCACGTTCGCCACTAAAACCCATATCTTCTTCTCGTCCTCTTCGAAAAATTAATATACATTGCTCAAAAAAAATTAAAGGAATACTTTGAAAACATGTCAGATCTCAATGGGGAAAAATATACAGTATATACTGTTATGAATAGGATATATTGCTGCGCTAACTAAAATTCAAAGCATCAATATAATAACATCAAATATAAAATCTTTAGAAAAGCAGCCACACAGAATCTGGAATAAAAACAGATCAAGGATAGAAGTAAAAAACAATGTAGCGCTAATCCTCAGCAAAAACTGTCAAAAAGACTGAACATAAACAGTCCATAAAAAGTCCCAAATGATCAGATGAGTGATAATGCAGGTCCGTGATACCACCACCAAACACCCAGTTCACACTGTCCTTTACCAGATGGAGATGATCCCCATGACAGAGATCTCAAAATGCCAAACAAACTGTGTAAAGACCCAGGATGGTGCTCCTCCTATCCAGCAATCTCCAGGCAAGTGATCAAACGTGGGTATGGAATAAAAAAGCAAGGCAGCATCATAGCGCCGACTATTAAATTTATTCACACAAAAATCAAAGGGATTAAAAACACTTACAAAGGTGAAGTAAAATCGAGCACATCAATCTAGAAGCGATTCACTCCAGCATGTTCCGCTATCCCCGCAGCAAACCACCGAAAAGATGGCCGCCACGTCTCCTCCGTGTGGGCGAGCATGACCGCAATACCGCCCTACCGCCCGACGTACGTTTCGTCGTCACAGACGTCTTCTAGGGGCGCGGTCTCATGGTCATCTTCGCTTTAAATAGTGATGGAGAAAAGCGGATGTGGTGCAAGTAATCCGGAAACAGGAAACCACCACGTGCGTTCCACCAACCGGAAGTAAACCGGATGTGGAACAAGTATTAGATGAAAAGGAATGGACCCGATAAGTGGTATATCACAAGATTGCGAAAAAAGGAGTATTAATAGAAAGCGGACAATTATATTAAAATAAGGAGGCACACCAATCATAATCAGGACTTAACGTCCATATCATAAAAATAGTGGGACCGTCCAGTCAAAGAAGAAACGGCGCCATCTAGTGGAAATACAGCGGAACATGCTGGAGAACAAACTGCAGTACATTAATTACAAACAATACAAAACACATACAAAATCAATAATAAACTTATAATCATGGAGAACATTAAGAGAAGGCAGGGAAGTAAATAAATTAAGAGTTTTTAATGAAGGCATTGAGATCCCATTCAATATTTAACCCCCTCGGGGTATGGCACTTCATCTTAAAAATCCAATTGGTTTCGAGTTTCGACACCCCACGGGTCATATTGCTGCCCCTCCAATTGCCAACATACCTGTCTATCCCCAAAAATAGTGTCCCCGTGGGGTCTCTATTATGGAACTTGTCACAATGACGTGATACGTTGTGTTTGGGACAGCCCTTGACTATGCTGGCCACATGCTCCTTGAGTCTCACTTGGAGCTCCCGGATAGTGCGGCCAACATAGTCAAGGCCACACGGACACCGAATCAGGTAAACCACGTGTTTAATGGAACACGAAATAAAAGGTTTAATCCTAAATTCTTCGCCCGTGGAACCAGAACTAAAACTCTCAACACATCTCCTCTTTTCGCTGTTAAGCTTACATATCGCACATTTTCTACATTTGTAGAAGCCCCCTTTCTGTTGGAAGAAGGACACCTTCTTCGGGGGGTCCCTAATGTTCGGGGCCACTTGTAGCCTCAGGGGTGGGACTCCCCTGTATACAACCTGTGGTTGTTGTGGCAACAGTGGGCCTAATATGTTATCATTCTGTAAAACGTGCCAATGACGACGCAATATTTTTTTAACAGAAAAATGTTGCGTCGAAAAAGAAGAGAAAAAAGCAAAATCAAAGGGTTTTTTATTCTCTCTGACCCTGGGCTGTAATAGGTCATCCCTAACCTTCATGTCGGCCCGAACAATAGCTTCATCCAGGGCCACCTCCCCATAGCCCTTTTCCAAAAAATTTTTCTTTAGTATTGCCGCTTCACCCAGGAACTCCTCCCGGCGCGAGCAGTTGCGTATTAAACGCAAAAACTGACTGACAGGAATGGACTCCAACCACGCCTTGTGATGACAACTCGTGGTGTCTATGAATCCGTTCCTGTCAGTTGGCTTAAAAAAGGTTGAAGTGAGAATTTGACCCTCTTCCACTCGAATTCGCAGATCCAAAAAATGAATCTCGGTACTGCTAGACTCAAACTGTAGGCTAATGCCCCTCTGGTTGGCATTGAGGTCCTCCATAAAGTCTTGCAGCGAGTCAGGGCTGCCATTCCATAGGAAGAGGATGTCATCAATGTACCTAGGCCAGAGCACAAGCTCTTGCCTAGGTACACCCAAGACGACATCCTCCTCCCACTTGCCCATAAAGAGGTTGGCCATACTGGGGGCAAATTTGGCCCCCATGGCCACCCCTCTATTTTTCAGATAGAATTGGCCATCGTACCAAAAATAATTTTGTGTCATGGCGAAATCAAGAAGTGTGAGGATGAAATCCCTCTGCAGACTCAACAAGCTGCCCCTCTCCAAAAAGAGCGAGACAGCTTCTCTTCCGTGCTCATGAGAGATGATGGTATACAGCGACGAAACGTCTGCTGTAACCATTATATAACAATCACTCCATGTGATACTTTGGAGATCATTGATCATCTGCATCGAATCGCGTAAATAAGAGGGTAACTTGGTGACCACTGGCTGCAGAAAGTAATCAATATATCTGCCCACCCGGGAGGTAACAGAATCAATCCCGCTAATGATAGGTCGCCCGGGTGGGCAAACAGGATCCTTGTGCACCTTCGGCAGAAAGTAAATCACCAGGATCCTAGGAGTCGAGGGCACCAAAAACTCTTTCTCCTTCTTAGTGAGTAACTTTCTGTCGAAACCATTTTGAACCAGCTCCACAAGCTCCCTCTTATAAAGCTTAGTGGGATCGCTCCTCAAGGGGATATAAGTTTCTCTGTCAGACAGAAGCCTATGCATCTCTGCATTATAGGCGGTGGAGTCCATGATGACAATCCCACCGCCCTTATCAGCTGGTCTGACCGTGATGTCTGTGCGTTCCTTCAGCGATTTAAGTCCTCGATTAAATGCTAAATCCATCCCACATTTCTTAATCTGGAGATCCTCTATATCCTTAGTGACAAGGTCTCTGAAAACCGACAACGTCGGTGCCAGGGATCATGGAGGATTAAATGTGGAAGCATTACTAAGATTAGTACTCTTAATCCCCATATTATACTCTTCTCTAGCAGTTGTACGGTTGGTAGCAAAGTGCCTTTTAATGTTGACCTTCCTGATAAA
This sequence comes from Pelophylax lessonae, assembly GCF_965119305.1. Lineage (NCBI taxonomy): Eukaryota > Metazoa > Chordata > Amphibia > Anura > Ranidae > Pelophylax > Pelophylax lessonae. The sequence goes on from NC_138769.1 coordinate 107,253,976, forward strand.
TTTTTGGAGATCAATAAAGGTCCCAAATTTATCAAATGGTTTAGGGGGGCATATTTAAGGCCCTTATTAAGGACATGTTTCTCATCGTTAGTGATGGTCGCTGAACTTAAATTGAAAAGTCCTCCATCCCTCAGAGCCGCCTCCTTTTTGTAACGGAGTCTCCTCCCCCCTCTGGTCCCCCTTTTTGATTTTTTATTCTTTTTGTTTTCGGGGTAGCCCCGGGAAAAAAACGTTGGTCAGACCTCCATTGTTGGTTTTGATTATATCCATCCCCACCACTATAAGGCTGATTAAAGCGGTGGGGTACAGGTCCCTGAGAACTTGAATTAGGATTATTAGACCAACCCTCTTGACGGTTCTGTGATCTATTACTCTCAGAAGGATGGTTCATCATATATCTGGGAGGTTCCATTGTTCCATTGGCCAACGAAACAAAACCATTTGAGGTACGTACCATACCCTCTGGTATTCGTGGGTGGGGACCTCGTCCTCTACCCCTTCCCTTTCCTCTTCCCCTTCCATGACCCTGTTGTTGCCATTGGGCTGGTTGGGGAAGGGGGGAGTAAGGAGGTCTATCTATCTATCTGCTCCACTCTAAACCCACCTTGGGGAGGGAGACTAGTTGATACCTCCATCTGTTCTGGTTCTACATTACCCGCTGTAGTGGTTTTAACAGCTTCCCACTTAAAGACCTTATGGGCATTATAATCCCCTAAATCTCTTGCATACTTTTTGCGTTTTTTATTTTTCTGATCCGAATCCTCTTTCTCTAAATGTTTCTTTAGGAGGTCAGATCTATTTTTGTACTCCTCTTTGTCTTTGAAAATTTCCAATTTTTCTTTAATAGTATTAATGTCCTCATCTAATTTAACAAGTTTTTGTCTCTTCTTGGTGAACGTCCGTCTGTGGGAAGACCTCCCAACTCAGACTTCTGGGGACCATGCCATCGGCCAAATACTTTTCAAAGAAGGCCACGTCCCAGCCCCCCCAGGTCGTCTGAAGCGGCATCAGACGAGGAGAAGGTACCCGTAACATCTATGGTATGAGAGGTACGAAACTCAAAGATATCCATAAGTTATGGATAAAAACAGTTAAAATGATTGAATAAAAGCTGCAGACTGATAAAATTCAAAACAACAATAATAGGATATATTGCTGCGCTAACTAAAATTCAAAGCATCAATATAATAACATCAAATATAAAATCTTTAGAAAAGCAGCCACACAGAATCTGGAATAAAAACAGATCAAAGATAGAAGTAAAAAACAATGTAGCGCTAATCCTCAGCAAAAACTATCAAAAAGACTGAACATAAACAGTCCATAAAAAGTCCCAAATGATCAGATGAGTGATAATGCAGGTCCGTGATACCACCACCAAACACTCAGTTCACACTGTCCCTTACCAGATGGAGATGATCCCCATGACAGAGATCTCAAAATGCCAAACAAACTCTGTAAAGACCCAGGATGGTGCTCCTCCTATCCAGCAATCTCCAGGCAAGTGATCAAACGTGGGTATGGAATAAAAAAGCAGGGCAGCATCATAGCGCAGACTATTAAATTTATTCACACAAAAATCAAAGGGATTAAAAACACTTACAAAGGTGAAGTAAAATCGAGCACATCAATCTAGAAGCGATTCACTCCAGCATGTTCCGCTATTCCCGCAGCAAACCACCGAAAAGATGGCCACCACGTCTCCTCCGTGTGGGAGAGCGTGACCACAAGTACCGCCCTACCGCCCAACGTACGTTTCGTCGTCACATACGTCTTCTAGGGGCGCGGTCTCATGGTCATCTTCGCTTTAAATAGCGATGGAAAAAAGCGGATGTGGTGCAAGTAATCCGGAAACAGGAAACCACCACGTGCGTTCCACCAACCGGAAGTAAACCGGATGTGGAACAAGTATTAGATGACAAGGAATGGACCCGATAAGTTACTATTAAATACTATTAATACTATTAAAGAAAAATTGGAAACTTTCAAAGACAAAGAGTACAAAAATAGATCTGACCTCCTAAAGAAACATTTAGAGAAAGAGGATTCGGATCAGAAAAATAAAAAACGCAAAAAGTATGCAAGAGATTTAGGGGATTATAATGCCCATAAGGTCTTTAAGTGGGAAGCTGTTAAAACCACTACAGCGGGTAACGTAGAACCAGAACAGATGGAGGTATCAACCAGTCTCCCTCCCCAAGGTGGGTTTAGAGTGGAGCAGGTAGATAGACCTCCTTACTCCCCCCTTCCCCAACCAGCCCAATGGCAACAACAGGGTCGTGGAAGGGGAAGAGGAAAGGGAAGGGGTAGAGGACGAGGTCCCCACCCACGAATACCAGGGTATGGTACGTACCTCAAATGGTTTTGTTCCATTGGCCAATGGAACAATGGAACCTCCCAGATATATGATGAACCATCCTTCTGAGAGTAATAGATCACAGAACCGTCAAGAGGGTTGGTCTAATAATCCTAATTCAAGTTCTCAGGGACCTGTACCCCACCGCTTTAATCAGCCTTATAGTGGTGGGGAGGGATATAATCAAAACCAGCAATGGAGGTCTGACCAACGTTTTTTTCCCGGGGCTACCCCGAAAACAAAAAGAATAAAAAATCAAAAAGGGAGACCAGAGGGGGGAGGAGACTCCGTTACAAAAAGGAGGCGGCTCTGAGGGATGGAGGACTTTTCAATTTAAGTTCAGCGACCATCACTAACGATGAGAAACATGTCCTTAATAAGGGCCTTAAATATGCCTCCCCTAAACCATTTGATAAATTTGGGACCTTTATTGATCTCCAAAAATTTATCAGGAAGGTCAACATTAAAAGGCACTTTGCTGCCAACCGTACAACTGCTAGAGAAGAGTATAATATGGGGATTAAGAGTACTAATATTAGTAATGCTTCCACATTTAATCCTCCAGGATCCCTGGCACCGACTTTGTCGGTTTTCAGAGACCTTGTCACTAAGGATATAGAGGATCTCCAGATTAGGAAATGTGGGATGGATTTAGCATTTAATCGAGGACTTAAATCGCTGAAGGAACGCACAGACATCATGGTCAGACCAGCTGATAAGGGCGATGGGATTGTCATCATGGACTCCACCGCCTATGATGCAGAGATGCATAGGCTTCTGTCTGACAGAGAAACCTATATCCCCTTGAGGAGCGATCCCACTAAGCTTTATAAGAGGGAGCTTGTGGAGCTGGTTCAAAATGGTTTCGACAGAAAGTTACTCACTAAGAAGGAGATGGTGCCCTCGACTCCTAGGATCCTGGTGATTTACTTTCTGACGAAGGTGCACAAGGATCCTGTTTGCCCACCCGGGCGGCCTATCATTAGCGGGATTGATTCCGTTACCTCCCGGGTGGGCAGATATATTGATTACTCTCTGCAGCCAGTGGTCACCAAGTTACCCTCTTATTTACGCGATTCGATGCAGATGATCAATGATCTCCAAAGTATCACATGGAGTGAAGGTTATATAATGGTTACAGCAGACGTTTCGTCGCTGTATACCATCATCTCTCATGAGCACGGAAGAGAAGCTGTTTCGCTCTTTTTGGAGAGGGGCTGCTTGTTGAGTCTGCAGAGGGATTTCATCCTCACACTTCTTGATTTCGCCATGACCCGAAATTATTTTTGGTACGATTGCCAATTCTATCTGAAAAATAGAGGGGTGGCCATGGGGGCCAAATTTGCCCCCAGTATGGCCAACCTCTTTATGGGCAAGTGGGAGGAGGATGTCGTCTTGGGTGTACCTAGGCCAGAGCTTGTGCTCTGGCATAGGTACATTGATGACATCCTCTTCCTATGGAATGGCAGCCCTGACTCACTGCAAGACTTTATGGAGGATCTCAATGCCAACCAGAGGGGCATTAGCCTACAGTTTGAGTCTAGCAGTACCGAGATTCATTTTTTGGATCTGCGCATTCGAGTGGAAGAGGGTCAAATTCTCACTTCGACCTTTTTTAAGCCGACTGACAGGAACGGATTCATAGACACCACGAGTTGTCATCACAAGGCGTGGTTGGAGTCTGTTCCTGTCAGTCAGTTTTTGCGTTTAAAACGCAACTGCTTGCGGGAGGAGTTCCTGGGTGAAGCAGCAATACTAAAGAAAAAAATTTTGGAAAAGGGCTATGGGGAGGTGGCCCTGAATGAAGCTATTGTTCGGGCCGACATGAAGGTTAGGGATGACCTATTACAGCCCAGGGTCAGAGAGAATAAAAAACCCTTAAATTTTGCTTTTTTCTCTTCTTTTTTTGACGCAACATTTTTCTGTTAAAAAAAATATTGCGTCCCCATTGGCACGTTTTACAGAATAATAACATATTAGGCCCACTGTTGCCACAACAACCACAGGTTGTATACAGGGGAGTCCCACCCCTGAGGCTACAAGAGGCCCCGAACATTAGGGACCCCCCGAAGAAGGTGTCCTTCTTCCAACAGAAAGGGGGCTTCTACAAATGTAGAAAATGTGCGATATGTAAGCTTAACAGCGAAAAGAGGAGATGCGTTGAGAGTTTTAGTTCTGGTTCCACGGGCGAAGAATTTAGGATTAAACCTTTTATTTTGTGTTCCACTAAACACGTGGTTTACCTGATTCTGTGTCCGTGTGGCCTTGACTATGTTGGCCGCACTATCCCGGAGCTCCAAGTGAGACTCAAGGAGCATGTGGCCAGCATAGTCAAGGGCTGTCCCAAACACAACGTATCACGTCATTATGACAAGTTCCATAATAGAGACCCCACGGGGACACTATTTTTGGGAATAGACAGGTATGTTGGCAATTGGAGGGGCAGCAATATGACCCGTGAGGTGTAGAAACTCGAAACCAATTGGATTTTTAAGATGAAGTGCCATACCCCAAGGGGGTTAAATATTGAATGGGATCTCAATGCCTTCATTAAAAACTCTTAATTTATTTACTTCCCTGCCTTCTCTTAATGTTCTCCATGATTATGGGTTTATTATTGATTTTGTATGTGTTTTGTATTGTTTGTAATTAATGTACTGCAGTTTGTTCTCCAGCATGTTCCGCTGTATTTCCACTAGATGGCGCCGTTTCTTCTTTGACTGGACGGTCCCACTATTTTTATGATATGGATGTTAAGTCCTGATTATGATTGGTGTGCCTCCTTATTTTAATATAATTGGCCGCTTTCTATTAATATTTTTGTGAAATTACTCCTTTTTTCGCAGTCTTGTGATATACCACTTATCGGGTCCATTCCTTGTCATCTAATACTTGTTCCACATCCGGTTTACTTCCGGTTGGTGGAACGCACGTGGTGGTTTCCTGTTTCCGGATTACTTGCACCACATCCGCTTTTCTCCATCGCTATTTAAAGCGAAGATGACCATGAGACCGTGCCCCTAGAAGACGTCTGTGATGACGAAACGTACGTCGGGCGGTAGGGCGGTAGGGCGGTACTTGCGGTCACGCTCGCCCACACGGAGGAGACGTGGCGGCCATTTTCGGTGGTTTGCTGCAAGAATAGCGGAACATGCTGGAGTGAATCGCTTCTAGTTTGATGTGCTCGATTTTACTTTACCTTTGTAAGTGTTTTTAATCCCTTTGATTTTTGTGTGAATAAATTTAATAGTCTGCGCTATGATGCTGCCCTGCTTTTTTATTCCATACCCACGTTTGATCACTTGCCTGGAGATTGCTGGATAGGAGGAGCACCATCCTGGGTCTTCACAGAGTTTGTTTGGTATTTTGAGATCTCTGTCATGGGGATCATCTCCATCTGGTAACGGACAGTGTGAACTGGGTGTTTGGTGGTGGTATCACGGTCGGACCTGCATTATCACTCATCTGATCATTTGGGACTTTTTATGGACTGTTTATGTTCAGTCTTTTTGACAGTTTTTGCTGAGGATTAGCGCTACATTGTTTTTTACTTATATACTGATATGGACTGGGTAATGTGTTAGGGAGGAAAGGATGCCACATTGTTTGATGGAAATTAAAATAATCAACCTACAGGGGGCTGAATTCAAAGACACCCTAAAAATCAAAGTGAAATAATGATGCAGCAGGCTAGTAAATTTTGCTGACATTTTATTGCAGCACCTCAAAATGGTACTCAGTCATTTGTATGGCCCCCACGTGCTTGTATGCATGCCTGACAACATCAGGGCATGCTCCTATTGAGACGGCAGATAGTGTCCTTGGGTATTTCCTCCCAGATCTGGACCAGGGCAGCACTGAGCTCCTGAACAGACTGAGGTGCAACCTGGCAGCATCGGATGGACCAAAACATGATGTCCCAGAGGTGTTCTATTGGATTTAGGTCTGGTGAGCGTGGGGGCCATTCAATGGTATCAATTCCTTCATCCTCCAGGAACTGGCTGCATACTCTCACCACATGAGGCCGGTCATTGTCATGCACCAGGAGGAACCCAGGACCCACTGTACCAGCATAGGATCTGACAATGGCTACAAGGATTTCACCTTAATACCAAATGGCAGCCAGGGTGCTATTGTCTAGCCTGTAGAGGTCTGAGTGTCCCTCCATGGATATGCCCCCCTCAGATAATCACTCACCCACCACTAAACGGTCATGCTGAACGATGTTACAGGCAGCATAACATTCTCCACGGCTTCTCCAGACCCTTTTACATCTGTCACATGTGCTCAGGGTGAACCTGTTCTCATCTATGAAAAGCACAGTGCGCCAGTGGCGGACCTGCCAATTCTGGTCTTCAATGGCAAATGCCAATCGAGCTCCTTGGTGCCGGGTCCAGGTATTGCTTCATGCTTCCAGTAGTGACATTGACCCTATCCAAATGCAAAACTAGTGAAAAACAGAAAAGATGATTAGGGAAAAAAATGTAATTTGCCTCCACCTGTAAAACCAATCCTGTATTGGAGGTTGTTTCATTGTTGCCCATCTAGTGCACCTGTTTTTAACTTTCATTACCACCTAAGCAGCTGAAACTGATTAAAAACCCCCCTCTGCTACTTAACTGACCAGATCAATATCCCAGGAGTTTAATTGACTTGATGCTATACTCTGACTAAAAAGTGTTCCTTTAATGTTTTTGAAGCAGTGTTATATCTAAATGCATAGCTCCCAGCTTTTTGAGATGGGAAAGAGACATTTCATGTTACAAATTACACATCTCTGTCACACCCCCAGTTACGCAGACCACGAATTGATAAAACACAAATAGAGAATGGCTAATTCCTCAAGTGCTTATATCCACCATTATTTCCTTCATAAAGGCAATTGCAATCATTTAAAGATTGGATGAACTGTTTATTGTAGTATAACAGTTTTTAGACCAGAAAAGGGGTCAAATTGGACAATTGAGGGGGTAACATGGACAAAGGGATTTAGGGTCAATAAGAGTACAATTTATCTAAATAAAGGACATTTGGGAGCTATGTAAATTGATGTTAAACACAGACCATGGGTGCTTTACAGTTCCCCAGAGAGGTAGGGGAAATGCCAAGTCATAATATTATCACTGCCATGCTTTACAGTTGGTATGAGTCTCTCCTGACATACTGTCTTCAGTTAGCAGCAATCAGGTCTACTGATACTAAACAACTTTACCTTTGACTGCTCAGTCTTCAGCACATTGTTTTGGAAGGCCTGGTCTTTGCACATAAGACAGGTTCTACCTGCATACCCCATAAGAAGGTTCTAATCATTGACACCCAATCTGAAACACCAAATTCCAATTTCATGAATCTGAAGTTGTGAGAAATGTAGAATTTATTTACTTTTTACATACAAGATATACAGTACCTGTAATATTGTTAATTTAGATCACAGGTGTCAAACACAAGGCCCGCGGGCCAAATGCGGCCCTCCAGGCCATTTCATGTGGCCCTCACACCTCTCCTGCAGCTGTGGCACCCCCATAGTCTCTGCCCCCACCTTGTCTCAGTAGTTGGCAGCAGAGAGGACAGAACTCCTTTGCCAGGTCCTGACCACCTCTGTGCAGCTGCAGAAAGGCTCTTCTTTGTCCAACCCACCTTCTCAGCAGTCTGCAGCAGAGAGAAGGGCAGAATTCCTCCAACAGATCCTGCACGGCTCTGTGCAGCCGAGACACCACCTTATCTCTGTCTCCGCTGGTCTCAACATTCAGCAGACTCTGGAAGCTGACTTCAGCCCTCCTCTGGTCCTCCTCCCAGACCCTCCCAGACCCTGTACTTTCTTCTTTCCAGATCTACCTGCATCCTCTTCCTGGCAGTAGCACAAGGTAAGGGGTGCATTGTGATCAAAGGAAGGGTGGGTGACTCTTGACTTATGATGGTGTGGGGGCTCTTGAAATCTCATGTAAGCGGGGTAGGTGCTCTGGACATCTATATGTACAGATACAACCGGCCCTTTGAGGGCAACCATAATGCTGATGTGGCCCGTGATGAAATTTACTTTGACACTCCTGATTTAGATCATAGAAATTCATCCACCCTGACGATTCTGTGTCATTTGTTTAAGCATATGATTTTTAATTGTAGGTACTATTCACATTAAGATCTAATGTTTTCATGTTCAAAAATGTTAAAAAGGTCCATAGAGGGACCTACTTTTTCACATGACTGTGAATTTGTTGAGGTGGTGGGAGGTGTTTGGCACAATAAGGTACAGTATTGTGTATATACCACAATATCATATTCTTTTTTCCTAACTCAGAAAGTTTCAAGGTATAGTCTTAACCGGACAAAAAAGCCCAATGTGCAGATATTCAAGACAGGCCCTTTCTTTTAATTGTTGCTATAAGTTAATTTATAAGGGGTCCCTTTATACTCTCTGTACCTTAGCTACACTGACTGCACTGCCAGTTATTTATTGTCTTGTGACAATAATGGCCACAAATCATTAAAATCTGGAAGCTCCATCACTCACCTATATTACTTGCTAGACAAAGCTGTAGCCCCTCTCGATGCACCCTCTTTTTTGCTCATGTGTTTTCTGTTAATCAGCAGTGTAGCAAAGCCAGGGCCTTGTGATGCATCTCACACATACTGCCAGTGAACCTTGATCCAGTCTGAGTGCAGGTACCAGACAGCAGATCCAATTCTGAAATACTATTTTGGCCTCCTTTGCAAATGACTGCTTAAATCTTGCCTGGAGTATTGTTCTTATGTGGTGGTAATTGAGCACAGAACAGTTTAAAATGTATTCCTGAAAGGAAGATTATGATTTTCATAAAACTTGGAAATAACTAAAATGCCAAAGACAAATAGGCTCCAAAATTTAGACTTAATAGAGTTTTACTTAAACCTTGAGGTTGGGAGACTGGATTAAAATATTATCATTTTCAGCTGGAAAATATCAGTGATAACCTTTTGTAGTTAGCAAATGAAATGAAATAAAGTGGTTTGAAATTGCATAAAAATCATATAATTCTATGTAAAACTATAGTCATTTACACATATCAAATAATATAGTATATATGGGTCACAATGCACTGTCAAATCTTTTATTAAAGTCAGTCCACTGAAAACTGAAATGACAGTTTTGGTAGATGTTGAAGTGTTAAACAACCTGACATTTCTATATACAGTATATCTTGAGGAATTTATTGTTGAGATTTCTTTTGGGTTTGCACACCTACTATGGCCACTCGCCTTCTGCTAGATCTTTTTTATTTATTGTACATCATAAAGACTGCAAGAGGAGAAACTGGATCATACACAGGTAGAAGGAAACACCCAAACTGCCAAAACAACAGGAATTATTGAAGAAAAATATTAATGTTGGCACATCCGATATATAGAAGACAAGAATAGAAGACAAGAAGCCAAGTGCTGACTCAGTCCACCAGACTCCATTTATAACTAGAATGTCACTTTTGAGTGAAATTACTCCTGAACCATTGCCAAAGCAAGCTGCTGTTATGTTTTACTAATGAATAAACTGTAGGCTGATTTACTGAGAACTTGGGCTGGACTGCTTTTTCTAATTTTCTTTATGCCATCTGACTGGATGCTTTGGCGGACAATGCCATGTTTTCACCAGTCTAATTTTTAAATGAGTCCACCTTTGGAACAAATTCAAAATTGTAAAGCAGGGCAGGGAGCTAAGACATTTTCTAAGTAGGTTTTACCAACACATTTTTTTGTTGATAAATCTTTTTTTTGGTTAGGATAGAGTAGGAAAGGTAAAACCCATATTATTATTATTTTTTTTTTTAAATTGCGTACTGTTTGGGAGATTTTTCCTTCACTGTCCTGAAGATACAAAAGTGAAAGAAAGTCTACATAGTGGGGGAAATTCCTGTTTAAGCAAGCTGTCACTGGAACAGGTGTCCTTAAAAGGTTTGCCCTAAACTTCAGATCTGGTAAAAACAGTACAATTTTGGATTTCCCTCTTCTTTCCTTTCATTGACAATGGACATAGGGACAAATAGAGAAGGTGATTATTCGCAGCAGGGATGCTGACAGCATTACAATATTGAGAGAGGTTCTAAATCTTACAAACTCAATAGAAAATAAAAAATAAAAAAGTTGGCTATGATACACTTTAACCACTTGCCGACTGCCGCACGACTATTTACGTCGGCAGTCAGCCCCTCACAGGCAAAGCGACGTAGGGCTACGTCGCTAGCCTGTAAGGGTTTTGGGAGCGAGCGCACGCCGCCGGATGCGCGCTCCCGCTCCCGCTCCGTCACGGACCCCCCCCCCCTTGCGCGTGTGCACTCGCGATCGTCCGTGACAGCGGGAGAAAGGCAGGCGGCTAGTGTAAACAAAGCCGCCTGTCAGTCTCCCCTGTGTAAGAATGGTGATCAAACGGTTCTACTATGTAGGACCGTTGATCACTGTTCTTACACATCAAGCCACAGCCAATCACAGTTAGAAACACGCCCCTAGGACACACTTAACCCCTCCCTCTCCAATACAGTTAACTCCTTCACTGCCAGTGTCATTTTTACAGTAACAGTGCATATGTATAGCACTGATTACTGTAGTAATGTCATTGGTAACCCCAAAAGTGTCACAAATGTCAGTCAAGGGTCCGATCTGTCCACCCCAATGTCGCAGTCCCGCAAAAAAAATCGCAGATCGCCGCCATTACGCGTTAAAAAAAATGACAAAATTCTTTCCCTTTGTTAGCAAACACAATAACTTTTGCGCAAACCAATCAAAATACGCTTTTTGCGATTTTTTTTTACCAAAAATATGGTTAAAAAAATGGTAAAAAAAAAATATTGGCCTAAAATGTTAAAAAATTTGGATTTTTACATTTTTTTGGGGGAATTTCATATAAAAAAATTTGAAAAATATTGTTATTTTTGCAAAATTGACGCTCTTTTTTTGTTTATAGCACATGATCAATAAATCGCACAGGTGATCAAATACCACCAAAAGAAAGCTCTGTTTGTGGGTAAAAAAGGACGCCAAATTCGTTTAGGTACAGCCAGAGTTGTATAAAGTACTCGAAACCCATACTTGAGTAAAAGTACAAGTGCTCGATCAAAAAGTGACTTGAGTAGAAGTGGAAGTGCTCGATCAAAAAGTGACTTGAGTAGAAGTACTAAAATATTCAACATTTTTTGTACTTAAGTATTGCAAGTCGTTTTTTTGAAAATTTTGATACTCAAGTACTAAAAGTAAAAGTACCAGTAGTTTTGAAAAAAAATTGCTACTCAAGTACTGAAAGTAAAAGTACAAGTACTGTGTTATGTAGTTATTAAAGAAAGAAGTCAAAAGTTTGAACATCATATTGTTTTTTATTATTTCAAATGCAGCTTTAATTTATACATACAGTAGCATTTATTTTCATATGCGCTGATAATACACATGTTTTGAGCTACATGAAACCTGCCATCTACTGCCATCTACTGTTCTGGCAGTGGTAATTTTTATAATAGTAATGAGTAACTATGCAGCACAAAAAAAAATATCGGAGTAGAAGTATTGAAATCATTGAAAAAATGTAGTGAAGTAAAAGTGGAAGTAGGAGAAAAAAATTCTACTCTAGGAAAGTACAGATACCGCCTTTCGGTACTTAAGTACAGTAGTGAAGTAGTTCTACTTAGTTACTATACATCTCTGGGTACAGCGTCACACGACCACGCAATTGTCCGTTAAAGTCACGCAGTGCCGAATCGCAAAATAGGCCCTGGTCAGGAAGGGGGTAAAATCTTCCGGGGCTTAAGTGGTTAACCTATATAGTCTTTTGATGTATCCATTGTGCCCTGCTTAGGATGTTTCATTTTTGTAACCAGCTAAGTATGGAATGCTCAATTTGATGAAGTACGACATCATTTTCGCAATTCCTACATTGTACTAAGCACAATTTGGACAATCACAGCTTGGTACAGTCAACCCTGTACCAATAGAATGTGACTATACAGATTAATACTATTTACAAAGTTAGTTGTTTTGCTGGCCTGGATGATGATATCAACTAAGCTATAAAATTGTATTAAAGGGTCAGTTAACCCAAAACGAATATTTTAGTTTTTTCTCAGATGCCCAGCTTAGGCAGAGGTTTCATGTACAGTCCAGACCTAAAGTCTAAGGGGGCTAAACAGGGACATGAGGACAGATTTGTGATACTAAGACCAATAACAACAGAAGCTATTAAATCAGTAAGAAAATGTAGAATCATTCTACAAACAGATCATTAGACAGCATGGTAAGTGACACCTACTAACAATAGAAATGTATCTCAATAAAAAAATAACATTATGGTCTGAATATCAACGTATGAGTTAGTATCTCACAAAATGTCCTTTTTTTGAAATTTAGTTTAGGTTCTCCTTTTCACTAATGGCTCCAGCTCCATCAATAATTAGCATTTACTAATAGCCTTGTTGCTGTTTGAAGAGCACATCAAAGACCTGAAATGTTTATATTTTGCTAACAAAATAAAATTTAAAAGAATAAAGTTTCTTAAGGTCAGATGAGAGCGCACAATGCAGTGTTCTCAGAGGACGTGGCTTCCTTATACATTGCCAGAGAAAATTCTTGGAGTCCGTCAACATTTTTTTTTTTTTTTTTTTTGAAAAGGGATGTTAAGATGCTGTTAGATGCCAAAGCAGCCGCCTTGGACACACTAAAAGGAAATATCCACTGTTTACATAGAAGGTACCACAAATTTTAATTTCATCCAGATGCTTTTTTAGAAAACAGAAAAAATAGAAGTCAGGTAGATGTATTATGAAGATTCAGTCACTATAATCTGAAATTGTTACATGATTGTTAGAAAGAAAGCATCATCTACATTGAGCAGTGACAGGATTTTTTTTCCCACACATTTTTCTCATTCTTTTCACACAAAGATATACGCAGGAAAATGTTTTCCGTCCATCTGACAGAAAATGATTTTGTGACCGTTATAGCACCTGCTGATTCATCTAAGTCGTGTTTGAGGAAAATGGAAATTTAAAAAAAAAGTTTACTTTGTCCTGGCAAGAGGGTGGTGAACAAAATGTTTTACTTTTCAAGTAAAGGAATAAAGGGATTTAACAGCTGACGGTTACAGTAGATGGTGGGGCAGCATGATGACTAAATGTGCCTCCAGACAGAAATGTTCCCCGGCTATTTATTGTCAGATCAGGCATTGTTCATATATTTTTGCAGGCACCTCCACCACCCTTGCTAATATTCCCTGGCCAAGCCATTTTAGGTGAGAGGTAATTGATAATGAAGAATTCTCCAGGCCAATTGCTTCCTCTTTGAAGACCTGAATTAAGGCCTGCACCGAGACCTCCTACTCCATACCCACAAACACGCAATTTGTTTCTTTAAAGACCTTCAATCGCTGGATCATACAAGTTGGTAGCTGTCTATCATTGGAGGGAATCTTAGTAGAACTGTTGCTGAAAAAAAAAAAAAACAAAAGCACTGCCCTGCAAAAAAAGAGGTATTATATTTACTTTTTCAAGGCTTGTGGCTCCTGACTTGGCTCTTTTTAAAGATACAGCCTGTGCCAGAATCTTCAGCATTGAACACTTCAAAAGGTATTGTCCTTAAGTTTTGCATTTGATTTCCACTAGGTCAATATCTGCATAAAGTTATTTATTTTTTTTTCCTTTTCTTCCATGTGCTCCAGATTCCTACCACAAACCAAAGACAGATATATTAACTGAGGCATTACTAATAGTATGAATTTCCTGTGTGGAAGAAAGGCCTTGCAGTCACCTTCTGTATTATGCCAAGAAATCACAGTGCATAGCCCAAATAGAAACGGAATGTCAGTTGGGCATAATGTATGCCTAAACGGCATGGGAATGTGGCTGCTGTCACTTCTGTTTCATTAGGATAAGTGTATAAGGTTAGCGTAATCGCCGCTGGTTGTTTTTGAGCAGCGGCATTTTGAATAGCGTTTTTCGGCGGGAAGCGCTTGGATTGGTTAGTTCCAATTCAAGCTAGGCGGGAAAGTCACGCGTCAGCCGGGTGGGAAACACGTGAGTCACGTGCGGCTACTTCATAGGCTTAGGCCTATAAAAAGGGCTGCATGGCTTCAGTCTCCTCAGTGTCTCTGAGCGGCTTAGTGAGCTCCCCACCCCCCCATCCCTGTCGTGGCACTTTTATGTGGTCTGTCACCCTTGGATCAAGGGGGGACTTATTTGAATTTTAAAATATATATTTTGACTGGTCATCACTCGAGTTCTATGACTGAGTGATTTGGTTTTGCTGGATTTTAATTTATTATTATTTATGGATTATTTATTATACTGATATTTATTACTATTTATTATTATTTATTTGATGATTAATAAAGTTTATTACAATAATTTAAAGAAACCAATAAAGGTGCCACGGCCAATTTTTATCCATCTATGAGTGGTGTATTCATTATTGAGTGGTCTTGTTTAATTTATTTTGAAGAAGGTATTTTCAAAATATTTAAATTGCTTAATGACAACATTGCAGTCTACAGTCCCATGCATATGGCCACAATGAGCTAACATTATCTCAACAGCACTTGTAGGCAGGTGCAGCCTAGTTTCTCCAAATCAGGTGGCGCTCTTCTTCAGTGGTGCGAGTTGGTGGAGTAGGGACTGTTACCCCGCACGTTAGGGACAGTACTAGCATTAGGGTAAGTTTCCTGACGAGGAAGGCAAGTGTAGGGTCACAACTCCTTTAGACATCATCCTGCTTGGGCACGAGGCGACCAAGCCGCCTTCTGCTCTCTTAGCAGACGCTGTCAGTCCGGCCGATACTTACTCTCTTCACATTACTGGAAACCATGAATTTCCCACAGTTGGTCAGCCTTCTTTGTTGTGAACTGTTGCCGTACAATTTCAATACAAAAAAATACAATTTCAATACTAAAAAAGAGGACTTTTTTTACTCACTGTAAAATCTTTTTCTCAGAGTTTATCAAGAGACACCGAAACAGTATAATTCAGTAAACTTGGATTATACTGCTGCCTTTGGGAGGATTTTGAAAGCCATAGGCTGGAAAAGAATAACCTCTCCCACTCCCATGTTGCTCCAGTTTTTCATAGAAAAGCAGTATTAGGAGTAGATTAAAAACACAGAGGGTGGGACCTGTGTTCATTGATGAACTCCAAGAAAAGGACTTTATGGAGAGTGAAAAAATCTTGTTTTCTTAGTCGTTTATCAAGGGGCACAAGAACAGTAGAATTTAGGAACATTGGGATGTCCCAAAGAAGTCCAATTGAGGGGAGGGACACACAGCCACACAATGCTAGCAACCTGAAAAAAACAACAGTGAAACAAAACACTGGAAGTACCTAAGTACCTGCAATTTAAAAAGCTGTTTACAGAGCTTGCATCTGAAGATGCCTGAGCATTAACTTGATAAAACTTAGAAAATGGGTGAACAGAGGACCAGATGTCAGTGTTGCAAATGTGGGAGAAAGAGAAGTTCTGCCTTAGATGAAATCTGTTCTACTTCTCTTGTTGCCAAAAGACTTCTGGTTCCTGCCTGACTATTGTGTTGCCACTATTGTGGCACTGTAAGACCGAATCCTGATTAATTGACAATGCAGTCAAGAAGTCCTGCATTGAGGGAAGAAACAAATCGCTCCGCTATAATAAGCTTTTGTTGACAACCAAGTACCCTGTACCTTCAGGGCAATGCCGGGACAAGGTCATCCAGCACCCAGGGCAAAGATGCCAAACTGCGCCCCCCCCTTCCCTTAGGATTAGGGTCAAGGCGCCCTGCAATAAACCATTGCCCCCAGGGCAGCTGCCCCCTCCTGCCCACCCCTTGTCCCTGCCCTGCTTCAGGGTGTCGAACACCTCCCCAGCCTGCGAGGCTTGCATACATCATGAAGATTTTACAGGAACTTTATTCCAGTAGAATTTGTTTAATTTTGAAATTATTGTTTTTGATCACTTTTATTGCCATCGCAAGGAATGTAAACATCCCTTGCGATAACAATACAGCATGACAGGTCTTCCTAATTGAGAGATCTAGGGTCTAAAAGACCCCAAATCTCTCCTCTATCTTTAAAAGCAAAAGATCCAAAAAAAAATATTTTTTCCTTTAAAAAAAAATGGCCTTGTTTACATGGGGCTGGAACCGGAATTGATGTAATGACGTCGCTTCGGTCCTCCTACATCAGAGAGATGAGCAAAGGCCATCTTTCCTTCTCTCATCTCTGTGCCCAGCCGCCGACAACGCCAGATCGTTTTTTTGGGGCTTTCCTATCAGCCAGGTAAGCCCAAGAAGCATGTGAAGTGATCCAGCAGCGAATGCATCACTCAGACTACTTTTATCAGAAAGACCGACTCCTGAGGGAAAAATAATACCGAATACCGGGGGTTATGGCATCTAGCTCCAGCCATAAACCCAGAATTAAATGTCAAAATAATTACGTATTTTCCCAGTTAGGTGGTCAGCAAGTGGATAAAGCCACCTTTGAAATGTCAGTTGTGTTGGAATGGTTGCGTAAAAAACACTTTAAGCCTTTTTCATTTGAGGAACAATGGAAATTACTCCTTGACCCAAGAGTTGTGCCAAGGCAGCATGGACATCTTTTAGCCTTTGCAGAGAGGTTGGAAAATTTGACAACAGGAAGGGGGCATAGTAGCAGAGAATGAAGTTGAGAAATTCTATCTTGTGGCCCCTGGTCACAAACTCTTTCACCTGTGCTTAGGAAATGCTGTCAGTCTCAGTAGCACAATAAAGAATCTTGACTCAATTAAAAATAGTCTTGATTAACCACTTCCCCCAAATAGACATTCATGTACATCCTTTCAGTGGGTATACTGGGATGATGTCTGCACCTACAGGCATCAACCTGGTATAATTTTTTGCAGCCAGTGATTCTGTTTTAGGCAGAAGTGATCTGAGTGGCCAACTAGCCACTTGATCACTTCTGCAGCTGGCGGACGGGAGTCCCACTAGCTGAGCAATCGGGGGAGAGGGGCCTTAGTCAGGGAGGTGGCCAAGAACCCGATGGTCACTCTGACTGAGCTCCAGCATTTACCTGTGGAGAGAGGAGAAACTTCCAGAAGAACAACCATCTCTGCAGCACTTCACCAATCAGGCCTGTATGGTACAGTGGCCAGACGGAAGCCACTTCTCAGTAATAGGCACATAACAGTCCACCTAGAGTTTGCCAAAAGACACCTGAAGGACTCTCAGACCATGAGAAACAAAATTCTCTGGTCTGATGAAACAAAGACTGAACTCTTTGGCCTGAATGGCAAGAGTCATGTCTGGAGGAAACCAGGCACAGCTCATCACCTGGCCAATACCATCCTTACAGTAAAGCATGGTGGTGTCAGCATTACGCTGTGGGGATATTTCAAGGGAAATATGAATGCAGCAATGTACAGAGACTTCCTTGATGAAAACCTGCTCCAGAGCACTGTGGACCTCAGACAGGGGCGAACGTCCATCTTCCAACAGTACAATGACCCTAAGCACACAGCAAGATAACAAAGGAGTGGTTACGGGACAACTCTGTGAATGTCCTTGAGTGGCCCAGCCAGAGCCCAGACTTGAACCCAATTAAACATCTCTGGAGAGATCTGAAAATGGCTGTGCACTGGCGCTCCCCATCAAACCTGATGGGGCTTGAGAGGTCCTACAAAGAAGAAAGGGAGAAACTGCTCAAAAATATGTGTGCCAAGCTTGTAACATCATATTTAAAAAGCCTTGAGGCTGGTGCCAAAGGGGCTTCAACAAAGTATTAAGCAAAGGCTGTGAATACTTATGTATGTGATTTTTTTGTTTTTTATTTTTATTAAATTTGCAAATATTTCAAAGCAGCTTCTTTCAGGTTGTCATTATGGGGTATTTTAACGTGTAAGATGTTTTGGGGGTGCCACAAGGGGGGACTTTTTAATTGGGGTGCTTAAGTATTCCTTGATATATAGAGTAAGACTAGAGAGAATTTATTTTTAGTAAAAAAACATGAAAAAAATTTTTATTCTGAAACAACAGTAAAAAGTATACTGTAATTGAAAGGATTACAATATACTGTACAAAACTGAATTGTATTAAAAACATATACAGTAAACAGCCATACAGTATCATACAAATATATATATACTCTCCTAACACAAGGGTAGATGGTATATATGCTTTATACCCAGTTGCATCCACAATGGATGGTCTTTGTGCAGGAGGCGTAGTGGCCCACAGCCATTAACCCAACATGTTTCGCGGCACTGCCGCCGCTTCTTCAGGGGTATCTTTGAGGGTATCACATAGATATATTTGTCATGAAAATAACGACTTAAGTGGGAAAAATAAAAATAAAAAAGAGAAAAGAGAAATCAATACAAAATCATCAAACGTATGTTTACAGTGACTTATGCAATTAATGATATAATATTACAACATATAGAAGTCATATCTATAGTAAACAAATATTGCATGGTGTCCATGATAGAGAGGCAGCGAGAATAATACACATCATCATACCTGTTAAACATGCAGTACAGCACGCTGCAATGGGAAATACGACCACAAGGCACAGGGGGGAGACCCCCGGGGGGCGGACACGGGAGACCGACCACAAATAGGGCCCAAAAAGTACGGCTGAAGAAAGATGAGGTCTGGAAATTCAAAGTAAAAAGATATATTTTCAGTTGCATATACGGCCATCTAGTGTCTCACCTGACAAGGGGAGAAAGAAACGGCATCTGATAATGCCAGATTGAGCCAAAGCCCTTGGAACTAAAATATTCAAAAAAGGAAGAAAAAACTGAAGAGATAATTCTTACCTCAATATTGCCCAGCCATGGAAAAGGGCGGGGACTGGGTGAGATGATGTTGCTATGTGTGGTAGATCAAAAATAAAAGATCCACAAAGAGTGCTTCCTAGAAAAAGCAGATATACAATAGTATGTATATAATGTATATCAACCAAAGGGGTTAATATAAGGTGTTCAACCAATATGTGCATCATATCACCAAAAGAGTAAAGCTGGTTAGTTTTAACCCTAGGGTCAACACCTCATATGCCAATATATATAAATATGTAAGCGTGGCCCAATGGCACATGCATCTAAGAATCCATAAGTACATTGAATAATAAACCATAGGGGAGATCAATAGTAAAGTGAGGTACGTTCAATAAATGTCCTATACATAGTCAATGAGGAAATAAGCCAATGAACTAGGTTCACCCATCGTTGATAGTACTGCAGATTAGAAGGTACAATGATCGGAGCAAAAATCCCCAGCGTTACCTGATAAGAAGACACGGGTCACATCCAGTTCCCGCAGGTCGCGGTGGTGGACGCCGAGTTGCCGCTATTTGTATAGACAGGTAGCTCCACCCGGGTGACGTATAGGACGTGCGTCCTGACGAACATCCGGGCTGACGTCAGGGATGCGCGCGCAACTCGCGCATGCGCATCAGCCGAGGGCCCGCCAACATACCCGGACCGCTTGCCGAAGCCATGGAAACGGCTATGTGGGTAAGGGAAGGAGGGGCAAGCCAAATCGGCATATCAACTCCAACCCCCCGAGGGGGGAGGGGCAATACCTGATGTCACGTGCCCGCCATTGGGGGAGCCCAAAGTGATCGCATCCCAATATATGTGGATCAAGAATGGGCAGACTACATGCCGAAATTGAACCAAATAAACAGGAGCGGAAAGAGGAATGTGATATAATGCTGGACGCTGTATCATGGACATAAGAAGTATTAGCAACATAATCATACAAATGTAAATATTATAAGAGGCCAAAATATTCATTGTGCCATCAATAATAAAAGAACAACAGGCAAAATATAAATCAAAAGGTTACAATATATATATAGCCATATTGAAAGGAAACAAATGATACACATATAGTGAGACACTATACATCAACAACCCGGCTATCCATAGGGTAGTTCAACTCCCCAGGATGCTGAGGTTCATATATATATCTACTGACCGTATCGCATGGATAATGTTGGTGATGCTGGACAGGGAGAGAAAAGTTTTTCTTAGCAGCAACAGGAAGGGACAATAGGAATGGGAAAAAGCTAGGGGGAAGGATGAGAGAATGAGGTGGACAAATAATATGCAAAGTAGTAACAGAGGAGAAAACAAAAAGGGGGGGGGGAAAGGGGGGAGGGGGAAAAAACATAAGAGCGGAATAAGCACAAAACAGTATATATGACCTATAGAAACGCTTTGTAAGAGTGAGCTTCATTCAATCCCGGAGGTATAGTAGCGTTTAGCCTCTCTATCCAGAGGGTTTCACGCTGTAATATTCTCTGATCCCAGTTGCCCCCTCTAGGGTCAGGGGGAATGATTTCCAATACCCTAAATTTAACAACTGAGCTATCAAACCTATGATGTAACCCTATATGTCGGGTGACCGGGGTAAGGATTTTCCCCCCTCCCGAATGGTATATGTGGTCCCCCACTCGTTGGCCTAGTTGTCTGATCGTTTTGCCAACGTAGAAGGCGGAACACTGGCAAGTCATAAGGTATATCACACCCCGGGTCGCACAGTCTGCGGATCCCCGCAGTCTGTGGAAGGAGCCATTAGGTAATTGTGTGATCGGACCCTCCTCGATCCAAGGGCAGCGGGAACAGCCACCACATTGGTAAGTGCCCAGTCTGCCCCCGGGTCGAGGTCGGTCCTCAGTATAGTGGCTTTTGATCAACAAATCTCTAAGAGATGTACCTCGTCTAAACACGATTTCAGGATATTCCTTGACATATTTGCCAAGGGTATTTTCCTCTTTTAGCAGATGCCAGTGTCTCTGGAATATGGTTCTGAGTTGCTCATGATTGTTGGAAAACTGGGTGATTATTTTTATCGTGGGGTTGGGGTCCATTTTATTTTTACGCTGCAATAGGTCCTCTCTTGCCAGTGCCTTAGCCTTATTAAAGGCTTTTCTTAGGGTTGTACGAGAGTATCCCCTTAGAAGCAATCTCTGTTGTAATTTTTTAGCTTCCCGAAGGAAATCCGGTTCCAAGGAGCAGTTTCTTCTTATGCGCAAATATTGCGCAAAGGGAATACTGTTCTTTAGTGGGACTGGATGTGCACTAGAGGCGTGCAATAACATGTTTCCTGCACTAGGTTTCCTGTACAGGCTCGTAGTGATATAACCGTTAATGTCCTTCCTGATTTCGATGTCTAAAAAAATAATACATTCTGGATGAAAATTGTAGGTGAACTTTAGATTAAAGTCATTCACATTGAGTGAAGATAACATTTCTTCTAATTCGACTTGGGGGCCTGTCCAAATTAGGAACAAGTCGTCAATGTAACGAAACCAGTGTGTTACATTTGTCAACCAAGATGCATAGGTGTCGCAAGAGGAAACGTGCCTCTCCCACCCTCCCAGGAATAAATTCGCATAGGAGGGGGCACAGCACGTTCCCATTGCGACACCCTGCTGTTGTAAATAGGTGATATTCATAAAAGTGAAAAAATTATGAGTTAGAATAAATCTAAGGAGGGACAAAACGAAATCACTGTGAGGCCATGTACGTTGATGTTGACCATAGAGGAATGATCCAACCTGCCGGATGCCCTCCTCGTGCGGTATACTCGAGTAAAGGGCCTCGATATCCACCGCTACGAGGAGGGCATCCGGGGGTACCTGGACACCATCAATACCAGCATCCATTGGACTAGACAATTCATCTTCACCAGGAACGTGAAGTGAGGTCAGGGGCTGGTGAGGCACTGGCTAGTATCAGAGCCAGATACACACAGGTTACATATTCACAAGTTATGCATTCGATTCTCAATATGTAGGCGATAGAGATGGGCTGAACACCCACCTGTTCGGTTCACACCAGAACATCTCGAACAGGGAAAAAGTTCTAGTGAACATGCAAACTCTTTTAAAGTCTATGGAACACGGACATTAAAAATAAAAATTCCTAATTTTATAGGCTTATATGCAAGTTATTGCCATAAAAAGTGTATGGGGACCCATCTTAAAAAACATTTTTTAAGATGATAGTTTTTAAAGGAGCAGTGATTAAATTCTGCTTAAAGTGAAACAATAAAAATGAAAAGATCTTTTTAATATCGTGCCTGGGGGGTCCCCTTAATGTGCCTGTAAGGTGGCCCATCTGTACGATGTATGGAGCCTGCTGCAGCAATACTGACATATCTAAAGGAAAAAATGTCATTTAAACTTGCTCGCGGCTGTAATGTATTGTGGGCTCCCGGCAATACAGATTAAAAAAATGGTGTAGCCCCCCCCCCCCCCCCCCACACCCAGTTCATACCAGGCCCTTCGGGTCTGGTATGTATTTTCAAAAAAGTGCGTAAGGCCCCCCCCCCCCCAAAATCCATACCAGACCCTTGTCCAAGCATACAGCCTGGCAAGTCAGGAAAGGAAGGGGGAGGAAGAGCGCCCCCCTCCTGAGCCATACCAGGCCATATGCCCTCAACATGGGGGGCTCCGCCCAACCACCCCAAAGCCCCTTGTCCTCATGTTGATGGGGACAAGGGCCTCCTTCCGACAACCCTGGGCTGTGGTTGTTGGGGGCTGCGAGTGGGTGGCTTATCAGATCATGGACAACAAAGAGGCCCCCAGATCCCACCCCCCCTTATCTGAATGGGTATCGAGTACATCGTACCCCTACCTATTCCCCAAAAAGTAAGAAGCACAGCAAACAGTATTTTACAAGTCCTTTATTAAAAAATTAAAAAATAGTCTGATGCTGTATCTGTCCCCCCGCGCCTCTTCACAGAGAACCGAGCAACTGATCGCTCGGGTCTGACAGCTCCCCATGCAAAGGGCTGCTCCCCATGCAAAGAGCTGCTCTGCCCCCTCCTCGCTCACTGGAGCGCTGGGCTGTGTCAGGGGAGCTGCCGGCTCAGGCTCTCAGCAGCTCGCTGAGAGGCTAAGCCAGGTGTCAGCCCAGGCACCTTGCGGATCCCAACTTCCATTGTCGTAATGAATCGGTGCCTGGACTGACTTCTGTGATGTGAGAGTGGACTTCGGACCATTCTCTGATGAAAATGGATCACATGAGTGCAGAACGAACTGCACACCTGTAATCCATAGGAGATGTACAGCTAAACAAGCTTTGGCTGCATATCTCCTTTAAGAGGGCTGGGCTGGAAGAGAGCATTTGTATTTTAGAAATATACCCCCTTCTATGACATTGCAGTGAGAGGAGAGCCTCCACTGCAGCATTTTTATTGGACAGCTTGGACCAATGGTGCTTTACCATTGCTAAGTTGTATTATTATACCAACCATATTGGGTGACAATATATTAGGTTTGCCTTTAATACCTGGTTTGGTGCCTGATTTCTTTGATATAGCACTACTATTGGATACTAAGTATTACTTTCAGTAAATTATTGTAATATTGTATTAATGTACACTCAGCCTGGTGTGTTAGAGGGGCTGAGGTTCTTGAGATCTTTGAGACAAATAAGAGAGGACCCATCCTTTTCAGCAGCTTCTACAGAGGTAGCACTACATGTCTGTGAATTAGGAGGAAAAGAGTGCATGCATGAAACACAAGTGCCTGCAGATTTTTAGAAGCCAATAACAATCAAGCAAGAGTTTCCTATCTTCCTCTTAAGTAAATCTAAATTTGTACTGTATAACATATCATTTGTAAAAGCTTAGTTGTTTGTATTTTCAAAAAGACTATTTTGACTTTTTTATCCTTTTATTCTGCTTATCTCCTCCAGCCTCTCTTTGCCGTTTTCTGTCTATGTGCACTCACCCCAGTGTTGGCTGCATGTCATTGCTCTGGACAGCTCCCTGATGGCGACAACCAGGGCCGCTGATAGGGGGGGACCACCAGCCCTCTTGTAGGGGGCAGTAGCACACAGGTGGGCCCACACAGAGAGGGGAATTAGTGATGGACAACAATTACAGAAATCTTCTTCCAGCACCTGAATCTGATCTGTCCCCCTCCCTGCTATCAGCTTTTATCTGTTGAGAAAGAGACAGTTGTCCCTCACTAATCCCCCTCCCTTGTGTGGGCCCCCCTCCCAGCACTTATCTCTGCTCAGGAGTTTATTTGTAAATTGTAACTTTGTTTCTCTCTCTCTGTCTCTCTGATCACTGAACTCCAACTGCCCAGCCTGTATATTTTTCTCATCTTCTTTTTTATTTAACATAGTTTTTTTTTTAGATTTAGCAGGAATTATGCGAGTTATGTTATATTTGTGTCTGATAATAGTGATTTTGTTGCAATTTTAGCTAAATATATCTTTAATATTTTCTTGGGGGGGCCCTGCCAGGTAGTCTGTACGGGGCCCCATGATTTCTAACAGCAGCCCTGGCGACAACAATAGACTATGCCTACGCCTACGCAATGTGAAGCCTTCACTGCTCACATTTATTTTGGATTTTGCACCGTTGGATTTTGTTCACATGCATGGTTGAACACAATTTTGGACATTTATCTTTCACCTTATGGATTCACTTTTTTAGATTGACAGATTGTTTGTCATCACGTTGTCAAACCTGTTTAGTACCTATTGTTTATTCAATTTTGTATAGGTTTGTCTTTCCAATTTATCACAATTTGTTGTTGATATACTAATATACTGTATGTATTTTATGATACCTAATGTCTTACTGCACTACTATAGGATCCTCATTTTATTATATTTGTGTATTGGCATTATGTGCAGATCAGTTGTTCCTCATGGTGTGGCTCCAAAGAAAACTTGTAAATTTTATTAATATTTGTCATGGACTCTTTCAAATGTTGACATTCATCTGACAGATCAAGATTCCCGCTGATTGCATTTTTCTCAGATTGACTAAACAGCATCTGCCTTGCCAGACGTTATGACTTCTCCGGGTGTGAGGATCACTGTGGAATTTTACAAGACATTTGCTGATCTTTCTTGTTTTTTTTAATCCTTAACCAAAGCTTAATATCATGTCTGTGTGTTCCTCAAAACCGATTAT
The DNA here is from genome assembly GCF_965119305.1 of Pelophylax lessonae. Taxonomy (NCBI): domain Eukaryota; kingdom Metazoa; phylum Chordata; class Amphibia; order Anura; family Ranidae; genus Pelophylax; species Pelophylax lessonae. The sequence continues at coordinate 107,279,235 of NC_138769.1, forward strand.
CATTTTTTGTAAGAATGGTTTTCCATGAAAGCTTTCATATCTTTTCTTTTATCTAATCTTTTATCTACGTACAAAATTAAGAAGGAATCAAAAATGTCAAATGAAGACATGCTGCTTTAATTTTAGCAAACATTCAAGGAGGATTATTCTTCTTTGCAGAAAACTGTTTCCAGCCTAATGTGGCTGTGATCTTGCCAGAGAACTTGTAATATACCTAACCCCAGTGCAACAGCTGTTTGTGTTAAATGCCACACAGACATTCCTCTGCCAGATTCTCCATAGCATGTGCACTGTAGACCTTGTGTATTAACGGGCCTGGAGGTGAACTGTTTCACTGCTCCCTTTCATACTGCTATGGGACTGTGGTACCATGTTCTTAAGGGCGAAAGGAACCACTTTATCTTCAGAAACAGAACATTTGGGAGGCCTTTTGAGAAGTGAGTCCCAGGGCTATGTATTAAATAGAACATGGAGACATTTTAAATATTGTTATTGCCTGTTGGAACAATTTAAAGGATTTACCTAAAGTGTAGATCAAGCCAAAATTGCTTTCTAGTTTTAGATATAGCAGGAAAGGATTAGAACTCCTTTTCATTGTTCTCTGGCACTCTACTAGATTTACCCTCGCTTCCTGTCCAGCTGACAATGGTTTCACTAAAAAGGAAGTTAGGGAAGATTTTTGCAGCAGAGAACTATACAGTGATAAATAATGACAAGGCTTTTAGCTTTCCCCTACTCTACTTTCTGTCTGTGTTGATCTTGGATAGTTATCCTCAGGGCCGGCGTTAGGGGGGGGCAAACTGGGCAAATGCCCAGGGCCCCGAATGTCCAGGGGCCCCGTGTCACTGTCAGCCAGGGCCGGACCGGGCAGTGTCCCGGTGGGCCGCGGCGCTCAGAGTCATCAGATTCACTCACAGACACTAGAAGACATTCCCTCACTGCGGGCGGCCGCCGGCCGGTGTACTTGCCAGCTACACCGGCTCTGCGGCCAATCAGCCTTCTGTTCAGGGGGGGTGTGGGTCACACCCCCCCCTGAGCAGAAGGCTGATTGGCCGCGGAGCCGGTCCGGAAGTCAAGTAGTCAGTGTGTGTCTGTGTGTTCCTTCCCGCGCGGCCGCCGATGATCACTGAAGCCGGCTGCGGGGAGAGAAGGTAAGTGACTGCCACTGCAGCCTGTGCTGAATAGGAGGGGGGTGGGGCGGCTCGGCTGCATATATAGAGGATTTGATGTCTCCTTATGCCGCTGGATGGATGGATTCTTCTCCTCCCTTCTGCAGGCATTCTGCGGCTGCAGGAGAGATATGGAAATATCAATTTCTCTATATGCAACTGAGCTGTCCCATCCCCCTCCTATTCAACTTCTTTTACTGCCCCCCCCCAGTGATCTTAGCCCCCCCCCCCGTGATCTTAGCCCCCCCCAGTGTTGTGTTCTTAGCCCCCCCCCCCAGTGATCGTAGCCCCCCCAGTGATCGTAGCCCCCCCCCAGTGATCGTAGCCCCCCTCCCCAGTGATCGTAGCCCCCCTCCCCAGTGATCGTAGCCCCCCCCCCAGTGATCGTAGCCCCCCCCCAGTGATCGTAGCCCCCCTCCCCAGTGATCATAGCCCCCCTCCCCAGTGATCGTAGCCCCCCTCCCCAGTGATCGTAGCCCCCCCTTCCCAGTGATCGTAGCCCCCCTCCCCAGTGATCGTAGCCCCCCTCCCCAGTGATCGTAGCCCCCCTCCCCAGTGATCGTAGCCCCCCCAATGATCGTAGCCCCCCTCCCCAGTGATCGTAGCCCCCCTCCCCAGTGATCGTAGCCCCCCTCCCCAGTGATCGTAGCCCCCCTCCCCAGTGATCGTAGCCCCCCTTCCCAGTGATCGTAGCCCCCCTCCCCAGTGATCATAGCCCCCCTCCCCCAGTGCTCTTAAACCCCCTGTACTCTTTAGCCCCCCCCCGTGCTTTTCAAGTTCCCATATGTCTGCAGTCTCTGACCTTCTCTTGTATCACATCCGCAGTCTCTGGACCATCTCCTGTACTATGTCTGCAGTCTCTGACCATCTCTTGTATCACGTCTGCAGTCTCTGACCATCTCCTGTATCACGTCTGCACTCTCTGACCATCTACTGTATCACGTCTGTAGTCTCTGACCATCTCTTGTATCATGTCCTCAGTCTCTGACCATCTCCTGTATCATGCCCTCAGTCTCTGACCATCTCCTGTATCATGCCCTCAGTCTCTGACCATCTCCTGTATCATGTCTGCACTCTCTGACCATCTCCTGTATCATGCCCTCAGTCTCTGACCATCTCCTGTATCATGCCCTCAGTCTCTGACCATCTCCTGTATCATGCCCTCAGTCTCTGACCATCTCCTGTATCATGCCCTCAGTCTCTGACCATCTCCTGTATCATGCCCTCAGTCTCTGACCATCTCCTGTATCATGCCCTCAGTCTCTGACCATCTCCTGTATCATGCCCTCAGTCTCTGACCATCTCCTGTATCATGCCCTCAGTCTCTGACCATCTCCTGTATCATGCCCTCAGTCTCTGACCATCTCCTGTATCATGCCCTCAGTCTCTGACCATCTCCTGTATCATGCCCTCAGTCTCTGACCATCTCCTGTATCATGCTCTCAGTCTCTGACCATCTCCTGTATCATGTCCTCAGTCTCTGACCATCTCCTGTATCATGTCCTCAGTCTCTGACCATCTCCTGTATCATGCCCTCAGTCTATGACCATCTCCTGTATCATGCCCTCAGTCTCTGACCATCTCCTGTATAATGCCCTCAGTCTATGACCATCTCCTGTATCATGCCCTCAGTCTCTGACCATCTCCTGTATCATGCCCTCAGTCTCTGACCATCTCCTGTATCATGCCCTCAGTCTCTGACCATCTCCTGTATCATGTCCTCAGTCTCTGACCATCTCCTGTATCATGTCCTCAGTCTCTGACCATCTCCTGTATCATGTCCTCAGTCTCTGACCATCTCCTGTATCATGTCCTCAGTCTCTGACCATCTCCTGTATCATGTCCTCAGTCTCTGACCATCTCCTGTATCATGTCCTCAGTCTCTGACCATCTCCTGTATCATGTCCTCAGTCTCTGACCATCTCTTGTATCAGGTCCGTAGTCTCTGACCATCTCTTGTATCATGTTTGCAGTCTCTGACCATCTCCTGTACTATGTCCAGCGGGAACACACTGCAGCCACACCGCACAGCACACCCAAGGTAAGTGGAGGACTGGAGAGAGGAGTGATTTCTACTTAGGGATTTATTTTGCAGATAGGCTGGGCTGGCACTGGCAGCAACAATTTTATTCAAAGAAATCAGGATTTCTTCTGCAAATATACTGGCACTGGCAGCAACAATTTAATTCAAATCAGGATTTCTTTTGCAAATAGGCTGGCCTGGCACTGGCAGCCAGGCATAGTACTAGTGTAGTACAATGCCTGCCAGTGCCTTGTCTGATCTGATGATGTCACTGCCAGGCTATTTGCAGAAGAAATCCTTATTTTTCCTCATTTTTTGATCATGTGTCATGATGACATTGGTTTTGGTAATTGTCTGACTCTGATGCCAGCCTATTTGCTGAAGAAATCCTGATTTGAATAAAATATTTGCTGCCAGTGCCAGCCTGCCAGGCTATTTGCAGAAGAAGTCCTGATTTGAATAAAATTGTTGCTGCCAGTGCCAGCCTACCAGGGGCTGATCTGAGGTGTGAAGGTGCAGGAATTGGGGTGACCTGAGGTGTGAAGGTGCAGGAATTGGGGTGGTCTGAGGTGTGAAGGTGCAGAAATTGGGGTGATCTGAGGTGTGAAGGTGCAGAAATTGGGGTGACCTGAGTTGTGAAGGTGCAGAAATTGGGGTGACCTGAGGTGTGAAGGTGCAGAAATTGGGGTGATCTGAGGTGTGAAGGTGCAGAAATTGGGGTGATCTGAGGTGTGAAGGTGCAGAAATTGGGGTGACCTGAGGTGTGAAGGTGCAGAAATTGGGGTGGCCTGAGGTGTGAAGGTGCAGAAATTGGGGTGACCTGAGGTGTGAAGGTGCAGGAATTGGGGTGGTCTGAGGTGTGAAGGTGCAGAAATTGGGGAGGTGTGAAGGTGCAGAAATTGGGGTGGTCTGAGGTGTGAAGGTGCAGAAATTGGGGTGGTCTGAGGTGTGAAGGTGCAGCAATTGGGGTGGTCTGAGGTGTGAAGGTGCAGAAATTGGGGTGGTCTGAGGTGTGAAGGTGCAGCAATTGGGGTGGTCTGAGGTGTGAAGGTGCAGAAATTAGGGTGATCTGATTTGTGAAGGTGTGCAAAGCTCACTTAATTTCTTATTTATTCTATTTAATGTTATTTAATTAAAGCATATTTTCATGTAGTTGTATGTTTTATTTGGCTAAATTTGATTAAATGCACCTATATTTTTGGTAGAATATAAAAAAATTTGGGGCCCCACTTTTAGGTTTGCCCAGGGCCACACTTTATCTAAAACCGGCCATGGTTATCCTCACTTCCCACCTGGTAAGATGTTATCAGCAGGACAGGAAATGAGAGTACATTTCTAATGGAACCCAGAGAGCAGTAAAGCCAGACAGGGGTTCTAATCCTCCCCCACTCTATTCAAAATTAACCAAACAAATTGGTTGGAAATACACTTTTTTTAAGTGCCGTGGAAGCGCCATCAGAATTCAACTCCTAAACAATCATATTGTAGTGATCTGAAAGTTAACTGGTTGCTGAGGGGTGCTGCATTGTGAACATAATCACTGCAATTTCTTTGACTATGTTAAAGGAAACATATAACTAAAATATAGAGAAATATGAGAGCACCTCTAAGTGTAGTGTTTAATAATGCAAAGTACATACCCCTTTTTAAAAACTCACATTTAAGTAAGAGGAATAAGGTGAAGCTCTTTGTGGATGAGACTGCTACAGCGGCAGGGAGAAGACCGGCATTAGAGTTCTGTGATGAATCTTCTATCTCCGTACAGCATGGTGTCTTCAGCGGGGAGATAGGCCACACTTGATAAAGGAGCGCGCATGCTCTGTAAGAGCCTGGCGCATGCTCGGAAATGCGTTGTGTTCCCTGGCTCCGTGGTGATGTCTTAAGCCAGCCGGCGCTGTGCCTCCACCAGTGGATCGCACAGCTGAGAGCCAGAGGCAGCCTATCTCCCCGCTGAAGACACCATGCTGTACGGAGATAAAAGATTATTCTCAGAACTCTTCTCCCCGCCGCTGTAGCAGTCTCATCCACAAAGAGTTTCACCTTATTCCTCTTACTTAAATGTGAGTTTTTAAATGTGCTATGTACTTTGGATTATTAAACACTACACTTAGAGGCGCTCTCCTATTTCTCTCTTTATTTCACATGGATCTGTGAGCTGACTTCACTCTGGAGGAGATGCCTTAGCCCTAGTGTGGATCACTGACTTTTCACAGTCTACTATTGACTCCCTGAACCATCCATGGTTTATTTATATTTATTTTAATTGCATTTTAATTGTAACTTAATTCATTTTACCGGTTATTATCATTTACCTGTGAGTTAGCTTTCTATGTATATGTCATTAAAATATAGCTACTGTTGCTGACCTCACCTTATTAAAATTCTAGCTGCCTGGTTGTTATGCTCAGGCATCCTTACTTTCAACCTTCACTTGCTGCATGCCCATTGCAAGTTTGTTAAGTATTATAGCTAACTAGTGCTAGGAAACTTTTTGATAGGAGGCTTGCAATTGAAGCCCCCATACTATTTTCTTAACAGGTTTACTTTAATGTGTAGCTGCACCCAACGTTTAGTAACATAGCACTGCCCCCTAGGGAGCTGCTGAGTGTGGGTTCCCCTGGGTTACCCATAGCAACAGTCTGTAAAAATTATCACTTTAAGACTTGGCTCAGACAATGAACAGTCCAGGGGATTTGGTTTTTGTGTTTGATTTCAGAACTTGGATGGGCGAAGGGATGAGTGGGATACTCAAACTTTAACTATGCACAATCCCTGTAACTGTAATGAGTGCGGCAAGGCCGCTGCTTCACCTTGCCACTGAAGTGAAGTAGAAGATATGTTCCTGACTGAATTTCTCTTCAGGGTCCTGACTTGGCACCCCCTTTCTCACTTCCCGTGCATGCTAGCCCCTTGTCCACTGACTCTCCACTGGAGTGGTTCCCTGCCTGGGAAGACCCCTGGCAAGCTTCCCCCGTACTCACGGACACTGTTTTTCCCTGGGTTGCTCTGCCTTACGCTCCACTCGTCAGTATCCTGGACCTCCTGGCTTAGCATCACACACTCGGTCCACTAGGCCGACTGCCTGTGACCACCTTCCTTGGTGACAGCAGGAGAGACAGCCATCACCCTCCTCCTGGGACCTGGCTTCCCGCCCAAAGATGCCCTGTCACATGTGCCCCTGGCTTTTATGACCTATCCCAGGATGCACCACTGTCGTGCCCTCCTACTGGGACAGCCACAAAAGCCTGTGTGTCACTGTGTGTGGCTGGGTTTCCTCCACTGTCCAACAGGCTCCCCTATTGGATACAGTGGGGACACTCCCTCAGACCAAGTGAATCACACATGGACAGTTGGACACATGTAACAGGCAAAACTACTGATCAGGCTCCCCTAAAAAGCAGATGGAGCAAACAATGCTTTTACCTAGCACCTACCTAGGAGAGTGCTACAGTAAAATCTTCATCAAAGTTACATTTACAATTTAAGGGCTCTTTCACACGGGCGTTTCGTATGTCCGTATATCACCCCATCCGTTTGCGGGTGATATAAGGACATAATGCTTGTCAATGGGATTGCGGATGTCAGCGGATGACCATCCGCTGACATCCGATTTGTGTCCTTTCAGTTCTGTTCCGTTTTTTGGAACGGAACAGAACCCTATTTTTCTTCCGTTAAAAAAGCGGAGCGGATGCAAAATCGGATGTCAGCGGTGTCATCCGCTGACATCCGCAATCCCCATAGACATACATTATGTCCGTATATCATCCGCAAATGGATGGGATGATATGCGGACATACAGACCGGATGACACAAGTGTCATCCGTGTCCGTGAAAAAAAAAAAGTGCCGCAGCGTAAGAAGAAATCGGAGTGGCCATGTGAAAGAGCCCTTAACCTGCAAATGTCAAAGGACATGGTATCATCAAAGCCATATAAAAAAAACTCTAATTCTAAAATGCTCAAGCGACCTCCAGCTACTTTGTCTTTTCCCTTAAAGCCGTAGTAAACCCGAAAGCAAAATATTTCAATATTGCAGCTTACTAATTCTTAGATAAGGTGGCAGTTTTCTTATTTTAAGATTTTCCCCTTTATTTCCACTTAGTGATCCAGCCAGTAAGTCTGTTATTTTTCAACTTCATTTAGCAGACCAAGCTGTCCAGACAAAGTAGGAGTTAAAAGGGAGAGACAAACCATTTAACATTGGCAGAGTTGTTTACAAAGGTCAGCTTTTATTAATTTTTGTAAGACCTAATTATGTAAAAGTGTTAGCTGGGGGTTGGCTTTAATTTGGTAGTAAAGTCCATCTACTGTAAATCTTCTGTTGCATCTAACACTTCTGTCACGTACCTTGTGACAGAGCCTGACATGTAGAGGAAGGCCTCTCTTACAGCCCTGGCTCAAGGATTACTGATGTTGTGACAGTGGCCAAGAGCGTAGATGTTCCATCAGTGGCAGAAGTGGGTAGCAGGTGCATTGCAGAGCCAGCAGACCCAGGACTGGGCAGACTACAGGTTCTTGACAGACAGCTGGCAGGTAGGACTGGCAGCACTCAGATACAGGCATGGATGGCAGACTGAGAATGGTCAGGATACAAGCAGAAGTCAGCAACGTAAAATCAGCAGGAGGCAGAGCAAATCCAGAGACAAGCCAAGGTCAGGGCAACCCGGGTCAATCACAGGAATCCAACACAGAAACAGATACAGGAGCTCGGGAATAGCTGCAGATCAGACAGCATTTCACTAACATACCTGTTGCAGTTATATAAGTATAGCACCCTACAAAATAGGTGCTAGGTAAAAGCATAATGGGCTTTGGCTGCCTAACAGCAGGGCCATGATTTTCAGCTGGACTGTCATGAGGATTCTCATTGGGCGGTGGAGGAAACCCAATCAGTGGCCCAATCAGGCCTGTATCTACCCCAGAAGGCAGATTCTGCCGCAGAGGATTCTGGGAGTGGATATAAGTTTGAGGGGAACGCATGACGCAGCATCTTTGGCGGGAAGCAGAGTCCCGGGAGGGGGAGTACGGCTGTCTCCCTTCCTGTCAGAAGGATCGGGTGTCTCGGGTGGCTGCCTGAGAATCCAGAAGGGAGAGCTGAGCTGAGTTGTAGAGAGCATCCGGTGTGCCGAGGACCAGTGGAGGAAGAGGGGTTCAGGAAAGCCTTCCAAGGTCGTGAGTACTGAGAACTGCCCCTGGGGTCTGCCTAGTGTAGAGGGGACCACTCCGGTGAAGGTCCCAGGGATTCTGGAGCCTGCAAGTGTCAAGGGGGTTGCCTAGTGAAAGGACCCTGAAGTGTCAAGGGGGTTACCTAGTGAAAGGACCATGAAGTGTTAAGGGGGTTACCTAGTGAAAGGACCATGAAGTGTTAAGGGGGTTGCCTAGTGAGAGGACCCTGGAAGTGTAGAGGGGGTGCCAGCAGTTGGGCCCTGAAGAGTCAAGTGTGCAGTGTTAGGAGTTGCAGCAACACATGCAGTAACAAGGAGCTACCTCAGTCAGTGTTGGGCTGGAGGGAGTCATACGCAGGACTTTTGAGCTAGACGGAGTGTCAAGAGTCAAGGATTGGTACAGTCCTGGATCTTCTGAGTTAACCAAGGAGTTAAAGTCGAAGTTTCAGCACTTTCAGCAGAACAGTATCTCAAGCACCAGAAAGTGTTGGTCGGCATTCAGCTGGCGCCAGGACAGCGCTAACAGGCATCTTTTCTACAAAGTGTCCCAGTTAAACCTAGTTGAGCCAGAGGAGTATCCCACTCATTCCCTTCTCCCATCCTCATTATAAAATAAACAAAATAAACCAAAGATGCCGGAATGGTCATTGTCTCAGCTCTCAGACTTGGGTTTTCAACTTCAATGTGTTGGAAGTGTTACCGGTAACAATGGCAGACCCACATCAGGCCCAATGCCTGGAAATCTTGCTACATGAGCTACTTGGCGCTAGAACCTACAAATTCATGTGTGCCTCTCTTCACTACGGCCAGCATGCCCCTGACAACAACCTACTCCCCAGATTGACTATGCTATCCAAGGTCTCTCGATTGCTTCCCCATCCAAAGTGGAGACACCCTAAAACAGGAAGTGTGGTACTGAATGAAGGCCTAAACAAAAAAGAAAACCAATACAGCCACCTTATTTAAGCACTGGTACACTGCAATATATAAAATATTTGTTTTCAGGTTTAATACTGCTTTAACCCTCCAAAATACTAGAGCAGCAAGAGCATTCAGAGATATGCAGCATTTGCTATACATATACAGTATGTACGTGCACTGTAAAGCTAGGTGTATTCTATTTTCTACATTATCAGACATTTTAGGCAAATATACGCAGATATCCTTAACTGGATATTTGATGTGAAAATTTTATTTGGAGCCTCAGATGGACAAGAGTTTAGAGACAAAAAAGAGCAAAGTGCACACATTGTTGATTCTCCATCCAAGCCGTAACCTCCCTAAATTATTTTTTATGAGTAACATTGCCTTATGATCATGATTAGTGTCTGGCAGAGTTAATAATGCAGCTTTAATCAGGTATTGGAAGTAAATGTATTCTCTGGAAAAACTGTTACAGACATATTGAATGATGTCAAATACAGTAATGAATGTTAATTCTCATTGCTTCATGTTGATTGGTTAAATCAGAGGTGGGGAACCTACGGCCCACGGGCCGTATGCAGCCCCTGAAGCCATCTGATCCGGCCCTGCCATTGGACTGCCTCCGGAGGGGAAGGGGAGGGGGAGCGCCTCTTGATTACACGCAGAGGGGGTTCCTCTGCTTACTCGGCGCGGCCGCTTTCATACGAAGTCACGCCTCCTACCTATGATAGACAGCACAGTGGTGACATCCATTATAGGAGTCGGTCCAGGAGGCGTGACTTCGTATGAGAGCGCCCGTACCGGGTACATAGAAGAACCCTGCTCTGTGTGTAATTAGGAGGCGCTCTAATCCCCATGCGCTCTGCATTGATGGGGGGCACTAATCACTCTGCATTGATGGGAGCGCTGATCACTCTGTATTGATGAGGGCACTAATCATTCTGCATTGATTGGGGCGCTAATCACTCTGCATTGATGGGGGGGTACTAATCATTCTGAATTGATTGAGGCACTAATCACTCTGCATTGATGGGGGCACTAATCCCTCTGCATTGATGGGGGCACTTATCACTCTGCATTGATGGGGGGGCACTAATCACTCTGCATTGATGGTGGGTACTAATCACTCTGCATTGACGGGGGCACTAATCACTCTGCATTGATTTGTGCACTAATCACTGTGCATTGATGGGGGGCACTAATCACTCTGCATTGATGGGGGCACTAATCACTCTGCATTGATTGGGGCACTAATCACTCTGCATTGATTGGGGCACTAATCACTCTGCATTTATGGGGGCACTAATCACTCTGCATTAAGGGGGGCACTAATCACTCTGCATTGATTGGGGCACTAATCACTCTGCGTTGATGGGGGCACTAATCACTCTGCATTGATGGGGGCAATAATCACTCTGCATTGATGGGGGCACTAAACACTCTGCATTGATGGGGGGCACTAATAACTCTGCATTAAGGGGGAGCACTAATCCCTCTGCATTGATTGGGCCACTAATCACTCTGCATTGATTGGGGCACTAATCACTCTGCATTGATGGGGGCACTCATCGCTCTGCATTGATGGAGGCACTCATCACTCTGCATTGATAGGGGCACTAATCACTCTGCATTGATGGGGGCACTCATCACTCTGCATTGATGGAGACACTCATCACTCTGCATTGATAGGGGCACTAATCCCTCTGCATTGATGGGGGCACTAATCACTCTGCATCAAGGGGGGCAAACCTGGAAAGCCAGTTGCCAGTAGCAACATCATCAATACCAGCTAACATCACACACCTCACCAAAGAGAAGCAGTTGCAGCCATCACATTAGGGGTGAGTTAATTAAATGTTTGACCAAATATAACAGGCACATTTTTAAGTTGATAATTTTGTACGGCCCCCGAATGATTTTAAAAATACCGAAATGGCCCTCGGCAGAAAAATGGTTCCCCACCCCTGGGTTAAATTAACTATTGTATGACATCTGTGTATTTATATTTTGTAATATGTGTGGACAAGTGTTTTCTCTCTCTGTGCTGTAAACCTGTCAGGTCAAAAAAATATCCAAACTAACAGATTTACCAAAGTGTACCCCCAGTTGTGGGGCTTGCAACATTTGTTTATTCCTAAATTGTTTCCATGCATCCATTTCCATTCATAACTTACATAGACCTCAACTTCTGCACTAACAGGCTGATAGAGTCTGTGTTCCCCAATAAACCTCTTGCATTGGACTACTGAAAGCAAAGATGTCAACCTGGAAAAACAGTATGTAAACAGGTGCTTACGGGGTACCCCTTAGCATATATCTGCTATTGTATTTTCCCAAAAAGGATCTTTTAATACCAGGAAAGGGCTCAGAGCAAAGGTTTTCTTCTATTTTGGATTTTAGAGGAAGGACTGCTGCCCCATGTAGTTCAACAGGAACGCATCCCCCCCCCCTTTCTGGGTTGCCCTGCTTAGATTCTCCCTAGAACCAGGAACCTACTATTACTGGACTTGAGCTAATAGACTTTCCTTTGGGCAAGGTATGAAGCTGGGCAGCCTGCATTATTAGACAGTTAGGGCTGGACTCTGTTTCATGTGGACTGTGCTGTTGAACTGTGATACTGAATGCTTAGTAAATATTCAATAATTGTTCCATGCCTGGTCTGAAACTATTCTAAAAGGTGCATGAAAGTACATGGTGTATCCAAAAGAACAGGGTCTGTAACACACGCATGAGGATGAAGAGGAAGAACTCGAGAGCCAGAAAGGAAGGGTTAACCATACGGAGGAGTTGGTGGAAAGTCTTGTCTAACATGCGGTTGCTATGGATAATCAGGACTGGTGGAAATGCTATAGCAGCCAGCCAGCGGGAGAGGGGTACCAGGCATGGGTGATGGGTCCTCTGGTAGCGAGGGGGTCAGTGCTGTTACTCCCTTGCTTGTGGTTGATGCCTCTACTGCATTCAAGAGCACAACTGCAGCACAAAGACCCCATGGACCTAGACAAAGGTACGGGAGAGTAAAGGAGATAATTGTGCACGTATGTTCAGTGCACAGCGGGATTTCTAATCGGTCACTGGAAGTGAGATGGAAGGGTTGCTAGTCTGGTAGAACAGGACACCACTGCATTCAGGAAGATAAGGTGCACAGTATCATGGGAGAAGAGTTTCTCACAGTAAAGAGCTTCAAGATTTATGTGTATCTGTGCAAGGAAAACAGCTCAATTTTAAGTACGGGGTGCTGCCCTAATAGTGATCTTCACATGACCATGTGGCCCAGGCACTAGTGAGTGCGTTCCCAGAGAGGTCCCCATCTACAGGGTAAGTAGACCAAACCTGCAAGTATATAGGGTGATGCAGAAGAGGCAGGGACAGTGGAAGAATTAGTGTTCCTAAATAGTTTAAAACCTAAGTTTTTTTTTTAATCAGCAAAAGAGAGAGTACTTACTATAATTGCAAAGTCTTCCTTGTGCTGCTGGTTGGTCTCTTGATATCCAAAGTCCTCTGCCTCCCCAAAGCTACACAGCCATAATCTCCTGGTGCTGAAGGGGTTATTACAAGCACTGAAAATATCACAAGAGTGCCAACTATGTCCACTCTTTCTGTCCCTCCTCTGTTCATATAAGCTGTACCATAGCTTAAATCAATGAAAAGTGGTCTATGAATAAAGGACTGGCAGATGTATGAAAGGTCCGCCTCCTCCATTCATTGATAGTACTTTTCATTGATGGCATAGCATATCCATGGCCTAGTTAGAAACAGGGTCACAAAAGTAAAGGGACCCCTGTAGTATTTATACATACAATGGCATAAACAAATCTGCAGATATAGAGTATGCCAACATGTTTCGTGGTATGGGTAATCCGCTTCTTTTTTTCTGCATGTATCACTTCCCTCTTGAGGACTGCTGGATAATACACTCTCGGGTCCCCCTGGGTTACTGTTAGCAACACTGGCATTCACAGATTAACACTTTATTCCTTGGCTTAGTCAATAAACAGTCTAGGGGTTGTAGTTGTTTTTGTGGTTTTTATTTAATTTAGGGACTGGAGAAGGGAAGAGTGGGATACTCCAAATTAAATTATTCACAATGGATGAGGACTCCTGTTTGAAGATGCAGTCAGGCTACAGATCCACCTTGCCACTAGATGAATCAGGATTAAGTTTCTGTAAAATCACTTGTAAGGAAAACTTTCTTCGGGATACCCGCCTTGTATCCCCTTTCATTCCACAGACTGACACCCATCCTCTGACTATCCTACACCGGGGTGGCCCCCTCTCAGGTTAAGCCCTTAGACATGATCCCCTTTACTCACGATACTGTTTTTCATGGGTCGAGGGTCTCCAGTGTCTCCACCCGTTCCAGTCAGCTCTTCTGGACCTCTGGGTTCAGCTTCTTTCCTATTGGTCCCCAGGCCGACTGCCTGTGACCACGTGCCACCAATGCAGAGGAGGAGATAGCCGTCACCCTCCCTCCGGGACTCTGCTCACCAGCCAAAGACCCCGCAGCACATGTGCTCCTGGCTTTTATACCACACCCCAGAATGCACTGAGACCACCAGTCCATGCCAATCACTGAAACCGTATCAAAGCCTGTGTACCCATTGGTCAGGCTTCCTCCACTGTCCAATGTGCCTCCCCATTGGACCAGTGCGAAACATGCCATAGACCAGATGAATCACACACTGAGCACCATGAGTAGACCTAACTCACAGATTCTGCTCTCTGTTAAGCAGAAAGCAATAAAGAATTTGCCTGCTGCTCCTCTGATAGGCAGACAGAGCCAAAACTATACTCACTCTCTAGCCCCTACCTAGGAGGGTGTTACACTCACCCCCGCCAAACGAGCCATGTCCTCTCTGGATCAGGGCAGCCGCCCCTACAAAAATTATTTGTTTCCAAAAATTTCCTACAGAGTATCCCACAAACCTGGAAAGGGGGAAAAGGGAAACAACAAATATACACTGCCAATATATATAATAAATTAAGTGAAAAAAAATATATATCTGCTGTACAAATATTCACAAGGTATTTACACACAACAGGTGCATTTGAATCAATGCACCCCCCGCCAAACAAAAATCTGCTCGGACAGGTAAAGGACATCATCCTATCTAACTAACTAGATACAGTATGTACATTACATAAATTGATGGAGGGCCCAGCCAGACCCAGAAATCCAAAGCAAGCCTGCAAAGGAATTTAGGTTAAGCATAAGTTAATGCATTACTACTTGCATCAGTGAGATTGTCCTGTCCTGAGAGGCAACCTTCTCACCACAAATCTCCAACTACACATTCACGTAGAGGTCATCTCTGGGTACACTTGACTCTGTGTTTCACTGTTACTCCTGGGACAGGTAAAAATTAAACCCTACCAAGCTAACTATCTTCCTGAACTCTACACACCATTATTTGTGACTGGATAATAGGCACAGTCCCTTTCTTTCAGCACTAGGGCACTGACTCTTCTCCTATCACAGTCAGTCTCACAAGTTCAGAGTGAAGACATGCAGAGTCCAAAAACTGGTGCTCACAATATCCTCTTCTCCTGCAACACTGAGGCAACACCTCTTCCTCTGTGACAGGCTATTTGCTGGAGCCTGAGCAAACCTGTCCAACTTGTGAGTATTCTAATTCTCTTCAAAAGGGACTCTCTCTCAAGTCAACCCCTTCCCCGAAGAGACACAAAGTCACTACCTGCTCTCCTGAGGTAGCAACTTGCAGAAAGTTTCTCCAACTGGCCCACTGGCCCAACAGGATTTTCGCAAAGTGTCCTTTGAACAAAGTATCTTTATGAAGAATGCCTCTTCTTCTGTTAATCCTTTCCATTGGCACGATGGCCCAAGTTTCTTTGTAGAATGTCCCCTTTAACTTTAAGGTAATGAATCTCCCTGGCCCGTTGGCCTGAAAGACCTCCAAATAAGGTTCAACAACAACAACTTCTGATAGCCACTGAAGGATAGAACGGAGCGCTACTAAAGCCTTTTGAGCAGAGAGTCTCTTTTGTAGTTAGAGGGTCAGCCCTCCTTAATGATACTACCCAGTGGTAGCAGTTTTGCTGATTTCCCGATCCCTATTGCAAGGATAGAAGATAAAGGGGTATTGGGAATAGGGCTTTGCCCCTAACAACAACAACAACAACAACTTGAACTTGTACCTGATCTTGTACTTGAACTTGTACTTGAACTTCAGGCTCTCCAGCCCCCTCTTCTTCTTCCTCAGACCTCCAGAAATCTACTGTATCTCTTCCTCCACAGATACAAAATGATGCTGAAAGCTGGGGGAACCTATGTCAATGGCTCAAGACTCCCCTTCACTCGACACACTAGGGGTCTTCCTCTCGGGAGCCCATTGACTCCCCTCTGTCTTAATAGAAATTAGTTCTGCCTGTACAGGTGCAGCTGGCCCTCTTCCTGGCCGCGATTCTGCCCAAATCACCTGGGTGCACTTTACCTCCTTGGTGTGAGTCTCTCTGGTCTGGAGTAGGGCAGTGTAGGTCTGCATTACTGGCCCCGGCAACGATCGCAGCACTCCCCTTCCTCTGCCTACAGGGATCCTCATGGGCGCCAGCACTTCCTGAGTAAAGCCCATCTCTAATATCACACACAGCTTCCAGGGCTGACTTTCACTCGGCACTACCTGCACAAGTAGATCACTGCAGTGTCCACATAGACACGAGGCCTGCAGCCGCGAGCTCGTTGTTAAGAGCATCTAAAGGCCACACAAAAGGGATGCAATTCTGCTCCTCCTTACTCTTCACTTTTCCAGTCTACCCCCATTAAACCTCATGACTTCTCCTGAGCCTCCACTGACTGGGATAATGGTATAGCTCAGGGTGTACCAGGTCCTTGCAGCACATCTACTAGTAGCACACCACCAGCTGTACACTATAGCAGGCAAATTTCTCTGCCCCATCTAATGCAGTAAAAAAAATACAGTCACTGCCACCCACATGCCCAGTGTCTAAATTCAAGCTTGTGAAAGCTGCTGGATTTACAACTGCCTTTCTGTCTGGTGGATTCTGCCCTCTTCCGTGATTTTGCAGAATGTGCTGTACCACAATGACAGGTTCCCAGTCATTATTTCTTCTCAGCTAAGGCCATTCCAGCTCTCTACCATCACGAGGAAGGCAATGTTGTGGCATCCTTGGGAAAGGCAGTCAGACTCAAGGTCAATGTTACTGCTGACACGTGGTCCAGCAAGCATAGTCAGGGTAGATATATTTAGTTCATAGCACACTGGGTAACTCTGCATGCAACTCGGAAGGATGCAAGACAGGTCTCAGTGCTGCAGCTTGTTGTTCCGCCATGTCTCCATACAGCTAGTGGTTATGATGCAAGATTTGTCAGCTCTACCCCTTCCTCCTTCATGCCCTCCTCTGCTGAACTGTCCTATGAACCACAAGTACCCCCTAAGCATTCAAGGGACTATTCAATGATTCAGGCTAAAAGAAGCCATGCAGTGCTTCAGCTGGTCTGTCTAGGGGACAGGAGCCACACCAGAGCAGAGATTCTTGCAGATCTGCACGGGCAGGCCCAGAGGCCGCTCCAGTAGACGTCCTATGACGAAACGCGTAGGGTTGAGTTCACGTCTAACGTCACTTCCGGTTTTTGGAGTCTGAGCCGTGGAACGTGGAAGCTTCCCGGCGTCTACAACTGATCCGATACAGCTGCAGCCTAAGCGTGAGTTTATTATACTTTCAGCGCTTAATTATTTATATACTGCACTATGGGGCTTTCTTCTCTTTATTGGAGCATTTAGGTCTGATGAACGCCCAACTTCTAGACCATCTGCTCAGTTATACGGACTAAATCCCTGGATTCCTTCTGCTTGACAGCTGCCAACTATAACCATTTTAGAGGTTACATAGGGTGAGTGCGGTACCTAGTGGCCACCACAGGTATTAACACCCACTTCACCTGCACCAAATATATTTTTTAACTTGCACCAGCACTTGCTGAGCACTATAAGAAAAATCTTGCACTGAATCTGCACTTTATTAATAAATTTATATTTATTTTCATATGTGCACTTTTATTTATTTATTGTTCTAATCACTATTATTTAGTGGACACTGAACACTTTTAGTCCAAACACTGCATTCCTCAGGCACTTTAATATTTTAAATCATTTTTAATTATTTATTATTCTTTATGAATGCACAATCTTTGACGCACAATCTTTGAGACACTTGGATATATAGGTCTAACAGGTAGCGCCGTTTACCAACTTTCCTACGCTTATTTAGGCCCAGAGGTGGATCACGCCATGCAAGCTGGAGCCAGGAATGATGGTGTGTGATAATGGCACAAAACTTCTGTTTGCCCGACAGGGAAAGTTGACACATGTGCCATACCTGGCACACGTTCTCAATTTGGTAGTGCGGCGTTTCTTAAATAGGTACCCAAGGTTGGAAGATCTGCTAAAGTATGCCAGAAGAATCTGTAGCCCTTTCAGGGGGTCATACACAGCCAGTGCTCTGTTGGCTGAAGTTCGGTGGGAATTCGACCTGCCTGTAAACTGCCTGATTTGTGACATGCCCACCTGGTGGATCTTGACTTTGGCAATGCTGCAGCGGCTGCACATGCAGCAGAGGGCCTTCAATGAGTACCTGTGTGAGTATGGCACAATGACAGGCTCAGGCCAGCTCAGCTTTTTCCCCCCACGCTAATGGCTGCTGGTAAAGATGCACCGTACTGTCACCATTTGAGGAGACCACAAAGATGGTGAGCTATGACATAGCATGCATCAGTGACACAATCCCCGTTGTGTTCCTGCTAGAGCAGACTTTGCATGGCATTGTGGATAGGGCACTTGAGGCAGAGCAGAGGGGGAGGAGGGAGACTTCCATTCCTCTCAAGACCTGCTTTATGCAGACACCATTCTTTCCACACCACAGAACACACAAGAGGAGAGGGAGGCGGAGGATTCTGGCAGTTTTGAAGGCATTAAAGCAGAACAAGACATATGTCAACCCTTAACAGATGGTTTTCCATCCCCAGAACCATTGGGAGTAGTACTTGGCTGGGAGGAACCAGTTCCAGATACTGTAATCCTCAATGACCCCGGTGAGTCTGCTTCTCATGGCTCTGCAAATTTGCGGTGCATAGGCTCCCTCATTCTTTAAAGCCTGTGAAAGGACCCAATAATTCCTTGCATCAAGCAGAAGGATCACAATTGGTTGGCAACCCTCCTTGACCACTTTTACAAGGGGAAAGTCTCACAAATCATCCTGCCCCCACAGAAGGAACAGAAGATAAAATCTTGTGAGGAAACCTTAGAGGAGTTTATGTAATGCCTTTCCCGAATCTGGTAGGTTACAGTCTGGTGGAAAATGTAGTTTTTTGAGGCTTCTGTTGGTCAAGAGAGGAGCGCTGGAGAAGGGGGCCGCCTTAGTGATGCCTTTCAAAAAATTTTTAGTCCTCGGCACCCACGGTTGTCAGCTTCCACATTCCATCAGCAGCATCTGCATCATATGGTGGGAGATTATCTAAGGGCGAAAAGAGACATGGAGACCTTTCTAGTTGAGGATACACTGGGTTACTGGGTCATGAATATAGACCACTGGTCAGAACTTGCCCAGTATGCAATTAAGCTGCTGGGCTGCCCTGCATCCAGCATACTTTACAAAAGGGGAATTCAGTGCTGCCCGAGGTTTTGTGACAGAAAAGAGAGCGTGTCTGTCCACAGACTCCGTGGACTGGCTGACATTTATCAAAATGGATCGGTCCTGGATTAGCAGCAGCTATCAAGCCCTTGATGCCGATGTCACTGATTAAGCGATTTCTGGATCTGGAATCTCTGACAGACTATCTAGGCTGTCTAGCTTTGTGGGTGTTAATTTCATCTTTCTTGTAGGTGTAATGTTGGGGTAACATACGTTGAAGAGAGATTATATTTAAAGTGAAACTAAAGGCCACATCATTACGGGAAGGCTTTAGCTATAATGTGCAAGCATGTACAGCAAATTAGCACATTATGGAAGAATTATCTAAAAGATTGACCTCTCCAGTGCTGCAATGTTACCAGCGCTCCTATCTTCTCCCAGTCTTTTTCCAGGTCCGAAGACTTTAGCGGCTTTGAATGTCCAGAATATAAATACTTTGGTGCATGCCACTGTACAAAAACTGCTGCCAAGTAGGAGAAAAGATAGAGGGGTCAATTCACGAAGAGTTAAATATTGCTGAAAAAAAATGCAGCAAAATAACGCATTTGGAAACAATTATGCAAATGCTCAATTCACTAAGAATCGTGTGATAAATAACTACTTTGGTATTTTTTCATGTATTAATTTATCGCATTGTGCTGGTTGCTAAGGAGCAGGCTGAGTTCCCCGCTGACAGCTGAATGTAAAGAAAACCTCCTGGCAATTAAAAATTATGAAGAAAACAGTGTGGGGTCCTGCCCCCCCCCCCCAATGCACCCAGGCCTTTAGGGTCTAGTATAGATTTTGAGGAGAACCGACGCTAAAATAAAAAAAAAATGATGTGGGCCCCCCCCCCCCAAAATCCATAGCAGGTCATTACCTGAGCATGCAGCTCAGCAGGTCAGGAAAGGGAGGAGACAAGCAAGCGCCCCCTCTTAAACCATACCAGGCCACATGCCCTCAACATGGGGGGCCTCTTCTCCACAACACACACAGTTTTTGACAATTCCTTTATTATGTTTTTTTTTTTAAATTTCCCCCCGAAGTAGATCCAACATCAATCACAGTGGCCACTACAGCGCCCGACCAGAAAAAGAAGAAGAAAAAAAAACCTCTGGCCCCAATGAAGGCTTCTGCCGACTGCCTGCTGAAATATCAAAATCCAGAGGGTGACCAAATGTGCCATCAACCACCTAGAGCTGGAATATCACTATTGGGCTGAGTTACCCTCTAATGGTATTTTTGTAGGAACCAAGCTATCACGTAGGTTCACTGGTCATGTTATCAAGCAGTCACCAGTTTATTTATGAAGTCTGGAAGATTTGTTTTATTTTCTCACTAGTAAGACAAAACTGGATTCTTAGAATAGGTCCTTTTTTTTAATATGACTAACACATCCTTTCCAATTTCCAGGCTTGGTCTAAGGCACTCATAAGTCTGGAATGAACATATACAGTATATATCACCTGATTACGCACCCCAGGCCAGACAGACGGCCATTATCCTGTATAAAGGAAACACATACCTTTCAGCATCTGTCTCAAGGACTTCACAAGATAGATTTCAGCATGTTGTATGGCTTATTTTGTTGGGTCTTCAAGGCTTGGAAACAAGCAAGAGGTGACATCATATTCCTGTCTGGATGCCTGCAGCACCCAGTAGCTTGGAGGAAATTCAGTGTTGGCCTGTTGAGAAAAATGCCAGAGAGATGGAGTCACTGGTAAAGGAAATAACCTTCCACTAGTGAATAGATATTTTTCTTTTCTTAGTTAGGACCGAAAGGTGGCTTGATCCATATGAGAAATGTGACATTACCAAGACAAAACTGATAAATCATTAGCATCAGCTTAGACAAAACTCACACTGACACTTCAGAAGCTGCTCCAGTGAACCTGTCATAGAAAGCTACAGGTGCTGATCTTATGAAAATACTAGTTGACTGGCTGTTATCCTAGCCCACTGTCTTTAACCACTTCAATATCAGACACTTTTAACCCGTTCTTACCCAGGCTAATTATCAGTTTTCAGCGCTGTCACACTTTGAATGAATGTCATGGAAACAAAGTTTTTATAGTCTTTTTCACACAAATAGAGCTTTCTTTTGGTGATATTTAATAACCGCTGTTTTTTTTAAAAAAGACTGCAAATTTTGAAAAAGGATGCATTTTTCTTTGTTTCTATTATAACATTTTGAAAATTAAATAATCCTACTTCTTAAATTCAGGCCAAAATGTATACTGCTACATTTCTTTGGTGAAAATAGCCCAAATCAGTGTATAATATTTAATCTGTAGGAAAGTTGTAAAGTCCACAAACTATGGTATATACGTTGCTTAGCATAAATAAGTACACCCAAACAGATTTGTCAGAAAACCTTTACTTTCCTTTCAGAATCAACATTTTCAATGGGACACAATACTACAAAATATTCCCACAAATGATTGCAACCAAGATTTGGTAATTTGCACACACAAAAAAATATTTTTCCTAAGTAATTCATTCAAGACCATGTTGCCAAAAATTAATCATCCCAATGAACGTCTTAGGCCTCTTTCACACATATGGACGGTTAATTTCATCAGTTCAGTCACATTTTTTTATCATCAGCTTTTTTCAGTCAACATCAGTTTCCCTAGGGAGGAGCCTAGCAATGGCGCCTGATGTGAGCCGGGGGTACGCGCACCAGGGGATTATCCCACCTAAGGGAAGTATGTAGGTGCTTCCCTGTCTTTCCATTTTTTTGGAGAGTCTTTCATCCTAGACAGCCTGAAGGTGCAGCTTGAGTTGGAATGGGTCTGGTTGGTGGCTGGAGAAGCTGGGCTTAGGCGTCTGGTCCTGTCGGAGACCAGGGTGAGTGTCGAGCCACAAGATGGGCTGGAGGTGACAGACAGAGGTGACAGAGCCGCGGACCGGGGCAGGAGCAAGGGCTGAGTAGACACAAGGCGGTATCTCCGACGGAGGTGGGAGATCCGGTGGAGGTCTCCCGCACTCGGCAGCTTTTACCCCCACTCGGCAAGGCTCAGGAAGAGCCACCCAAGGTGTAAAGCGGCTGTGCTTGGAGGAGTCCAGAGGTGCCTGGAGCGGCTTGGCCATACTCGGAGGGCACTCAGAGGCAACCCGAGGTGGCAGCTGTGGAAAAGGTCCAGTTTGATTAAAAGCAAGTGTCAAGGCAGCCCAGGAGATCTCCAAAACTACAAAAGAAGGAAAGAAGTGGTTAACTTAAATTAAAAAACGAAGAAGAGAAGGAGTAAAAGGAAAGGAAATAAATGTTGGACAGCACATGGACATAGGAGAGTACTAAAGGTCAAAGGGCTAAAGTAGAAGAAAGGAGAGTGGGAAGAAAAAGAAAGATAAAAAATTCTACCCCCAGTCTCATTAGGAGTGGTGAGTTACCCCTTGTTCTTAAACTTTCTTTTTGTTTTTGTTTTTTTTCTTCTCTTCTCTCTTTTTGAAAATTTGAACTGCGGAATTGTTGAACTGTGGAACTGTCCTACCATCTACACCCTTATCTGATACAGTATAAATACAGTATAAATAACTACAATAGTGGAGGAGGAGACAAGGTAAAAGCCCAAGTCGAACAACTAGTGTCCTGGCTGTGGCTACCAGCAGCAATATCGGTGGAAGAGAAGTGACAATAGAGAAGGTTACATGATAAGGGGTAAATCTGCAATAGGGAGAGGAACAGCAAAATCACCTAGAATCAGTGCTAGCCCAGGGACAATAAAGAAAAATATGACACAGGACGGGAACCTGGAAAGATCGGCATCGGAAAGTTAACTGGGGGCTCACGGGAAATAAACAGGAAGCATTACGTTTGCACAAGAACAGACCCACGTAGAGAAAAACACTCCCAATCAGTCAAAAACCAATTTGGATATAGAAAATGATCATGCTCACTTGCCCACAAAATCGTAAATGGCGAACGTGTCTTGACTTTCTTGTCTTTGAAGACAGATATGGCAGTGCTACATAGCGATTTAAACCAGCTATTGACAAGAGTAGAGGTCACAGAAAAGAGACTAGACACTCACGCGCAGGAGATGAGGGAATTAAAAGAAGAGATAAATAGCTTACTAATTGAACAAAGGAATATGGAGTATAAATTAGAAGACCAGGAAAATCGAGATAGAAGAAAAAATCTGCGAATTACAGGTCTACCAGAGATGGTACCAGAAGAGGATTTAGTAGAAATAATAAGGAAAATATTTATCCCACTCTTAGGCAGAGGATTGTTTTGTGAAATGCTAGTTTTTTACTTCTGAAATGTAAGTGGATTTTAATATGGAAATAAATGCTTTTTATTATCGATTTGCGCTATGGTTCTTTCCTCTTGGTGATGGCAGTGTCCTTCTTTGGGGCTGCATGAGTGCTGCTGGTGTCTGGGAGCTGTATTTTATTGATAGTATCATGAATTCACAGATGTTCTGCTCTGCCATCACCCCGTGCCCTTGGTCATCGTGCACTTTTCCAACATGACAATGATCTAAAACACACATCTAAGGCCACTGTTGCATTTCTGAAGAAGAACAGGGTGAAAGTGATTCAGTGGCCAAGTATGTCTCCTGATTTGAACCCATTCGAACACCTATGGGGGAATTCTGAAGAGACAAGTTGAGTATTACAGCATCCAGGTTCTAAAAGAGGTAGTTCTTGAAGAATGGAAAAAGATAGATGCTGCAATGTGTCGCCAACTTGTTCATTCAATGTCTAGAAGACTTGGTGCTGTCCTTACAAATCATGGTAGTCCTAGAAATTACTAGATGTAGTAGTTTTTGTTGTATTCATTTTTGCATCAACTAATTTGAGTAAAATTTGTAATCTAAGTTATATTATTAACCTTACTTTCATGTAATGAGCTAAAAAAATGTTCTATAAAACTCAGTTTTGCCAAAATTTTGGAAATTGTTCTTGTGTTCATTGAGATAATTGATAAAATGTTACTTTTTAAAAGGGATGAAAAAAGCAGGGAGCTCTGGGGGGGGAGTTCCGAGCAGAAAGGTCGGGACTTTAGATGAGGTTACGAAAATGTATCTCCATCCCTAATATCAATATGAACAAGGGGGGGGGGGGGGGGGTTTGGGACTTTAAATGAGGCGTGTGATTGGAAATGACCATAAAAAATTGTATATAAGAGTGTATGTGCATACATGTCCAAACAAGGAACATGAAAGGGTACACATGTAATCTGATTTATTGTGTATGCACAATAGTAACATCATACTTACAATGTTGACATGCAATAGATCCCAATAACATAGCATATCAAAACAAGTACATGACATAATGGGTATAAAATAGATTATAAAACATATCATAACAAAGTATTAGATACTCCATAGTAATTGCATCATGTATGCTCTACGCGTTTCGTGTATTTCTAACACTTCCTCAGGAGCTGGTGCAATGGGTTCACTATTTTAAAAGGGATGAACTAATTTATGTTGAGCGCTGTATATCTGAAAATCTATCAATTCTGATGTACTGACAGCCTCGTTCTCATTTCTTAAAGTGTTACTATACCCACAACAGTAAAATCTGTCTGTATATGCAGAATAGCATGCTTGTTATACTCACAAGTCCAGATAAGTCTAGATAAGACACAGTCAGAGTAGTCTGGCTACAACTGCTCATTTTGGTCTCCATTGCTGGAGAGAACATTTCCTGTTTGATCTGAGCTAGTCAGGTCACATGGTATTGACATCACACATTTGAGCGTGTATTCAGATCCTAAATGACAGCCCAGTCCCTCCCTCCTCCTCCATGGCTAGTAACTAAAAAGAACACAGTGGGTGGGGATTTCACATTTTGATTCATGGATGATCCGCCTCCCATAAAAGCATGAGGACACAGACTGTAGAGGATTTCAAGAGGCAGTGATTCCCATAAACTATATAACACCACTCTACGTGTTTTTGCAGTGTTCTTTTTTGACCTCTCATCAGTTATAGCCTGCAGACATGCATATTCAGGTAATAGCTATTTCTAAACTTTTAAAAATACATTTATTTCCCAAGTAAAATATAACTGAACACTAGCAGCGCTAAGGTAAACAGATCTATTGTAAAACACAACGTCCCTAAGGACTCATAAAATATATATGTGTGTACAGTCCATACAGTGGTATATCAGGCACAATCCATCCACCAGGGTAGGGAGTGAAGGGTCTTGTCTGTTCTGCCAAAGTTCAACCACACTCCAGTGCTCCCCCCCTTTAAATTGAACACTCACCAAAACACGGTGAATATAGAGCCTTCAATACGATCCACCAATCAGCGGGTGTATAGATCACTGCTGGGCTGTACCTAGCTGCTCCTCCCTCCAACTTTTCCTCCGTTCAAAAATTCATGTAATTGAACAAAGTGGGGGCAACAATAGTGTAATTCTGCAACACTTTATTTAAAATCACACAAAATAACAAGCCCCTCTCCCCTCCAGATGGCTACTTACAAGAGGGCTATGGAGTGAAGGCATAAAGCTCAAAATATGCACACTCGATGACCATTCCAAAGAAAATTCCTGCAGCCTAATAGGAATCCCGAATGATGACCAGTGTGAAAAGTATAGCGACCGCGCACATCGGCTCTGACGTTTCGTCCACTTGACTTCTTCTGAGAGCCCATGTGCGCGGCGCGGTCGTGTTCCTTTAATAAAGACGCCGGCGCATGCGCACCAGCGTCCGATTTGGGGTCACCCGGAAGTGCAAGGCTTTTACTGAATACCTACATCGGTATTCAGATGTCCGGACACGCACTTCCGGCCGGACGTGACGACGCACATCCGCCGTCAGCCTCAGAACAGATGAGCGATGTCAACATCCGGTTAAACACCGGAAGTCCGTCACCGTCCAGCTCCGTCAACACCAGCTCTGCAGACATCGGTGTTCCGATGTCCGGACACACACCTACAGCCAGACGTGACGACGCACATCCGCCGTCAGCCCCAGACAGGATGAGCGATGTCAACATCCGGTTAAAAACCGGAAGTCCGTCACCGTCCAGCTCCATCAACACCAGCTCTGCAGACACCCCTTACCATTGGGCACAGGACTGAGACAACAGTCTAAAATAGACCGCTATATATCAGCATATAAAACCGGGGCAATTTATGACTATATTAATAATAGTACAAAGCATCCATATTTTTCGCTGAATGCCTTACACTTAACATCTGCAACTTAATAAATAAGCTAATTGTACTCAAAACAAAAAAAACACAAAAAAATATCAAGCATCGAATATGCAGTCTGATACATAAAGCACATTAATGATAAAATTGTATAAATAGCAGCAAATATACATAAAACATGTATACCTGAAATTCTTAAAATCTTAAAAGGCATAATTATATATATAAACTCAAACTTGAACTAAAAGTGACCATAAAAGACAATCTAAAAACGATAATGATCAATAATACCCAATATGTCAAAATTGTATTAAAATCAGACACAAGAAAAAAGAACAGAAAAAACGAGAAAGAGAGAAAAAAGGTAACAGGGTCCAGCACCTGATCTGTCTACCAACATATATACGCGAACCAGGATCGTCTCCATATACTACAAAAGTGCTTCCTCCCAGAAGTCTGGATACAAACCTCATCCCTGGTATTAATAATTGCTAATAAAGCAGTTAATATCCAGATCAACGTTTAAACCTTTAGGGTACAAACTATCCGTCAGGTAGATCCAGTGTGTTTCGCGCTTCGAAACCTCGCGAACCCTATTCGAGCCCCTCCATACCGGTTCCACTTTCTCTATACCCCAAAATTTGAGGTGAGTAGGATCCCTATTGTGGAAATCTCGGAAATGGAGTGACACACTGTGGTCCTTAAACCCATTACGAATGTTCGTAATATGTTCAGACACTCTCGTGGTTATTGTCCGTTTGGTCCTCCCAATGTAAAGTAAATTACAGGGACACTGCAGACAGTATACCACATGGGTGGTGTTGCAAGTAATCAGATCTTTTATTGCGAAAGTTTGGCCATTCGATGGAGATGTAAAACTGGCAAAGTTCCTCAAATGCGTATTTACCTGTTTACATGTCTTACACCTCCTACATGCAAAGAAACCAACTCTTTCGTCCCAGAACATGACTGGTTTCTTTGGAGGATCTAAAACCTTTTTTACTACATGATCTCCAAATGTTGGTCCCCTTCTATAAATGAAGTTTGGAGAATCAGGTAGCACCCCACATAGGAGCTTGTCCATGCGCAGTACAGGCCAGTGTCTTCTAAAGACCTGTTCTACTTCACGATACTGTGCACTGAACTGTGTAATAAAGCTCCATTCATGTTCCTGTGTCCTTTCTTTTACCGAGTCCCTCAGACACTCTTCCTGAGTTAGGGAACCTATTTCAGTTATTGTTTTATCCAAATTGACGGCTGGATACCCTTTCTCGACAAATCTCTCCTTTAGGATTTGGGACTGTTTAAAAAAATCCGCTTCCATGGTGCAATTCCTTCTTACACGAAGGAACTGTCCCCTGGGGATATTAGACAACCACAGTTGGTGGTGTCCACTCTGGACGGGGAGATATTCATTCCGGTCGGTCGGCTTGAAGTACACTTGAGTCCTCAGTCCACCGTCTAGAAGGGATATCTCCACGTCCAGGTAATGAATCTTTTCGCGACTCCAACTGAAGTCTAACTTAATGTTATTTTTATTGACATTCAGTTTGTCGCAGAACTCCACCAGAGAGGACTCGGTCCCTGCCCAAACGAGGAATAAATCGTCGATGTATCGACGATACATGATCAACTCTTCATGTTGGGCAGCAAAAATCGACCGGTCCTCCCATTCCCCCATAAATAAGTTAGCTAGACTGGGAGCGAATTTCGCCCCCATAGCTACACCTCTCTGCTGCTGGTAAAACGTACTATTGAACCAAAAATAATTATGCGCTAGACAGAAATCAAGAACATCTCTCAAAAAACGTTTTTGAATATCCGGAATATCGTCCCTTTTACTAAAGGCCCAATTGAAAGCGAGCAATGCGTCCTCATGTTGGATAATCGTATAAAGAGACGAGACATCCGCTGTAACCAGAAAGATGTCCCTATTGCTCGGTAACTCAACCTCTCTTAAAGCGATCAAAAAGGCCTTAGTGTCTCTCAGGTATGACCTTAACTGTAATACACTCTTTTGTAAGAAGAAGTCTAGGTACTCTCCTAGCCTCGACGTTACAGATTGAATACCATTAACTATTGGTCTAGCCGGAGGGTTGACCATGTCCTTATGGACTTTAGGTAACGTGTAAATCGTTGGTATTCTGCTGAAGCTAGGTACCAGATATTGTTTCTCCTTCTTACATAGAATCCGATTCTCATACCCTCTTTCGACCAGTGTACCCAGTTCCCGTCTATACTGCAAGGTGGGATCCGTTCTTAAGATCTTATATGTCTCAGTGTCCGCCAGCATAGTAGAGAGTTGGGTATGGTAATACTCTTTTTTAAGGAGAACCACACCTCCGCCCTTATCAGCGGGCCTAATAATCACGTCCTTTCTCTTTTCCAGTGCTTCCAATCCTTCTTGAATATGTCTTGGATTCACACATTTCTTATTTGGGATTTCCTTCAAATCCCTAATCACAAGATTTTTAAACACTTCTATGTGCTGGTTGGACGATTGTTGTGGGTTAAAAAGTGAACAATTCTTAAGCCCACTATCCACTCCCACTGTATAGTTGGTTAGACTAGCTTTGGGAGCCCCCAAATACCGAGCCGGGTTCAAGTAGTATTTTTTCAAATTAATTTTCCTTACAAACTTGTGAAGGTCAATGTAAACGTTAAATTTATTTACAGGTTGGTGTCTAGCGCATTTCAAACCAGCATGCAGGATATTCAGCTCTTTATCTGTTAGGGATACCTCTGCAAGATTATAAATTCCATTTAATCTCCGTCCCGTCTTCTTTTTTTGTTTTTTATGTCCGGCTCTGCAACCCCTGAAGCTCGATCTCCCATGCCATATTGGGGGCCTGGCTGTTGTCTCCACTGGGGATTGTACGTCCCCTGCGGTTGAGGTGGACCCCACCACTGGGGTCTCCCCCTCCATGGCCTGCCTCCCCTCCTCCCACCCCTGCCTCTGCCTCCTCTCCAATGAAAAGGGCGAGCGGGATTCGGGATAGAGGGCTGTGGGTCCTCATATTGATTTAGAGCCTCATATCTGTTATGTAACGGGACCCTATACGGCGAGTCACACCGGGGGACAGACTGATGTCCATACCCCGCATGTTGACTTTGTTGGTCACCCCTATAGGGCGGAGCCACCTCCGACTTTTGCACAGTTTTAGCCCGTGCCCCAAGTTGTCCAGCTGATGGCCTGGACTGGCCTCTAGGAGTGCTAGGGCCAGGGGTTGCCAACTGACTATTTGGATAATTGGCGGCTAATATTATTTCATTCTGTGCACTCAGATTGGGGGTAACCCCTGGGTTTTGCCAGAGATAAATTGAATTAATTTTAAAATCTCCCAAATCTCTATAATATTTTTTAACCTTTTTCTTATGGGTATCTTTGTCTATTTTCTGCAATTTTTTCTTAATATCTGAGTTGAACTTTAAAACAATCGGTGAGTCCTTATCCTCATCTAAAATAATTTTTAAATCTGCTATTTTCTTTTCCAAAATTTTCATTTTCAACTTTTTCCTCTTTAGTATCAGTTCCTGCAATCTGATGCCTGAATTATTAAAAAAATCCAACCACTCCTGGGTGTAACTGGCATCATCAAGAGCATCCTGGGGGGTGACTTCCCACCTAAGGCTCCTCATGATGATTTTCTCTTTAATGTATTTCTCGAAGGTACAAATGTCCCACCACGTCCTCACTTGTTTCTCCAGGGTATGACCCAGGATGTTCAAATTTGAAGTGAGATCGTGCGAGACATTAATTTCAGATTCCTCAGAGAAAATAGAGTCTACTTCCAGTTGCCTATCTTTCAAGAAGGATATTGCATCCATGGCAGCAGGGTTACAAGATAGGATATGGAAAACAAAGAGTTAAATAATGTGTGACCGGAGTACCAGTCTCATGAAATAACTCACCCCGCGCACAATGATCTAGTATTGAATAGATGACAACAAGATATAATTAAGATGACGTAAAGTCTCAAAACAGCTGCTATACAGATAAAATTGTTACAAAAGGTGTTGAGAATATTGAACCAAGTAAAATATAACTGAACACTAGCAGCGCTAAGGTAAACAGATCTATTGTAAAACACAACGTCCCTAAAGACTCATAAAATATATATGTGTGTACAGTCCATACAGTGGTATATCAGGCACAATCCATCCACCAGGGTAGGGAGTGAAGGGTCTTGTCTGTTCTGCCAAAGTTCAACCACACTCCAGTGCTCCCCCCCTTTAAATTGAACACTCACCAAAACACGGTGAATATAGAGCCTTCAATACGATCCACCAATCAGCGGGTGTATAGATCACTGCTGGGCTGTACCTAGCTGCTCCTCCCTCCAACTTTTCCTCCGTTCAAAAATTCATGTAATTGAACAAAGTGGGGGCAACAATAGTGTAATTCTGCAACACTTTATTTAAAATCACACAAAATAACAAGCCCCTCTCCCCTCCAGATGGCTACTTACAAGAGGGCTATGGAGTGAAGGCATAAAGCTCAAAATATGCACACTCGATGACCATTCCAAAGAAAATTCCTGCAGCCTAATAGGAATCCCGAATGATGACCAGTGTGAAAAGTATAGCGACCGCGCACATCAGCTCTGACGTTTCGTCCACTTGACTTCTTCTGAGAGCCCATGTGCGCGGCGCGGTCGTGTTCCTTTAATAAAGACGCCGGCGCATGCGCACCAGCGTCCGATTTGGGGTCACCCGGAAGTGCAAGGCTTTTACTGAATACCTACATCGGTATTCAGATGTCTGGACACGCACTTCCGGCCGGACGTGACGACGCACATCCGCCGTCAGCCTCAGAACAGATGAGCGATGTCAACATCCGGTTAAACACCGGAAGTCCGTCACCGTCCAGCTCCGTCAACACCAGCTCTGCAGACATCGGTGTTCCGATGTCCGGACACACACCTACAGCCAGACGTGACGACGCACATCCGCCGTCAGCCCCAGACAGGATGAGCGATGTCAACATCCGGTTAAAAACCGGAAGTCCGTCACCGTCCAGCTCCATCAACACCAGCTCTGCAGACACCCCTTACCATTGGGCACAGGACTGAGACAACAGTCTAAAATAGACCGCTATAAATCTCCATTTCCGAGATTTCCACAATAGGGATCCTACTCACCTCAAATTTTGGGGTATAGAGAAAGTGGAACCGGTATGGAGGGGCTCGAATAGGGTTCGCGAGGTTTCGAAGCGCGAAACACACTGGATCTACCTGACGGATAGTTTGTACCCTAAAGGTTTAAACGTTGATCTGGATATTAACTGCTTTATTAGCAATTATTAATACCAGGGATGAGGTTTGTATCCAGACTTCTGGGAGGAAGCACTTTTGTAGTATATGGAGACGATCCTGGTTCGCGTATATATGTTGGTAGACAGATCAGGTGCTGGACCCTGTTACCTTTTTTCTCTCTTTCTCATTTTTTCTGTTCTTTTTTCTTGTGTCTGATTTTAATACAATTTTGACATATTGGGTATTATTGATCATTATCGTTTTTAGATTGTCTTTTATGGTCACTTTTAGTTTAAGTTTGAGTTTATATATATAATTATGCCTTTTAAGATTTTAAGAATTTCAGGTATACATGTTTTATGTATATTTGCTGCTATTTATACAATTTTATCATTAATGTGCTTTATGTATCAGACTGCATATTCGATGCTTGATATTTTTTTGTGTTTTTTTTTTTGTTTTGAGTACAATTAGCTTATTTATTAAGTTGCAGATGTTAAGTGTAAGGCATTCAGCGAAAAATATGGATGCTTTGTACTATTATTAATATAGTCATAAATTGCCCCGGTTTTATATGCTGATATATAGCGGTCTATTTTAGACTGTTGTCTCAGTCCTGTGCCCAATGGTAAGGGATGTCTGCAGAGCTGGTGTTGATGGAGCTGGACGGTGACCGACTTCCGGTTTTTAACCGGATGTTGACATCGCTCATCCTGTCTGGGGCTGACGGCGGATGTGCGTCGTCACGTCTGGCTGTAGGTGTGTGTCCGGACATCGGAACACCGATGTCTGCAGAGCTGGTGTTGACGGAGCTGGACGGTGACGGACTTCCGGTGTTTAACCGGATGTTGACATCGCTCATCTGTTCTGAGGCTGACGGCGGATGTGCGTCGTCACGTCCGGCCGGAAGTGCGTGTCCGGACATCTGAATACCGATGTAGGTATTCAGTAAAAGCCTTGCACTTCCGGGTGACCCCAAATCGGACGCTGGTGCGCATGCGCCGGCGTCTTTATTAAAGGAACACGACCGCGCCGCGCACATGGGCTCTCAGAAGAAGTCAAGTGGACGAAACGTCAGAGCCGATGTGCGCGGTCGCTATACTTTTCACACTGGTCATCATTCGGGATTCCTATTAGGCTGCAGGAATTTTCTTTGGAATGGTCATCGAGTGTGCATATTTTGAGCTTTATGCCTTCACTCCATAGCCCTCTTGTAAGTAGCCATCTGGAGGGGAGAGGGGCTTGTTATTTTGTGTGATTTTAAATAAAGTGTTGCAGAATTACACTATTGTTGCCCCCACTTTGTTCAATTACATGAATTTTTGAACGGAGGAAAAGTTGGAGGGAGGAGCAGCTAGGTACAGCCCAGCAGTGATCTATACACCCGCTGATTGGTGGATCGTATTGAAGGCTCTATATTCACCGTGTTTTGGTGAGTGTTCAATTTAAAGGGGGGGAGCACTGGAGTGTGGTTGAACTTTGGCAGAACAGACAAGACCCTTCACTCCCTACCCTGGTGGATGGATTGTGCCTGATATACCACTGTATGGACTGTACACACATATATATTTTATGAGTCTTTAGGGACGTTGTGTTTTACAATAGATCTGTTTACCTTAGCGCTGCTAGTGTTCAGTTATATTTTACTTGGTTCAATATTCTCAACACCTTTTGTAACAATTTTATCTGTATAGCAGCTGCTTTGAGACTTTACGTCATCTTAATTATATCTTGTTGCCATCTATTCAATACTAGATCATTGTGCGCGGGGTGAGTTATTTCATGAGACTGGTACTCCGGTCACACATTATTTAACTCTTTGTTTTCCACATTTATTTCCCAATTTCTAAATTCTAAAATTTAAATTCTAAATTCATAAATAATTCAGATCATGCCAAAAATGTGTTATGTTTTCTTTTTTTTATATTTGTGATTCTTCTTTCTCTCTTTCTGTGCCTTTCCTTTCTCTCTCTCTCTCTCTCTCTCTCTCTCTCTCGTCATCCACACCCCATCTAGCACCTTAATGCCACCTTGCTAACACCCTACCTCCTGTCATCCTGATCACATCTGGCACCCCACTGTCACCTTGCTAACACCCTACCATCTGTCATCCTCATCCTCATCACACCTGGCACCCCACTGCCGTCTTGCTAATACCCTACCCTGTCATCCTCATCCCCCCTATAAGTCACTGCCAGCTTCCAAACACCTGCATTGACAAAGCAGCTTATTCCAATGTTGGGAGGACAAGGGTCACTTTACCACAAATGTGTTGTGGCGGGTAACGTGGTCTGTGAACAGGGGCATATTGAAATATGGAACACTATGTTAACAACAAAGATGCCACCCCAAATGAATAATTAAGTGTTACTAGACCCACAACAGTAATATCACTCTGTATAGGCAGTAAAGCATTCTTGTTATACCCCTTAGTGTGGATTCTGTGGAACCTAAGGGGTTAATCTTCTGCGTTGTAATAAGGCTGTTCAATCCTGTCTTCTCTGATCATCTCCTTCTTCCACAGACTCCAAAAAATACCTAATATTTACAGCCTATTGAGTCAGGCTGTACAGTTTGGTGTGTATTGCTAGCAAGTTGGTTTTTTTTTTCTTGGGAGGATGCATGTGTTTAGCACAGGGCCAGTCAGCATTGTCCAGACATGTCCAGACAGAAGGCCAGGGGTCTTGAAGCTTGATAGAACAATCGTGGGAGAAATGAAAACTTCTCCTACACTCTTTCAGCACACATTGATACAAGTCACAAGATTGCTCAAACTGATATATACAGCTGATTAAAAAAAGGTATTTATCAGTTTATATTTACAAAAATACGTGCATTTCCATGTTCTGTGTACTATGGGAGACCAGATATAATGACTGCAGGTTCTGGGTTTAGTAGCACTTTAAGGACTAAAAATGCCAGAACAGTACAAATTTACCCAAAGGCACCTTTTTGGAAAGTAGACAGTCCAAGGTATTTAGTAAGAGGCATGGCGAGTTTTTGGGCGTAATTTTT
The DNA here is from genome assembly GCF_965119305.1 of Pelophylax lessonae. Taxonomy (NCBI): domain Eukaryota; kingdom Metazoa; phylum Chordata; class Amphibia; order Anura; family Ranidae; genus Pelophylax; species Pelophylax lessonae. The sequence goes on from NC_138769.1 coordinate 107,313,554, forward strand.
TTGTCCAAATTATTTGGAAAATTAAGAAATTAAAACAAATTATTTTTTCACAAGTTTTAAAAAATTGTATACATACTGTTACCATTGCAGTACAGCGGCATCATATAACTGGTGTAGTCGTGATCAGGGACACTGACTGGTGACAGTATGTAAAAAATAATTTTTTTTTTCATTTTTTTTCATTTTTTTAATATATTTTCTTTCTTTTTTTATTACATTTATTTTCTTCTTTTTTTTACATTTTTTTTTTTTATACAGTGACCAGAGCAATACCCTTTTACCATACTAACACTGTAGTACTTTGAGTGGATATAAGGACTGTTTTTTATACACACTATGATTGGATATAACTGAGTTTTACGGCTATACTGTAAGCAATATTTTTTTTTCTGAATAAAAACTATTCATTCAGTGTTTACTATTGTGATTAGCTGTGATTGGCCACCGCTAATCACATGGTACAGATGGGCTGTGATTGGCCCTGTGATCAATCACAGAGCTTATCACAATAGTACACAATGAAAGGCATGAATCAAAGCCTTTAATTGTCACATGATCTGCTGTAATTGGCCTCAGCAATCACATGGTACTGGCATTGTAGATGACAGATCGCGCCCGAGCGAGGCCCATGGGGCATGCGCAATGTGCGCTCCTGGGAGGATGTCATATGACAACCTCCAAGAGCAACAAGGCTCCCGTCTTGGAGAGGGAGAAATGCACACCTACGGAAGCGCTGCCTACCTGGATAACAAAGCTGCCTCAAAAATTTCCAAACACAACTTTTTGACCAAAGCACAGCAAATTGCAGGAATCCTCCAGCAAGGCTGTAATTCTTTGCAGTACCCCCAAATCAGCCCCTCCCCCTTCGCACGCGTTATGTCTCACGGTGCGGGACTTCATCAGCTATTCATAGCTGATTGAATAGCTGATGAAGTCCCGCACCGTGGGACGTAACGCGTGCGAAGGAGAAGGGGCCGGTGACATCACCCGCCATCCATTGCGGTCGAGACCGCTGTGTGTAATACGATCTGCTCATCACATGCACTTGTATAGTGCTTTACAAGGTAATTTTATGATTTCATGCTATGTTCAATAAAGTAATTTATTGCGGTAATGCACTATGTCCGGACCTTTGTTTTCCTATGGACCTGTGACCCGCTTTTTGGACCTGTGATCTGTTACCTGTGAGCCTTATTTTCTGATGAAGAGGAATACTGATCTGATCTGTATTGGTGATATCCTTGGAGAAAGTTTATGTCTTACTAGCCCGTCTGGTGACACAGGGGCTAAGTGTGAGGTGAGAGGCTAATGAGACTGAGTGGAGGATTACCAGCGCATTGAAGAGCACTGAATGTTTATATCTTGTGCATGCTTCACCATCATTTGCACCTGTGGACTGCTCTCCTCGATATCATCTTCATAATCCATTTTTGAAGGCGCTGCACTTTTTGTTATATATTTTTTATTGGTACTTTTGGTTTATTGATACTTTAGTGCATAGCAGCTTTCTATTATTATTTTATACAGTTGCGCTGAATTTTTTATTTATTATTATTTGTATGTAAACTATAACAATGAATTTTCACATATTCTACCTAAACTGGAACAAGAGTCTGCAAAATACTCACTTCCATGCCAGCCGCTGACATCTTATGTATCCCCAAGCTGCTTTAGGGTGCCAGCTTCTTGTGACTTCCACGCATGCGGAAAATGTATGTCTAAATTTGTATGTGCAGCTCAGTGGACTTTCAATAGAAGATTATAAACAGGTAGGTGAGCTTGTTTTATTTCTGAAGAGTCATAGCACGTCCCTTCTGTAATTAAAAGTTGCCTGCTCTTTCTCTCTCTCTCTTTTTTTTTACTTTCGTTTTTCTTTAAGAGCCGAATGCATTTCTGGCAGATCAACAGATATTTATCTGTCCTTGCAGGATCTTTAAAGGGATAAAACACAGGGAGATGTATATACAGAATACTGCAGAGATTTACTACATAATGTATGTATGTATATATATATTTTTTGCCCTAACCTAACCTTTAATACTTAGGTACTGACCTGAAACAAGTATGCAGACCGAAAAAAAGTCAGGGAATAGTCAGAAAGCCACAGTTTGGCAACACATAGCCCTTAGCAATCTATTGAGAGTGTTTTATATGAGATGTTTATAAACCGGGACTGCATCCTAAACATTTTAGGGGGTTATTGCTATCTGTTTATACATTAGCTGGATTCCCCTCACTCCCAGCCTTGACACCCAAGGTATTGCTGTGTGATAAGTATCCTGTTTCCCCTCTGTAGAGGGCATTCTTCATATATTATTATTGAGGACAGTGACACTATTAGTAGCTTCTAATTTTACCCAATATAGCAAATGTCAGCTCTGCCCAATTACATTTTCATGTGGGGCAATTACATTTTCATGTGGGGCAATTACATTATTATTTTCTGCTCCAATACTCTTATAAGTGACGTAAGCTAAAAGATCACACAGTCTCCAGCTGCCCAGAGTATTGTGGGTGAATAATGTAATAGGACTGGAAAGTCTGTTGATTTTAGTCAAACATACACTGTCTGTAAGACATATAGCGCAAGGCACCACTATTGTGCAGCAAATACTTAAAACTGAGATATTGATTTTAATGTATGGTTACATTGGTCCAGCTTAGACCAATTTACGTATGCATATTGTGTTCCTCTGGGATCCCTCTGGAAGCTGGGAATCATTGTAGTAGTCACCACTACTACAGTTATCGCCACTGTCTTCTGGGACTCTTGCCAAGCAGCTGCCTTTCTTATTAGGAACCACAGGGGGTATCGTGCTAAACACGGGCCCCATTGACAGAATGCCTTGTATTTTTCTAAAAAAAAAAAAATGCATGGAATATGGAATAGCTGCACTTTTCTTGGACTTTATTTTGTATTCACAATTAAAAACATCACATAGTGGGGTACAGCCACACAAGGGAAGGTGACCACTGGTTAAGAATAAGTGCTGTTTAGTGTGAAACACATCAATCTTCCCTTGTTTGGCTGTACCCCGTTATGCAATGTTTTTTAGTGTTTTTATACAATAAAGTCCAAGAAGAGAGCAGCTATTCTGTGCATTGATGTTTATTGACGTACGGCTGATGGGAAAAGCTAGCACCTTTGGAAGATTTGCACAATCAGGCAGCTCTTTGGAATTATCATCCAGGGTGGATTGTATTCATGTTATAGTGTATTTTACTCAATATATAGACGACGTTCTCTGATTGGACAAGGTATAAATTGTGACATCCCCTCCCAGCTTCTCCACTTTGCCAAGACAGACAAACCCACAGGTTCAGTCAGACATACTTACAGATGGAATATGCATAGACCAACTTAGACCAATGTAACTATGCAGTAAATCCATACCTGTGGTTTAGCTTTAAAGCTCTACTCCAGTAAAATTGCCCAGAAATTGTAAAAATAAAAGGAAATTAAAGTTTGTGTCCATACTAGAGTTGGTCTTTAACAAGAGTCTGCATATGTAAAGCAAATTAAGCTATCATGGCTGTTCCTCTCTTGCAAAGAAGATATGGAACATCCACCTCTCCTGCTAACCGTGATGTCATTCTATGCAGTAGTGAAGAAAAGGCAGTTGAAGATCCCACAAAATCTAACATCCCTGGTAGTATCAAATTTCCTGTTGTACTCAGTGGTTCAATCCCCTGTCCCTTACATTGCTAGTGTGTCCCATAATAATGTAGGGGTCTGTAGGAGAAACCACACTCCACAGCTGGAGACCAGAAATATGACACTTCCAGAAGTGTCAATTTCTGCAGAATTTTCAGCCCGTGCTTTCCTTTCTCTACTGCATGGATCTGTGTCACGGACAGCAGGAAACTATGTATTTTGAATAGTGATTCTGGCAACAGAGTTGCTTTGAGCCATATATCTCTTATAGCACATCCATGTTACTATACTACTCTATGTTTTTTTGCTGTTCCTTCTGTCATTATACACTGTGATGGTGAAAAGCATAGATTTGCACTGCATCCTGCTCCAGTTATTTGTTACCATATTCTCTATTGTGTATCCTATATGAGCTAGTGTACAGAACAAAGAATGTTATAATTTAGCACTGAAAAAAATGACCTTTTGAAAAATGTTGATTTTAGGATGATGAATGGAAATAATTTTGAGTCTGGACATTTATTGTTGCAATATCATTTCATCTACTGAAAACTTCATGCCTTGTTCTAGCGGGAAGTTCCTGCAGATGGAAATAAAAGTTTTATGTTGGCCAGATGGAAATTAATTTTATGCCTGGAAATAGTTTTCGTATAAACATCCAACGTTCTACTTGTTTCCTAAGATGTGTCTGGAATTTAATTGCCCAAATGTTGTAGTTGTAGTGAATATATGAGAGCAGAGCATGTTAGACTCGACTGTAATAAATGTTCATATTAGCGATGAGAAATATTCAGTCTTGTATTAATCTGCACTTATCATAACAATCATGCTGCGATGTAAATAGGTGCAAACTATTCATCTTCCTTCAGCACTGATGCTTTATCTCAAAATCAAGTCCACCACTGAAGGATACTGTTTTACAACATTTCAAAATTGTGTTTACAACACTTCAAAATTGTGTAAATTCTCACTTCAAAATTGTGTAAATTCTCACTTCAAAATTGTGTAAATTCTCACTGATATTCATCCTAGTTTTTAATTGCTGTCTGGAAAAATCATAAAATATAAATAATAAAACAAGTAGATTTTTTTTCAGATAACATTTCAGCGTATGGCACTGGGCTCCCCTATTTGCTTGGACCCCCAGCATTCACATGAGTTGTTATAACTATATGCATGCCCAAATATGCACCTAAAAGCTACAGGATTTTGTTGCAAAACATTTGTAGAGACCCATTATATTTCCTACAAAAGCCTATAATGGTTCTGTTCTGATGTTCACTATAATGGATTACATTTTTTTTTTAAGTAAGGCTAATAGAAGCTCAGGCAGCAGAACACAGTGTGGATTATGGTGTACGATGGCTTTTTTTTTTTGGCTGTAAAGTCATCCAATCACTTTTACGGTACCGTGTAGGAAGTCCTCCACCCCTGCCAATGTTACCTGCCATGGTTTCCAAGCTCTCCTATTCCTCCACTGTACATGCTTCCAGAATACCAAATAACATCTGGATTCAGAGCTGTCATGGGACTGTAGACTGCATTGTTTATTATTTAACCAACCTGAAGATTTAAAAATACTACCTTTAACTTAAAAATAGTATAAATAAAGAAATAAAAAATACACCACTCATGGATGGATAAAAAATTGGCTGCGGCACCTTTATTGGTTTAAAATGTTGTAAACAACTTTTATTAATCATCAAAACAATAAATAAGTCTGAATATACATATATAATAAATAATCAATAAATAACAATAAATAATAATTAACTTCCAGCAAACCAAATATCACTCAGTCATAGAACTGGAGTGATGACCAATAAAATGATTTTTTTCATTTCAAATAAGTCCCCCCTTGTTACAAGTGTGACAGGCCACATAATGGTGCCACGACAGGGAGGGGGGGTGGGGAGCTCGCCAAGCCGCTCCGAGACACTGAGGAGAATGAAGCCGCGCAGCTCTTTATATAGGCCTATCCCCGTGACGTAGCCGCACGTGGCTCACGTGTCTCCCGCCCGGCTGCCACGTAACTTTCCGGCCTAACCTGTCTGTAACCAATCAGAGCACCTCATACATTTCCCGCCAGAACTATCCATACAAAAATGCCGCCGCTTAAACAAACAAGAGGCTGGTTAGTCACAATGACACCATCCCTCACTTAAATGTTTAAACTACCTAAAGCAGCCACATTCCCGTGGCGTTGGGCATTCACTATGCCCCACTAACATTCCCTGGTTTTTTATGCCCAGGTAAGCAGCTAATCAAGCACAATCTGTGTCTCCATAAGGAGGACCAATAACCTGCCCATGTTTTCACATTGGAATTTAGATCAGCTGCTGCCTCCAGTCCTCTACAAGCTACCCCTGGTCCTAGAAAAAAAATGAAGAATGCTTGCTCAAAACCATGATCATTTCTTTGCAGCGAGTCAGTCCATATTTTCTGATTGATTACTGTTACTTGTTACTGAGATGCAGAACTCTACTTGCCCACAATATGGCAGTGTTTACTACTTTGCCTAATCTTAGTTCTAAAACAAGCGCCAAGAGCAGTCTGGAAGATGTAGTCTGAAGGAGGATCCTAAACACAGTGAAGCTTGGGTCACAACTAAAAGGCCCACATGTACCAAAATGGGGAGGGGATGATTTAAAAACAGAAGCCTGGGAAGAAGCCGAGCAGTTGGAGAGAGAAGCGCCAACCAGGAAGATGTGTTAACTGTGCTGTGCTGTGTTGTGTTGAACCAGACCAGGCTGAACTCCATCCAACAAAACCATACCAGAGCCGAGGTGTGGACTGCTGAAGTTCTGAACTGACCACTGAGCTGTAGAAATAATCAGAGGTGGAGCATTCATCATCCAGAAGCGTTGTTTGAGCCACACTCAGCTTGATCAATGTTGCTGCATCGCTACTTGAGGGGGCCCCCCCACAGAACCGACAACTCACTGTCGCATGAGGACTGGCACAGAGGGATCTGGGGGGGAGGGTCTTTAAACCCACACAACAACAACACCTAATTCCTGTTTTCAACTCAAGCCCAAGGGAGGCCATTATCCTTCATTGGCACGTCTGCCATTAGAAGCCAAATACACTTGCGAGCACTTTCAACTTAGCAGTAGCAGCAGCTAATAGCATCAGAAACAGCCACCAAAGCTGCCAATACTCCAGACTGCTGACTTTGATTACAGCTTGTACACCACTACTTGCGGCATTATAGCCTAACATTAGCTCCTCCCAAACCTCTCTCCACATTGCATTACCCCTTTCTTTGAACATGTTTACTTTCACCTAGCCACCTTAAAGAGGCATACCTACTGACTGAGTCTAACTCCTCATTTAAATGTTCTCAAATTTCACATCCTAATACATTGCCCTGTTTTTTGCGTGGAAATGTTAACCTCCCTAGCGGTCTGATTATGTCAGGATTTCTGTGCTAAAAGAGGTACATTGTTTTGAAGAGAAATCTGTTGTTTTACATTTTTAAACTCACCTTTCCCTGCAATCACCCACCGTCCTCCCCCACCGTCCTTCCGCTGTCCTCCCGCTGTGTGCTCGGCAGATGCCGGCACCTGTCTTCAGATTCTCTTCCCTGCGAGCGTTGCGACGCAGGGGAGTGGAACCGGCGGCAAATTTAAAAGTGTTAATACACTAAATGACATGATACAAAGCTGTGATCCTAACGGATTACACTGTATTATGCCATTTCACCACAGGATTTCACCTGGTGACTTTTCCAGTGCTCTGCCTGTGCTTTTCTAGTTCTTTGTGCCTGGAAAATAGAGAACGACCATGGCGTCCAAAAAGTGTTCTTTTTGTGCAAAAGCACTTTTAGACGAACTGGAAAACAGCAAAAGCGAAACGGAGTTACTTGGAGAAGTGAGTGATAGCGATTAGTTGCGAAAATTCGCCATCAGGTACGGAAAGTGACGACATCGATGATTCTGATGTCTCTTTCTGACACATAGCTGCGTTGTAAATTCTGAAGAATCATTTGATATACTTCCCAAATTCCACAAGCTATGTGCCAGAAAGAGACATCAGAATCGTCGCTGTCGTAACTTTCCGTACCTGATGACGAATTTTCCCACTAACAACTATCGCTCAGTTCTTCAAGTAACTCCGTTTCGCTGTTGCCGTTTTCCAGTTCGTCTAAAAGCGCTTTTGCGCAAAAAAAACGCTTTTTGGACTCCATGGTCGTTCAAAATTTTCCAGGCACAAAGCACTGGAAAACCACAGGCAGGGCACTGGAGAAGTCACCAGGTGCAATCCTGTGCTGAAATGACATGATACAGTGTAATCCGTTAGGATCACAGCTTTCTATCATGTCATTTGTGTATTTACACTTTTGAATTTGCCGCCGGTTCCACCCACAGGGAGGGGACCGGAAGGCAAGTGCTTGAAAGTGCCGGCCGTGCACAGATCGGGTAGAGACTGTGAGGAGGATGGGTAGGACAGCAGGGAGGACGGCGGGGGATCGCAGGGAAGGTGAGTAACGTTCTGGGGTAATCTCGAGTGTGGTTCGGGGTTACCACTTTTAGTACTGAAAGTTAACCCCGAGCCACACTCGGGAATACCGGCAGGGAGGTTAAAGGGCCTTAACTGTGCCAGCAGAAGCTTACATCAAAGAACTGTTAGGATCTTTTTGCATACCTAGGGGCAGAATTGGGTCGCTGGTAGCATAATAAACAGGCCTAAGCCTAGTCCCTTGTCTGAGAGCCCTCAAGTAAACTAGCCTGCTCTACGTATTGTTAGCTCTCCACAGTCACTTGGGGCTTAATCTCTCAGTCAGAGATCTATTGATTATGCTATTGGTACTGCCGGACTACAGTAATTGTGTTTGTGGAGCACCAAAGAGCCATGTGTTACTAAACAGTGGTCTTGATAATATTTTGTACATTTCTCAACTTTGTATTTTTTTTTTTTAATGATAACCTTATTTATGTCCATATCGATGGAGGCCAATTCACACTATATGCGGTGACATACGTTTACTGCATTGTAAAAGGTCTGTCACTGCAGGGACACATAGGGAACAACTGTTTCCTATGTGTCCCATTGACACTGCAACATAGCCAAGCAGTGCGCTGCAGCATGCTGTGGTACAATGCAGACATGCTGCATTTTATCGCAACGCACCGGGCTGAATCACACTGCAATGTTATACAGCACAGCGCATCGAGCTGCCCGACATTGCAGTGAATGGAGCGTACATTTTATACACTTCAAATAAAGCTGGTACAAAATCGAATCTGAATCCCGCTCCACTCTGCCCCCTAGAGCAGTCCACAATGCAGAGTGGCCGCAGCAGTGAATCTTTCTGGGCTACTCTGCAATTTAACAGCTTTTCAGTAAGAATTTGCCCTCAAATAGGTCTTACTTGTTTTATAAATAAATATTTAATGCAGGATGCACCAATGACAGAAATTCCCAGAGCATTTCTGTATGTATTTTCAATTGACAGAAATGTTCTCCTTTCAGTTTCTAGAAGCTGGAAAACATAGAAGTAGAAGCTAAGAGCTCCTCCTTTTGGCTGCATATGAAAACGTTAAATATCAGTATGAAAGATTTCTTAGTTAGCTGATTAAAAATGCTAACTATTCTAAGGCTCCATTCATACAATGCGTTTTTTCATGTTTTTTTGCAGGAAAGCAGGATATTATTTTTAACATGGGTTCTTATGGAACATGTTCACATGAATGCATTTTTGTGCCTCTGTGTTTTTTATAAGGGTCAGGGACTTTTTAAACACAAAATGCTGCTTTTTTTTGCTCAATTGGTTCAATAGACTTCAATGGAGATATGGCAGAAAAACATGTAGTGTGTTTTTACCAAGGTTTTGCTTCGATTTGTGTTTTGCATTTTTTAATCTGCTCAACAAATTTGCCTAAAAAAAAGCATAAAAAATGCAAAAAGCAAATTGAGGCAAAATTGAGGAAAAATCACGGTTAAAAAACCCGCAAAAAGCACTGCATTGACACTCAAAAGCAACATGCATAGGTGTCAATCGAGCCTTAATGAATAAAGGATAAGGGTTACAGGAAGACCAAAAAGAGGAGAAGAAAGGCTGAACTATGTCCAGTAGTAAAATAGTGGTGTTGGAGAAATCATTGAGTGCTGTGGGGAAGCCAGGCACACCTAGGCATTCCAGATCGCAGCATAATGCAGGGCGCTTGCGATCCCGTTACTTTCAATGGCACCCCAATCGCGGGTCGATTTCACCATGATTTTCTCCCTGACAATGTCTGGACTTCTTTTGGGCAACAGGCGTCCCACAATTTTGTTTGCGCGATTTTGCATGCTTAAATCATGACAAAATCGCACCAAGATTGTGGTGCCATTGAAAGTAATGGGATTGCTATTGTGTCCTGCATTTTACAGTGAATCAGGAATCGCGGGCAGAATTGTGGCCAACGCGCAGGTGTGAAATGGAGCCTAACACTCCTGGAATTGTCAGTTTCTGAATAAAAACTTTACTCTTTAATGGGCTTGTGTTTCATGGCACAGCCCACAGGAAAGATAGGTACAACCTCCATTCCAAAAAAGTTGGGATGCTATGTAAAATTTTGAAATTGTTCGCCACTTTTTAGACGCAGCTTGGTAAACCTCTGCCTATCCTTACTTCTGGGACACTCTGGCTCTCTAAATGCCCTTTAATATTACTGACCTGTTGCCAATTAACCTAATTAGTTGGCAAATGTTCTTCCAGCTCCAACTCCAGCTCCAACTTCCTTATTAGTACCACTTACTTTCCCAGCTTTTTTTTGCCCGGTTCAAACTTTTTTGAGACATGTTGCTGCCATCAATTTCAAAATTACATTGTTTCCTAAAATGGTACATTTTTTCAGTTTAAACATTTGATATATTGTGAATAAAGATGGGTTTATGAGATTTGCAAATCATTACAGTCTCTTTTTATGTACCGTACTGTAGATTTTAAACAGTGTTCAAACTTTTTTGGAATTGGGGCTGTATATAATTTCTGCTTTACACTCATGGGGACTTTACATTAGGTATCTCTTTAAGTTGCAGATAATAACTCCATGTATACGTTATCTCACAATACATTTTGATTTCAACATGTTCAAATCAAAAGCATACATTTCTAATAATGTAATATATGCAGTTGTTATGAAATTATGAAATCTTCTTGTCAATCTTTATTTTATACACTTTTCTTTATTTTATACACCTTGCTGATTAATACACCCTACTAACCGATCCATGACTGCTTCCCCTCTCTGCCAATCTCTTCACTGGCTTGCCCTACCCCATCATATAAAATTCGAAATACTAACCACAACATATATGGCTTTACACAACATCGCCTCCAGCTACATCACCAACCTAATCTGCAGGTATTGCCCAAATTGTCCTCTCTGTTCCTCCCAGGACCCCAGGATCTCTAGCTCCTATGTTACCTCATCCCACGCTCGCTTCCAGGACTTCTCCAGAGCCTCTCCCATCCTCTGGAGCTCCCTGCCCTAGTATGTCCAGTCAGCTCCTACCCTGTCCACCTTTAGGTGATCCTTGAACACACACTTATTCAGGGAAGCCTATCCCACCTCCACCTAAGATCTGTACTTGAGTCCCCTCCATCAGATCATCCTCCGCAGCCACTACCTTTTGTACCGCCTCCCCCTCAATTTAGATTGTAAGCTCCATGAGCAGGGCCCTCCTGTTCCCTTTGTTATGAACTGTGTTGTAAATTGTGCTGTCCCGCTTTTTATTATAAAGCGCTGCATAAACTGTTGGCACTTTATAAATCCATGTGATAACATATGCAATGACCTTTGTTCTTAACACTTTACACCTAATATACAGCAAAAATCTATTAAAAAATGTGTGAGTGATCCGTTTAGTTGATCAAAGCAATAAAGGCTTTAAAAAACAAAACGTATTAAATTGGCAAATAACACATAGTAATAGAAATTATGTACGTGGTATGCTTAGGGGATCGAAAATTTAATTAGAAGCCTACAGAAGAATGGTCATTTTCTAATTTGTTTAAAGAACTACCAACACGACAGGACAAAGGCTTAGAATTTCCTAGTATTTCCGCTGTCACTCATTTTACTGTAGATATGACTGACCATGCCTGGCTGGCTGTATGGAAAATTATCATCTCCAACAGTAAAGCTGCCCATAGACGGTTTGAATCATTCAAACCTTGTATAGGCAGGCTGAATGTACCCAAGATGATGGAACCATCAACTTGGGTACAACCAGCCTGTCAGATTTTACACTCGATTATTGCTAGCAGCTGTTATATCCGCTAGCAATAATCACTGTCTTCTCCCCGTAGGGACGGCCTCCATTGACCCCCCTCTTGGGAGAACACAATAGCTCCACCGGAGGGATCCCCTGTCAATGCTGTCTGTATTGATGGGGGAATTTAGTGATTTTCTTTCCTGCAACCCGTGGTCTATGGTCGGTCTAAGGCAGGTCATTGACCGTTTGAACCCCCCAAGATTTGAACCAGATATAGGCAGGCTATTTTGATATAGGTGGGCAAATTGATCGATCAACTTGGGTACAACCAGCCTGCCGGATTTTACATGCGATTATTGCTAACAGCTGTTATAGTGCTAGCAGTAATCACTGTGTTCTCCCGACGGGGGACAACACAATGGCTCAGCGGAAGGGATTGCCCTGTCAACACTGTCTGTGTTAATGGGGGAATCAAGTGATTTTCTTTACTTTCCTGATCGTGTCCTATCAGTGCTAATTTGCTGCCCTGCAAAAATAAAAAAGAACAGTTCATTGATTCTAATGAGGAGCCAATATTTTCTTTTTGAAATCCTGTCCAAGCGCATAAATGATGCCTTTATTACCTGTATTACCAGAAAAGGCTCCTCTCTAGTCTCTCTCTGATTACTATTACCATTCCTACTGGAGCCTGACTCCCCCCCCCAGTAACCCCTGTAACACCTGGTAGGTTTTAAAACATTTTTTTTTACTTCAATTGATTTTTATTTGGTTTTCACAAAAAGGAAACAAACACATGGGAGACACAATAGGTTAACGCAAGTTAATAATAAGAGAAAAGGGAGAAGAGAAAAAAAAAAAAAGGAAAAGGAAAAAGAAAAGAGAAACTGTTGATGTAGTATGTTGATCACAGTACATTATGACATTATATATAGCAAGAACAGGAGACAAAGAAGGCCAATACTGATACATTCAGGACCCAGGAGACTACCTAGGAAGTGTGTAGGAAATACAAAGGAGATACCCCAAAAAAAGAAAAAAGAACAAAAAATGCCAAGAAAGATACCGTAGGAAGCACCATCATGCTCTGAGTCACATCATCCTCCAGCCTCAATTCTTCCGTTAGACACTGTGAAAGTAGGGGCTTTGTTGCCAGAGAAGCCAAGCTGTGTGAAATCTATTACTGCGAGACACTGAATAAGCATATGCCTTTTCCAAAGAATAGTGCTGGTTGACTAAACCTATTACCTCTATATGAGAAGGGGCTATAGGTTGTTTCCAACATCTAGCAATTACCGTTTTAGCTGCTATCAGTATGTGTATGAATACTGTTCTGATATCAAATGGTATATTTTCAATACCCAAAAATAGTAACGCTATTGCGGGTTCAGGTTTGATCAGTATGCCCGAAACTTCAGAAAGTACTTCAAACATTTTCCTCCAAAAACTAATAAGGCCTTTACAGGACCAGAATATATGAAAAATTGTGCCAGTTTGGTCGCACTCACGCCAGCACAATGGATCATATTTAGGGTATATTAAGGACAGACGGTAGGGGGACAGGTACCATCTAGTAACTATTTTTTGGAATTGTTCCCAATGTGTTACACATTGTGTTGCTTTATAAGACATTCGTATCGCCCATCTCCATTGCTCATTGGAGAAGGACAAATCGAGGTCTCTTTCCCATTTCATCATATAGGATGATTTAGAAAAAGTGAGTTTCTGCTGTAGTTGATTATAAAACACCGATATCCCTTTAAGCTTTGAATTTGGGTCTGTAAGATATTTCCAAAGTGGTTGAGGAATTTCAAGTTTAGGGATTGGGTGTTTAGATATGAAGCTCACTATACTAATGTAAGCAAAAACATCCTGAGAGGTGAGTGAAAATTCTCGTTGAAGGGCGGCAAAGGACTTAATAGCATTATTTTGGTATAGTTGTGTCACTGTGTCAATACCTGCTGCCACCAATTTATTAATATGGACATTAGGGAGCAAAATGCACATTGTCGATAGGGGTATGGGAACTGATATGTTATTTGGCTGTGATTGTAACTGTAATTGAGCAATTAGATAACGCCAGGACTGTAAAGAAGCTCTTATTGTTAACGGAAGGGTCTGAATTGTTATAGGTTTCCACATATCTGCCAGAAGTAATGTATATAGATCCTGTGAGTTAGAAAATGCGGCTTCAATCGGAAGCCACGGAAGAGATATTTTATGGGTTCTATGGGTAAACCAATACTGTAAAGGAGCCCAACGAGATGCATGATAATAGTCCTCAAGGCATGGTAGTCCCAATTCACCAACTGATTTGTGTCGTATCATATGTAGATATGCACACCTTGCACGTTTCCCCTGCCAAACGAAGGTGCACAGGAGTTTGTTGAGCGAATTGATATAGTGTTTAGGAATATGGGTCGGAAGGGCACGAAAAATATACACTATCTTAGGGAGGCACGTCATTTTAAATGCAGCTATTCTTCCAGCCCATGATAGTTCCGTCTTCTTTAGTTTATTAGTATCATTGGAAATGGAAGTTATCAGTGATCGCAGGTTAAGTGTCTGTAGCCCTGAAGTTGGAAATGTCAAGGTTATACCCAAGTATTGCAAAACTTGGGGGGTCCATGTATAAGGTAAGTTTTGCTTAAGATGGCTAAGTGCGTGGCCCTGTATACCCATATTTAGGATGATTGATTTATCAAAATTAACCTTATAGTAGGAAATATTACTAAATGTCTGCAAAGTATCATGGACAGCAGGTAAGGACACGATGGGGTTCGTCAAGCTCAGAATTATGTCATCCGCAAAGAGCGTGATGGTATGTTGTAGGTGCTGAATTTTAAAGCCAGAGACCCTAGAATTTTGTCTTAACGTTTCCGCCAAGGGCTCGATCAGTAAGTTAAATATTAAAGGGGAAAGTGGGCACCCCTGGCGCGTGCCATTTAATATTGGAAAAGTTTTAGATAGGGTGCCCGCAGAGAGCACTCGAGCGGTTGGAGATATATATATAAGTTCATAATAGCCGAAAAAATCGGTCCAATAAAACCAAACTTTCTCAATACTGCCCTCATATACCCCCAATGGACACGATCAAACGCCTTCTCTGCATCTATTGATAAGAGCAGAGAAGGCGTTTTAGTGCGCTCTGCCTGATGGAGCAGGTTAATAACTCGCCTTGTAGCGTCAGGGGCCTGTCTCCCCTTGACGAACCCCATCTGGTCCTCCTTTATCAAAGTAGGTAGAATTAATGCTATCCTATTGGCTATAAGTTTAGCGTATAACTTAATATCACTGTTCAAAAGAGATATCGGCCTATAGCCGGCAGGATCAGAAGGAGATTTACCAACTTTAGGGATTGTAATTATATTAGCTTGTAACATTTCAGTGGGTAATGTGCCCAACTTAACCGTGCTTGAAAAAAGATTCAACAAGTGGGGTGCTAGTTGATCTTGCAAGGACCTGAGATATTCATTTGTGAATCCATCAGGGCCTGGAGACTTATTTAGGGGCATAGTTGCAAGTGTATCAGTCACTTCTTTGATAGTGAATGGTCTATTCAATTGTGTTAATTTGTCGGTCGGCAAAGTCGGAAGGTGAAGGTTATGTAAAAAATTGCGGATGGATGCGTCCGTCGGTTGAGGGGTGTCTTTGTCCAGCTTAAGACTATATAGGGTGCTGTAGTAATCAGCGAACGCATCCGCTATCTCTTGTGGGTGTAAGTGTTTGTTGCCCGTATGTGGATGCACAATACCTTCGATCCTGGTTTTAACTCTCTTCGTCTTAATCCTAGATGACATAAATTTGCCTGCTTTATTATGTGCAGAGTAATACTGCATGTGAAGGTGTGCTAGCATGTTTTCATGACGTTCCAACAAGAGTCTTCTAAGGTCAACACGGAGGGAACTCAGTCTAGAAGCATTGGATAGAGAAGGGGTCTTTTTATTCGCAGTGTCCAAGACTTGGATATCGCGAATAAGATCTTCCATTTTGCGATTGATCCTCCTCCTCAGCTTAGCCCCTAGCTGAATGAGGAGTCCTCTCGCAAAGGCCTTATGTGTGATCCACAGCAATGCCGGATCTATATCCGGTGTATTGTTGATAGAAAAAAATTCCTCCATCTGGGCTTTCAAAGATTTAAGAGATTCAGGGTCTGATAAAATGGAATTGTTACATCGCCATATAAATGTAGTCGGGGAGACAGGGCGGTGGGACAATGACATGTGGATTGCTGCATGGTCTGACCATGTTATCGGAGAAATAGATGTACGAGTGACATACGATAGTGTTTGTATGTCAACTAGAAACATGTCAATTCTACTGTAGGAATTATGGCTCACAGAAAAGTAGGAATAATCCCTCTCCTCTGCGTGCTGGTAACGCCACACATCATGGAGCCCCTCAGCATGGATGAATGTGGCCAAGGAAGAACCCGATGATCTTCCTTTGAATGAAGCATCCATACCGTGGTTTGCTACCATGTTAAAATCTCCACAAACAATGAATCTTCCTGATTTAAATTTGTTAATTTTTACCCACAGTTTACGGAAGAACCTCAATTGGTGCGTGTTGGGGGCATACACATTTACTATGGTGTATAGGCAATTATCGATAGTGCAGTTAAGTATAATATAGCGACCTTCTGTGTCCAATACCACCCTATTGGAGGTGAAGGACACTGAATCTCTAATTGCCACCAATACTCCTCTTTTTTTTCCCCTGCTGAGGATTGAAAAATGTGCGGGTAATCCTTGTGGGAGCATCTCGGGCTGTGGTCAAGCCGAAAATGTGTCTCTTGGATAGCAAGAATATCTGCCCTATGATAGCATGCTTCCTTCCACATGGAGTACCTCTTAACAGGGTGATTCAACCCTCTAACATTCAAAGATAATAATTGTAGAGACATAATAGTACATTCTGTTTTGAAACATGGGTTTGTAGATATATGTTAAAAGAATAGTACCTTAGATGTGTATTAAATTTGATAGCCTCTGGGCAGTGCCAAATTGCAATTGAGGTGATTCGGTCCGCATAGGACAAAAGGTAAGAAAAAAAATACCGTTCGTCCGGTCTTAAGTGTCGGTCTGAAGGGTAGACCAGAGCACGATGGTGCCTCATATCGATCGTGGCATACAACTTCGCATAATCCTCGTAAACCTGTTCTGCAAAAGAAAGCAAAAGCAAAAAGGAGTAAGAGGAGAAAGAGGGGAAAGAAAGAAAAACCAGCATGTAAGCATACAAACTATCATACAGACGAACACTACATATATAAAAAAAAACAAGGCCCAAACAGACCAAGTGCGCAGCTGTAGCTGCATCTTCAACGGGAGAAAACAATAAGCACGATGTAGAGTGCTATTCAAAAGGAAAAAGAAAAAAACACGATGTAGGGTGTTTATTTAAAGACAGGGGGTCTCCCTCCGTCCAGCTCAAAAGAAAGAAAAAAAAGAATGGTAGTCCTCATTTGTGACGTTGAGTAGATCTGGAAGAGCGATTGGCTACTTGCCAATCTGGTTGCAAATGTTGTGGTTTCTGATCGTCACTGTCTTCCGGCAAGTCGATTTTGTCCGGGAGGATGTTCCATTGGCGAAGGCTTCTTAGCCCTTGTTCCTTAGTAGTAATCTCAACAGTTGATCCTAAATGGGTCACACATAGCTTAGCCGGGTATTTCCACTTGTACAATATTTTATTGTCACGAAGAGCTTGTCACGAGGATCTGTAATGACACGGCCTGATCAGGAAGATGATCCTTTTTCCTAAAGGTATCCATGATTTTTTCTTTCACTAAAAAAAAGTGAATCCTCACCAATACATCCCTGGGGATCTCTTGGGATAAAAAAGAGGGTTTCGGGATGCGATGTACCCTATCTATGGTAAGATCAGAGTCCGTGAGATCGGGCATAACTTTGGAGAAGAGATCGTGTACAAACCCTGATAGTTGAGACGTTTGTATAGATTCAGGGATTCCCCTTATCTTGAGATTATTACGCCTCAATCTATCCTCCAAGTCTGCTATTTTGGTTTGCAGGCGCAGTATGTCTTCTTGTTGTGAGAGGTGAGAGTCAATTAAAGCGTTGTGAGACTCGACAAGCTCTCCCATTTTTGTCTCAACTACATCCACTCTATCTCCCATCTGATGCAGTTCTTTATGGTAATACTGAATTGATATTAAAATGTTGTTTTGCATAGATGTGTGAAATATTGATAACATTTCCTTCAGTGTCGTATCTGATACTGGTTGACCCGTAGTTGGGAGATGTATGAAGGGATCTGGTTGTGGTGTAAAAGCCCAATCACCCTGTGGTTTTATAACATTGCTGCGCATCTCCGTAGATGAGTTGCTATACTGCTGGGTACCTTTAGTAAGAAGCTGGGTGTCTTCTTGTTGCGCTTCCTCCTCCCTCCTTGGCTTAGATTTAGCAGGGCTCTGCATTGAAGGTGATGCGGGGGAAGAATCTGTTGAGCGTGCTACTCTCATAGGTGAACTGTCTGCCGGCTGCTGGGCTGTTGTATGTCCTGCCTCTGGTGTCATCTCTAGAGGGCGAGATGGTTGTGAGCTATTAACGCCCCTGCCGCCATTTTGGCGGAGTCCTGCCGTTGTTTGCGGTGCCTGCGGGTAAAACTCAGATAGTTTTCGTAATTTCACGGCGGTTATTTTCCGTCTAGGCATGGCAAACAAGCCCAAGAGGCCTCCTCCGGTGTGTGATCTCTGTATATAATGGACAGCTGGCTACAGAGGAATAGGTAGATAGGTAGGTAAGTAGGTGGGTCAATTTCCTCAAAGTCCAGCCACTCTATGCAGACCGGTATGCAGCAAAAGCGAATATGTGGCCAAAGCGAGTTTCTCACGACAGGGCAGTGTATAGAGATGACAAAGTTCCCTATGTGTCTTCTGATGTCCCCCTAATATCCGTGAATAATATACTGCCTTCAATAGTGTAGCCGTAGCCTAAATATGTCTGTTACTGTAAAACAGACTCGATATGTGCCCTTTGTACAGGGCTGCCGTTCACTGCGGGGGAGTGGGGTAGATCAGGACTAACCCTGCCTGTCTATCTCCGACTCCGAGGTGTCCCCGTGGTCTCTCCCAATGCTAACCGCTCTGCGCTCTGCGCTCCACACTTCGCTCAGTGGGCTCGACAGGCAGACTGGAGCGCAGATGGGATGGGGCTGCAGCGAGCTGGAACGTGACTGAAACAAGGTTCCCGCGGCGGGCTCCTGCGGCGGGCTCGTACGGACGAGACGGCTACAAGGAGGTAACCAAGGCACCCAGCTCACCCGATCCACCCTCCAATGTCCGAGGCGCCCAGGAGCAGAGGAGGCAGCGAGGAGGCAGCGAGAGGCAGCCGGTGGCAACCAACGGCGGGGCGGTCGGGACAGTCAACCAGGCAATCAGCGGCAAACAGCGGACAAACAGCCGGCGGCTAAGCAGGTGAGGCTGGGCACTTAGGCGGCATTTAGGCTAAGTTTAGGCATTTGAGCTGAGTTCCATCTCGCCGTGTCAGGCTTGGCACTTAGACAGCACTTAGACAGCACTTAGTCCGTCTCGTCGTGTCGGGCTGGGCTGGCCTCTATCTCGCCTAAAAAAACATTTTTTTACGAGATTGGGTTGCTAGTTACAGTCTCTAGAACCAAAAGGGAAGATCAAGCTACTCCTTTATACTCCTTTTTTGAGGCTTCCTGAACTGACTTGGGTGGTCCTCAATAGGACCAATGACTCTTCTTCCATAACCAATCTCCAGGCACACTCAACCGTTGGGAGAGCACAGCCAATGCTGACCAACTCCTACCGGAAAGTACATGGCACAATCTCATCCATCAACCAGTAGGTACAGAGGACACAACTCTACGCTCCAGGTTAAGCCACACAGGCCAATATGCTCTATATTGACCAGGAAATTTCACAAATCACACAACGTGCAGGCCACACAGAGAACTCCTTAAAGGAGATGAAAGACATCTCTTTAAGAACCCCCTTACAGCTCAAGGATCATTTCACAAGCCTCGGTACTACATCAAATTACTGATTTCTCCAACCGAGACCCACTTTTATGTCAGAGCATTAATTATAACCACGTGATCGAGCATCTAGGAGCCCTTTAAATACTAAGGAACTGAAAATCTCTGCATAGTGTTTCTGTTTCTGGAGATCTTCTTGGTTATTAAAATCTAAATTGTGAAGTAATAACTTTCCAGCATAATGCAATTGAGTGGTTAGACTGGTGTTTTACTATTTTACACCTTTCAAAAATGTTATAATTAAAGAATATACATTTGTATCAAATAGCATTCCTAGAACTAAAAGTCCTAAATAATACCATACTGATCTTCGTCGTTTTGCTCCAAAGTATGCCCTAGATTCTTTGCTATCTCCAGTTTCATTAGGGCTTGCTGTGAATGCAAAGTAACTTTTCTTTTTTAAACGTTATTACTATAGTTACACCAGCAGAGGGAAGTATTACACAACATTTGTTAATTGTACAGTTTTACCACTAGAGGGGGTGTTGCACAAGTTAATATGATATCCTTTGCTCTTGGAAAGCAAAATTAGGTGCATGATTTAAATGTTTCATATAGATGTGTAAAGGTAAAAGATGACAGCACAGAAGATTGTGCTTAAAATAGAAAATTGTTACTTGACATTTGCATAACAATAAATATGTATAAGAAAAATAATAATAATATTAATAAAAATCATATAGATCAGAGTGAACTTTTAGCAGTAAAAGGGAATGCTATGACAAATGAAAAATATTCATTGACTGTAGAGACTGATTTTGAGATTTACAATTCACAATTTGTAATTTAGAGAGGATCTTTTGATTGTTGTCACTCACAGGAATACAGATAGCCCGACAGGTCCTGTTGTTCCACATAATACTAACAGTGTTAATAAGAGAACCACAGCAGATGGTTTGATTCCCCAAAACGTTGACTGAATCCAAATGCTTGCAATAATCGCATTGCAGCTACGAGTTATAGTCTGGTGTCCTGGTGCCCAACCTTTGTCCCTTTGGCACCTATTATGTGGCCTTCAGGATCTCTGCAGAAATTAGTCTGTGCCTAATCATTGAAGGATAAATATATTTACTTTTTTATGTGATGTCCATCCCTTTTGGTTATTAAGCCCTGAACTAAAATTAGCTATAGAATGCCAGATCTGAATTGGGTTCAACCTCTGTGTCTCACATGTTAAGCTGCTGTGGATTTGTGAGTCAGCAGGTGACCATACTGTCCAGACACACTGGGGTTGATTTACTAAGCCCCGGTTCACACTTGTGCGTGTGCGGGGTTCGCATGCAATATCGGAGCGCACTGCTCCGACATTACATGCGATCAGCTGTGCGGTGCGAGTTTAGCCATACAGTTTGTATGGCTAAATTCGCATCGCACCCGCAGCAAACACGCACAGGAGGCATTTTTGCAGCCGCATCAGGATCGGATCGCACAGCGGTTCACACTTGTGCGATCCGCTCCTGTGCGAACTGCACGATCGCACTGCGATATGCGATCAAACTGGGGGTGTCGTTAAGATTACATTGACACCCCCAGCGTATCGCATATGGCAGTGTGAACTGCCGGGGGTGCGTGTGCGATGCGGGAACAGGCTGCGAATTCGCAGCCTTCCCGCATCGCATATATGTGAACCGAGCCTAACACTAGTCAACTCAGAATCTGCCTAGGAGGTGGTGATGAATATCTTCCAAACCAGTCCGCACAGGAATGCCTAGGAGTCCCCACTCATGTAATTGTGGAGAGGGATAAACCAAAAGGACACCATAGCATAATACCGTATGGGCAATTTATTGGAAGATAAAGGAATACACTTACAATTTCACAGGTGGTAAGAAGCATTCAGGAAAGATAGGCACTCGTGATACTCCTAACGTGTTTCCTTAAAAATAACATCCTCAAAGGAATTAGCCCTCCATAACAAAAGATATACCATACATGGTATATCACAGGTGGTGATGAATATCTTCCAAACCGGTCTAAGGCTAATTCCTTTGTAAGTGTATTCCTTTATCTTCCAATAAATTGCCCATACGGTATTATGCTATGGTGTCCTTTTGGTTTATCCCTCTCCACAATTCCATGAGTGGGGACTCCTAGGCATTCCCGTGCGGACTGGTTTGGAAGATATTCATCACCACCTGTGATCCAGAGACGCTGCTGAGGTTCCTGCCTATTCGGTAGTGAGGACATCTACATATACAGCGTGTATGACCCATTTGCTGTACAGTACTTTGGGTCCATACCATCTGGTGAGCACATCTTGATTCCTTTTCCTTTGGTGTGGGATTTATCGTTTGTTGCAATTATTTCACATACTGGAGTCAACACCTTTTTCAAGTCACAGTTTACACTTTATGGTCATTCTGGACTTTGATTTTTTGCATTTTTTTGCATTTTGGTTTGATTGTTCACGTTTTACTTTGTGCATATTTACTTTTTAGCGCTGCACTATTTTTCTTAATATTTTGATCACCATCACTGTCGGTTGGAGTGTTAGCAGCTTTATATTGTGTTTTACTTTACAGATTAGTTTGAAGTTAGCGCAGTTTATTCACATATTTTTAACTCAGAATCTGGTGCAGCTGTGCATAGTAACGAATCAGCTTCTAACTTCAGCTTATTCAATTACGTTTTGACAATAAAACCTAGAAGCTGATTGGTTACTATTAGAGATGGCCTTGCGGTTCGCCCAGTGGTCGGTTCGTAGTGAACTTTGCTCGTTCGCTGTTCGCCGAACATGCGGACATATGGTGATGTTCGCGACCGCCATATTCTTTTACATTGTGAAGAACTTTGACCCATGACACATCCATCAGGTGGTACAGGACAGCCAATTGAGACATTTCAGCACATAGACATACCACCTACCTTATAAATAGACCTGATCTGGCTGCCATTTTACATTTTGCCTTTTGTCAGTGTAGGGAGAGGTTGCTGTGGGGAGCAGGGACAGACTGTTAGTGACACAAATCGCTAGCTAATAGGTCCACAAAAGTCCTTTTAAGGTATTTTTTGGTGTGCAGTATATAGGGGTGTAATACACGTATAATATACTTTATAATATAGAAAGCATATTATAGTGGATTTGTTTTGTGCAGCATTGGGACTGGTGAGTGGTTCTGCAGCGATACTATTTTGGGTATTTGGGTACTGCAGAAATTTTGCCTCTTTCGCTGCGTTAACTCTGCTACACACAGTGACAAACGTTACTGGAAAAAAAGTATTATAACTGGTGTGATAGACCAGTGGCCCCCCAAAACGCAGATTGAAGCAGGGTGTTATATACCTTCTTCCACATATACTGCACTTCTCTAGAGTCTTTTGTCACAGGGTCATTTAAAAAATGACAGGCAGAGGAAGAGGCAGGCCCTTCCCTAGGGGTGGTAAGGGTAGGGCAGGAACACCAGGCCGGAGCCAAAGTGGGAAGTTGCAGAAGGTGCGTTTGATTGCGTCAAAGGACGCACCAGACTTGGTTGAGTGGCTCACTCAGCCTTCCTCTTCTGCACCCTCCTCCTCTTGACCACAAAATGGCAGTATTTTGTATTGCTGTTCATAACAGACTTAGTACAGATGTCCAGAGACTGCTGGGAGTTGTATGCTGAAAGAAGACATTTCTCCACAGTGAAGCCCACATAGAGAGAGATTGGAGAGTTGGAGAGAGACTTTGAAGAGGAAGGAATGTATAAATGTGCTGAGCGTACTGTCCAAAGCAGCAGCCTCATCGGTGCTCATCAATGCAGCCTCTCCAGTGCCCATCAATGCAGCCTGATCAGTGCCCATAAATGCAGCCTCATTAGTGCTTATCAGCTCAGCCTCATCAGTGTCAATCTGTGCAGCCTCACCAGTGTCCATCAATGCAGCCTCACCAGTGTCCATCAATGCAGCCTGATTAGTGCCCATAAATGCAGGCTCATCACTGCTCATCAGTTCAGCCTCATCAGTGCCCATCAAAGCAGCCTCCCCTGTGCCCTTCAATGCAGCCTCATCAGTGACCATCACCTTTGATCACATTGGCTTTTAGCAGCGTTTTTCTGGCTCCATTCAAAATCAATGGTTGTCTAGGAGCCATCTTTGATACAGCTTTCAGACTGTTGATTTGAATGGAAGTTCCATCACAAGTCGGATTAGGATGATCCGACTTGTGGTGCGACTTGCGCTCTGAGGATCTTGAGGGGGAACGCCACGCCAAAATGGAAAAAAAACAGCGTTGGGGTCCCCCCCCCAGGTTCCAAGCCAGGCCCTTCGGGTCTGGTATGGATTTTGAGGGGAGCCCCATGCCGAAAACACAGCATGGGGTCCCCCCAAAATCCATACCAGACCCTTATCCGTGCATTCAGCCCGGCAGGTCAGGAAAGGGGAGGGGATAAGCGAGCGGCCTACCCCTTCCTGGACCACACCAGGCCACTTGCCCTCAACTGGACCATACCAGGCCCACACACCCTCATCATCTCCATAATATCAATGTCTCCCGTGATTATGCCGTCTCCGCTCTTTGCAGCTTCTTATATAGCCATGGGGCGTGGCCTCCCAGTGATGTCACTCCGAAAACCCGGCCCCCGTATGTCGTCATCTGATGATGCGTGACAAAATAAGGGGGTGGGGTCCCTGGGTGATGTCACCTGGATGCCACGCCCCCATGGCTATATAAGAAGCTGCAAAGAGCAGAGACGGCATAATCATGGGAGACATCATCGGAGGATGACCGGAGGAAGAAGACTGGAGAAAGAAGACCGGAGAAAGAAGACCAGAGGGAGAAGATTAGAGGAAGATTTTTAATAAAGGACTTTTCAAAACCCTCTCTTGTCATTATTTATACTATACTGCCTTTTTTTGGGGTGAATGGGTAGGGGTACAATGTAAACATAGGGAGGGGGTCCAGGATCCGGGGGGGCCCCCCTTGTTACAGAGGGCATCCAGATTCAGTTAAGCCCCCTGCCCACAAACCCCCACAACCACCGCCCAGGGTTGTCGGGGAGAGGCCCTTGTACTCATCAACATGGGGACAAGGTGCTTTGGGGGCGGGGGGTGCAGAGCTCCCCCTGCTCCAAGGCACCCACCCCCCCCATGTTGAGGGCGTTTGGCCTGGTATGATCCAGGAGTGAGTGGGGCTGCTCGCTCATCCCCTCCCCTTTTCTGACCTGCCGGGCTGAATGCTCGGATAAGGGTCTGGTATGGATTTTGGGGTTGGTTTCTATTTCCCATTTTGGCATGGAGTTCCCCCTCAAGATCCTCAGAGCGCAAGTCGCACCACAAGTTGGATCATCCTGATCCGACTTGTGATGCGACTTCCATTCAAATCAATGGGCTGAAAGCCGTATCAAAGACGGCTCATAGGCAACCATTGATTTTGAATGGAGGCAGAAAAACACTGCTAAAAGCCAATGTGGCCAAATATGCATTAACGCCAATGGAAAAAGCAACTAAAAGCACATTTTTACAGCTGCTTTTTCCTGTTGTTAGTAGTGGCTCTGCAGCTCATTTTTTTCTAATGCCCTGTGTTCATGAGGCCTTATGGGCCATACACACTATAAGATTTTCTGAAGACTTTTTCCTTTAGACTTACCAAAACCATATAATATGAGGTCAAACCTAAACACTTTCAATTTGTAGGCAATCTGGCAGGCCCTTGCACTACATAGAAAAGGTAAATCTGAAGGAAATCTAACCACAAAAGTTGGATAGTGTGTATTCAGCTTTACTCTATCCAAAACTAAAAAAGTTTTGGCTGCAGATTTTCTTTAAGATAAAGTACTTTTCATCAGAGTTGCCAGTTATTTTTATATGTTTTAAGTTGAAAGCTAAATTCTATGTATAATTTTTTGCAGTTACAGTAGTCCAGCTTAGACCAATGTAAGTATAGTTATTCCAGAACTGGCCAATTCCTGTGGAAGAGGATAATAACTGTAGTAGCCGCTGCTAAAAAAACTCTTCCTTCACCTGAGCTTGCTATCACATGACCCCCTGCAGCACTTGCTTGAATAGAGATTGGTAATCCAGCGCTGCAATGCAGGCCGCCACCAATGGTTTTTGCTGCTGCCCCTTTTAATGACATCAATGTGCAACTACAGTCTTCTGGAGCCTGAGAGAACCCTGACACTGGACAGCCAATTGCAAGTCCCCAGGTCACCCAGGCAGTGTGGATACCTGAAAAAAGTCCCCTCTACTCTGCAGTAAGGAAGAAAGAAGACTTGAAACCCTGTTTGTCACATGACCAGGCAATTTCTAAACAGGCAGGTCTACTAGAACTGACATTTTTTAGTGCTTACACTAAACCGCTACTGGATGTTCAATTCACAGAAATATATTAAAGGTGCAGCTGTCTTTTACAGTGGTTTTACAGTCTAGCTGTTTTTACCTTAAAATATTCATTGCACTAAGGTTAAAAAACACCCCACAACCTGTTGTACCCACCCCCATCTCTAAACACTCACCTGGCTCCTCTCACTGATCCAGCCTGATTCCAACCCTGTCCCATCTGCAGCAACATTCCTCCCCTCCCTGCAGGCAGCAGTGGGTGCTATAGGTGGTAGCCGGGGCGTGGTTAGGCTGCACTGTGGTTGTCTGTTGATGCATACAGCCTGGATCCAGAGCACACACCTATCTGTTCCCCCATAGCACACAGCTTACTATGGGGACAAGCACAGAAAAAAAAAAAGCGGACAGTGCCGGCAGGGGACCATCAAAGATAAGGTAAGTGATCACTCTGTGCAATATCATTGCACAGAGCACTTTAGTAAAATACCTTTTTTTTTTGCTATTAAAAATATGCCTTTAGAATTACTTTAAGGATAAATACAGCATAAAGTGTACATACTGTGAGTGAAAAAGTATTTGATCCCCTGCTGATTTTGTACGTTTGCCCACTGACAAAGAAATGATCAGTCTATAATTTTATTGGTAGGTTTATTTTAACAGTGAGAGACAGAATTACAACAAAAATATCCAGAAAAATGCTTTTAAAAAAAGTTATAAATTGATTTGCATTTTAATGATTGAAATAAGTACTTGATCCCCCATTATTCAACAAGTTTTCTGGCTCCCAGGTATCTTCTATACAGGTAACGAGCTGAGATTAGGAGCACTCTCTTAAAGGGAGTGCTTCCAATCTCAGCTTGTTACCTGTATAAAAGACACCTGTCCATAGAAGCAATCAATCAATCAATCAGATTCCAATCTCTCCACCATGGCCAAGATCAAAGAGCTATCCCCGGATGTCAGGAACAAGATTGTAGACCTACACAAGGCTAAAATGGGCTACAAGATCATCGCCAAGTAGCTCTGTGAGAGGGTAACAACAGGTGGTGCGATTATTCGCAAATAGAAGAAACACATAATAACTGTCAATCTCCCTTGGTTTGGGGCTCCATGTAAGATCTCGTGGAGTTTCAATGATCTTGAGAACAGTGAGGAATCAGCCCAGAACTACATGGGAGAATCTTGTCAATGATCATAGTCACCAAGAAAACAATTGGTAGCACGCTACCCCCAAGAAAGACTGAAATTCTGCAGCACCTGCAAGATCCTCCTGCTCAAGAAAGCACATGTACAGGCCCGTCTGAAGTTTGCTAATGAACATCTCAATTATTCAGATGAGAACTAGGTCAAAGTGTTGTGGTCAGATGAGCCAAAATCAAGCTCCTTGGCATCAACTCTACTCGCTGTGTTTGGAGGAGGAGGAATACTGCCTATGACCCCACGAACACCATCCCCATTGTCAAATATGGAGGTGGAAACATTATGCTTTGGGGGTGTTTTTCTGCTAAGGGGACAACTTCGACGCATCAAAGAGATGATGGACGGGCCCATGTACCATCAAATCTTGGGTTGAGAACTTCCTTCCCTCGGCCAGGGAATTAAAAATGGGTTGTTGATGGGTATTCCAGCATGACAAGGACCCAAAACATATGGCCAAGGCAACAAAGGAGTGATTTAAGAAGAAGCACATTAAGGTCCTGGAGTTGTCTAGCCAGTCTCCAGACCTTAATCCCATTGAAAATATACGGAGGGAGCTGAGTTTGAATTATCAAACATCAGCCTCGAAACCCTAAATCTTAAACCTTGGAGGGGGTCTGCAAAGGGGAGTGGGACAAAATCCCACCTGAGATGTGTACAAACCTGGTGGCCAACTACAAGAAACGCCTGACCTCAAATACATATTTCACTCATTAAAATGCAAATCAATTTATAACTTTTTTGAAATGTGTTTTTCTGGGGTTTTTCGTTGTTATTCTGTCTCTCACTGTTAAAATAAATCTTAAAATGATTGACTGATTATTTCTTTGTCTGTGGACAAATGTACGAAATCAGCAGGGGATCAAATAATTTTGTATCTCACCCTAATAATGAATTTCTTTATATGTTCCTATTTGGTTTGCTAAATGTATCATTAAACGCATTGGGTTATATCTGCGCAAAACAAAAAAAAAAAACGTTTTAAATCGATGAGAAAATGAGGCTGCTATTTACATTTTCTTTTTGTGTTTTTCAATATTATTTGTTCATTTGGAAAGAGAATTTTTCATTGTTTAGTTCTTTTATCTAAAATATGACACACATAGAAAGGAATTAATTACTCCTTCCCTAGAGAGACCACATCCTGCTCTGCATCACTCTGCATCATGGAAATTGTCTCGTAGTAATTTCTTTTTAAATCATTATTGTAATTAGTGGCATATTTATGTATTTATATACTTTTAATCATTATTTCTGTTGTTGGTACTTTGATTCCAAGTGTTTACTTATCCATTACAAATACCTGCAGGAATCTTTTCAGTATGGAAATTGGACATCTGTGGCACAGCTAGAGCTTCCATCAGAATTGTCTATATAGGTAAGTCTACAGACCCAAATTCTTACTAGGTGTAAGGATTGAATTAAAAAATAAAATTGGTCAATTCAATGAAGCACACACAGAGAGGATTGAGAAGTCCAGTAGCCCAGAGCAGACTGCTATTTTACTACAAGTGTATTCTATGCAAATTACATTTTTATATTTCACGGGGAGTAGAGGCAGGGTTGGATGTCTCTCTGGCTCTTTACAGTTTTCTGGGGCCCTGATGTAAGGACTCCCTTTATCACACATACACACACGGTACAGCCATTACTAACAAAGCTACCATTTCAGTCTGATTGTACAATCTATGTATGGTATACCCTTCTTTAGATTTACAAACAACTATGTTGTGCAAAGGTCTATTTAAATAATCCAGACAGATGATATCAAAACCTCATTCTCTACAGCTATTGGTATAGCTAAAGGTGATTATACAATACAAATTGTAATATGTATTGCCAGCTTTAGGATGCAAAGCACATAGCTACAGTATTTGCTAATCTTATCTGTGAAAGCTAGTCTGAAAAGTAACACGTAGCTCTGGCTGGACTGGGCACATCTTAAGTCTGCCAACCAGTGCAGAGAAAAGGCAGAGAACAGCAGAAGTACTTTTTTTATCTTTTTTCGCTTTGATGGAGAAAGAAGACTGAACTGAGCTTTGATTGGTTGCCAGCCCAGCCAAGAGGAAGGACCCCCCCCCACTAGCAACAAGCAGGAGAACTTCATGCTGGCCATCGGGGGCAAACAAAAGTGCCTTATTGGCTGGGCATGCTCAGAGGATTCTGATAAGCTGCTAAATGTGCTAAGCCACAGCCACAGCCTAGTGCATGGGCTTGAGCTGTGGGAGCTGTGCCAGAATATCAGGTTTGGGTGGTCAGTGAGCCCTGGTACAAAGCTTGTAGGGTTTAGCAGGCTGCTTTGTGAAAGCTGCAAGGACTGGCACAAGGAGAGAGCTGTGGGACTGTGCTGTACCCTTGGCTGTGTGTTAGCAAGCCAAGAACATGACTTTATTACAGGCTGCAGTGGTAAGCTTCATTATACTGTATGTGCTGCCAGGGACTTCTTGCTGTTGCTGTTGTGCTGCCCAGGACTTCGAGATTTCTGTTACTATTTTCTACTGTGCTCAGAGCTGCTGGCTTTAGTTAGGGATGAGAGACGGTAATACTATTTCACAGTGTCCCAGTTGTACCCTGCGTTCCAGTGTTCCAATTATCCAATGTTCAGCTATAATTTCTTGAAGTGATCCAGCCACCATCACCACCTGCTATAGAGAGTTGGCTAGAGAGGGAAGACCCTTCAGCTGGCTAATGATGGACCTTTCAGGGCAGAGACCTGAGTTAAGAGTGGGGGGGGGGGGAGGCTTTTGACTGCCTTCTTGTTAACTTTTGGCAGTTCACCATAACGGATGGCAGAAATTTGTTTGGTTTAAGCTTGCCCTTGGAATAGAAAGGGCCTGTTGCATTTTTGTTAAGTCTTCCTATTTTTTGTGTACCAGTATCTTATTGTGAAGTGGTTTGTCATTGCTTGGTGCTTGCTTACTTTTCCTTCCTTACAGGGCTTTTTCAAGTTAAAAAAAAGCACATAAAAAAGGCATTACAGGTGTGTCAGTGTTCTTGGGTCCAAGTATAGGGTGGGTCATCACTGGTGCAGGGCAGAGGGACTCAACAAAATCAGCTTCTTTTAGGGTGATCGCCACAAACACATAAAACAATCTTGTACAAAGCATTAGACCAGCTTTAAACAGTTTTCATAAACCCCCTTCAATATGGGATGCTGCCGATGCTGACTCCCTTGAGAAAACACTAAATGATAGGCTGTTACTCTGACACTTTGGCTTTAATCGTTTGAGTCACTGATCCAGAACAAGACTGAAGATAAGTAAGGGAAAAGTCCTTTCATATTTGTTTCAGGTCAGCGACACAAAGTACCTAATCCACAGGATCAGTAGGACAATAAAGCATCTAACATTTTTAGATAGAGAAGTAAGCCATAGCATTCCCTATACTTTTCTTGTGACAATTTTTTTCGCTTGTCTCTCTCCCTCTGTTCACATGAAAAGAAGGCAGCAGCGAGGGCCATAGGGCTCCTGCTGCCATCAATCAAATTTTGTAGGGAGGGAATGGGGGGGGCAGAGCCAGACTGTGTGTGTTTATGGATGCACACAGCCCGGCCTGGGAGCCAGCCTGCAGGTACTACACCATAGGAAGCATGAAAGCAGGAGATGTAAAATGTCCAGAGGTTTTATAGCACTTTCCCCCCCCCCCCCCCTGTTTTTATCTGGAACAGATGGAAATTTTCAAAAAAATTTAGTGTGGAGTAGTTTTACAAATTGTAAGTCATTTTGTTACACTGGGAACATGTATACAGTATAAAAGTATTATGCTTGAAATAAAAGTACAGCTTTTTCAGTAAATAAACTAAACTTGCCTTTTACATTTTATTTTAATACAAACTCTGATTCAGCCACATTTGGTGTATTCCTTACAGTTCAGGGCACCAATCCTCAAGAAGGATGTGCTTGGAACTAGAGAGAGTCCAGAGAAGGTCAACAAAATGAATAAGGGGACTGGAGGACCTCAATTACAGGGAACAACTACAAGCACTACATTTATTCTCCCTGGAGAAGAGATGCTTGAGAGGAGATATGATAGCGATATACAAATATTTCAATGGTGATCCCAGCTTAGGAAGAAAACTTTTCAGTTTTAGGGAGTGTAGAAAGACACGGTGCCACTCAATGAGATTGGAGGAGAAGTGATTTAACCTTAAGCTACGCAGGGGGTTTTTCATTGCCAGGGCAGTAGGAATGTGGAACTCTCTTGCACATTTGGTGGTGTCGGCAGGAAGTATTGATAGTTTTAAAAGACTCCTGGATGTGCATCTTAGTGAACACAATATACAGTTATATGGGAAACTATTATCGACATGAACACACATACACCAATTACACAGGTTGGACTGGATGGACTAGTGTCTTTATTCAATCTTACCAGCTATGAATCAAATGAAATAACAAGGACTGTATATGTTAAGAACTTTCCACTATACGAGAACATGTGACCGCTTTTTATTCCTAAATAGATAGTGTATTTTTGGGAGGTCGTGGTTTGTAACACTTCCTAATTTGAAGATGCTGCTGGTGAAGAAACACTTTGTGATGATCCAGAAGCAGCAGAAAGAGCGTTTCTGGAATGGGAACTCTGGAAGGAAAAGCTATTTGCACTTTCAATGTAGACCTCAACATTTCATTCTATAAAGTATTTTTTTATGTCTTTAGGGCACCTCTGGCATACCAGGATGTGTTTTGTCATCCTTGTAGCATTTGGAAAAGAATATTTCTTCTCACAATATTTGCAAATTACAGCTTTGCTCTCAGCAGAAATTGCACTGTGGAAATGTTTCCAAACTCAAGATGTTGATCTCATCATTTTACTGAGAGGAAGAAAAGAAAAAACTATTTACTCATCAGGTGATAGATATAGTCAGGTGTGCAGCATCATCACTGAGTGACACCCAGGCAGCAGGCAAGTGATGATGCAATCAGAGTTTATAAGAGGCAGCAGTCTGCACATGTCCATGGAGGGCACCTTAACACATCTACTGTATCTCAACAATCACCCAACTGTAGAAGAATACCGTTTGCCCAACTGTAGGCAAACTATACTGGAGACTTTTCCCTGAAGTGCCCCCTAGTGGCAGAAATGCATTGTTTGAGAACTCAGAAGTAGAGTGTTACTTGTATGGCAGGATTTGCTTGTTTTCTGTTGAGAAATAATTTAAGATTTTATATAAAGTCTCAGAAATCTTTCATAAAGGTCTTCGTGTTATATAGTTTGAATACCATGTCTTAGATATATTATTTATCATTGTAAAAAAAAAAAACATATTGCACACATTTCTTTTTTTTTTTAATTTTTCCAGAAAAAAGCAAAAAACGGCTTTGCAAAAAAAACTATTTTTTCCCAATTTTCTTTTTTTTTCCAGGCCTTCCCATCTCTAGGTGTGTGGTACAAAATAAATTTCACTTTAGTTTTACTGTATTGTTCAAGAGGGATGTAATATATGTACTGGTATATCTATTCTGTCAGTATTGTGTTAATGAGTCAGCAGGCTGCCCAAGAATTAGGGAGGGGTTAAGTCTGGCTACTCCTGGGTGTTCATGGTCCTGTTTCTGTGGACCATAAATACAACAGTTGGAGTACTGAAGCCAGAACATGGACTCTAAATTGAGGACTTTCTTTGCTTAAAAGGTATAACATGGGCAGCCTAAAATAGCCTGAATCAGCCAGAATAAGCTAAGTTAGTTAGAATGAACTGCAATGAGCTGAGAAAGATTGTGAACTGTTAACTCTGTACTTTCAAGAACCTTCAGTAAAAGTTTTTCAGCTGTAAAGTGCCTGGTCTGAAATCCTTTGAAAGGGGTGCATTAAGGTACATGGCATATCAGAGCAGGGACTGTAACATCAAGGAGATGAACGAGAAATATATGAGAGCCACCATAAAGGGGTTACTAGTACAGTGGAGTGGGCAGGAAGATATCTAACATGCCGCTGCTATGAGTAACCGGGACTGGTGGGAATACTATAGCAACCATCCAGCAGGAAGATAGTACCACACTTGGGTGATGGTGTCCCAGGTAGCAAGGGGATTGGTGGTCTGATCCCCTCCCTAGCGAACGGTGCCCCACACACATCTGGGACCGATATCACAGCACAGGGATCCTATGGACCTAGCTGGAGGTACTGGGAGAGTGAGAGAAGTGGATCCACAAAGAGTTAATGCTCAGTCGTCACTGGAAGTGAGGTCCAAAGCATGGCTGAGCTGGTGGAGTGGGACACAGGCTCTTCGGTTTACCCTAAGAAGTTGTGCATTCGGGAAGGAAGGTGTACAATGTTACAGAAAGAGTGCTTACAGAGAAGTTCTTAAAGCGGAGTTCCGGGCAGAGAAACGATTTTTTTCTGAACATACCCCCGGGACAGTCAGGGCTAGAACATTCCACAATGGCTAGCCTCTGATCTGTCCCGGTTCGCACTTACCTGTAAGAAGAAATACTTACTTAGAAATTTTCTTCCACAGCGTTTCCATCTCGGTTGTGGGCAGCTGAAGCCGGCGCGGTCCTCTTCTCTGTCTTCTTCCGCGTCTTCGTGTCCCAGAATGCACTGCACCGGCCCCTCTCGTCACTTCCGGTGCGGCGCCGCATTCCTAAACAGCTTCTGGGCATGCCCAGAAGCTGTTTAGCAGGGGAATGCGGCGTCGCCCGGAAATGACGAGCGGGGCCGGTGCGGCGCATTGATTCCTGGGAGCTATGACGTTTAGCTCCCAGGAATCATCGCGAGGCAGGAAGTGACGCGGTGAGCCTCGGCGCTGGAGGAGGAAGCTGTCATAGGTGAGTATTTACGATCTTCAATAAAAAGGTGAGTAAACAAAAAAAAAAAAATAACTATCCAATTCCTTTTCAGGTGAGGCATACCTAGCGGAGGGGCACAAAAAAAAAAAAATCTTTTTTGTGCCCGGAACTCCGCTTTAAGTGTTTTACATTGTATATGTGCAGGGCAAATGGCTAACTTCTAAGCTTAGTGCCACCTTAATGCTGATTAATATGTCATATAACGTGTTTTTTTTTTAAGATTATTTGCAATAAAGATCGATTTTTCAATATGAATAGAGACAGCATCACATCCATTATTTTTAATAATTACTCTCTCACTCTCGTTCTACCCCCCCCCCCCCCCCCCGCCCCTTAATAAGTCCACTAGGACCTTTAGTATATGTTAGAGCTGCTTTTTCTTTTGCACATGTATTTGTACACTTGGATAGGGGTTGAGCTGTATTCATTTTTGAGTTAAGTATTTTTTTTCTGTTTTATATAGATATATATATATAGTGGAGTAGCTCCCCCACCCATGTATAGGGTTAGGTCACTTTAACCTTGGAGGACTTCATTGTGTTGTTTTTTGTTTTTCTTAATGCTGATTCTTGCATGATCATGGCCCCCATCTTATTCCCTGGCATTAGCAATTGTGAAGGGTCCTTGCTTAGGCAAAGAAGGCCCGCCCACAAGTGGCTTCCTATGGGGGGCACACAGAGAAAAGGAGGAGTCGAAAGCACCTGCGGGGGACCCCGGAAGAGGAACTTTGGAGTCTGTGCAATACCATGGTAATACCAGGTAAGTATAACTTTTTTTTTTTTGTTTTGTTTTTTAAATATTGTTTACAACCACTTTAATTTTTACAATCATTATATATTGTCAAAAATTATAATTTAGAGCGGCTATATTTTGTAAAATTTATTTTTTTAATAGGTGGCATATACCAATTTTTATTAGGCTGCTGTTGTTAGTAACAGCACTGATTATTATAAACAATATATCATTGTTTTTCTAGAGGATAGCAACAAGTTAGCCCCTTCTTAACTCGGATTATTGTTGTTTGATGTATGTGTATATCCCATGCCTTGGCTCTATTGTATATCCCATCCCTTGGCTCTATTGTATATCCCACGCCTTGGATTTATTGTATATCCAATGACTTGGATTTATTTTATATCTAATTTTTTGGATTTATTGTATATCCCATGTCTTGGATTTATTGTATATCCCATGTCTTGGATTTATTTTACATCCCATGTCTTGGATTTATTGTATATCCCATGTCTTGGATTTATTTTATATCCCATGTCTTGGATATATTGTATATCCCATGTCTTGGATTTATTGTATATCCCATGTCTTGGATTTATTGTATATCCCATGTCTTGGATTTATTGTATATCCCATGTCTTGGCAGTATTTGGGCCTGGTTCCTCTACATAACCGTTTGGTCAGCAATATGACTAGTCCTGTATACACTCATAAGATTCTCTTATTCAGCACATAGACAGATGACACAGAATGTCACATATACATATAGTGTGTTTTAAAGACATATTTAGTGCAATTTCTCAATCACACAAATATCTTTAGAAGATTCAAAACCTTAGAGAGAGCTCACAAACAATGTACAGGAAATGCAGAATTCATTATTACTAGCTTTGTGACTCATGTGCATATTATCAGAAGTTACCTCATCTCAACTGATTGGTTAAATCGAATCATTTAAAAAGGTACGGTATTCCTGGTGGTCAGCCATGGACTCTCAGAAGAGATGACTTAATGCACAGCTGAGTATGTGAGACCTTTCAACTCTGTGGTATGCAGAATAAGATAAAATAAGTTTAGAATCCAGCTTCGTTTTTGTGAAAACAATGAGAAAACAAAAATGTGAATCTGAAGACCAAAAAATGAACATACAACTACATTTTAGATAAACATACTCAAGATACACATCTGGAATTGTACATTTCTAATTGTACTAAGAAAAGCCCGGAGCTATGAAGCATGACTAAGAATAGGGCGGCATGACAGGGTGGAAGGGGAACCAGGCAGCGTAGAGTTAAGGTTTTGAAGATATAGGAAAGGAGAGGTACTCACGTGATTGGCTGAGGGGACAGGGTGAGAGGGAGGAGCACAGAAGATTAGACTGCAGTGAGGGGTTGTGCTATAACAGTCAGAGTCTGTAAGTCATCAGTAGACATGGGCCGAATACCCCCCTGTTCTGTTCTTAGCAGAACTCCCGAACAGGTGAAAAGTTCTAACCCGAACGGTGAACCCTATTGAAGTTTATGGGAGCTGAACAGGAAAAATCAAAAGTGATAATTTTGAAAACGTATATACAAGTAACTGGCCATAAAAGGGTATGGGAGTCTGGGTACTGCCCTGGGGGGCATAAATCAATAAAACATTTTTTTTAAAAAAACTATCGTTTTTCGGGAGCAGTGATTTTAAATTATGCCTAAAGTGCAACAATAAAAATGAAAAATTCTTTTAAATATAGCGCCTAGGGGTCCTGTAAAGTGGGGCATCTGTAACACGTATAAAACATGCTACAGCAAAAATGACATTTCTAAAGAAAAAAAAAAAATCAAATTGTCAGGGACGTGCTGACCACAGTGCTATTAATTCCCAAAGGCGGATGCAAATGCACACGCGTGATCTCGCAAGTGCCCAACGTTTTAGATGTACTAATGCATGCATGCGCACAAATATTCGCGTACGTAGATGTTGGCGCTAAACATCATATATAAGTGCAGCAGTGGCACTAAGGCTTTTCTGTCTGATCTGCAGCTGTACCTGAATGCCTGAAACCTGATCCTGCTTCTTCTGTGTTTGACCTGGCTTGCCTTTGGCTCCGCTAACATCTCTCCCACCTTGACCTTGGCCTGTAATTGGACCTTCATATTGTCTTTGCCCACCTGCCTGAATCCAAGTTGCCAATCTCTGCCTGTACCCTGGATACTCTCTCCCTTCTGTCTTTGCCTGCTATTGATCGTCTGTCACCGACCCGGCTTGTCTGACCATGTTACCTGTGTCTCCTTGCTCTGCATGCACCTGCCTGCTGCCTGCTACCACCAGCCTGGAATCTGCCAGTTCAGCCTACCTGCTGTTACCTTCTGGTCCACCCTGGTGTTACATCCACCATTTGGAAGACGATCCAGGCACCCTTACACCACCACGCTCTCGTGGCCACTGTCACAACATCGGTGGTCCCGGAGCCGGGGGTTGTACGAGAAGCCTTCCATCTGCACATCAGGCTCAGCTGTCGAGTACGTGACACAAATCCAATCTAAACGACTCATGGTTACAATTGCCGTCATCTAGCTATTGAAAAAAATTAAAAAAACACTGTCATGTGACGTCAGAAGGGGCCGGTGTCTCCGAATGACGTAGCCAGGTGGCCCAGCCCCTTGCCTATATACTGTAAATACTGTCTAAGCGCAGAGTGGGCAGAGGGTGGTAGGCTTCCCAGCACGTGAGAGCATTTTTAATTTTTTTGGTTTTTCGGGTCTGGTGCACGTCATGATTGAGGAACACTATTTTTTTAAATTTTTTAATAAAGGACTTGTCAAAAACAGTTTCTTGTGGTTATTACTTTTTGAAACTTTTTTGGTGAATGGGTAGGGGTACCCAGGCCGATACCCATTCACATAGGGAGGTCGGGATCTGGGGCCCCCCTTGGTAAAGGGGGCTTCCATGTTCCGTTAGGCCCCTGCCCATGGACCCCCACAACCACAGGGTTGTCGGGAAGAGGCCCTTGTCTCCATCAACACGGGGACAAGGTGCTTTGGAGCAGAGAGGGGTTGCCCCCCCTGCCCCAAAACATCCACACCTCCATGTTGAGGGCAGATAAGGGTCTGGTATAGATTTTGGGGGGGATCCCATGCCGTTTTTTTTCTTTTTAATTTGGCATGGGGTTTTTCTAAAATCCATACCAGCCCCAAAAGGGCCTGGTATGGACTAGGGGGGACCCCATGCTTTTTTTTCGTTATTTTTTTACTGGGACTTTTTTTTTCAATTCAACTGTCATGGGGGGAACCCATTGACAGCTGATGACTCATTGGTTGTTCAGTTAATGGCCGAACAGGCAAATGTTCTGCTCAAACTAATGCTCGGGCTGAACCGTTCGCCCATCCCTAGTCATCAGATGAACGTCCCTCCCTCCTTCCCTGGTGGCAGGTTAGGAGGAGTCTTGGGTGGGTCTTCTGGTGACAAGGTCAGCGCTTGGAGGTCCTTGAATGTGATTAAAATCTGTTGTCTGGGATAAAAGTGGGGACTTATGTGTTGGTATAGTGTATGATGGTTGGTTGTGGTCCAGTAATAGTGACCAGATACTGGTAGACCTGTTCATTTTGTGAGGGCAAATGGGAATTTCCCCAAGGCGGTGTCTTGTGGCTGTGGGCATATCTATTGAGCAAAATGGTGGCGCAGGCCCAAACTGGTTAGTTTATGGTGTTTCAAGGACTTACAAACACATTACGGCTGTAATGTTAAATCTGTTATTTATTGGTAATTTATTTATGCAGTCTAAATAAAAGGTCTTACGGCCATTTAACTCCACCTCAAGTTATGTTTTTTATTTTAGTTAAGTGAAAGTGGAACTTGGGGGTATGGTAGTGTTTTGGGGGATCGGGGGTTACCTCTGAACTACCTAGTCAAGTGTTCTAAATCCCATTTTTCCCAAAATTCCATCTGAAAGTTACCTTCAGCTTCAGCTTCACCTTACATTGAAGCTACAGGCGCTGATGAGGGTGCTGCTCTCCTAGGCTGAGTTTTTTAATGAAAATCTATAAGGCCATTTGTGAGCATTTTTTTTTTATGATCAATACGCAATATGTTTACAGGCCTGTGTACACAGTCACATTGAAAACAACGGCTGCATTTAGATCTGAAAAACTGAGTGTTTTCAGGCAGCTGTGTGCAAGAGGCCTAGGGGCAATGAGTGCTGCTACATCCCTTACTAGCAAAGTACTACTATAAATTATTAAAGCATGTCTTTCACAGTCTTCCTCTTTATTGTAATCCTCTAGTACAGACGTTCTTCAGCCATTTCATTTCAGAGACAATATAGAAACCTTTTGTGATTTAAGGACAATAATAATAGTATTAATAACAACACATGGAATCAGTAATATTAATATTATTAATTAATATCCACATTTTTTAAACCACTTGCCGACCGCCCGCTGCCTTTTTACTGCGGCAGGGCGGCTCGGCTGCGTTCGGTCACGTAGTACCACGTAACTCGAGTGCATGTGGTTTCGGCAGGGCGCGCGTCGCCGGAGCCGCGCTCCCGCTGTGTTTAGACACAGCGGGAGGCGGGCCACGGGAGGAGCGGCGGCGATCGTCCGGGAAACCGAGAGAAGACCCGCCTGCTTATGTAAACAAAGCAGGCGGATCTTCTTTCAGACAGGCAGGGACAGATCAGCAGTTTCAGCTAACTGCGATCTGTGTGTGCCTGTCACAGAATCCCCCCCCCACACACACACACACACACAGTCAGTAAGCATACAGGCATACATTTAACCCCTTTGATCACCCCCAGTATTAACCCCTTCCCTGCCAGAGTCATTTATACAGTAACAGTGCAAATTATTTACCAATGATTACTGTATTAGTGTCACTGGTCCCCAAAAAGTGTCAAAAATGTCAGTTAGGGATCCGATCTGTCCGCCGCAATGTCGCAGTCCCGCTAAAAATCTCAGATCGCCGACATTACTAATA
This sequence comes from Pelophylax lessonae, assembly GCF_965119305.1. Lineage (NCBI taxonomy): Eukaryota > Metazoa > Chordata > Amphibia > Anura > Ranidae > Pelophylax > Pelophylax lessonae. The sequence goes on from NC_138769.1 coordinate 107,353,355, forward strand.
AAAATAAATAAATAAATAATGTGTCCAAAAATCTATCCCGTAATTTGTAAACGCTATAACTTTTGCGCAGACCAATTAAAATATGCTTTTTGGGATTTTTTTTTTTTACCAAAAATATGTAGCAGAATACAAATTGGCTTAAATTCATAAAAAAAAATGAAATTTTTAAAAAATTTTTATTGGGAATGTTTTATAGCAGAAAGTAAAAAATATGGCGTTTTTTTTATAATTTACGCTCTTTTTTTGTTTATAGCGCAAAGTCTAAAAACCGCAGGTGATCAAATACCACCAAAAGAAAGCTCGATTTGTGGGGAAAAAAAGGACATCAATTGTATTTGGGTACATCGTCGCACGACCACGCAATTTTCCGTTAAAGTAACGCAGTGCCGAATCGCAAAAATTGGCCTGGTCATTAAGGGGGTAAAACCTTCCAGTCCAGAAGTGGTTAATAGAAAATTCTGTGGGGAAAAAACATAAGCTTATAATTCATGTTTTACTGTATATGATTTTGATTTGTGCCTCTGATGATGTTTAGGGATCAGTACAGCTTTACAACTGTCCCTCTTTTAAGGCCAAGTCCCTCAAGCAGCTTCAGTTTCTGTTTTGGTCCAATATGTACATCTCTATACAAAATATACTATTTTACTACCAAAGGCGTTACGCTGCACTAAACGTTTTATCCAGCCACTATATTAACTGCATTTGTTATTTTGAAAATATGTATGAAATGCTGCTCTGGTGAAGCATTTATGTTAAACTGAAACTATTTCCCCACTATTTCTATATTCAGACTGTATAAATATAATAAATATTTGCAGCTGAAGTTCATTTTTTTTTATGATGAAACATCTGCTTAGATTTTGTACCGGGGTCTTGTGGCTGTGAATTATACAGCTGAATAATGCAATTCCATTGTTAAATTAGAAAGCATTAATTACAGTTATGGACCCCAATGGGTTAGACATGCGACCTTGAAGTGGTTCTAAAGGCACAAGATTATTTACCTTCTATGCATTAACTGCTTGACGACCGTACAACTTACACATAGAGTGGCTAGCAGCTCTGCTGCGCAGGATCACGTACCTAGTACCTGATCCTGCACTTCTCGGCTATGATTATACATAGGAGGAGGTGATCTGCAGGCACCCGCTGATCATTAGGCAGAGAGCCAGAACGGCCATCTACCAATGTAAACAAGGCAAATCACAGTTCTGTCAATAGGGAAGGCATTGATCCTGTTTTCCATGCAAAGCAGGAACACGGATCAATGCTTTCCCCTAGTAAAAGCACCTCCCCCACAGTACACAAGCACTGGCTAGGCACACAGTTAACCCATTGATCACCCCTAATGTTAACCCCTTCCCAGCCAGTGTCATTAGTACAGTGACAGTGCATATATTTTAGCATTGATCACTCTATAAGTGTCACTGGTTCCCAAAAAGTGTCAAAAGTGTCAGTTAGTGTCCGATTTGTTTGCCGCAATATCACAGTCCTTTTATAAGTCGCTGATTGCGACTGATTCCATTACTAGTAAAAATAAATAAATAAATAAAAATTCCATAAATCTATCCCAGAGTTTGTAGACGCCATAACGTTTGTGCAAACCAATCAATATACGCTGATTGGAATTTCTTTTTCCCAAACATGTAGCAGAATACATATTGGCCTAAATTGATGAAGAAGCTAGATTTTTTTATATTTTGTTATTGGATATTTTTTAGAAGAGAAAGTAAAATTTATTTTTTTTTTTTTTTCAAATTGTCAGTCTTTTTTTGTTCATAGTGCAAAAAAATAAAAAAAAACGCAGAGGTGATCAAATACCACCAAAAGAAGGGTCAAGTGGTTAGGGTAAAAAACTTTCTGACTTTCTGGATGAAGCTCCCCCCCCCCCCCTCAGCACCCCTTATACTTACCTGAGCCCCATCTCGATTCAGTGAGATCATTGGCTCACTGATTGGCTCACCATTGGCTCACACAGCAGCAGAAGCTATATCGGCTCCTGCTGCTGTCAATCACAGTCAGTGAGCCAATAAGGAGAGAGTGGGGGTGGGGCTGTGCCATGCTTTCTGAGTGAATGTGGCCCATGTGGGAACCTATTTGAGTGCCCCCATAGCAAGAGTCTTGCTAGTCTTGCTATTGGGGGAATTCAGCAGGGGGGAGCCAGGACCACCGGCAGGGGGCCCAGAAAGAAGAGGATTGTAGCTGCTCTGTGCAAAACCATTGCACAGAGCAGGCAAGTATGATTGTTATTTTTTTATTTTTTATTCTTTCCTTTAGAATCACTTTGTACTTGATTTCACCACTGTTCTGAGCACAGCCTTCTGCCCCAACTGACCAGTGCTGGGACACTTGCTTTTGAGGTAATTTATAAGTGATACAGGGACTGGGATTAAAAGTACAATTTCAGTTGTTGCAGGTGACACCAAGCTATCTAAGTATCCTTACAGGATGTCTCCAACTTACAAACCGATCTCAATGTCTTGTTTAATTGGGCAACTATGGGGCAACTATGTGGCAGTGTATATGAATGCATTATACATATAAGTGGGAGTTCAACTGGGGGAATCCATAGTGGAGAGGGATCTGGGTGTTCTGGTAGAATATAAGCTTAATAATAGCATGCAATGCTAAGCTGCAGTTTCTAAAGCAAGAAAAGTCCTTTCTTGTATTAGGAGAGGTATAGACTCCAGAGAGAGATATCTTTTTGCCCCTGTACAAATCATTAGTAAAACCTCATCTGGAATATGCAGTTCACTTTTGGGCACCAGTTCTCAAAAAGGATATTGGGGAACTTGAGAAAGTGCAGACAAGGGCAACCAAACTGTTAAGAGGCATGAAGGAGCTCAACTATCAGGAACAATTAGAGGAACTGAATTTACATAGTTAGTGAGGTTACATAGTTACATAGTTACATAGTAGGTGAGGTTGAATAAAGACAATAGTCCATCCAGTTCAACCTGTGTAGGTGTGTGTGGCTGTAATCATCTCACATACCCCTGAATGTTCTGATCCTTGAGATGTAAGTCTAAGAGTCTTTTGAAAGCCACCATACTACCCGCAGAAACCACCTCTTGTGGTAGAGAATTCCACAATCTTGTAGCCCTAACAGTAAAGAACCCCCCACGTTGCCTGAGGTTAAAACGCTTCTCCTCTAATCGCATTGTATGCCCTCGAGTCCTCATGCAATCCCTTCGAATGAACAGCTTTTTTTCTAAGCTGGGATCCCCATTAAGATATTTATAAATTGCTATCATGTCCCCCCTCAGACGTCTCTTCTCCAGGGAGAATAAATCGAGCGATTGTAGACGCTCTTCATAGTCAAGGTCCTCCAATCCCCTAATTAGTTTAGTTGCCCTTCTCTGGACTCTCTCCAGCTCCAACACATCCCTCCTGAGGACTGGCGACCAGAACTGGACAGAATACTCCAGATGCGGTCGGACCAGAGTTTTATAAAGTGGAAGGATTATAGTCTTATCTCTGGAATACATCCCTTTCTTTATGCATGCTAATATTCTGCTGGCTTTGGCAGCTGCTGCTTGACATTGCATGCTGTTGCCTAATCTATCATCAACCAAGACTCCCAGATCCTTCTCCATTTTTGATTCCCCCAAGGGTTCCCCTCCTAACGTGTATTGTGTTTTTATGTTTTTAGTCCCCAAGTGCAAAACCTTACACTTCTCCACGTTAAACCTCATTTGCCATGTCGTTGCCCACTCTGTAATTTTGTCCAGGTCATTCTGTAGGATATCTGCTTCATGCTGTGCAGTTATTGCCCTGGCCAATTTTGTGTCATCTGCAAAAACTGATATCGAACTACTGATCCCGTCCTCAATGCTGTTTATGAATAAATTGAACAAGGTTGGTCCCAGGACTGAGCCCTGGGGGACCCCGCTTACAACCTCAGACCAGTCTGAGTATGCGCTGTTTATTACCACCCTTTGGACACGCCCTTTAAGCCAATTCCGTATCCAAGAGCAAACCCTGCTGTCGATACCTGCAGACCTTATTTTATAAATTAAGCGCTTGTGGGGAACTGTATCAAACGCCTTAGCGAAATCCAAGTACACCACATCCACTGGTCTCCCCCTATCTAGCTCACAGCTCACCTCCTCGTAGAATGTTAATAGATTGGTTTGACAAGAACGCCCATTTGTAAACCCGTGCTGATTACTGCTGATGATGTTGTTGTCTTTAGCAAACTCTACGATATAGTCCCTTATCATCCCCTCCAGAAGTTTACATACTATTGATGTCAAACTGACAGGCCTATAATTTCCCGGGATATGCCTCTGGCCCTTTTTGAATATCGGAATCACGTTAGCTTTCTCCCAATCCCCTGGTACATCTCCTGTCCTAATACTGTCAGCAAAGACCAGGAACAGTGGTCTGGATATAACCTTACTGAGTTCCTTGAGTACTCTCGGATGCACGCCATCCGGGCCTGGTGATTTGTTTGTGTTAAGTTTATCCAGCCTTTCCCTGATTTCACCCTCTGTTAGCCATATTGGCAAGTCCTGTGTATTACTACTAACCTAACCTACTAACCTACTACTATTATTGTTTTATCTCTGGAGTGACTCCCCTTTTTTATGCATGCCAGTATTCTGTTGGCCTTGCTTGCAGCAGCTTGGCATTGCATGCCATTGCTGAGCTTGTCATCTACTAAGACCCCCAGGCCCTTTTCCATCTTAGTCATGGTCAGTGTACCCCTCCTTTTCCTGTGTAAAGACTGACGAGAAAAAAGCATTCAGCACGGTTGCTTTTTCAGTGTCCTCTGTAACCATCCTCCCATCATTGTTAATTATGTGTGCAATATGCTCTGCCCTAGTTTTTTTGCTGTTGATATATTTAAAGAATTTCTTTGTTTTTTTTTTTACTATCCTCCGCTATTTGTCTCTCAAAGTTGATTTTAGCCATCTTGATTTCTTGTTTACTTTTCTTATTTGCCTCCTTGTATTGCTCGAAAGCCGATACCGTGCCCTCTGATTTATACTTCTTGAAGGCCAATTTTTTTCCCCTAATAAGTTTTTTGACGCTACGGTTTAACCAGCCAGGTTTGGCTTTGTCTCTTCTAAATTTATTTCCCATAGGAATGCACTGCAAGATGCCTTTGCCTAATATGTTCCTAAAGCATTCCCATTTTTCCTCTGTGGTCAGTGATCCCAGGGTTTGGTCCCAGTTTACCCTTTCCATTAGTGTTGAGCGAACACGGACTGTATTATTCGTGTTCGTACCGAATAATTGGATTTTTTTTACCCGAACACGAACACGGACACTTTACTGTATGTTCGGGTAAAAATCCGTGTTCGGTCGTTTTATTTCCGGGTTTTGCATGCTTTGGCGCTCTTTTCATGGCGGGCTTTCAACAGCCAATCAACAATCGTTTAACTGGTGTGCCTTAAGCCATCCCAGCCATGCCTGCAAATGTCTTAGTAGCTGTGATTGGCCGTCTGAAGCATGTGACCAAGTCTTTATAAGTTCGAGGCAGCCGCCGCAGCAGCGTCATTCTGCTGCTTAGCTAAGGGACAGAGCACACATCAATGTGCTGGCTGCTGATTAGGGAAAGATAGGCAGGAAAAAACCATTTGTGTCCGGATAGAATTGAGGGACAGGTCGGAGTGTTTAGGCAGGGCGAGTTGTAGGCATTTTAGGGATAGAGTCTGCTGAATTATAGGGTCAGTGTCTTCTACAAACTACAATCGATATTGCTGTGTGGGGGGTGGGGTGAATCTGCACTCAATCCTGATCTACGATCTCTTCTCAATCCTGTTAGGGACAGAGTCTGCTGAATTTTAGGGAAACTGTGTTCTACAAACTACAATCGATATTGCTGTGTGGTGTGGGATTGGAGATAGGCAGGTGTCAGTGATCCACATCCATTTTTCTGTGTGTGAGCTGCAGTGAACACAATCTTTTTGGGCTGCAGTGAACACAATCTTTTTGGGCTGCAGTGAACACAATCTTTTTGGGCTGCAGTGAACACAATCTTTTTGGGCTGCAGTGAACACAATCTTTTTGGGGTGCAGTGAACAAAATCTTTTTGGGGTGCAGTGAACACAATCCTTTTTGGTGTGCAGTGAACACAATCTTTGTGGGGTGCAGTGAACAAAATCCTTTGTGGGGTGCAGTGAACACAATCCTTTTTGGGGTGCAGTGAACAACATCCTTTTTGGGGTGCAGTGAACACAATCTTTTTGGGGTGCAGTGAACAAAATCCTTTGTGGGGTGCAGTGAACACAATCTTTTTGGGGTGCAGTGAACACAATCTTTTTGGGGTGGAGTGAACAACATCCTTTTTGGGGTGCAGTGAACAAAATCATTTTTGGGGTGCAGTGAACAAAATCATTTTTGGGGTGCAGTGAACACAATCTTTTTGGGGTGCAGTGAACACAATCTTTGTGGGGTGCAGTGAACACAATCTTTTTGGGGTGGAGTGAACAACATCCTTTTTGGGGTGCAGTGAACAACATCCTTTTTGGGGTGCAGTGAACACAATCTTTTTGGGGTGCAGTGAACACAATCTTTGTGGGGTACAGTGAACAGAATCTTTGTGGGGTGCAGTGAACACAATCTTTGGGGGGTACAGTGAACACAATCTTTTTGGGGTGCAGTGAACACAATCTTTGTGGGGTGCAGTGAACACAATCTTTTTGGGGTGGAGTGAACAAAATCATTTTTGGGGTGCAGTGAACAACATCCTTTTTGGGGTGCAGTGATCAAAATCCTTTTTGGGTTGCAGTGAACACAATCTTTTTGGGGTGCAGTGAACAAAATCCTTTGTGGGGTGCAGTGAACAGAATCTTTGTGGGGTGCAGTGAATACAATCTTTGGGGGGGTACAGTGAACACAATCTTTTTGGGGTGCAGTGAACACAATCTTTGTGGGGTACAGTGAACAGAATCTTTGTGGGGTGCAGTGAACACAATCTTTGGGGGGTACAGTGAACACAATCTTTTTGGGGTGCAGTGAACACAATCTTTGGGGGGTACAGTGAACACAATCTTTTTGGGGTGCAGTGAACACAATCTTTGTGGGGTGCAGTGAACACAATCTTTGGGGGGGTACAGTGAACACAATCTTTTTGGGGTGCAGTGAACAACATCCTTTTAGGGTGCAGTGAACACAATCTTTGTGGGGTGCAGTGAACAACATCCTTTTAGGGTGCAGTGAACACAATCTTTGTGGGGTACAGTGAACAGAATCTTTGTGGGGTGCAGTGAACACAATCTTTGGGGGGTACAGTGAACACAATCTTTGTGAGGTGCAGTGAACGCAATCTTTGTGGGGTGCAGTGAACACAATCATTGTGGGGTGCAGTGAACTCAATCTTTGTGGGGTACAGTGAACACAATCTCATACTTCTGAAGATTTGAGGGTGCTGCCTGTTCCATACTCCCCCTACTCCTCATCTAGCCTTTTAGGGGTACAAACAATAGTAATTGGGGCCTAGTGTGGTTGTGTACGTGTGATATACATACACTTTTTTTGGATCATATTTTCTATTCCGCTATTTAATCAAAAACCTTTGGGGATCAGTTAAATTGGGGGATAGTCTGTGTTGGTACGTGTGAGAGAGATCCACCTTTCCAAGTTGTTGGGGTTCATCTCATACTTCTGAAGGTTTGAGGGTGCTGCCTGTTCCATACCCCCCCTACTCCTCATCTAGCCTTTTAGGGGTACAAACAATAGTAATTGGGGCCTAGTGTGGTTGTGTACGTGTGATATACATACACTTTTTTTGGATCATATTTTCTATTCCGCTATTTAATCAAAAACCTTTGGGGATCAGTTAAATTGGGGGATAGTCTGTGTTGGTACGTGTGAGAGAGATCCACCTTTCCAAGTTGTTGGGGTTCATCTCATACTTCTGAAGGTTTGAGGGTGCTGCCTGTTCCATACTCCCCCTACTCCTCATCTAGCCTTTTAGGGGTACAAACAATAGTAATTGGGGCCCAGTGTGGTTGTGTACGTGTGATATACATACACTTTTTTTGGATCATATTTTCTATTCCGCTATTTAATCAAAAACCTTTGGGGATCAGTTAAATTGGGGGATAGTCTGTGTTGGTACGTGTGAGAGAGATCCACCTTTCCAAGTTGTTGGGGTTCATCTCATACTTCTGAAGGTTTGAGGGTGCTGCCTGTTCCATACTCCCCCTACTCCTAGCCTTTTAGGGGTACAAACAATAGTAATTGGGGCCTAGTGTGGTTGTGTACGTGTGATATACATACACTTTTTTTGGATCATATTTTCTATTCCGCTATTTAATCAAAAACCTTTGGGGATCAGTTAAATTGGGGGATAGTCTGTGTTGGTACGTGTGAGAGAGATCCACCTTTCCAAGTTGTTGGGGTTCATCTCATACTTCTGAAGGTTTGAGGGTGCTGCCTGTTCCATACCCCCCCTACTCCTCATCTAGCCTTTTAGGGGTACAAACAATAGTAATTGGGGCCTAGTGTGGTTGTGTACGTGTGATATACATACACTTTTTTTGGATCATATTTTCTATTCCGCTATTTAATCAAAAACCTTTGGGGATCAGTTAAATTGGGGGATAGTCTGTGTTGGTACGTGTGAGAGAGATCCACCTTTCCAAGTTGTTGGGGTTCATCTCATACTTCTGAAGGTTTGAGGGTGCTGCCTGTTCCATACTCCCCCTACTCCTCATCTAGCCTTTTAGGGGTACAAACAATAGTAATTGGGGCCCAGTGTGGTTGTGTACGTGTGATATACATACACTTTTTTTGGATCATATTTTCTATTCCGCTATTTAATCAAAAACCTTTGGGGATCAGTTAAATTGGGGGATAGTCTGTGTTGGTACGTGTGAGAGAGATCCACCTTTCCAAGTTGTTGGGGTTCATCTCATACTTCTGAAGGTTTGAGGGTGCTGCCTGTTCCATACTCCCCCTACTCCTCATCTAGCCTTTTAGGGGTACAAACAATAGTAATTGGGGCCCAGTGTGGTTGTGTACGTGTGATATACATACACTTTTTTTGGATCATATTTTCTATTCCGCTATTTAATCAAAAACCTTTGGGGATCAGTTAAATTGGGGGATAGTCTGTGTTGGTACGTGTGAGAGAGATCCACCTTTCCAAGTTGTTGGGGTTCATCTCATACTTCTGAAGGTTTGAGGGTGCTGCCTGTTCCATACCCCCCCTACTCCTCATCTAGCCTTTTAGGGGTACAAACAATAGTAATTGGGGCCTAGTGTGGTTGTGTACGTGTGATATACATACACTTTTTTTGGATCATATTTTCTATTCCGCTATTTAATCAAAAACCTTTGGGGATCAGTTAAATTGGGGGATAGTCTGTGTTGGTACGTGTGAGAGAGATCCACCTTTCCAAGTTGTTGGGGTTCATCTCATACTTCTGAAGGTTTGAGGGTGCTGCCTGTTCCATACTCCCCCTACTCCTCATCTAGCCTTTTAGGGGTACAAACAATAGTAATTGGGGCCCAGTGTGGTTGTGTACGTGTGATATACATACACTTTTTTTGGATCATATTTTCTATTCCGCTATTTAATCAAAAACCTTTGGGGATCAGTTAAATTGGGGGATAGTCTGTGTTGGTACGTGTGAGAGAGATCCACCTTTCCAAGTTGTTGGGGTTCATCTCATACTTCTGAAGGTTTGAGGGTGCTGCCTGTTCCATACCCCCCCTACTCCTCATCTAGCCTTTTAGGGGTACAAACAATAGTAATTGGGGCCTAGTGTGGTTGTGTACGTGTGATATACATACACTTTTTTTGGATCATATTTTCTATTCCGCTATTTAATCAAAAACCTTTGGGGATCAGTTAAATTGGGGGATAGTCTGTGTTGGTACGTGTGAGAGAGATCCACCTTTCCAAGTTGTTGGGGTTCATCTCATACTTCTGAAGGTTTGAGGGTGCTGCCTGTTCCATACCCCCCCTACTCCTCATCTAGCCTTTTAGGGGTACAAACAATAGTAATTGGGGCCTAGTGTGGTTGTGTACGTGTGATATACATACACTTTTTTTGGATCATATTTTCTATTCCGCTATTTAATCAAAAACCTTTGGGGATCAGTTAAATTGGGGGATAGTCTGTGTTGGTACGTGTGAGAGAGATCCACCTTTCCAAGTTGTTGGGGTTCATCTCATACTTCTGAAGGTTTGAGGGTGCTGCCTGTTCCATACCCCCCCTACTCCTCATCTAGCCTTTTAGGGGTACAAACAATAGTAATTGGGGCCTAGTGTGGTTGTGTACGTGTGATATACATACACTTTTTTTGGATCATATTTTCTATTCCGCTATTTAATCAAAAACCTTTGGGGATCAGTTAAATTGGGGGATAGTCTGTGTTGGTACGTGTGAGAGAGATCCACCTTTCCAAGTTGTTGGGGTTCATCTCATACTTCTGAAGGTTTGAGGGTGCTGCCTGTTCCATACTCCCCCTACTCCTCATCTAGCCTTTTAGGGGTACAAACAATAGTAATTGGGGCCCAGTGTGGTTGTGTACGTGTGATATACATACACTTTTTTTGGATCATATTTTCTATTCCGCTATTTAATTTAACTGGGCCTCCATGCGAGACCTGTGTGCCTTGTTGCGCTGTTTTGAGTACTCCACCAACATGGCCAGTGGCAATGACGCCGTTCTCAGCTTAACTATCCCACTTCTATGCCTCCTTGAAAAAACAATTCGGGCGATGATGGAAGAGGATGTGGCACAGGATGAGGAGGAGGAGGAGGATGAAGAGGTAACATTTCCAAGGCTTTCAGGGCAGTCATTCGCAAGGGGCTCCGAGGGTGGGTTCCTGCACACGCAAACGCCAGGGACGCAATTGTCCAGCAGGGGCACAGTTCTGGAGGATGAGGAGGATGAGGAGGAGGAGGAGCTGGAGGAGGAGATGGAACCATGTTCACAGCAGGGTGGCACCCAGGCCAGCTCATGGCCATCACTGGTGCGTGGCTGGGGGGATACAGAGGACACGGACGATACACCTCCCACAGAGGACAGCCTTTCGTTGCCTCTGGGCAGCCTGGCACACATGAGCGATTACATGCTGCAGTGTCTCCACAACGACCGCCGAGTTGCCCACATTCTAACTTGTGCTGATTACTGGGTGGCCACGCTGCTGGATCCCCGTTACAAGGACAACGTACCGTCCTTAATTCACTCACTGGAGCGCGATCGCAAGATGCGCGAGTACAAGCGCACGCTGGTAGACGCCATGCTGCTGGCATTCCCATCTGACAGCGGGGCCACAGTGGAAGCACAAGGCAGAGGAGGAGGAGGAGGAGGTCGCCAACGCAACCAGGGCACCGCCAGCACCTCAGAAGGCAGGGTTAGCATGGCCGAAATGTGGAAAAGCTTTGTCAGCACGCCACAACAAACAGCAGCACCAGCAGCTCAGATGGAACGTCTTAGCAGGAGGCAGCATTTTACCAACATGGTGGAGCAGTATGTGTGCACACGCCTACATGTAGTGAATGACGGGTCTGCCCCCTTCAACTTCTGGGTCTCCAAATTGGGCACATGGCCTGAGCTTGCCCTTTACGCCTTGGAGGTGCTGGCGTGCCCTGCAGCCAGTGTATTATCTGAACGGGTATTTAGCACGGCTGGGGGCGTTATAACAGACAAGCGCAGCCGCCTGTCCAGAGACAATGTGGACAAGCTCACGTTCATTAAAATGAACCAGGCATGGATCCCACGGGACTTTTCCGTACCTTATGCAGAATAGCAATGGATACCGACCTTACCCACCCATTGTTCCATTTTTGCTCTTTCTCACTCTTTTGGGGTGTACCCTCATTTAAAATTTTTGAAAAGAAGCAGTGTTGGCTACCTCGTCCTCCTCCTCAGGGCCAGATTAATGTAGGGGCTATTGGAGCTGCAGCTCCAGGCCCCTACCTTTTATATAGGCCCCGGGTTGGCCATATTCACTGTTACCGCTCTTCTGTCACTTGTAAACACAGAAGTCTGGCTTCTATGCTCGCTTCCCCAGGCAGCACCCTCAGAACCTCCCCACACAGCGTGAAGGCCGGACAAGGAGGGACAGTTGGCGATGCATGGATGTGTTTATGGGCTTCAGAGACAGCATCCCATGTTGAATTAGGCATGCATGGCTGCACCCTTCCTCCTCTGGGTGCATGGCAAGGCACGGCCCTTAAGGCCCTTCAAAATCCTCAGCACCAAGCCCATGATGCTGTTAATCCGGCCCTGGTCCTCCTCCACCGCCGCTTCCACCTACACCGCCCATAGGTGTGCGCAGCCTATTGCATTAAGGTGTGCACCCCAAAGTTGAAATACACATGCATGTGTTTGCCAGCAGGGAGAGTAATGTATCGGGGCCATGTACCTGTAGGCAAGGAGAAATAGAGCAGAGCAGGTCCCAGGGAGATCTTTCCCATCTCCTCACTGGCAATGCTATGTGCCCTAGGTGATTAGGGTGTGCCCAGGCACACCCAGCACACCCTGTGCGCACGCCTATGTCACCGCCACATCCACCACCACCTCAACCTCCCTCCTACTCCATATGGGCCTCGTCCTTCAGAGATGAAGAAGAACATTGTTTTATTTTTCTGTTTTTTTTTGTTGTTTTTTATTTCCCTATCCACATTTGTTTGCAGAGCACTTGCCATGCTCTTAATTACGTTTTGCTGCCATTTGCAGCACTCTAGCCCTTTCCTTTGGTGTTTTAGAGCCATTTTAGTGCCTTAAAGTTCGGGTCCCCATTGACTTCAATGGGGTTCGGTGTCCGGGAAAAGTTCGGTAAAAGTCCGGGACACGGACCCGGACTTTTTTTTAAAGTTCGGCCGAACCCGTCGAACACGGACATCTAGGTGTCCGCTCAACCCTACTTTCCATCAATGAGTACAATTTTGGAAAGTTTGCCCTTCTGAAGTTTAGGGTTCTTATGTTCCCCACTTGCCTTGTAATATTGTTATTTATACTAAATGTGATCATCCTGTGATCGCTAGAGCCCAGGTTGTCCTGGACTCCTACCTCCGAGATTATGTCTGGGTCATTAGTGATCAATAGATCCAACACTGCATTTTCTCTAGTCAGAGAATCCACCAACTGTGACATGTAATTATCCTGTAAGGTTTCCGTGAATAGGCGGGCCTTCTGTGAGTGTGTAGTCCCCTCATCCCAGTCAATGTCGGGATAATTGAAGTCCCCTAATATGATGACTGATCCCAATTTTGCCACTTTACTCATTAGTGCTAAGAATTCCAGCTCTACCTCCTCCCCTTGGTTAGGTGGCCTATAGCAAACCCCCACAATTACTTTCCCCTTTTCTTCTTCAGTATGGAGTTCAACCCACACAGATTCTAAATCCATGCTCATCCCATCCGTAATGTCACTCCTTTCTATCACCTTTATATTGTTCTTGACATAGAGACATACCCCTCCCCCTCTTTTTCCTACCCTGTCCTTCCGGTACACCGAATACCCTTGGATATTGGCCAGCCAGTCATGTGAAAAAAGACATCAGTCTATCCAGTTCAACCTATGATGAGTGTGTGTGTGATTGCTGTCAATAGTACATTGTATACCCCTGTATGTTGTGGTCATTAAGGTGCCCATCTAAAAGTTTTTTCAAACTATCAATGCTCCCTGCTGATACCACTGCTTGTGGAAGAGAATTCCACATCCTTACTGCTCTGATATTAGTGAATAGCCATGTGTCCTTTTATATTCCCTTTTGCTGAAAAGTATGCTAGGGTCGACAGTATGGTATTTGTACATTGATATCATATTCCCCTCTCAAGCATCTCCTCTCCAGAGAGAATAAGTTCAATGCTTGTAGTCTTTCCTCACAGCTGAAGTCATCCATTCCCTTTATAAGCTTTGTTGCCCTTCTCTGGACTCTCTCCAGTTCCAGCACATCCTTCCTGAGGACTGGTGCCCAGAACTGGATAGCCGGACCAGAGTCTTCTATTGAATTATTGTTTTATCTCTGGAGTGACTCCCCTTTTTTATGCATGCCAGTATTCTGTTGGCCTTGCTTGCAGCAGCTTGGCATTGCATGCCATTGCTGAGCTTGTCATCTACTAAGACCCCCAGGCCCTTTTCCATCTTAGAATCCCCCCCTAGTGAGTAACTTGCATTTGTATTTTTGGCACCCAAATGCATTACCTTACATTTTCCAACATTAAACCTCATTTGCCTTGTAGATGCCCACCCTATTATTTTTGTTCAGTTCTTTTTGTAAGGTTTCCACATCCTGTGTAGACGTTATTGCCCTGCTTAATTTAGCATTTGTCCGCAAATACTGAGATAGAGCTGTTTATTCTATCCTCTAGATCGTTTATGAATAATTTAAACAGGATTGGTCCCAGAACAGATACTTTCCACACCAGACCATTCTGAGTACTCCCTATTTATCACCACCCTCTGGACTCGCCCCTGGAGCCAGTTTTCAATCCAGGTACTCACCCTATGGTCCATACCCACATACCTTAGTTTTGTACAGTAAAGGTTTGTGGGGAACTTTATCAAATGCCTTTGCAAAATCCAGATACACTGCATCTACAGGCCTTCCTTTACCTAGATGGCAGCTCACTTCTTGATAGAAGGTTAATAGATTGGTCCAGCAAAAATTTATTTTTAATGAATTAATCCTGATTACTACTAATGATATAGTTTTTATTACTTAAATCTTGTATATATTCCCTTACCATCCCCTCCAATAGCTTGCAGACTATTAATGTTAGACTAACCGGCCTGTAGTTACCAGGAATATATCTCGGCCCTTTTTTAATATTGGTGCCATGTTGGCTTTTCTCCAGTCAACTGGTATCATTCCCGTCAGTAGACTGTCCATAAAAATTAGGAACAATGGCCTGGCTATCACCAGGCTGAGTTCCTTAAGGACCCTCAGGTGTAAGCCATCTGGTGACCTTTTTATGTTAAGTTTTTCAAGTCTAGTTCTGAGTCTGTCTTCTGTTAACCATGAGGGTGCTTGATGTGACTTGTTATTGTCATTAATATTACAGTCTAGGTTACTGTATCCAAATTATTTTGTGAAGACTGGGGAGAAGAATTTATTTAGAACCGTTGCCTTCTCTCTGTCCTTTATAGCCAGATTCCATTCATCGTCCTTTATGGGGCCAATATGTTCTGGCCTCACTTTCTTTCTATTTATATACTTTCTTGTTTTTTTTTTTACTCTCTTCCGCTATGTGCCTTTCGTGTTCTATCTTAGCCGTCTTGATTGCGCTCTTACATTTCTTATTGCATTCTTTGTAATGTTGAAATGGTGCCAATGACCCCTCAGCCCTGTATTTTTTGAAGGCCTTTTTTTTTATATGCATTTTTTTACGTTTGAATTTAGCCACCCAGGGTTTATTTTAGCTCTTTGAAACTTATTCCATGTTGGAATGCACTGGCCAATACCTTTATTTAGTATGTTCTTAAAGCACTCCCATTTTTCCTCAGTGTTCTTTGTTCCTAGGATTCTGTACCATTTAATATCGTCTAGCAAAGAGCACAGTTTAGGGAAGTTGTCTATTTTGAAATTCAGTGTCCTTGTATCACCCTTGTGTTTCCTACTTCTGTGGTTTATACTGAAACGAATTGATCTATGGTCACTGTTTCCTAAGTTGCCCTGTATTTCTACATCTGCGATCAGGTCTGTATTATTAGTAATTAGTAGGTCTAGTAATGCATCATTTCTCATTGGTGCATTCACCATCTGACCCATGAACTTGTCCTGTAAAACATTTAGGAAATGGCGAGCCTTAGACGAATGCACAGTTCCTTCTGCCCAATCTATATCTGGATAATTAAACCCAACCTTTATAATGACATTTCCCATCCTTGCTGCTATTCCAAGCTGTGATAGGGGGTATGCCTCCCCCTCCTCCCTCTGGTTGGGGGGCTATAGCATCCCCCCATTATTACTTACCCCATAGTACCTTCCCTTTAAAGCTCTACCCATAAGGATTCCACCTTCTCCCTAGCTCCTATCGTGATATCGTCCCTCATATTCACTTGCACATCGTTCTTGATATACAGGCATACCCCTCCCCTTTTTTTACCTTCCCTATCTCTGCGATAAAGGGAATACACCTGAATGGTCGCCAGCCAATTATGAGAGCTGTCAAATCAAGTCTTTGAAATTCCCACAAAATAAAAATCCTCCTTATACATTAACAGTTCCATTTCTCCCATCTTGTTGGCCAGACTTCTAGCATTGGCATACAAACCTTGTAAATTTGTCGGGCTGCATACTATATCCCTGTTAGATGTTATGAGGCTGCACTTTAGATTTGTCAACTTACCTACCTTGGGTTTTCGATCTTTGGTGACCCTACCGCTAATGCACCCTATAATGCCCGCTAAACCTTGCTCCCCGCTGGTTAGCTCTTCATCTGGACCCTCCCCCCATCACCAATTTTAAAAGCCCCTCTAACTTTTCGGCCATCTTCTCTCCCAGCAGAGCTGCACCCTCCCCATTAAGGTGCAGTTCGTCCCAAGTAAAAAGCCGGTAGCCGACTGAGAAGTCGGCCCAGTTCTCAAGGAACCCAAATACCCCTTTCTACACCAGCTCCTCAGCCATTTGTTAACTTCCCTAATCTCCCGCTGCCTCTCTGGCGTGGCTCAAGGTAGTATTTCTGTGAATATTACCTTGGAGGTCCCACTCCCTAATTTAGCTAAGTCCCTGAAAGCATTTTTTAGGGATCTCCATCTTCCTCTAACTTTGTCATTGCTACCCACGTGTACCATGACAGCTTGGTCTTCCCCAGCCCCACCCAATAATCTGTCCACCAGATCCGTAATGTGCTGAAACTGAGCACCCAGTAAACATCATACAGTTCCTTGCTTACGGTCTTTGTGACAGATTGCCCTCTCTGTCCTTCTAATAATTGAGTCTCCTACCACCAGAATCTGTCTATCCTTACTCTTAACCTCACTCCCGCCCTCACTGGAGGAGTTCTTCCCCTAGCAGCTAGGGCGTTGCTCTTCTCCAGCAATGCTGGTCCCTGACTGGTTTCTCCATCATCACGCAACAGGGTGTATTTATTGAGATGTTCCAGCCCAGGACCGGCCTCCTTGACTCTTTCCCCTCTACCCCTCCTAACTGTCACCCAACTACTCTGCTCTGGTGCCTGCACCCTTGTACTCCTCCTCTGTGCTGGCTCCTGCCAGGCACCTCTCCTTTAGTATGTAGATTCTTCTCAGTGTTGCTAGTTGCTTCTCTAGATTCAAGACCTGAGCTTCCAGGGAAGAAACATGCTTACATTTTGTGCAGCTGTATTCATCCTCGATCGGATGATCGAGGAGCGCAGACATGCCACAAGATGTGCACCAAGTCACATCGCCACACCCGCCAGGCATCGTACCCACTGATTTAATGGGGTTTGCTGTTTACTAGCTTCCTGGCTCTAAATTCTCAGCACACATTTACTACTCAGTCATGCACAGTTACTCAGCAGTATTCAACACTACTTAGTTACTCAGTACTACTCAGTTATGCAACAATACTCCGATACGCAACAATTCTCTCTCTTTAAAAGAGGAGATTAAGGGGGATATGATCAACATGTATAAATACATAAGTTGTCCATATTAGGGATCGACCAATTATCAGCAAGGCCTATATACTGTATATCGAGGGCCAATATGCACTTTCTCAGATATATCAGAATAGGCACCGGTTACCGATATTGCCGATATTGTCGTGATGTCATTGCGTATGTTGTGCCACGTGCTTCCGCGCACTGGGACAGCTTCAGCCGCCTCCCTCAGCCTCGTCTGGAACCGGGGAGTCTCGAGACAGTGAGTGTACAGTGCAGTGTACAGTGCACACAGTGTGTTTAACACAGCCGCCATACATATACCCACCCACAGCTGCCCGGTGCCAGCCAGCCAGCCACCCATACACCCACAGCTCTGTACCAGCCAGCCAACCACAGGTCCTGCCTGTACCAGCCAGCCACAGGCCCTGGGCCTGTACCAGCCAGACACCCACCACACAGGGTGCCAGCCACCCCCCACAGGGTGCCAGCCCGCCCACAACCACAGGGTGCCAGCCAGCCACCCACCAAAGGGTGCCAGCCACCAAAGGGTGTCAGTCTGCCAGCCACCCACCACAGGGTGCCAGCCAGCCAGTCACCCACCACAGGGTGCCAGCCAGCCACCCACCAAAGGAAGCCAGCCAACCAGCTACCCACCCACCAAAGGGTGCCAGCCAGCCAGCCTGCCACCCACCAAAGGGTGCCAGCTAGCCACCCACCACAGAGTGCCAGCCAGACAGCCACCCACCAAAGGGAGCCAGCCAGCCAGCCCCCTACCACAGGGTGAATTGGTGAACATACTGAAATGTTATGCTTTCTGAACTATAATATTGTTCTACTTAACTGGGAGTATTGAAAGTGTAGTAGTATAGTACTAGTGTCCACTCCACTCCAATTCATTCCACTGTCTGGCTTTTGTCTAGCTGTTTGGTGTTGTCTAGCTTTTTTTTTTCTAGCAGTTTCATTTGCACTGACTGCAGTAGTGATTTAACCACTTAAGCCCCGTAAGATTTTACCCCCTTCCTGACAAGGGCCTATTTTGCGATTCGGCACTGTGTAATTTTAACGGACGATTGCGCGGTCGTGCGACGCTGTACCCAAATGAAATTGACGTTTTTTTTATCCCACAAACAGAGCTTTCTTTTGGTGGTATTTGATCACCTGTGCGATTTTTACTTTTTGCGCTATAAACAAAAAAATTTGCGTAAATTTTTTTTATATGAAATTCACCAAAAAAATTTAAAAATCAAAATGTTTTAACATTTTAGGCCAATTTGTTTTCTTCTACATATGTTTGGTAAAAAAAAATAGCAATAAGCGTATTTTGATTGGTTTGCGCAAAAGTTATTGCGTTTACTAACTAAGGGAAAGATTTTTGTCATTCTTATTGTTTTTTTTTTTTAACGAGTAATAGCGACGATCTGCGATTTTTTTTGCGGGACTGCGACATTGTGGCGGACAGATCGGACCCTTGACTGACATTTTTGACACTCTGGCAGGGAAGGGGTTAACTTTATTGGAGATGCAGGGGTTAAGTGTGTCCCTAGGGGCGTGTTTTTGCACTGCAGTAGTGATTTAAAATTATTGCAGTGAGTGAGTGCACTACTGCAGCAGTTTATGCATCATTCACAATCAGAGTATGTGAAACTGATGTCCCTGCAAGTGCGGTTTTCCTAGCAGTTTTCATGCATTTAAGGTGTGAAGAACGAGACCTTTATTTTTTTTGTGCTGCATTTGTGCTGCATAGTTACTCGTTACAATTATAAAAATTACCACTGCCAGAACAGTAGATGGCAGGTTTCATGAAGTTCAACAAAATGTGTATAATGTCATGTGTACAGCCAAAGGAATTGTGATTGTCCTTTAGGTTAATCATTTGAAATGATAAAAAACAATATGATGTTCAAACTTTTGACTTCTTTCTTTAATAACTACATAACACAGTACTTGTACTTTTACTTTCAGTACTTGAGTAGCAATTTTTTTCTAAAAAAAACTACTGGTAGTTTTACTTTCAGTACTTGAGTAGCAAAATTTTAAAAAACTACTTGCAATACTTAAGTACAAAAAATGTTGAATACTTTAGTACTTCTACTCAAGTCACTTTTTGATAGAGCATTTCCACTTCTACTCAAGTCACTTTTTGATCGAGCAGTTGTACTTTTACTCAAGTATGGGTTTCGAGTACTTTATACAAGTGTGGGTATAGGATAGTATATATAGAGGTTTGGGGGCTTTCTGTGTGTGTGTGTTGTGTGTGTGTGTGTGTGTGTGTGTGTGTGTGTGTCTTTTTATGTTGGTTGATCTAGATTGACTTGTGTCTTTTTCATCCAGATTAACTATGAAACCTGTTACAACCCAAAGCTGTTGCCTGACTCCAAACACTCTGCAGCCATGGATACATTTTTTTACACACCTTCAATTTAAAAAGCGATCTCTACACTGCAGTTAGGACCATAAACAACATTTATCTAACATGACCAATGCAGAGTATTTTGCGCACACATCTCACTTTGGCAACTGTTGCTATGTTGACTTTGTTAGGAAAGAGCCAGTGTCTCTACTTGATTGATTCCTAGAGGTATCCAAGCAGCTTACACTTATTTCTGTAACTTCAGATATTTGGAAAAGCTTGACCGAGCTTGACCGCCAAAAGGAGCTCTGCACAATTAATGCCACCTACCTCCAGAATCCCTCTTAAGAACATGAGTAAAGCGTCATACTGCTTTAAAGTGACATTAAATTCTGGTTTAAAAAGTCCTAGTTAGGTATGTTTTTTAAGGGCTAGTTTACGCTTGCTTCAAAACAAGGCTTCGGTCACGCTTTTTCAAAGCTCTCTGAATGCCAGTCAAAGCCCCTGTCACTAAATAAAATGGTTAGCTTACAGTCCTGTTTACACCTTGCTTTTGTATTGCTTTGCTTCGGCTTCGCTTTAAAAATTATACTCTATGTCGCTTTAGAGGTACTTTAAAGCGTCTTCAAAGCCTCCATAGAAGTTTTAGACAAAGCTCGCTCGAAGCATCATCGAAGCACCACTGAAGCATCATTGAAGCACCACGAAGCACCAAAAACACATCAAAAAAGAATGTTAAGCAGTAGGTGCTTTAATTTGTGTTGAAACCGAAGCAAGTGTAAATGAGCCCTAACTCAAAAAAGTACCTTCTATTGCTCTCAGCCTCCTCAAAATCTCCAAATTTCTTCTTCTTTCTTTTTTTTTTTTTTTTTTGTAGTTGCTGTTATCTGACTTCCTGTTAGAGGGTGGCTACGTTCATTGTCAATGATCCCACAGTATGTAGGAATGTCTACAGACTGGATATGTAGTCTGCATAAAGCAGTGTGCATGACTACAACTAACGTGCACTGCTTGTTTCATACAAACAGCAGTGAGGGGAGAAACAAGAGGCTTGGGTGCTCACAGAGTACATTACAAAGAGACAGAAAAACACAGTAAGAAACGATTTCATGAAAAAAAGATTACAGGGCCATTAACCCTGTGCTGACTGCCCTATAGCATTTTTACAGTATATATATATATATATATATATATATACAGTATCTCACAAAAGTGAGTACACCGCTCACATTTTTGTAAATATTTTATTATATCTTTTCATGTGACAACACTGAAGAAATTACACTTTGCTACAATGTAAAGTAGTGAGTGTAGAGCTTGTATGACAGTGTCAATTTGCTGTCCCCTCAAAATAAGTTAACACACAACCATTAATGTCTAAACCGCTGGCAGCAATGAAAATGTGGATGTGTATGGATTATTTTTTAGTGACCCTTTTATTAGCAGATCTCTGCAGACTGGAGTAACTCTGTTTTGACCTAATGGTGCCATCAAGCTGGATTATGACTACATACAAATTGTACTGCAAGATTCCACCAGAAGGTGGCAGGATAATTCTAGCATCATGGATCATGGATGGTAGTTGAAAAACAGAAATGCTGTGAATGTTTCTAAATATAGGGGACATCATCATATGATCAATTTTTACTTCCATGTGTCATGTACACACTGTATTCCTATTGATATTAATAAATATATGACAGTATAACTGTCATTTGAAGTAGCACCACTAAAGTCCTACCTTCCTACACCTTATAATGCCAGGTCAAGATTTTTTTTAACAAACTGTGTCATCACATTTAGCCAATCACATGTTTCTAATATCAGATTTCTGCACATTTCTTGTGGGAAAATTCTTAGATGTATAGCAAACATGTGCCAGGTGTCAGTACATGGGCTACTTACATATTCATAATAACTGCCTAGATGACGCTATCTCATTTACATTTTGAAAAGTGAGTATAGAAGCGACAGATTTGATTTTGGCAAAGGGGCAGGTGCCAGACTATTTTGCACCCTAGGCAAGACCAGCTACTTGCCCCCTGAAAAAAAGAAAACTTCAGAAATATTACCATGATGATACCATTATATTAACAAAGCATATGATTTCCAGTCCAACTACCATTACATTTCAGGTCCAGCAGGCTGGCCCCGATATACAGAGACTCTTCATCTCTGTATCTTCAACATGATGAAAGAGTGCACCTGCATATAAAAAGCACGGCACATGCTCTGAAACGCGTTGCTCCAACTCTGGTGACATCATCCCGCTGATGCTGCTAGCCATGCGTGCACTCCAGCACCATCTTGGAAGCATCTGGATGGCTTTCCTAAACACTCTGCAGAGTGACAGCGTCCCAGACTTTCTGATGAGCCTATTATCTACCTTGTTATGTTAGTTGCCATTTGCCATGTTTTTTTTAAATAAAAATAATACAGTCTGCACTTAGAGGTCCTTGTTGTTTGTAAACCAACGGCTGTGGCTGCGCCCTAGACAGCTGCTTAGTTTGCCTAGTGGTAACACTGATCCTGCCTGCTTAGCTAGCTGCCCCCAGAATAGGTGTCCCCATTGCAAGATTTCCCCTTTATCCCTGCCTCTGGGATTTTCCTTCAATTTCTTTTTCAGTGACAATGTTCACCCATACTCCCCAATGTTAACATCGACAACAATAAAAATGTAAGGTCTAACCCTTCCCCTCTATCCAAAAATAGAAAAAAGATTTTGCTTAGAGATACACGTTAAGAAAATTGTATACAGGAGGACATACTGAAAAATGGATTTTGGATTTACATACGCTTATGGGCAATGTTTCAGGGGGTAAATAATTGGGTCTGGATTAAAATAAAATGTTGTGGGAGTTAAGAGGGATTAGAACACCTGTCAGTTTGTATTGTATCTGTGCCCCCTCCATAATCTAATTGTCCTAGATACCATTATCATCAAAAGTGAAAGTAAAAGAAAACTCCAAGTTTTGGGTTGACGCCAGAACAATAATAGGGAGAAAATCTTCAAAGGGGGACACTAGTTAGGGGGATACTAGTTCTGAGGACCCTGGTGACACCCTGGAATTCCATTACTTTGGAGCGATATTCTCTCACTTCCTGTTTTGGCTATGGGACTAAGTTTGCCACTTGTCTGGGATTCACCCGGAACAGTCTGGGTTTTGGATCATTTGTCTGGTTCTTGGTCCGCCTGAAAACCGGACACATTATTTAGACCGGACTGTGGCTCTCTAAGATAGCTGTAGAGGGGATTGGGTGTTCTCCTCCCTCCAGCCTGCAGAAGGCAACAGAGAGCCAGCACAGCTGAATCTCTGGGCTGCACTGTAGGGGTGTAAAGACAGTTATGATCTGTGAGCACAGGGGGAGGCAACTTTAACGTGTGGAGGGACACCTAGGAGCGCCTGATGTAACAGGGGACTGTGATGTGTGGAGGGACTCCGATGGGGGCACCAGATCAAGGGGGACCTCTGATGGGGGCACCTGATGTAAGGGGACTCTGGAGGGGACACCTGATGTAAGGAGGGCTCTGACGGGGCCACCTGATGTAAGAGGAGCTCTGATGAAAATTGGACTTTGACTGGAGTATCTGATGTAAAAGGGGACTCTGGTGGGGGCACCTGATGTAAAGAGGCACTCTGAATGGGACACTAGATGTAAGGGGGACTCTGGTGGGGGCACCAGATGTAAGGTGGACTCTGATGGGGACACAAGATGTAAGGTGGACTCTGATGGGAGCACCTGGTGTAAGAGGGGCTCTGATAAGGGCATCTGATGTAAGGGGGGCTCTGATGGGGACACCTGATGTAAGGAGGGCTCTGATGGGAGCACCTGGTGTAAGAGGGGCTCTGATAAGGGCATCTGATGTGTATTTTACTATTTTTTTTTAAATAAATTTTGAAGTATTTTTTTACAGTGCTTCTGTGGTAAAGGGGGGGGGGGGGTTGGGGAAGCGGACTGTGTCAGTAGAGCAGTGGACAGCGTCAGTAGAGCAGTGGATGGTGTCGGTCTTTTTTGTTTTTCGTTTACAATTTTATTTTTTATCATTTTCTAAAATTGTTTACAATTTTGTTTTTTTTTTTAATATTTATTGTTTTTTTATTTTTATTATCAGCCCTGTTGGTGGGCTTTGGTGAGATATCGGGGATGTAAACAAACCCCTTACATCTTCCCTTTGAGACAGAGAAAGGGACTGAGGACAAAGATTCCCCAGTCCCTATCTCAGCAGCCATGGCATTGAACATGAATGAACGGGAGACAGAGGCTCCCGTTCATTCATAAACTGAAGCAGAGTAAACATAGTTTATTCTGCTCAAATAACACAGAATCAATTTGTAGCGATCGCTCACTGTGTCAAATTGATAAAAGGAAGGGGCCGGTAAATGACATGTTTACTGGCCCCTTCCTGCACTCTCCATCCTGATGCATCCCCCAAGCAGCTGGCAGGAGAGAAGAGGAGGAAATCCGGCTGCGGGGGATGAGGTAGGGGATAGAAGGAGGACGGGGGGCCGGAGGAGGGCAGAGTAGGAGGACACAGAGGGGGGCAGAGTAGGAGGACACGGAGGGAGGCTGGAGGAGCACACAAGGGATGGAGGAGGAGGACACAGGGAAGAGACAGGGGTCAGTGTGGCGGGAGGGACAGCTGTGAGCACCGATCTCCCAAGATGGATTTCAGCTGACAGCCACAGGAGGAAGAGGAGGAGAAGCGTCAGGGAAAACCATGCAGTGAGATCAGTGCTCACAGCTGTCCCTCCTGCCATACCTGCTGTGAACCAGGGGACCATCCATGTGTGCAGGGTGGTCACAGAGGGCCCTCCTCCTCGGGGGGTCCGTGTGCAGTTAGTTGGTACTGATATAAACACTGATGACAACAGGTGCAGAACTCTTGCAGTACAGGTACAACAGATGCAGCAAATCGTCATGCTAACACGTATGATAGTGTAGCGTCCCCCTGATCCCAAGCATCAGAGAGGGCTGACATTTCACCTCAGTTTGCAAGTTGCTTGGCATAGTGAGTTGTGAGCAGTGTAGTAAAATTTGCAGCAGTCACTTTTAATGGGTAGTGCACAGGACACCCTAGAACAAGTCAACTAGCAGACTCCTCATACAAAAATAGAAAGGTAGACAGCTGTACAGAAAAAAAGTCTTTAACCTCTTGGTGCAGGCTGCATGCATATTCACAGCCACTCGGCAGGTGCCTCCTATGCCGAACAGCCACATATACACGGCCCTGTTGAAGCAACTCACCATGCTCAGAGCATGCTCCCTGCACGCTCCCAGCATGATAACTGGGGGTTAAGCTGTACTCAGCGTTCTGTACTTTAGTAGCAACAGCTGTCTCCTATAGCAACAGCAGCTCACAGTAAAGTGCAGGAATTGTCTGAATTAGGTTGTCTTGATAATTTTCCAAGCTCTCCACAGTTCCCTGGTCTATGGCAGAGATACTTCTGGTACTTAATATCAGGTCTCTATCCTTTCGTGCATGCATGCAGACAGGCTCTCCCCAGTGACCTTCGGCAGCCATTTTGGTTGGGGGCCACCCTTTTAAATACTGGACCCTGCCGGGTTTGGCGCACATTTGTAACTGTTTAGGCCTAGAGCACATGGTTAGGCCTTAGGCTTTAGACCTGCCCAGCACTGCAATTCATCACACACACACCAGACCAAGGTCTGGGTAGGAGGACCCTGATGACTTTACCTCCCTCTCCCAGCATGCTCCAGTGGTCAGATAACTCCTACTGGTTGGTTGAGAGAAGTATGCATTATTCACAACCAAGTTTAAGCTCATCATACTAATGTTAAAGGTACCTGTGACATCTACTGACAAAAGGGAGGAACTACAGCTACACTGAAACTCCAAATGATCACAAACACTACAAATTACCCAGGCTAACTACAACCCAGTAAAGATAAATTTACTGGTAGCCCTCGATTAAGACAGGGTGGTACACTAGCAACAGGCACAGTAGCTCTTGCAGCAACAGGTGCAATTATCTTTCAGTAACATTTCCCAGTAGAGTGCTATTACAATCCTTTAATAGCACAGGTGAAGATAAGCAGTGCAAATAAGCTGAATTGAACTTGAATGTCACAATACAGCAATGTAAATCCTCAGGCAAAATAGGTCACAGCACAGGCAAGGCCTACTTTACCAGGATGGTATCTACTGGAGAGGTGGCTGACTGGCAAGGAGGAAGGCAAAAATGGCACTCACAGAGGAAAATAAGGTCTACGGTGGTAACTCCAGAGATTGGTGTACTAACAGTGTATGGTGGTATCCCTATACTTACCCTCTCCACACTGGAACGAATGTGCACCAAACCGGGCAGGGTCCAGTATTTAAAAGGGTGGCCCCAACCAAGATGGCAGCGGAAGGTCATTGGGGATTGTGCAGTGTCCAATCAGACAGCTGCTCTCTCTGTGCTGCCTACTGAAGCTACAGAGAAAAATCATCCCCCTGATTCTCCAACAGTTTTAATTGAGGCAGCAAATTTCGGTTTCGTTTTAGTCATAGTCTTTTGATTAAAAAGCCATTTTAATTTTGGTCCCATTTTAGTCATCTGCAATTGTTTTAGTTTTAGTCGTATTTAGTCAACTAAAATCCCCAGTACATTTTAGTTGACTAAAATCATTTTAGTTGACTAAAATTATTTTAGTTGACTAAAATTATTTTAGTTGACTAAAATCGAATGGGTTTAGTTAAATTGTAATGCATTATTTAAGCATTTCTCTTATCATCCTGGAGTAAAACAAAATCTAATGTCATGTTATTATTTATCGTTTTAAGGTTTGAACAAACTCACAGGCACACATTTAGACGCTCTGGGTGGTCTGAGGAGGCCTGTAAAGCACAGTGTTATGGATGGTCTAAGAAGTCCTGTAATGCTGCACAGTGCACTGGGCAGTGGTCTGAGAGGCCAGTAATGCTGCACAGTGCTCTGGATGGTGGTCTGAGGGGAGGCCTGTAATGCACAGTGCTCTGGATGCCGGTGGTAAGAGGAGGCCTGTAATGCACACAGTGCTCTGGCCGGTGTTCTGAGAGGCCTGTAATTCTGCACAGTGGTCTGGACGGTGGTCTGAGAGGTCTGAAATGCTCCACAGTGCTCTGGATGGTGGTCTGAGGGGGAGACCTGTAATGCACAATGCTCTGGATGCCAGTGGTAAGATGACGCCTGTAATGCACACAGTGCTCTGGCCGGTGGTCTGAGAGGCCTGTAATGCTGCACAGTGGTCTGAAAGGTGGTCTGAAATGCTCCACAGTGCTCTGGACGGTGGTCTGAGGGGAGACCTGTAATGTACACGCTCAGGGCAGTCCAAGGAGACCTGTAATGCACAGTACTCTGGACGGTCTTCCGAGGAGTCCTGAGATGTTGCACAGTGCTAACTGCTAAGCATGCTATAGTCGCTACTCGCTACCTTGCGTGCTTGATTCTACACAGGCAGAGCTCCAAATAAACCGGAAGTTTATATGGGTAAACGTCTCTCCTTTACATTTTCGTCTCCTTTTCATTCGTTGATGAAAACAGAATTGATTTCGGTCATAGTTTTCCTCAGTGGACGAAAATGTGATGTACTTTTCATTTCGTTTTCATCACTGTAAAAGGACCGCTGATTAAAATTTTAACAAAAATGTTTTCACTGGGCAGGCAAATGATTGTATATCCTACGGTAACCATGCAGCATTGTAACCTAAATTTAAAGTGTATCTAAAGCCAGAACTTTTTAAAAAATTTTGGATAGTGGAGTTAGAACCAGGCTTATTTTTAACCAGCTACCCTGGGAACAATGTTTTAATTTAGGATGGGAGCACATTAGCAGCGCCGAGGGGTGCTTTGATGCATTATCATGACAGGTAACCTGCAGAGCCTCCCCGTGTGCTCGCTCGCAGAAGCGAACAGATACGTAGGTCGTGCCCACATATGTAAACGACGTTCAAACTACACATGTTAGGTATCACCACAAATAGTAGAGCGAGAGTAATAATTCTAGCCCAAAACCTCCTCTGTAACTCTAAACAGGTAATCTGCAAAAATGTTTAAAGCGTCGCCTATGGAGATTTTTAAGTACCGAAGTTTGGCGCCACTCCACGAATGTGCACAATTTTAAAGAATAACATGCTAGGTATCTGTTTACTTGGCATAACATCATCTTTCACATTATGCAAAAAAAAAAAAATCGGGCTAACTTTAGTGTTTTGGTTTTTTTAATTCATGAACCCTTTTTTTTCCTAAAAAAAAAAAAAAATTGAAAAATTGCTGCGCAAATACCTTGCTACATAAAAAGTTACAATGACCACCATTTTATTCCCTAGGGTCTCTGCTAAAAAAAAAACATATATATATAATGTTTGGGGGTCCTGAGTAATTTTCTAGCAAAAAAAGTTATGATTTTTATGTAGCACCCTCCTAGACAGGTGCTAGAGAGTGTGTACAGTTTGTGTCTCTGTCTGCCTATCAGAGGAGCAGCAGGTAAATTCTATATGGCACTCTGCTTAACAGGGAGCAGGATCTTTGAGTTAGGTCTGCTCAGGGTGCCCAGTGTGTGATTCATCTGGTCTAAGGGAGTGTCCCCAGCTGATCCAATGGGGAGGCATATTGAATAGTGAAGGAAACCTGGCCTGGCTTTTAAAACTGCCCCCTGGATTGGCCCAGACTGCTTGTCTCGGTGCATTGTGGGGCAGGGTATAAAAAGCCAGGGGCACGTGAGGTAGAGGTCTTTGGTGGGAAGCAGAGTCCCAGAAGGAGGGTGGCGGTTGCCTCCTCTTCTGCAGCAGTTGGTGATGGCCACAGGCAGTCGGCCTGGCGAACCTACAGTGTGGAGCTGAACCCAGAGGTCCAAGAGAGCTGACTGAGGAGTTGGAGGCACTGCGAGAATCTGGAAAGCAGTATTGTGAGTACAAAGGATCTTGCCCACGGGTCTGCCCAGAAAGGGAACCACTCCGGAGAGTGTAGCTGGTATAGAGCAAGGGGGTACTGGGGGAGTACCCTGAAGAGAAATACAACAGGAACATTTACTTCAGCTTCATTCAACTGGCAGGATGAAGTAGCGGCCTTGCCGCATCCTCGAGTTAGAAGTCCTCAGAACTGTGAATAGTTCAAGGTTGAAGTATCCCACTCATGCCTTCTCCCATCCCAATATAAAATAAAAAAACAACAAAAACATCAACCCCTAGACTGATCATTGACTGAGCCAAGAACGTAAAGTGCTAAGAATTCTGCATACAGTTGCTATGGGTAACCCGGGGGAATCCAAAAGTGTCAATCCCCTGCAGTCCTCTAGGGGGCAGTGCTACATTTAAATGTAGGACAGAAGTGTCAGAATTGGCCTGGGTGGGAAGTGGTTAGAAAAGAAAACGAATGCAGCCACCACATCTAAGGACTAGAAAACTCCACTATATAGTATATTATATTTTTGCTTTTGGATTTAGATATGCTTTATCTATTCCTTGCTCTATCCAAAATGAAAGAAAAAATGTGCATTAATATAATCTAATTGAACTGATCCATGTATTTTGAAATCAAACTAGATCAAGACAATTCATGAATAAAGAATAATATGCTATTTGAAGAAGTCTAAATAACTCTATTATTTGAAACTGTAAAAAAAAAAAAAAAGAAAAAAAAAAGTTTTTGTTTAGACCATATCGCTTTCTTAAAGTCTCCCACTGACAAAAAGTGTCACTTGAACATACAGTATGCTAATGTATTTAGCAAGCAATATGTTTTTATAATATGCTATAGGCGGTGCATTCTGCTAATTAAGCAGCATTGCCAGCTGAGACATGAGTAATTATTTCATCTGCATATAAACGACAGAATATTTTCTCTTAGGACAAAGATCATTACTGTAGACTGAAGCAGCGTGTCGCCAGCCAATTTCAAAACCATGTTAAAATTAGATGGAGATGTTGCCAAATCAGCATTAAATGGCAATTTGTATGCAAACGGCTTGCCATTCTAGTATAATTTATTTTTATAGAGTAGGTGTACAGAGTAGCCTTCAGAAAGAAATAAATATGATCCAATATCATGTGTTAGTGTTGTCTCCAGGCATAGGATATATGGAAGGGAGTAAATGTGTTTATAATTGCTCTCTAGTGACCTTGCATTTCTTATCATCCCCAGGTAAATTTATTTTTCCTGTCAGATTTAGAAATATTATTATACAGCTTGTTGCAGGGATGTGCCTGAAAATCTTGACTACAGCAATAGACCTGAAAATAATATCTTCCTATTAAAAACTACTACACTGTCCTAATCTTGCCTGTTTATTGTCCTCAGCCAACACCAACTTGTCCAACTCAACGTCAATAAAACATGTTTTTTAGGCCTGAATAATGTTTTAAAAGGTTAGAACTTCATTATATTGTCTACAAATCCATGCAGAAGATTTCTCTGATTTTCTTCTTTAGTGACAGCAGGAGTTCTAACCTTTCCCCACTCTACCTAAAAGAAGAAAAAAAGACTTGAGCTTAGCTTAACCACTTTACCACCGGAGGATTTTGCTGTCTTACATCTAGGCCACTTTTTGCGATTCGGCGCTGTGCGAATTTAACTCATAATTGCACAGTCGTGCGACGCCGTACCCAAACGAAATTTACGTCCTTTTTTTCCCACAAACAGAGCTTTCTTTTGGTGGTATTTGATCACCTGTGCGATTTTTACTTTTTGCGCTATAAACAAAAAAAGAGCGCTTATTTTGAAAAAATAACAATATTTTTAACATTTTTTTATATGAAATTCCCTCCAAAAAAAATGTAAAAATCCAAATTTTTTTACATTTTTGGCCAATTTGTTTTCTGCTACCTATGTTTGGTAAAAAAAAATCACAATAAGCGTATTTTGATTGGTTTGCGCAAAAGTTATTGCGTTTACTAACTAAGGGAAAGATTTCTGTCATTTTTGGTGTTTTTTTTTTTAACGAGTAATGGTGGCGATCTGCGATTTTTTTGCGGGACTGCGACATTGCGGCGGACAGATCGGACCCTTGACTGACATTTTTGACACTTTTGGGGTTACCAGTGACATTACTGCAGTAATCAGTGCTATATATATGCACTGTTACTGTAAAAATGACACTGGCAGGGAAGGGGTTAATTTTATTGGAGAGGGAGGGGTTAATGTATGCCTGGTGCTTACTGACGTGTGTGGGGGGAGGTGACTGAGTGATTTAGGGACAGATCGGATGTTCAGCTATGCTGAACACTGCGATCTGTCACTCCCTGTCACTGAGGAGATCCGCCCGCTCTGTTTACACAGGCGGGCGGATCTCCAAACTAGATTCTCCGACGATCGGGGAAGAGCGGCGGCGATTGCCGCTGCTCCTCCCCTGGCCCGACTCCCGCTGTGAATGAAAACAGCGGGAGCGCGCCTCCGGTGGCGCGCGAGCGCCGCCTACAGGGGGAGGAGTCCAGCGACGTAGTACTACGTCGCTGGATGATAACGAACCACTTTGCCGCAGTACGGTCAACGTGACCGGTCGGCAAGTGGTTAAAGGGAACTTATACCCAAAATGTTTGAGGTCCCTTTTACATAACCGTTCTGATGATCAGGTTCCTCTGTCAGTTCTTCAGTTGGACCTTATCAGACGGTTTATTCCCCCCTATGGACCGGTGGGTGTAAGCAGACTCTGATCGGAAGAGGATCCCCTGCTGATCCAAATGGAAGGTGCTCCATGAGAAAGGTATGAGTTAGGAAATATGATGAGCTCAGTTTTGCAAGATTGAGTTTTAGGAAGTGGTTTGAAAATCATCAGCAGATTACCATAATAACCAACATGCAGTAATTACAGTACATACATTTTCAACAAAACTGGGGTTTTTCTTAAAATAATAGTAATCTTATATACCACATTTTCTTTCACATGCAAGTTCTACTCCTGGCCTAGTAGGATCCCAGCTACAGCATATCGATTGATTTTTCTCTAATGTATAGCCTACACCCCAGCATACACACCTTTTTTCCCTGTATCCAAGCCTGCAGGCCCCTGCAGTTTGCAGAGCTATCCTTCTTATATCCTGTTACTGTATTGTACAAAAAGAAAAAGAGGACTGAAAGCTTCTTGCATCCATACTCCCATCTCCCTCTCTTATGTTCTTCTCACTTCCTCTTCCCAGCTCCAATATGCAGAAGAACATCTCCTATTTACAGTGATGAACAGGGGAGGGCTGGCAGCCTTAGGCCTGGAGGGCAAGTCTACTCAAGTGGCCCGTTGAACCACTGAATCAGCTCTCCATCCATGCCCACCTGGTTTTATATTGGGTATTGATGTTATGAAGCAAGACATATATGACATGGCATGACCCCGATCTGTTGAAGAGCCAATGCAGCAACTCATTATGTGTCCAATCACAGCCGATCACGTGTAAATGTGGAGAGCCAGATTAGCAGCATCCTCGCAGGGGAGACCTGTACAGGTAATCAGAGCACAGCATTACAGTGCAGCCTCAGCATTGCCCAGCAGGTGACGCCAGTCTGTGTCTATCAGTGACACCAATCAGTGCTGCCTTTCAGTGCCCATCAGTGCCTGCTCATCAGTGCTGCCCATCATTGCATCAGTGCAAAACAGTACTGCTTATCATGTGGAAGAAATGGACTGGATGGCGGCACTCCAATCATGCTATGACTAAGCACCAGCTTGGGTGTGAAATGCGTTAGCTGCCAGTGTCATCATCTCCGCTATGGTATGATCATCCTTCATGTATTTTTGTATCTTTTTTTTCTTCAATAAATGGTTCATTTTTTTGGAGTGCCACTATCCAGTCCATTTCTTCCATATGCTTCTGTTGAAACCAGGGCGTGCACCTGAATTTCCTTTCTGAGGCTGAACTTTGAACGGAGGCTTTTTGTCCTGGAGCAACACAATGTCTTGCTAGTACTGCTTATCAGTGCCGCCCATCAGTGCGGCATATTAATGCCTCCACATCAGTGCTACCTATCAGTGCCTATCAGTGCCCATCAGTGCGGCATATTAGTGCCTCCACATCAGTGCTACCTAGAAAAACATTTTATCCACTTCTGGACAGGAAGGTTTTGCCCCCTTAAGGACCAGGCCATTTTTTGCAATTCGGTACTGTGTTACTTTAACTGACGATTGCGCGGTCGTGCAATGCTGTACCCAAATACATTTTTTTGTGCTATAAACAAAAAAAGAGTAACAATTCTGCAAAAAAAAATAAAAATGTATATTTTTCACTTTCTGCTATATAACATTCCCAATTAAAAAAAAAATTAAAATCAAAATTTTTCATAATTTTAGGCCAATTTCTATTCTGCTACATATTTTTGGTAAAAAAAAATCCCAATTAGTGTATTTTGATTGATTTATGCAAAAGTTATCATGTCTACAAACTAGGGGAAATATTTATGTCATTTTTATTTGTTTTAATTTTTTTACTATTCATGGCGGCAATCAGCAATTTTTAGCGGGACTGTGACATTGCGGCGGACAGATCGGACTCCTAACTGACATTTTTGACACTTTTGAGGGGACCAGTGACATTACTACAGTAATCAGTGCTAAAAATATGCACTGTTACTGTAATAATGACACTGGCAGGGAAGGAGTTAACCCTGGGGCGATCAAAGGGTTTAGTGTGAGCCTAAGGGGTGTTTTCTAACTGTTAGAGGGGATGGTATTGTGAAATGAACACAGAGACCTGTGTTCCTAAAAAGGGGGATAATAGGAGCTCTGTATTGATTTCTGAGAGAACAACGGTCTGCCGTGTTACAACAGCAGACCGCCGTTCTCTCTCCAAGGGGAGTGATTGCGGGCGCCTGGTGGCAATTGTGGCTGCTGGCCCCCATGGATTGGCTACCCTGCTGGCGAGTGGGCACACGTCCCCAGGATCGCTCCTGTGGACCGCCGTACATGGTAACCTGCTGACCTGCCACTGTATAAATGTGGCGGCTGGTTGGCAAGTGGTTAAAACATTTTTTTTTTTTTTTTTTTAAGCAAACATCACCAACAGAAAGCTTGAATTGTGTGTGGGGGAAAAAAAATGATAAAACTGTCATATGGGTACAGTGTAGCATGACCGCGCAATTTTCATTCCAAGAGGGACAGCGCTGAAAGCTGAAAATTGGCCTGAGCAAGAAGGGGGTGACAGTGTCCAGTAGGCAAGTGGTTAAACAAGGCTGGGGGAGAGGTATTCTGTAGAGATGGAGTGGGAAGAAAGAGTAAAGAGGGGAGAGTGTGGTCACAGCTCACTCACTTGTACAGTCCCAGCAGCAGCCTCACTGGCTCAGTCAGCAGATTCATGTTTAGGATGTGACTGTCGGATGCCTCATGTTTAGGATCTGAAGTTTCCAGCGTGCACAGGGAGAGAGGGGCGGGAGAAGACAGAGCAGATCTGTTCTCCCATTTGTGTAGAGGAGGGGGGAAGGGCTGTGCTCTGCAGGGATACAACACTCTCAGCCCTGTCACAGGACGATCGGCTCGTAGCTGCAGTGAGTGAGAGAGGCGTTCTGTCACTGCTCCTCCACTCTGTTAACCCCGCGCTGGAGCCGCCCGAGCAGTAGCACACCACCAGTACCGGACATGTGCAGCTCTGCGCTGCCAGCACAGCGGCCCATTTACAGTGAATCCAGGCGGCCCAGGGGGAAATTGCCACCTTTCCCCCCAGGCCAGTCCGCCCCTGGTGATGAAAGTTTCCTGCGCACAGACAACTTTATGTCTTGTCTAATGCATAGGGTTGCCACCTCATTCCTTAAAACCCAAACATATATTAATTACACAGTCACCAATCTGTGGCTGATAAAGGTGATAATTAAACTCATTTAGTGCCTTATCTGCATTAAATTAGCCTCAGAACCTGTGTAATTAATATGTGTTTGGGTTTAAAGGGATGAGGTGGCAACCCTACTCATGCAACACCTCTCCCTGTCTGCTTTTGATATGTTTTTTTCTTTAAATTCTTCTAAAGCACTCTACATAACATAGCCAAGGTACAAACAATATGACAATAGCAATAGCTCATGAATCCCTTATGCATGAACAGAAACAAATTTTTTTTAGAACCTCTAGGTCTGAGGATTAAGTTCCACAGTGTTGGCCCTAACTATTAGAGGGCCCATGCACTATGAGGCTGATGTAGCTCCCTCCTAGGTAGGTGCTAGAGAGAGAGAAGAGTTTTGGATCTTTTCTGCTTACCAGAAAGATTGCCAGGTAAATATTTATTGTTCTCTGCCTACCAGAGAGCAGGTTCTGGTAGTGAAGTCTGCTTATGTTGCTCAGTTTGTCTGAAGTGTTTCACAATGGTCCAATAGGGAGGCATATTGGACAGTGGGAGGAAACCTGACAAATGAGTGCACAGGGATTTATTACACCCCTGGTGATTGGCAGAGGAAAGTGCCTTGGTGCATGCTGGGACAGTGTATAAATGCCAATGGCACATGTGCTCGGGGTCCTTCAGCTAGAGAGCAGGGTCCCGGAGGGAGATGCGGCTGCCTTTCCTCTGTAGAAGTTGCCATGCAGCCTCAGGTGGTCGACCTGGAGGGCCTGAGAGTCAGAGAGGTGCTGAACCCAGAGGTCCTGCAGAGGTGACTGGAAGGGAGACACTGGAAATAATCTGATTCTTCATATAGTGAGTACAGATCTGTGTTATGGGGTCTGTCCTGAGAGGGCCATCCCTTCAGCTAGAAGGGTCAGTGGCTAGGTGTCAATCAAGGGGATGCTAGAGAGTGTCCTGAAGATAAGGTGGTTGCATTAAGTCTGCTGCTGGACAATGCAAGAAGACTTAACCCCTTCCATACAAGTGGCAGTATGGTTAAAGTAGTGTGACTGCTCCCACAAGTAACCTGGTGTGGCCAAGTGAGAGTTGTCCTTATCAACTGTAAATAGTTCAAGTTGGAGTATCCCACAATAAATACCAAAAACCAAAACCCCTGGACTGTTTATTGAGTAATGAGCAACTGGGAGTAAGGATGGATGTGTGAGAGTAACGAGCAACTGGGAGTAAGGATGGATGTGTGAGAGTAACGAGCAACTGGGAGTAAGGATGGATGTGTGAGAGTAACGAGCAACTGGGAGTAAGGATGGATGTGTGAACTGTGCCTAAGTGACTGTCTGTAGGTAATAGGTAAGAGGAGGCCCGAGAAGTCATTACACAGCAAGCCCTATGGGGACAGTGCTACACTAACTGTATATATGAATGTGTTGTTAAGAATTACTGGAGGTATTTCTCCACAGCTACCACTTAAATTCAAACCTTCAGAAAATGCATTATACTGATTGGTGGCCAAGGATAAATAGTTTAATTCTTAGCGACGAAGTGGTAAAGCAAATCAAATCAAAGTAAGGCAGCAAAAGCCCTATTTTACTATAGCATGCATACTAGTATTTCCAGAAGGTAAGGTGAATGATAGCAGTCTTATTTCTCTCTTTACAGATTTCCTTGACATAGATTTGTAACATTAATCATGAACTTGTGCAAGAGTAAAAGTGATTACAAGCTAAGGGCCCCAAAAGGGGAAAATATTAACAGAAAGATAACGGAACTGTCGTTTTTGAAGGTGTAAGCTCTTGGACTATCCTTTCTACTATTGCTTCATTGCTTAGAAAGTATATGACTCAGGACAAGAACATGCATAATAATGACAGCAATGTGGGAGTAGGAAGAAGTCAGCAAGCTTCCAACCTACATGGAAATGTCAGAGTTTTTTTTCTGTTCAGCACAGACCATTATGTGCAGGTACTTCTAGGTGCTTGCCCCTGCTAGCAGCTTCACTTAGCATTGTACACATTATAAGAATATCAGATGAATGATCGTCTGTTTTATTTACATGCTAGTCTCATATCAAAAATGAAGAGGGTACTAAATTTACGAAAATACTCGTATGACAAAATACAAATTCAGAAGTGATGTAATGTATTGTGTTGTAATGTATTCTATTGTTTCCGAGCATTTGTGGTCTTGCTCTTCCAAATACTGTACTGATTAAACAAAAATCGTACAATCTGGTATTGTACGAGAAAAATTTCCGTGTTTGTCCCTTCGGATAATTTCAGATGAACTGTCGGGATTAGTTCTCGAAAGCTGTGTACTAGCCCTCAGATTGCTTGGAAAGCGGTATTTTTCGTCCGATTTTCTGATCGTGTGTACTAGGCTTTAGGTTGCAGACATTTTGCAACAGAGGTCTGGGTCTTGAATCATTAAAGTGGAGTTCCACCCTTAAAAGTCATTTTTCCCCATCTGCTTGCTCTCTGTTACCTGAAAAATAAATGGATAATCACGCTTTTTTTTTTTTCTTTACTTACTTTGTTTTAGAAGAAAATATACTCACCTTACTTCCTCTTTCTCTCTCTTTGGCCATGGCCCGCGCCATCATTTCCTGCTCGCATTGATTCCTGGGAGCTGAGCGTCATCGCTCCCAGGAATCAATGCGCCTGCACCGGCCCCGCTCGTCAGTTCCGGTGCAGGCATGTCATTCACTGCTAAACAGCTTCTGGGCATGCCCAGAAGCTGTGCAGGGATGACGTGCCTGCACCGGACATGACGAGCGGGGCCGGTGCAGCTTTGATAAAACAGGATTGCAATATTATGTAAGGGTCCTTAGAATGTCCTCCCTCCTAGGAAGGAGGATGTTTTTTTTTTTTTACTTCGCAAGGATGGGCTTTAATTGGTTTAATTTAATCTTTGAAACTGTAGCACCCTCCTAGTTAGGTTGCCAGGGTGTTAGTCATTGGGGCAGTGTTTGATTTCTTTAGGCTCTTCTGGGTTTCACAGACTGCAGGTTTAATTGCGCTTTCTACCTTCCAAAAAGTTCTGGAACAGAGAAGTCGAGCGAGGCAAACGGCAGCATGAATATTTATAGTGCTGCAGTGAATCCCAGAAGGTGGCTGAGGAGCACGTAAATAGTCTGAGCTGTAGAACAGCGGTGTCTTACTGTTCAAGTGATTCTCCCTGATCAAGTTGGGTGTGGCTTCCCTGTAACTCCAGCACTCCCACTGTTTCAAGTTGCTGTCCATCGAGGTCCTGGCTGTGGCAGAGCCGGGGGGGGGGGGGGCTACATCTGAGAGTCGATCAGAAACCCTGAGACTTCACCTAAGGATCCAGTCTGCCTAGCTTCACTGAAAGGCATCTGGAGAAGGCTAAATGGGCACAGCTGCTCGCCTGACCTCATGAGTGCTTTTTTGCTGAAAGACCATGGTGACTGTGTACTACTGGGATTACTGGGCCTTGTTGTTCCTCTCCTGAGAGGTACAGCCATGGCCAAAAGTTTTGAGAATGACACGAATATTTAATTTTCACAATCTTGCTGCCTCCGTTTTTATAATGGCAATTTGCATATACTCCAGAATGTTATGAAGAGTGATCAGATGAATTGCAATTAATTGCAAAGTCCCTCTTTGCCATGAAAATGAATTTAATCCCCAAAAAAAAAAAATTTTTTTTTTGCATTTACAAACAAGTGGTTACTGCCCCCACCTGTAACTGGTCACTGCAGCAAGGAGCATTGGAAAGGCAACGCATATAAAGAAATAAAGACATTTTCAAGCTCAACTTACCGACCAGCCTGCGACCAACCAAACTGACCTGTCCAACAGTATGCATTTAAAACAGGGGTTTAGTTGCACACATTTGCAAATACACGTGAAAGCCACAAAGCCCCAGCAGGGCACCTAATTTTCTGTGGCCTAAACTGTAGTTTCTGTGAGTCTCCAACAATAGAAGCACATGCACTTACATGGACAGGTGTAGGGCAGGTAAACCTGAAGGGAGCCCAGCCCACCCCTTCTTAAAGGCATTGGGGCAACACTGAGCACCCAGCCCATAGCACTCTAGCGGCAAAGGTGTCAGCGCATTACCTGGCCAATATAATTCATAGTACAAACAAGTAGTTACTGCCCCCACCTGTAACTGGTCACTGCAGCAACCAAAGAGGTAGGCTGCCTTCAGGTTTATCTGCCCTACACCTGTCCATCTAAATGCATGTCCATCTATTGTTGGAGACTCACAGAAATTAGAGTTTAGGCCACAGAAAATGGGGTGCCTTGGACAGGTCAGTTCGGTTGGTCGCAGGCTGGTCAGTAAGTTCAGCTTGGAAATGTCTTTGTTTCTTTATATGTGTTGCCATTCCAATGCTCCTTGTTGCAGTGACCAGTTACAGGTGGGGGCAGTAACCACTTTTTAGTACTATGAATTATATTGGCCAGGCAACGCACTGACACATTTGCTGCCATAGTGCTATGGGCTCCGTGCTCAGTGTGCCCCTGTGTCTTTAAGAAGGGGCGGGCTCCCATCAGGTTTATCTGCCCTACATCTGTCCATCTAAATGCATGTGCTTTCATAGTTAGAGACTCACAGAAATTATAGTTTAGGCCACAGAAAAAGGGGGGGCCTTGTCGGGGCTCTGTGACTTATGCATGAATTTGCAAATGTGTGCAACTAAACCCCTGTTTTAATGCATACGGTTGGACAGGTCCGTTTGGTTGGTTGCAGGCTGGTCGATAAGTTGAGCTTGGAAATTTCTTTGTTTCTTTATCCACTGCATTTCAGCCCTGCCACAAAAGGACTAGCTGACATCATCATGTCAGTGATTTTCTCGTTCACACAGTTGTCAGTGTTAACAAGGACAAGGCTGGAAAACACCCTTAATGCTGATTGAGTTAGAATAACAGTGCAGTCATCATTGCTTTGCACAAAAAGGGATTCACAGGCAAGGATATTGCCAGGGCCGGCCTTAGGTGTTCAGGCGCCCTGTGCGAGCTAATCCTGTGGCGACCCCGCCCATCTTCACCCCTCGCCCCCTGGTCACCTAAACATACATGTATACATTACATACATGTATGTAACTGCCATTACCAATGCAATTATGTAGTAAACATATTATTTTTATGTATTATTTTATTGCATTTTACTTCTTTTTTTTTTTTTTTTCCTTATGTTAAGACAGTTAAGTCCCTTTATATCCTCCCCTTCATTGTCAATCAAATAAAAAGTATTTAGCCTAATTTGTCTTAAAAAGTAGATACACACAACAGTGACACTTACCGTTCTATGGACTCTATGGACGGTGGCTTTGCATTTAAAAATGGCGCCTCCCGGTGCTTAGACGCCACTGCGCATGCGCCGTGTGCCTGAGAATAGCCGAGCATGTTCAGGTTTTCCCGAGCAGCGGCGCCTGCGCATTGTGCCTTTCGGGAGCCGGCAGCAGCCTTTTTTTTTTTTTTTTCAGGTTCCGATCCGATGCTCTGTCTTCACCCAGTCCCAGGGCAGGGGGACCTGGCAGCGCCTGCTGGTATGACTCGTTCGGACTCCACTCCACTGATGTGAGTAACTAACTGTCTGCAACTCAGTCTGCGAGCTCTGATGGCCGCACGGCGCCCCTGTTGCCCATGGCGCCCCGTGCGGCCGCACAGCTCGCACACCCCAAAGGCCGGCCCTGGATATTGCTACTACTAAGATTGCACCTAAATCAACCATTCATCAAGAACTTTAAGAAGAGAGGCTCAATTGTTGTGAAGAAGACTTCAGGGCGCCCAAGAAAGTCCGGCAAGTGCCAGGTCCGTCTCCTACATTTGATTCAGCTGCGGGATTGGGGCACCACCACTGCAAAGCTTGCTCAGGAATGGCAGCAGGCAGGTGTGAGTGCATCTGCACGCACAGTGAGGAGAAGACTTTTGGAGGATGG
Source organism: Pelophylax lessonae (assembly GCF_965119305.1). Taxonomy (NCBI): domain Eukaryota; kingdom Metazoa; phylum Chordata; class Amphibia; order Anura; family Ranidae; genus Pelophylax; species Pelophylax lessonae. The sequence goes on from NC_138769.1 coordinate 107,393,845, forward strand.
CCTGGTGTCAAGAAGGACAGCAAAGAAGCCACTTCTCTCCAGGAAAAACATCAGGAACAGACTGACATTCTGTACAAGGTACAGGCATTGGACTGCTGAGGAGTGGGGTAAAGTCATTTTCTCTGATGAATCCCCTTTCTAATTGTTTGGGGCATCCTGAAAAACCTTATCCAGAGAAGAAAAGGTGAGCACTACCATCAGTCCTGTGTCATGCCAACAGCAAACCATCCTGAGACTATTCAGTGTGGGGTTGCTTCTCAGCCAAGGAGGGGGCTAACTCGAAATTTTGCCTAAGAACACAGCCGTGAATAAAGTATGGTACAAAAACATCCTCCAAGAGCAACTTCTCTCAACCATCCAAGAACAATGCCTTTCCCAGGCATGATGGAGCACCTTGCCATAAGGCGAAAGTGATAACTAAGTGGTTTGGGGAACAAAACATCAACATTTTGGGTCCATAGCCAGGAAACTTCCCAGACCTTTATCCCATTGAGATCTTGTGGTCAATCCTCAAAAGGGGGGTGAACAAAAACCCCACAAATTCTGACAAACAAGCATTGATTATTCAAGAATGGGCTGCCATCAGTCAGGATGTGGAGCAGAAGTTGATTGACAGCATACCAGGATGAAATGCAGAGGTCTTAAAAAAGAAGGGTCAATGCTGCAAATATTGACTCGTTGCATAAACTTAATGCAATTGTTATTGTCAATAAAAGCTTTTGACATTTATGAAACGCTTGTAATTACACTTCAGTATACCATAGTAACATCTGAAAAAAAGATCTAAAAACACTATAGCAGCAGACTTTGTGATAATTAACAAAGCTTTTTTTTTTTTAGAATGGAGAGGGATTAGAACACCTGTAATTTTTTTATTGCTCTGTGTGCCCTCATTAAAGTGGAACTGCACTGCATCTGAGCACCACAAACCAAAAATGCTATTTAATAAATTTTTAATATTCAAAGCAAACTCCCCCATCCATCTATGTTTCCATGCTTTATTTTGCTAAGAAATCATTTTGAAAAATATCCCGTGGCATTTCTGGCAGTGGCCATTTTGAGTAAGGGTAGATGATTCATGTATTATTTACTTCCTGGAATCCATTTGCCCTTTGCTCAGAGATAGGCTGAGCATAGATCCCTCCCTCCCCTCCCGAATACTGCTGGGATGTATGACATCATTTGCCTAGGCATAGAAACCAGGTAGTAACCAAAGAAATGTAAAAAAATGTTAAAACAAATAAAATATGATATATTTTCCTATCTATTTACTAATGCTAGCAGCATAAGGAATAAAAATAGTTCATGTTATTTGAAAGAGTGAAGTTCTGCTTTAAGGTGATTCGCTCTCCCTATTTGTTCTGTTTACCGTTTTCATTAAAAGTAAAAGAAAATCACTAATTTTGGGTTGTCCCCAGAAAAGTAACAGAGGGGAAATCTTCCAATGGGGACACTAGTTCTGGTAACCTGGGGGTCCCCAAGGAGTCTGCAACATAGAGAAGAGTTTCCCCTTGTATCTGTTAGTGGGTCAGGAGTATCCTACATCCCTTTCCAAGTTATTTAACTTGACTGGGGTATTGCCCATGTAACGGCTGCTGTGCCACTTCCCGATTACCCCTCATTTTGCCTTTTTCCACTTTACTTCATCTTTAATACCCCAGACCAAACATCTTTATTTCGGGTTTTTAAGGCTATAGCAGCCCTTATGTTAAACAGCCATAATTAGCAATAGAATCTCTTTATTACATAATATTATAAAAAGGCCCAGGCCTATTTCAGACACATGTTGTTTACAAGTTAAAATCAGTATTTTTTTGCTAGAAAATCACTTAGAACCCCCAAACATTATATATATATATATATATATATATATATATATATATATATTAGCAAAGACTCTGGAGAATAAAATGGCGGTCGTTGCAATATATTTTGTCATGCGGTATTTGTGCAGCTGTCTTTCAAACACAATTTTTTAGGAAAAAATACACTTCACTGAATTCTGAATTAAAAAAAAAAATGAAACAGTAAAGTTACCTAATTTTTTTGTATATTGTGAAAGATGATGTCACGCCGAGTAAATAGATATCTAACATTTTACGGTTCAAAACTGGGCACACTCGTGGAATGGCGACAAACTACGGTACCTAAAAATCTCCATAGGCGACACTTTAAAAAAATTAAAAGGTTACCAGTTTAGAGTGACAGAGGTCTTTTGATAGAATTATTGCTCTCACTCTGATACCTCACATGTGTGATTTAAACACTGTTTTAATTTGCGGGCGCGACTTACGTATGCATTTTCTTTCATGCGCGAGCTCACTGGGACAGGGGCGCTTTAAAAAAAATGTATTTTTAACACTGTTTTTTTTTAAATAATATGATCACTTTTATTGCGGTAACAAGGAATGTAAACATCCCTTGCGACAGTAATAGGCAGTGACAGGTATTCTTTATGGAAGGATCTGGAGTCTAACCACTTAAGCCCCGGAGGATTTGGCTGCTAAACGACCAGGGGGTATTTTGCGATTCGGCACTGCGTGACTTTAACGGACAATTGCGCGGTCGTGCGACGCTGTACCTAAACGAATTTGACGTCCTTTTTTTCCCACACCTGTGCGATTTTTTGATCACCTGTGCGATTTTTTGATCACGCGCTATAAACAAAAAAAGAGCGTCAATTTTGCAAAAATAGCAATATTTTTCCCTTTTTTTTATATGAAATTTCCCCCAAAAAAAATGTAAAAATCAAAATTTTTTAACATTTTCGGCCAATTTGTTTTATGCTACCTATGTTTGGTAAAAAAAATCGCAAAAAGCGTATTTTGATTGGTTTGCGCAAAAGTTATTGCGTTTACTAACTAAGGGAAAGATTTTTGTCATTTTTGTTGTTTTTTTTTTTTTAACGCGTAATGGCGGCGATCTGCGATTTTTTTTGCGGTACTGCGACATTGCGGCGGACAGATCGGACCCTTGACTGACATTTTTGACACTTTTGGGGTTACCGGTGACATTACTACAGTAATCAGTGCTATACATATGCACTGTTACTGTAAAAATACACTGGTAGTGAAGGGGTTAACTTTATTTGAGAGGGAGGGGCTGTGTGTGTCCCTAGGGGCGTGATTCTAACTGTGATTGGCTGTGGCTTCAGCTGTATGCAGAGTGATCAACGGATCTACATAGTAGATCCATATGATCAGCTCTCATACAGAGGGGAGAATGACAGGCAGCTTGTGTAAACTTTCTCCCTCTCCCCCGCCGATTGCAGAGTGACCGGCGGACATCGGGTCCGCCGGTCACACGCGCGGGGGGGTCCGTGACCACGCGGGAGCGGGAGCGCGCCTCCGGCAGCGCGCGCTCGCTCCCTAGACCCTCACAAGCTAGTGACGTAGCCCTACGTCACTTTGCCTGTGAGGGGCTGACCGCCGACGTAGATAGTCGTGCGGCGGTCGGCAAGTGGCTAAAAGACCCCAGACCCCTCCACTACACTTCAAAGTATTCAAAACCCTGAAATAAGCATTTTTGAATACTGACAGTTTTTTTTTTAAAATCTGCGCCATTGTCAGCTGAGTAAACCAGAAGTGACGTTGTGACGCCGCTTACGGGTTACATGATCAGAGACCAGATCAAAGCTGAATCCGGCTTCGTTCGGGACTTCAACCAGCCAGCATCCCACTGGGTGACCAGGAAGGCGGCCGCAGGGAGGGGACATCCCCTCCTGCTCGCTGGGATAACAGGCGAGCGGGCTGCTGAGCCACATCGGTTGTTATCTCCTGAAAGCTGACCGACATCTCTAAAAAAACAGTACCGGGGTGATGCCTGCAGCTGCTTCTTCAAGCCGATGTACAGGTATGTCGGTTTGCAGGAAGTGGTTAAACAAAACATAACAGCCTGATGTAACTACCTGCTCTTCTACTAGGCCTTAGGATTTTTGAAGGCACACCCGAATGACCAACCAGCTGTATCTGTCACCAGCCTGCATCTTCATGGCCCCCAGCCACAACTACATTGGCTCAGGGACAATTGTTTATCAATGCTCTAGCTGATACAGCCAATTAACCAATTACATATTATTTCCAACTTTTTTATTAGGGTAAGTACATTCATACTGGAGATGGGCCCAACCCATCATTCTCCAAAGAACGTACCCATCCCCGCCTTTACCCTGTGACCTCTGCCTACTGCTACGACAACACCAGTCCCACCCTAATCAACCCGGTAAGAAAAGAGTCACCTGTATAACAAGTGAAGGAACAGGAGGGTGGGAGAATCTTGCCCGAGGCTTTCCCCTGGTCCAACTGATGGTAGAAGCAACACCTCCCACCAAGAGACACCTAGGACCACACCCTGCCCCACCCTGCCCTCCACCAATGAGGTAAGGCCTATTTTTCTAAAACATCTTTAGATTAACCCCTGCATTACTACAGCCTAGACTGTCAAACCCAGTCATGTAGACCTTCCGCTTATGCTGCGCCTGCAGCTCCTGGCCTGTAGCTATAAAACCACAAAACAACATCCCCTAGACTGCTTTTGTGTCAGTGTGCCTGAACTGTTCTTTGTGTATGCTGGCAGCCTCAGTGCTAGTTAGGGAGAACTCTGGTCATGTACACCATTATCATCTGTGCAGGAAGTGTACAGTGACTGTTCCTGTGACCACCATCAGCCAGCAGCCTTTTCATGGGTACCACTACATAACTATTCCCCAAAAGACAATGTTGGTGATGTTGGAGAAGGTCTGAACTTGTCCTTAGTTTGGTAGTTGAAATTTCTTGGCCATGCAAGTCTGTATACCTTCCCGATGATGAGAAATCTTGTAATATTTTTGTCCTATTTAAAGCCCAGACCATAATGATTCACCCATCGAGTCACCCAAGACAAATCCAGATATGGATGTCTGGTCTTTACATGGCTAAGATCAATCATCTCAACAATCTAGAAGCATGTCATGGTTTATAAAGAGATGGAATAACAGCACATAACCACTGAATAGCAATACGAACTGAACAATGAAAAATAAAATAAAAACGTAAGGAATTCTTTTTACTGAAAACCGCCTTCCTTGTTGTATACATGGATAGCAACTGACAAGCTCGGCGTTGTGTAGGCATAAACAGTCTACTTTCTCCAATGCAGAGGGTGCTCAACCGCAGCAGCATTGCTGGGGGAGAGGAATTCAAGAGAAATGTAGTTCCTCTATGGTTTCCTGGGTCACTGGGGAAACTATCCAGTTGGATGCTACAGCCCATGTGACTCTAGCAGCAATCGTTCGGTCAGGCAGAGCCAATTTAAGGCCTTGGTTCCCAGGCTTGACACGCATTTTGCATGTGGATAGTGTAGGGACAGGTCACCATTCTGACAGGGACTGTGATTAGCAGAAGAGAGAGTTTCCAGATGATTAGGGAAAGATAGGGATGCACCATCCTTTCTGGAAACCTTCCCATTTGGTTACAGACCGGCTTTGCCACATTCCGCCACTCAAAACAGACACTGTCAGCACATCTGAGACCTGCTCTGCTACACATCGCTGTTACAGTATATTCTGTGAGTGTTCAGATGGGTGTCTTCCCGCCGGGTTGATGTAAATACTGGACTCTGCATTAATATAAGTTCTGTTCTCTGCAACCAGTTTACTGGCGTCCCACCAAGCTGCACCTCCCCACAGGTAGACAAAGTAAGCAAACAGTTTAATTGGAAAGGAAAAAATCCTTTTTGAGGGGCTAGAGCCTTGTGAGTGAATTAAGTCCAGGGACTGTCAGGCTCTGCTGTTGCTACATTAGAAAAATGCCCATCCGCAGTACATGCACTGTGGGTGGTCGGCAAGTGGTAATAATAATTAATTAGGTACTACTAGTGTCAGGTTGGACCCCCTTCTGCCTTCAGAACTGCCTTAATAGATGGCATAGATTCAACAAGGTCTTGGAAACATTCCTCAGAAATTTTGGTCCATATTGACATGATTGTATCACGCAGATTTGTCAGCTGCACATTCATGATGTGAATCTCACATTCCACCACATCCCAAAGGTGCTCTATTGGATTGAGATCTAGTGACTGTGGAGGCAATTGAAGTACAGTGACCTCATTGTCATGTGCAAGAAACCAGTTTGAGAAGATTTGAGCTTTGTGATATGGTGCAATATCCTGCTGGTTGTAGCCATCAGAAGATAAAGGGATGGACATGGTCAGGAACAATACTCAGGTAGGCCGTGGCGCTTTAACCATGCTTAATTGCTACTAAGGGGCCCAAAGTGTGGCAAGAAAATATCCCCCCCCCCCCCACTACCACCATTACACCACCACAACCAGCATGAACCATTGATACAAGGCAGGATGGATACATGCTTTCATGTAAAACCTACCACCTACCATCTGAATGTCGCAGCTGAAAGTGAGACTCATCAGACATGGCAACATTTTTCCAATTTTCTATTGTCCAATTTTTGTGTGAATTGTAGTCTCAGGTTCCAGTTCCTCTGCTTCAAGGTTCGATGTGTTGTGCATTCAAAGAGGGTATTCTGCATACTTTGGTTGTAACGATTGGTTATTTGAGTTACTGTTACCTTTCTATCATCTTGAAACAGTCTGCCTATTTTCTTCTGACCTCTACAAGGCATTTTTGTCCACACAACTGCCGCACACTGGATATTTTCTCTTTTGCTGACCATTTTCTGTAAACCCTGGAGATAGTTGTGCCTGAAAATCCAAGTAAATCAGCAGTTTTTAGTATAAGGTATAACGCTACACTTCTTGGTTTGTAAACACATGCATTTAAATTGTAATTTTAAAAAATGTGCCTTTCTGCACATTTTGATGAATCTGACATCACGAGACAGGATTGTGAAATATGTATTTTTCAGTATGTTTAGCATCATGCACCACTGTATATGGTTTTCTAGTGCAAATCATTTGCAAATAAATTTGTTGCAAAGTTTCTTACTTGGAGATCCTGCCATTAACAACACTTCCTTTTTCTGGCTGGCAACACTAAGCTGCTTCTTGAAAATAGCATTAGCCTTGTCAGCCTACCATGTGTACTGCTTCAGTTGGCCATTAGGCTGCCAATCAGGTCTGCAGGGGCATGGATAGGTAATTTAGAAGGCCCAATGGCAACCTAAAGGAGCATAAAAAAATGATTTGCTCAAGAAATCTGTATACAGTGAGGCATAACACTAAACATACTGAAAAATCTACAGTATTTTGGGTTTATTTATCTGAAGTATAAAAAATGAAGGAAATGTATTATTACAAATTAAGTTTGTGTTACGTGAAAAATAAAAAATTATCCAATCCCTCCCTGAAGACACCATTATGATGAAACGCGTAGGGAAGGGTTTCTTTGGAGTGATGTCCTCCCGTACAGTAGCTTGCTCACTCACAGCCTGGTCTATGCGGCTGAAGCTAGCAAGGGTGTAAATGTTATATGTGACCGATCCTTATTTTCGGGGCCAACACCTCCAAATATAAGTGTATTTTGTTTCACATGCTTTTAGAAAGAAATACAATTTTACACAATGGAGCGCTCTACTGATGAGCATGGAATTTTAAAGAGGAAGTTGAGAAAAAATGTTACCTCCTAGTGGCTGGAAGAAAGTGGATCCTGCACCTGAGAGAGTCTTGAGAGCTGGTGACTATTAGCTCTGGGGAGTTGTTTGTTTAACAACTCGAGGAGGACTCGAGGTGTGAACACTGTGGAATGAGAAGATTATAAACTCTGAATGAAGCACAGGACACTTTGTGGATGGATTTTTATTGCACTGGACACTTTATATATGACATTTTGATACTACCATATGTACTTTATATTACTTATTTAATTGTTTGGGAATACTGAGTATTGATATTTGTCATGAATTTTGGTGTTTTTGGATGAATTAACACACATGTAGCATATGAATTTATTTATTGGATCATGTTAAAAAATGAACTGTTATTACGGTTATTAAAGTAAAATGCATTTAAAAAATAAATAAATAAATAAACAAACAGGTTTATACTTCCCTGCTCTGTGCAATTGAATTGCACAAGACAGCCCCGAACATCCCCCTCTCAGGTCCCCCACCAGCACTTCTGACTCCTACTTTTGGAAATTGGTGTGGCGCCGCAAAATCAGCATCGCAAAGGTTGGGGCGGTGCCATTGCCAGCAATAGGCTGGGATTTGACCTGTCAAATTGCATGTCAAATCACGCTGATGTGAATGGGGGCTAAATAGCAGGACTTCCTGTGCCCCCTTGTTTGGATTTGTTCCCTGGGTGGCTGCCTTCCTGTGTGAACTGCTGTACTACCGGTTTTGGACTTCTGCCTGATATCTCGACTACGTTTCCGCATGACAATTTTGCTTTCCTCTGCCAAACCATGTATGACCTCTGCCTGTCTGTGAATATTCTTCCGGATCCTGATTTGGTGCCTTTCTGCCAGATAAGTTGCTGACCCAGCCTGCCTGACTATGCTTACACCTCTACCCTCAGCATAGGCGTGCGCACAGGGTGTGCCAGACTGCCAGGTGTGCCTGGGCACACTCTAATCACCCCATGCAGTGCAGATTCCCCCTACTGTCCTTGCTCCCCCCCCCTTGCAGCTCTGCCTGCGTCCTTCCTCTTCTGTCCCACAGGCTGCTGCTTTCGGGCACACACAGGGGGATAGTTTTAGAATAAGTGGGGGAAGGGGCCTGTATATATGTAATTTACTGGCCCCTTCCCTTTCTGAATGAACACAGTGAGTGATCGGTACCATGTGTTTGAGCTTTGGAGTGCACACCCTAATGCAATAGGCTGCGCACACCTATGACCCTCAGCCTAAGCGCCACTTCCGACTCTACCTTTCAATAGGAACCTTACAGGGCACTTGTGTGGGCTCATCCTGAGCCTCGCTGTCTGAGAGGTCTGAGGTCTCAGAGGTCTGAGAGCTGATTGGAGGGAAGTGACAAACCCTTTTCACACAGCACACAGTAACAAAGCTGAGGCTGTAAATCAGCTGGAGGTCCCTCCCATGTCACCATTTTTCTTTGGTGTTAGGAAAACTTGTTAGAAGTAATTCATGCTGATAGCAGAGGAACAAAGCAGCAGGCTCTTAAATGAGACACGTACACATTGTAAAGGGATATGCTTTGTTCATATTTCATGTCTGAGATTTACAACCACTGTAAGGTAAATATGTTTAGGCTTTATAACCACTTTAAGCACAGCGTGGTCATAATTATTTTCTTATAAAGAAAATTTACAAGGCGATGGGGAAATCTCATAGCATGACCTGACCAATCCTCTGTATAGAAATAAAAGCATTGGTAAACTTGCCAGCACCAACCTAGAAACATTAATCATATTTATAAGTGATACCTTTTAGACCACACATGCAGTATATTGTATAATATGTAATGTTTCATAAATATAGCTGTACTCAGCTATTACAGTGTTCTGCAAAGAGAGATGACATTTTCTGCCTTTGATTAGTTTGAAAGTTATTTGAAAAGCACACACTACAAATAATTGACAGATGTTGTGTCAGTGCTCATCTCATAAGGAGAGGGGAGCCTGGGATTGAGATAAGTACTGATACAATACACTCGTCATTCACTAGAAGTTACCTCTAAAGCTGGGTTGAACGAAAAAACACAGATCCCCACATAAACACAAGTGATGTTCTCCCCCTGCCACACGACTGTGATCTGACAGCAGGGACTCCCCCACCTCCATCAGAATACACAGATCAGCACTTGCAGCCATTGGTTGCAAAGGTTGATTGAATGCTGGTTTTCAAACATGACCGTTCAACAGAAGCCGATCGTTAGACCAGCTTCTCTTGAACAGCAGTCAATGTGTAGTGTGTTGACATGCACCGATGCGCATTACATTGATTGTTATTACTATTCATAAATAGAACAAAGTAACTCCTGCCTATCAATGACAATACTGTGAAGTAAATTAGATAATCTTAAGAAGTTCCCACCAGCTGGCTGCATGTATTGTATGTGACCTAGCACAGTAACTAAAGTGTCATGAAAAGCTCTCAATGCATACTTGTGATTGGGAGCTTTTGACCATGTGACCCCCTGGAACAGCCAATCACAGCAGTCACATGATCAGAATGCCCACCTCCCGTCATTTGGATCCTCTTAAAGTGCTGGGAGGTGGTGGCAGGAAGGGGTTAAAGCTTATCCCCAGTTTTGGTTTGCTTTGTTCTAAAAAAAACTAAACTAAAAAAAAAATTGCAGGAGAAATACTTGCTCTTTCCAAACCATCCTCTGTTTTTATGGAGCAATTTACATGCGTTTCCGTGTGTCGTGAATACAGCTGTCCTATGTGCATTTGTTATGCCAAAGACGCTCATGCACCAAATTTTGCCACTGAGCCAGGAGCTTTTTTTTACACGTGCTTCGATTTTCCTGTGTTTTGTCGCAACACAATTCCACTGCATTTGGGGTGCTAGTAAGAATGAATGGCCCCCAAACACATTTTTTGCCATGATTTTAGCGTGGTTTGGAATTGTGTAAATTCTGCCTGCAATTCCAAATTGCTCAGATGTGAACGGGGGAACTTCCATCATTCAACCCACATCTTGTGAGCCTACCCTGACATAAACCCCCCCCCTTCCCCAGGGGTGCGTTATCACACAGCCTGGGCTCACAGTACAATTATGACGAAAATAGTGCTCATATTGTGGCGTCACTAACCCAAATTCTAGAGCCAGTCAGAACCCCAACATTAATTATTTCTTACAGGTGTTCCATTAATCTGTCTGATAGACACACTAGCAGATAGTCACTTATGGAAAGTGATGTGCCTTGACTGTAAAAGACCTTGACAGTGATATGTAGAGACAGAGGTTGGGTGAAATTCCTAAAAAAAATAGATTTTATGTAACAGATAGCTCTGCTCTAAGCTATCACTCCATCTACTTTAGGACAGTTTGAACAGGGCAGCTACTTTGGCCTCATGATTTGGCCCAATAGAAGTCTATGGGGACACAACGAAAATGTCAGCTGTACAAGCATACCTCCCAAATTTTTGAGATGGGAACGAGGGACACCTATCAGCAAAAGTATGTAGGGATAGGACACACCCCCTGTCACACTCCCTTAAAGAAGAATTATACAGAAAAAAATTATTAGTTAAACCCACAAGTGCCTTTGTTACCCCTACTATTCTTTTATATTGGCTTTTAACATTTACAAATGCAGCAATTTAGAAATTGGATGAAAGTTTAGCAATGGGAAACACTTTTTGAAAGATAAATAATGCATTTATTATACAACTATATAGATCAGACCAAAGCGAGGGACAAATGAGGAGGAAAGAGGGACAGATGGACTTCGTTCGAAATCAGGGACAGTCCCTCGAAATCAGGGACAGCTGGAAGCTATGATACAAGTATAGGTGAAGAACCAATGAAGCAGTCTAGAGACTGTCGAACCCCCCCTTAGGTTGTGCAAGTTTTATAGACTCTGAATATCAAGATTAAGATCAAATGTTAACATCATTGGTTATTACAACAAATTAATTTATATCTATCCAATCACAAAATAGTATTATATGTCCATGCAAATAAGATGTGTTCTTCAAGATAAGGAGGTTAGGGTGTTGGTTCTCATGGTAACTTCTGATGTCAGATAACGTCCATCGCGATGTGCCTTAATCTTTGAGAAAATTCCCCTCATAGGCATGTTTACTAAGGTTTTAACTTGTCCAGACCTGTCTTCTATTTAGATTTCAATATATCCATTGAATTAACTTGTGGCACTTTCCACTGCAAGTACTGGCTCAGCTCTACTCGGCCCTGCTTGGCCCGGTTTGCTTTTCCACTGCTGGTACCGCATGGTACGGGGTTGGAACGGTTCGGTACGGTACGGTATGGTACGGTATGGTTTGCTTTTCCACTAAAGTAGTACTAAAGTTAAGTGGGTGGGATAACAACGGGGTGGGATTCTCTGACCAATCAGTGGCTAGTAGTGACTGCATGCAAAGGATTGTGGGATATGGTACCGGGTATGGTACCTCTTGAAACCACAATCGAGGTGGTACTGTTTTTGAGAGCCGTACCGTTCGGTTCCATGCAGTGGAAAAGCGCCGCCGTACCGTACCGAACCGTTCCTACACCATACCATGCGGTACCAGCAGTGGAAAAGCACAAAAGCGAGCCGAACCGTTCGGTTCCATGCAGTGGAAAAGCGCCATTAAAGACACCTCTAAAATGACTGACACTGTCACAAAACTGCATGTAATCATGTGATTTAGAAATTATAATCTATAATTTTCCCTGCACACAGCCCAAAGGCTAAAAAGGCAAAAAATAGTGGAGGAGGGACCTCTTTTCATGTTGAGGTAGGATAAATGCTAGGTGGGGGTTTAGGTTTGAAAGATTAGGAAGGGTGGTATAGTTTTTAATAAAAGTGAAATTGCACTTTAATATCCTCTGCTGCCACCGCCAAATCTCTGTTTGTTAAGATATGTGCAACCTGTAGCTAAAATAAGCCCGCTATCAGCCTGCAAGGATGTCACTACACAATTACATTTATTTAATAGGTCTGTAAGAAAAATTCATAATACGTCTACCCATAGCAACAGATCAGAATTTATCTCTAACTGGACCAACTGCAATAAAATGAAATTTGATTCCCTTTACTCATCTCAATAACCTTTTCATTACACATCATGAAAAATATTATAATGGAGAACAGACTTATATGCACCATGTCAGAGGATATGGCCAAGACACTGGAAAGAAACAAAAAGTGATCTTAGAGATATTCCCAGAATTCCAGCATCCTGATGCAGATGGAAAGGCTGTGAATAGACAGGGATTTTTTTTTTAAAGAAACCTACAGTCAAATAAAAGACAAACAATTCTGAAGAGATGAGACAATGATTCACTAATTCCAACAAACTCAGTCACAGCTCATGTAATGGCTCTGCTGTATCATTCACAGAACCCTGGATGTGGTACCCCACAATGTGACACATCACTGCAGATGGCATGAGGCAATAATAACCCTTCCTTTTTGTATACGTCAAACATCACATATCAGAAGGATATACTTATCCTTACCCCAGAATCATGTAGACATGCTGCATTCCTCCTTTCTTCCTCCATACCTTTCATTCTTCTTCTTCCTCACTGTGTTCTTTTTCTTTACAATCGATTGTGTGAATTATACAAACATTTTAAAGAACACAAATTACCAACTGCCACTTAGGATGAATTACACATTGGGAGCCTATTTGATATCTGCAACCTTGAAGCCACAGTATGAGTTATTATGAAGACTGAAGTTAAAAATGTCAAACCTGCACCAATCAAACATGATACTGATTTATTGTTCATATGTGAAACATTTTAGCATAATGACCAGAGTTTAATTGATTCATAATAAGGGAAAAAGCTGCAGCTGGCCCAACCCCACCATTCCAAGTGAGTCTCCTCCATTGAGCTTTTGCTATCTATGTACTGCAGCCTGAGTAAACACCACAGGACATAATTTATTACCTTTACTGGCCCAAAAACTTCCTCTGTTCCCCTCTTTGATTTAGTTTCACTTTGATACTGAGTCCTAACTCTCACTAACTTCATGGCAAAGATCCAGTAACTTCCACCCACAATCAGTAAGTGCCCTTACTGGCCACGGGGCAGACTCAATAAATGTTGGAATGGTATTTGGTAGAACATAGTTCGCTTCTCGGCCTTTTGGCTAAGATCAAGTGTAGTATCTGTTCTTATCAGTTGGTATGGACCCTGAGGGTTAGTATCGGCAGGGGCTGAAATGAACCGGGGCGCTCTGGACGTCACTGGAGGACCGGGAAGTAGGCACTGTCAGAGAAAGCCGGATGGGTCTGTTGCCTTCTGATTTGAATGGGTCCGCCCCTGTCAGTTTGAAGGGAGTGGGAAAGCCGGGCGACCACGGTTAGTACTGCTCCTGGATGTTATTGGTAAGGAATGGCGGATGGTGGTGGGGGAACCTTTCCTCCTGGGTTGAATCTGGCCTTGCAAAAGGCTTGTCCCCAGTTGAAGGCAGGTTCTCCCTAAGCTGTCTAAAATTCTGATGCCTCCTGATGGGATAGGGCTACACTGGGTCTGGCTGGGGGCTGAGACCGAAAAAGCCCGTGGTGTACGTGCCCCTGGGGTGGCAGCCCAGGGGTGCCTCAATCTCACTGGTGAGGGGCAGCTCACTTGAGTTTTTGTGGCACCTTGGTCACTGCACCATCACACTTTTTCCGCACCTGCCTCTTAGGGTGGGCCTTTTGGCCAACACCAGAGGAATTTTTTATTCCTGGCCGGGGGGCCTGCCGAGGTCTAGCACTTAGGCACTACCCAGCACTTCTCCACTTCCCTTTTCCCCACTCTGTTTTTCTTTGTTTGTGTGTTCACGTATGTCCCTTTTTGGTTGTTTTGTCACTGCACGACTTGGATGGCGTAGGTCCTCGGGCCTGCCCTGTAAGTCTTGGGAGGGGGTGGATATGGCCTTTTGGCTTAGTTTGCCCTCTCCCATGGGGTCTCCCTTCGGGGGAGCCCTACCTAGTACTCGGGGTGGGCTGTTTCGGCAGTCCCCCTGAAGAATGGGGTCTGCCCGGCTTCGGCTGGGTGGACCTAAGTGAGTACCTCAGTCCCTGTCAGGAGCTTCGCGCCCCGGGGGATCAGGGTCAGGGCCCTTCCTCTTCGGAGGAGGGCCATGTGTGTACTCCTTGTGCACTTTTTTGTGTGTTCACGTTTGCGTGTGTGCACTTTTTTATGCACCGGGTGTAAGTCTTTTGAGTGTGTTTCACACACCACGGGCTTAAAAAAAAAATTTGGTAGAACATAGTGATGTAGCACCCTCCTAGGTAGGTGCTAGGAAAAGTATATGTGTGGCCCTGTCTGCTTATAAGGGGGGCCTGATCAGTTAGTGATGCTGTCATGTGTTCACCGCAATGCACCCTGGGATTGGGTATAAACCTGACGGGAGCATGTGACAGAGCGTCTTTGGCGAGAGTCCCAGGTGAAGGCTGACGGCTGTCTCTCCTCCGGTCAGAGCGAGTGAAGGTGTCCTGGGCAGTCGGCCTGAAGGACTGGAGGTTGAGCTGGGCTGCAGAGAGGGATCCAGAGTGTTGCTGACCGAGTGGAGCTGCTGGGCAGGAGTTTCCAGGAAAAACAGTGTCGCGAGTACTCGAAATCTGCCCAGGGGTCTGCCTAAGAGAAGGGGCCACTCCAGAAGGTAAAAGGGATCCAGGAGCCAGCTAACCGGTAGTTGTGGCATGGAAAGTGGGTGCCAAGTGTTAAGCCCTGAAGATAAGGGAGAGAAAGGGGACGCCAGTGTGGGCCCTGAAGCATTCAGCAGTGCAGCAAAAGTGTACAAGTAGCTACCTCAGGAAGGAGTACCTAAGGCAGCTAAGACAGGATTTCTTTAATTGAAGCTCAGTTACAAGAATAGTTCATCGTTAACTGGCATCCGGCCAGCGTTAACCAGCGTCAAGTCAGCGTTGGCGGGCATTCAGCGTGCGTTAACCAGCATCAAACAGTACTTCTTAAGTGTCTCCGCCCACTTGTGCATAGTTGAATTAAAGGAGTATCCCACTCATCCCTTCTCCCATCCAAGTTCTTAAATAAATTAAAAACCCAAAGATACTGGACTGGATATTGTCTCAGTGCTCACACTTGGAGAAACATACTTAAAAGTGCTGTTGTTGTTAGCGGTAACCCAGGGGGACCCAAAGCCAGCAAACCGGCTGGGACAGTTGTAAAAACAGCTGGCTACAGTTATAAAACTGAATCAGAGCGGGACACACAAAAGACTTCTGGCTTATAAAGTTAATAGCAGGCATTCTGGGGCATTTGTCTTTTCACACTGGGCACGTCCGTTCCAATCAGCAGGGTATCCTTGAACAGATCTCATGCCAACATCCCCAGGTCAGAGTCTTCCAGAATTTACAAGATTCAGGCAGACATGGCTGACTGTGGGTACAATCATGTTTGGGCCCTGCAATTTGTCCCAACTAACCAGACCCGTGCCCTGCGAGTCTGCCACCCTCCTGCTACCTTAAACTCACCTTTAGCAGAGGTGGGAGCCATGGCAATGAGGACCAGAAGATCTGCCTGGACTTTAGCCATCCCCAAACTTTGGGATTTCTGCTTCCAAGGTGACATTGTTCCCCTCCTTTTTCTTACCAATCTTTTCTCCAGTCTATTGCTCTAGGTTGCCTTCTACTAGATGGTTACTTACCAACAGCATCATCTTTCTGGAAAACCAGCCTTATCCAGTTTTAAGCAATGAAGCATAGGTTTTTTGTGACTTACAAAGTTAGGAAGTTCCATACCTTATGCAACTTAGTCTTACAAACTTCTGTGTGTGCATTTATTGAATGTGATGATTACAGCTTTTGCCTCTATGTTACCCACCATTGAATTGCCTATCAACTTGCCCAGTACCCAGTCCAGCCTAAAACAGTGTATCTTCAATGCAAAGATTACCCATATCTGAGGGCAGAATAAGAAGAAGAATATGGGAATAAGTGATCTCCTTCAGTGCTAAAAATGCTAATATACAGTATAGAAAAGAATCACCCGCCATATGTATCGCTTTGTGTTGAGACCAAATAATTCAATTTTAGTCTCATCTGACCATAACCCCTTTTTCCATGTGGCCTCAGAATCTTCAAGGTGCATTTTGGCAAAGCTCAGTCGTAACTGCATGTGGCCTTTCTTGAGGAGTGGCTTTTGCCTTCAACCCTCCCATACAAGCCACATTTATGGAGAATGTGTGATATTTGTCATAAACTCCAGCAACCGCTTCAGAGTTGCTGTAGGCCTCTTGGTAGTCTCTCCGACAAGTTTCCTCTATGCTCTTTCAGCCTGGAGTGACATCTTGATCAAGGGAGGGTCTTTGTTGTACCAAATACCTTCCACTTCTTAATAATAGACTTCACTGAGCGTGTAGGCATTGATAAAGCCTTTTTTATTTTTTTGTATACATCTCCTGACTTGTGGCTGTCCACAACTTTATACTTGAGATCTTTGGACAGTGCCTTGCTACCCATAGTTGATTGTTTTCTTGAGTTGCACTTCCAGGGACTGAAATGCTCCAGGAAATCTCTTTCATGCTGAGCTAATCAAAACGACCACCGCTGATCACAGTTGAAAGTCAAATGACTTTGTGTGCCATTGAGAAGGTGATTAGCTACACCTGATTGAGTTTCCAAGTCCTTTTTAGCAGGGGGGTAATCCTTTTTCCAACTCAGTGATTCTGTTTTTGAATGTTTTTAATTTTTTTCTGACATGTTGGTGTTATACCTTTCAGTTGGGTGTTATAAGATGCAGCTGTATAAAACAAAAAATGTGTCTGTCTTCATTTCAGGCTGCAAGTAACAACATCTGATTATTTTAAAGGGGGGTGATTTTTCCTTTACCCACTGTCTACAGTACATTAAGACATAAAAAGGGTAATATACGTTAAACATTTTTTTAGAACAAAACATAGTAAGTATATGCTGGTACAATGTACTGTACCAAAAATGCTATCCATTCTTACAAGTGTATTTAGCCAAAATGCTACATACATACATACAGTATAAGTAATCACTTAAATGTTGCATTAGATTTTAGTGTACCTTGTTAAATCAAGGTTTACCTACAGCATCGTGGTTGAGTCTGCAGTAAATAAAATTTTTATTACTCTTCCTGGTGGGTCTGTACCAGAGGAACATTTGATGGCCAAGAGGGAAGTGGGCCAGAAGCCACACATACTGCCAGATGTATGCACCCAGGGTGGGCACAGGTACATACTGGGATGCCAAAAAGACATACTGTTTGTCTTTCTAGTACAACAAGAAAATAAAAAAAATACAGTCAGGTCCATAAATATTGGGACATCAACACAATTCTAATCTTTTTGGCTCTATACACCACCACAATGGATTTGAAATGAAACAAACAAGATGTACTTTAACTGCAGACTTCCAGCTTTAATTTGAGGGTATTTACATCCAAATCAGGTGAATGGAATTACAACAGTTTGTATATGTGCCTCCCACTTTTTAAGGGACCAAAAGTAATGGGACAGATTAACAATCATAAATCAAACTTTTCAATACTTGGTTGCAAATCCTTTGCAGTCAATTACAGCCTGAAGTCTGGAAGACATAGACATCACCAGACACTGGGTTTTATCCATGGTGATGCTCTGCCAGGCCTCTACTGCAACTGTCTTCAGTTCCTGCTAGTTCTTGGGGCATTTTCCCTTCAGTTTTGTCTTCAGCAATGAAATGCATGCTCAATCGGATTCAGGTCAGGTGATTGACTTGGCCATTGCATAACATTCCACTTCTTTCCCTTAAAAAACTCTTTGGTTGCTTTTGCAGTATGCTTCGGGTCATTGTCCATCTGCACTGTGAAGCGCCGTCCAATGAGTGCTGAAGCATTTGGCTGAATATGAGCAGATAATATTGCCCGAAACACTTCAGAATTCATCCTGCTGCTTTTGCCAGCAGTCACATCATCAATAAATACAAGAGAACCAGTTCCATTGGCAGCCATACATGCCCACGCCATGACACTACCACCACCATGCTTCACTGATGAGGTGGTATGCTTTGGATCATGAGCAGTTCCTTTCCTTCTCCATACTCTTCTCTTCCCATCACTCTGGTACAAGTGGATCTTGGTCTCATCTGTCCATAGGATGTTGTTCCAGAACTGTGAAGGCTTTTTTAGATGTTGTTTGGCAAACTATAATCTGGCCTTCCTGTTTTTGAGGCTCACCAATGGTTTACATCTTGTGATGAACCTTCTGTATTCACTCTGGTGAAGTCTTCTCTTGATTGTTGACTTTGACACACATACACCTACCTCCTGGAGAGTGTTCTTGATCTGGCCAACTGTTGTGAAGGGTGTTTTCTTCACCAGGGAAAGAATTCTATCTTCGGTCATCCACCACAGTTGTTTTCCGTGGTCTTCCGGTGTTGCTGAGCTCACCGGTGCATTCTTTCTTTTTAAGGATGTTCCAAACAGTTGATTTGGCCACACCTAATGTTTTTGCTATCTCTCTGATGGGTTTGTTTTGTTTTTTTTCAGGCTAATGATGGCTTGCTTCACTGATAGTGACAGCTCTTTGGATCTCATATTGAGAGTTGACAGCAACAGATTCCAAAAGCAAATAGCACACTTGAAATTAACTCTGGACCTTTCATCTGCTCCTTGTAAATGGGATAATGAGGGAATAACACACACCTGGCCATGGAACAGCTGAGCAGCCAATTGTCCCATTAATTTTGGTCCCTTAAAAAGTGGGAGGCACATATACAAACTGTTGTAATTCCTACACCTTTCACCTGATTTGGATGTAAATACCCTAAAATTAACCACTTTACCACTAGAGCATTTTGCTGTCTTACGTCTGGGCCACTTTTTGCAATTTGGCGCTGTGCGACTTAACTGACAATTGCGCGGTCATGCGACGCCGTACCCAAACGAAATTTACGTCCTTTTTTTCCCACAAACAGAGCTTTCTTTTGGTGGTGTTTGATCACCTGTGCGATTTTTACTTTTTGCGCTATAAACAAAAAAAAGCGTTTATTTTGAAAAAATAACAATATTTTTTAAATTTTTTTAATAAGAAACTCCCCCCAAAAAAGATGTAAAAACCAATTTTTTTTTAAATTTTTGGTCAATTTGTTTTCTGCTACCCATGTTTGGTAAAAAAAATCGCAATAAGCGTATTTTGATTGGTTTGCGCAAAAGTTATTGCGTTTACTAACTAAGGGAAAGATTTATGTCTTATATACATTTATATACATTTTTGGTGTTTTTTTTTTTTAACGAGTAATGGCGGCGATCTGCGATTTTTTTTTTGCGGGACTACGACATTGCGGTGGACAGATCGGACCCTTGACTGACATTTTTGACACTTTTGGGGGTACCAGTGACATTACTGCAGTAATCAGTGCTATAAATATGCACTGTTACTGTAAAAATGACACTGGCAGGGAAGGGGTTAATTTTATTGGAGAGGGAGGGGTTAATGTATGCCTGGTGCTTACTGACGTGTGGGGGGGGAGGCGACTGTGTGAGACAGGGACAGATCGGATGTCCAGCTATGCTGAACACTCCGATCTGTCACTCCCTGTCACTGAGGAGATCCGCCCACTCTGTTTACACAGGCGGGCGGATCTCCAAACTGGATTCCCAGACGATCGGGGCAGAGCAGCGGTGATCTACGTCGTCAGACCTACAAGAGCCACTTTGCCGCAGTAGTACTACGGTACTCAGCGGTAAAGTGGTTAAAGCTGAAAGTCTGCAGTTAAAGCACATCTTGTTTGTTTCATTTCAAATCCATTGTGGTGGTGTATAGAGCCAAAAATATTAGAATTGTGTCGATGTCCCAATATTTATGGGCCTGACTGTATCTGGCTTGTATGCTACGAATTCAATTTGAATTTGAAAATAAGCAACATATTTTATACAAGGAACAAAAGCTTGGGAACTGGAAATTATAATATTGCACTCTGGAAACTTGACTGTCCTGTATAAGACTTATAGCTAGTGGAGAACAATGCATCTTCAGAAGATTTTTTAACTGTGTGTGGGGAAATGCTTAATGTGTGTCCAATTAGAGTGTTATATATTTAAAATATCAAAATTCTGCTTTTGTAGAATATTTCATTTCCTGAGGCTTTTGGTACTATAGGCTTTAGTACGAATGGTTTTTCAGGAGTACCTGTTCGTTTATGCCTGCAGGTGCAACCTAATGAGAACCAAGAACATAAAAATAATCCTATTTGTTAATTTTTGCCCAAAGAGTGGGGTCTGGTGCAGCGATAATACAATGCTTTTGAGCCATTTGTCTTAACAAATGTAACTTGCAACTGATATGGCGTATACATACTAACAAGCTGGACCAATGTAGCTATGCTATAAAATCTATATCAGGAAGTCAGCTTGAGGCACATTAAGGCTTCCTTTACACCTTCAGGCAGAATCGCCGCGATTCTGCACTCAATTCTGCCTGTGAGTCCCAAATCAGGGGATGCAATTGCGATCCTGTTTCTCTCAATGGCACCCCAGTGGCTGTGAAATTTTGCCACCGGACAAATCACGGCAAAATCGCACAAACAGAATCAAGGCAAACCGGTTGCCCAGAAGAAGTTCCGCAACTGCTTTTGGGTGACAGGCATCCTGCAATTCTGTTTGCGTGATTTTGCCACGATTTGTTAGGCAATAATCGCAGAAATATTGCACCGCGATTAGGGTGCCATTGACAGTAACGGGATCCCAAGAGCATCCCGCCTTTGCAGCGATTCGGGAATCGCAGGCAGAATTGTAGCAATTCAGCCCGCTATCTGGAATGCCAAGGTGTGAATGGAGCCTTAAGGGTCATTAAACCCAAACTATGAAAAATTCTCATTACATGCTAAATAACATAGTGTGCATTTGTTTTGTGTAGAGCAAAATATCCTGCGTCAGCTAGCCCTCCCATCTTCTCTGTGTCAACATTGCAGGCTGAGATTGTGTAGACCAGCTGGTGTCCTCTACTGAGCATGCTCATATTTCAGATACCTTCTAAGCTCTTCAATTCCTCCTTTTTCTGTGCAGCCCACATGACTACAGAATCACACATTTTGGCGTATACACAATGGTAATGACACTTTCCTCCCTACCTCTCCCCCCTTCTCCTCCATGTCCTCCTATTGCTAAATACTATGGGGACAGGATAAAGTATGCTGAATAATTCCATTTAATAAGAAACTCACAAAAAGCTTAGTTTTAAAATAAATCAGTATTAAATATAGCAAATGTAATTGCTAACACCTATAAAGTAAAAAAAAGCAGTGGATGAAGATGCTGTCTGCACAAAATGAAAGCTTGTGATGAAATCTTTGACTCCACTCACACCATATCAATGCACAATAACACAATAAATACATATCTGATGTTCAAAAAAGATTTAAAATCTATAGGGATCTATAAAACAGTTTTTTTTTATAATTATAATTTAATTCGAATTGCTCCTCTGAAACTGTTTTTTTTTTTTTTTTAGTCATGTGACCTCCCCTGTTCAGTTCACAGCAGAACTCTTGGGACAGAGGGACCCTGAGCTGTGGTTGTCGGGGGGTCTGTGGGCAGGGGACTTATTGTAATCTGTAAGCCCGCTTCAACATGAAGGGGATTCCAGATCCAGCCCCCCCCACCCCCCATGTGAATGGATATGGGATACCATTGTACCCCTACCCATTCACCAAAAAAATAAAAACCTTTTTTTTTTTTTTTAAATCCTTTATTTACATCTACAGTGTCTCTTGATGTAAATCCACCATTAATCACGCCTCCCATTGCACTGCTGACCCAACAAATAGAAAAAAAAATGCTCCCCCTGGCCGAATGCCTCCTACATGCTTTGACAGGCAAGGGCAGGGTCACTTGACAACATCACCTGGTGGCCCCACCCCCTTGTAACGTCACCAGCCCAGCATGCACCGATCTGTGATGTTACATGGGGGGTGGGGCCCTTTTCCAGCTGTCAGCAGGGAAACCCATTGACAGCTGATGACGCATCAGTCGTTAAGGACACTGCGGCCAGCTTCCTGGCCCCACTTCTTAACAAGCAGCTTACACTGCGCCCTGATTGGGCAAAGCTTTGTGCAGTCTGAAGTGCATTGCAGGGTGTTCTGCGGGGTGAATACCCTGCAAATTTGGGTGTTCAGCATGGGGCCGAACGGGCAAATGTTAGGCCCAAACTCATGCTCGGGATTAACCGTTCGCCTAACCCTACTAACCAGTAGCAAGTGCTACAAAATCTATTTTTCTCTGCTGGTTTGCTTTTAGTTGTTTTCCATAGAATAATTTCTAATGAACCTTTCCATGTGCTCTAAATGGAAGTTTTTATATTTACTTAGACTTCATTTATCATAATCTCTAAATTACTCTACAGCATTTGCCAATTAGATACTTTAAGGGAGTGGAGCCTATTTTATACAAAGGAAACAAATCAAAAGCAGGTCACAGCAATCATCATTTCCTGCCCTTAACAAAGCATACCTTAAGAGTAGCAAGTCATTGGCAAGAAATGGCTATAGATTATTTTCAACTCAACCCATTGTGCAAACGCTTTATGTAGCAGTAATTCCCTGGAACACATCTGCATTCCAATGTGGAAATCACATTGCTGATTCACCACATATAATAATTACCATGTCAATTTACACTGTCACATTCATGATTAGATAAGTTTTAAGTCCAGGAAAACTTTTGTCTGACATCTGGTAATAAGCAGGAATATGTAAATCAAACAAACGACCATGCTAAAGTATTTATAAAATAAAAAAATTAAATTTTTTTGTAAATGATTGTACATGACCAACACCTTAATGAATAATAACAGGATGATTTCCTGCATTTTATTCCAGTGACCCGGTGTATATATACTGTATTATATGCAGGACCTGACTGAGACTTGGTTATCAGTACAGAGGAAATGTGATTCTCAATATGCATATCATGGGTGAGGCTGAAAAAGAAAGAAAAATAATAATTTGTGCAGTTTCTCCAAGGTCATTGCAAAATTTGCAAATGTGCTTTTATTTCCTAGGAATCATGGCTGCAAAGTCTTTCTTTGCCTGTTAAACATATTTGACACCTAGCATTGCTAAGTCATCCAATTTATGCAGATGAGGTCTAGTTAGCCGAATCAGTTCTGTCTGTTAAAGTGTCAAGAAATGCTGTATGAAGGATTTTCTATTTTTATAAATCAAACACCATTCTGCATTTAACTTTGACACAAGTGTGGTATTAAAGTTGCCAAAATGTTTTCATTTTTATTTTAAAAAGGTTGAGCTTTGGAATATCCTTACTCCATTGTACAACCCTTTCCTGACTTAGAGTATTTTATGCCCTTGTGAAAATAATTATTTATTTCTAAAAAATGCAAAAAAGAAATAAATAAATAAATAAATAAAAAAATGTTTAAAAAATGAAATACAAAATTATTTTAAAAAATACTTTATTTTACATACTGTCACCAGTCAGTATCCCTGATCACCCCCACACCAGTCATATGATGATGCTGTACTACACAGGTGACAGTATTTAAAAAAATTATAATCTTTCATTTTCCAAATAATTGTGACAAAAAATTACATATTAAAAAAACTTGCCATGCCTTTGAACTGTCTACTTTCCAAAAAGTGTAATTTTGGGGGCATTTGTACTGTCCTGGCATTTTAAGGGCCCCAAAAAACGAGATAGGCCGCCAGTACAACAGAAATCATCAGTTTTAAAATATACTGTATATACTATAGTTTTCAGACGCTATAACCTTCACACAAACCAATTAATATACAATTTTCTTTTTTTAACAAAGACATGTAGCCAGGGCTGGATTAAGAACATCATGGGCCTGGTGCTGAGGATTTTGGTGGTTCAGAGCTTCAGGTATGAAAGAACAGTCAGTGATCATTAAGGATCAGTACCCAGAGAGCTGGGGTTAATGGTGCGGGGGGGGGGGAGCAATTATAAGCACTGATCTCCCTCTATGGCTCACAAAGAAAGCAGTTGAAAGCCCCAGGACGGGGAGGAGGAGAAGCAGCTTTCAGCTGCTTCATGGAGAGTCAAAGAGGGAGATTGGTGCTTGTAACTACCCCCACCACCGCACTGATAAACCCCTAACTGTCATATTTCCCCTGCTGCAGGAGGTGTCGGGAGCCTCTCATGTGGCCCCCTACTGGCCCTGAGCTGAATAGTCATCTGCCCCTACTGGGCCTATATTAAGGTGGGGGCCTGGAGCTGCAGCTCCAAAGCCCCTACGTTAATCTGGCCCTGCATGTAGCACAATACATTTTGGCCTAAATGTATGAAGAATTTTGATTTTAGATATGTTTTTGATTTTGGATATGTTTTAAAACAAAAAAATATTGTTTGTTTTTTTTTTTCCAAAGCTTTCTTTTATATCCCAAAACAAAACAAAAAACAAACGAAAACAGTGGTGATCAAATACCACCAAAAGAAAGCTCTATTTGTGTGAAAAATGATAAAAATATAATTTGTATATAGTGTTGCATGACCACACAATTGCCAGTTAAATTAACGCAGTGCTGAATAACAAAAAATGGCCTGGTCATGAAGGAGGGGGGGGGGTAAAACCTTTCAGTGGATAAGAAAAATGTTGTTTCTTAGATCTACTTGTCCCAGGCTTTTACATGCACCATGAAAACAAAAAAACAAAAAAAAACCCTACTTACTGCCAATGAGTGACAAGCCCAATCATGGTTTCTGAAATTCCCTATAGTGTTCTCTCCATTTAGCAGCTTATTATGCACCAGATTACAGAGCTATATGCCTCACAGGCTCAGTAGTGCGGTATATCTGCTCCTTTATTATCAGTAATGCCTCGTACACACGCAACGATTATCGGCCGACCGATCGGCCGTCTTTTGTCCAGTGTTGTTTTGTTGGTTGGAATGTGCCTAGACTGCACACGATTTTTCTCGGCCAACAAAAATCTACTTCAGAAGTGATGTCATGTGCTGGTTTACTTTCCGTGTGTTTTTTCTTCTCTGAGCATGCCCAGTCTTGCTCATCAGATTTTTGTCTGCCGAAATCTGTACTGACTGACCGAAAATCGGCCATTGTGTTGACGGCCAACAAAAATTTTATAGCCTGCACACCAGATTTTTTTCGGCCAAAAAGTCGGAGTCGGTTGTCGAAAGCATCATACTAACAAGCCGAAAATCGGCCGATCGGACGTTGGCCAAAAATTCCCGGCCATGATCGATGCGTGTGTACGAGGCATAAGACAGCACCACTTATACCCACCTATGCTCACAGAATTGACAAGCAAAGGCACTGTCATTCCATGGTATCAATGATACTGTTGAGAGCCATCTTTACCCCACTAAATCTCCCTTTGCATTGGTAGGACCTGTTGCCGATCATGGGAATTCTAGAGGTGGAAGTATTACAATGTAACAGGAATATGTCATAGTGATGACACAACTCACCTCCAACTATATCCAAGATTTACAGCCTGAATTTGGCCATAGAGCATCATGTGAGCACTTATCACATGTGTTACCTATCACTGTGCAATGGTATCAAAGGGAACTACAGTATGTGTTTGTGTACACAACTAGTCTTGAACCTAGAGATTAGCATTAACCTCATTTGTTGCATTTTTTACCTAGGGAAGCAGATTTTCTGACATTGTACCATTTCCCAACACTGCATTTTCAGGTGGTAAACCTTAATTGATAGTATAGAGTGCACATGCCTTATAGGTACGTGTGTGCAACTAAAAAAATACATAGTGTGGAGCCATTCCCTGGTGCTAGGAGGTCTGTGGATTCCTGACTTGTCATCCACTGTGTAGTTCCTCCAAGTTTGGTATATGCCAATTTTTTATTTTAGAGTTTATCCTTTGATACCTTTTTTTCTATTAAGGCGGGTTACCACATGCAATGTAATGTGCAATATTTTTAATATTTTAATTTCCAATTGGCTGTCAAAGCCCAGGATAATAGAAGATTAGAAAAATGTTGCCTGGTCTGAAGAGTCTTGATTTCAGCTGCGACATTCTGATGGTAGGGTCAGAATTTGGCATAAACAACATGTAAGCATGGATCCATCCTGCCTTGTATCAACAGTTCCGGCTGGTGGTGGTGGTGTAATGGAGTGGGGATATTTTCTTGGCCCACTTTGGGCCCCTTAGTAAAAATTGAGCATCCTTTAAATGCCACGGCCTACCTGAGTATTCTTGCTGACCATGTCTATCCCTTTATGACTACAGTGTCCCCATCTTCTGATGGCTCCATCCAGCAGGATAACGCATCATGTCACAAAGCTCAAATCATCTCACAACTGGTTTCTTGAACATGACAATGAGGTCACTGTACTCCAATGGCCTCCACAGTCACCAGATCTCAATCCAATAGAGCACCTTTGGGATGTGGTGGAACAGAAGGTTCGCATCATGGATGTGCAACCAACAAATCTGCAATAGCTACGTGATGCCACCACATCTGCAAATTTAATTTAGAGAATATAAAGATTATATTTACCTTGTTCCTTGTTGTTTTCCACTTCAGATAGTACAAAATCAGCCAGCTTTCTACAAATGTCAAACAATACAGTGGTTGTCAACCCTTACATATACACAGTGATGTTACTAGCCTCAGGTGATACACAGAGATGAAACAAATCCTCCTACATAAGTTGTACCTGCTTATCTGCAGCCCCTTACCTCTACAGCCTTCTAAAACACACAGATCAAAGACTATTTCTCAGCTCGAGCAGGAAGGGGGTGGGGATATGATGTCACACACTGCACATCATAGAGCAGGGAGATACGTGTAACATGCGACATGAATGATGGGAAAGGACACATCCCCTCTACACAGTCTCATCTGGGGCTGTGTGCTGGATGGGGGGGTGGGGAAGTTGTCTCGCAATACTCTTCAGTGTCGGGATAACCTGTCAGAATGGACTCATGCAGATAGCAGAGGGAAGAGAGTGGAGAGAGAAATAACACTAGGTGCTCTGGATAGAGGCAAGTACACACTTCAGAGGGATATGCTTTGACCATTTTCCATTTCAGAGGTCTACAAGCGCTTTAATATAGACAAGTTCAGTGGTGTTGACTGGGAGGATTTAAAAACCCATTAAATGTATTTGTGGAATAAATCACTGACTAATGTAAAATTCCTCACTAATAGATAAAATAGATAGAATTATCTCAAGGTCAAACGCATTCCATTTTTTCCTGGTGTGGTAGAATTATCTGTTCTGTTTCCTTGCAGCATCTCTTTTTCCAGTGTGGTTGCGCCAGAAATATGTGGGACAGATGCCAGTTACAACTCACTGTAATCAGCGCTGTGCTGGGTTAACAAGTGTGCAGCGAGAGCGAGGACTGTGACATCTGTACAAGGTAAACAAGACGAGGAATTTCAGTGGTTGAAATGAATCACAATGACTACATAGTTATAACAGGATATCCATATAATATGGTATGTCCACAGTATGACAGCTTAACAAAATCTGGATCTCTGGGGACCTGTGCTAGAGAGAGGTCATACACAGCGCTGCAGAGTGAGAACATGGAACAGTACAGAGATCATGGGGTTGATTTACTCAAGGCAAACAGACTGTTCACTTTGCCCCAGAGCTTAGTAAATTAGGTGAAACCCTGCTGATTCCCGTCATCCAATCATGAGCCAGCAGAAATGCTTTTTTTTATTTTCCTTGCACATGATTGGGTATTCTTTGCAAAAAGAAACTTCACCGCATTCACTAAGCTCTGAGGCAAATTCTCCTGTAAAGTGCAACTTCTACTGAAAAATAACCAACCTATTCGCCTTTGTACCAATGTAGCACCCTAGGTAGGTGCTAGTGTAGGGGTGTATAGTTTTTGGTTTCTGTGCTGAACAGGGAGACAGCCAAGTAAACCTAGGACCTGTCTGCTTAACCGAAAGCTGTGGTTGTTGGATAGAACCTGCCTAGTGTGCTCTGATGCTGCTCATCCTGGCTTGATGTTTCACACTGATCCAATAGTGAGAGTGTATTGGACAGTGGGAGGAAACCATGCAGATGAGAGCAGGGGATATCTGTACAGCCCTGGCCTATAGGCATGGGAGGTGCCCCAGTGCATGCTGGGTGACTGTACTTATATCTGGGGGCACAAGGGGCTCCTTGTATGTGGCTGGAGAGTGGAGTCCAGGTGGGGAGGGGGCTGCTGCCTCTCTCCTGCAAAAGCTGCCATGTGGTCTCAGGTGGTCAACCTGAGGGCCAGAATCAGAGGTGCGGAAATCCAGGGATTCTTCTGAGAGCTGACCGAGGGAGGATGTCCATGGATCTTGTCTGGTATCACGGAGGAAGGTGACCTGCGATCAGGGCCTTGTGAGTGCAGACTCCCCTCGAGGGATCCTAGAGACTGTTGCTGTTAAAATCAACCCCCTCTGGGTGCTAGAAAGTCAGCGTGCTAGGTGTAAGCTAAAGGGGATACTTAAGTGTCCGGAAAATACAGAGTTCACTGGAGTCTGCTGCCAATACAGGTAAAGGACTTATCCTTTCCATGCAAGTGCTGTATGGTTCAGCAGAAGATCTGCTATTCAGTTTCCCAAAGTGAGGCCAAGTGAGAGTTGTCCTCACCTGTACAAAGTTGAATTTGGAGTATCCCACTAATCCCTTCTCCTATTCAAGTTCTCCAAATAAACTACCAAAACAAATCCCCTAGACTGGTCATTGAAAAGAACGAGCGAAAGAGTGTGTGTGCACCTGTGGCTGTGTGCGAAAATGCCCGGTATCCGGCAACAGGATAATCAGAGGGAGATCCAAGATAGATCTATACTCGGTGACCCCTACGGGGACAGTGCTACACCAATATAATACCATACTACATGTACATAGTGCATACCATAATATATGTGATTTTGTCTTCTGTATCCTTGTCAGGATAGTTAAAAAGGAATGAATAGCTAAAAAACTACTCTAACAGTATGGTGTTGATTTATTAATGACAAATATACTTTTCACTTTGCAAGGGAAGTTGCACTTTGCATAGAATTTTTTTCACCAAAGCTTATTGAATGGAATGAAGCTCTGCTGACTTCCATCATCCAATTATCTTCAAGCTAAATTTTTCTTTTTTATTTTCCTTGTACATGATTGGGTTTCTTTGCAAAGTAAAATGTCACTACTTTTGCTTAGTTCTGGGGATATTTGCTTTGCAAAGTGCAACTTCCCTTGCAAAGTGAACAACAAATTTTCCTTTAGTAAATCAACCCCTATGAGATGGCCTAGTACACACGGGCCGAATGTTGGCTGGCATTGGCCGGTTCAATAGAAACCGTCCGACATGCGGCCCGTGTGTATTGCAGCCGGTCCGACAGAAGCCGGCCATTCTGGGGGGCATGACTGAAAATGGTCTGCCGGTTGGCTTCCTATCCCTCTCCCAATGGCTGAGATGCAAATTGATTTACAGTGCCTTGCGAAAGTATTCGGCCCCCTTGAAATTTGCGACCTTTTGCTACATTTCAGGCTTCAAACATAAAGCTATAAAACTGTAATTTTTTGTTAAGAATCAACAACAAGTGGGACACAATCATGAAGTGGAACGAAATTTATTGGATATTTCAAACTTTGTTAACAAATAAAA
Source organism: Pelophylax lessonae (assembly GCF_965119305.1). NCBI lineage: Eukaryota > Metazoa > Chordata > Amphibia > Anura > Ranidae > Pelophylax > Pelophylax lessonae. The sequence goes on from NC_138769.1 coordinate 107,423,943, forward strand.
AACTGAAAAATTGGGCGTGCAAAATTATTCAGCCCCTTTACTTTCAGTGCAGCTAACTCTCTCCAGAAGTTCAGTGAGGATCTCTGAATGATCCAATGTTGACCTAAATGACTAATGATGATAAATAGAATCCACCTGTGTGTAATCAAGTCTCCGTATAAATGCACCTGCACTGTGATAGTCTCAGAGGTCAGTTTAAAGCGCAGAGAGCATCATGAAGAACAAGGAACACACCAGGCAGGTCCGAGATACTGTTGTGGAGAAGTTTAAAGCCGGATTTGGATACAAAAAGACTTCCCAAGCTTTAAACATCCCAAGGAGCATTGTGCAAGCGATAATATTGAAATGTAAGGAGTATCAGACCACTGCAAATCTACGAAGACCTGGCCGTCCCTCTAAACTTTCAGCTCATACAAGGAGAAGACTGATCAGAGATGCAGCCAAGAGGCCCATGATCACTCTGGATGAACTGCAGAGATCTACAGCTGAGGTGGGAGACTCTGTCCATAGGACAACAATCAGTCGTATACTGCACAAATCTGGCCTTTATGGAAGAGGGGCAAGAAGAAAGCCATTTATTAAAGATATCCATAAAAAGTGTTGTTTAAAGTTTGCCACAAGCCACCTGGGAGACACACCAAACATGTGGAAGAAGGTGCTCTGGTCAGATGAAACCAAAATCAAACTTTTTGGCAACAATGCAAAACGTTATGTTTGACGTAAAAGCAACAGAGCTCATCACCCTGAACACACCATCCCCACTGTCAAACATGGTGGTGGCAGCATCATGGTTTGGGCCTGCTTTTCTTCAGCAGGGACAGGGAAGATGGTTAAAATTGATGGGAAGATGGATGGAGCCAAATACAGGAAAATACTGGAAAATGGAGTCTGCAAAAGATCTGAGACTGGGACGGAGATTTGTCTTCCAACAAGACAATGATCCAAAACATAAAGCAAAATCTACAATCGAATGGTTCACAAATAAAATATATCCAGGTGTTAGAATGGCCAAGTCAAAGTCCAGACCTGAATCTAATCGAGAATATGTGGAAAGAACTGAAAACTGCTGTTCCCAAACGCTCTCCATCCAACCTCACTGAGCTCGAGCTGTTTTGCAAGGAGGAATGGGCAAAAATTTCAGTCTCTCAATGTGCAAAACTGATAGAGACATACCCCAAGCGACTTACAGCTGTAGTCGCAGCAAAAGGTGGCGCTACAAAGTATTAACTTAAGGGGGCTGAATAATTTTGCATGCCCAATTTTTCAGTTTTTTTATTTGTTAAAAGAGTTTGAAATATCCAATAAATTTCGTTCCACTTCATGATTGTGTCCCACTTGTTGTTGATTCTTCACAAAAAATTACAGTTTAATATCTTTATGTTTGAAGCCTGAAATGTGGCAAAAGGTTGCAAAGTTCAAGGGGGCCGAATACTTTCGCAAGGCACTGTATTTTTTGACATTTTATAAAAAGTATAATTTGCCACAAATGGTTTTGTTCAGAGGGACCTCCTTCTGCAGACAGCATACTGTAATTATGTATTTCTATCCAGCCTCTCCCATTCTTTGTAGTAAACCCACCTGTCACTTATTTTCTGGAGGATATCACATGACTTAATAGTAACAGAGATTCTGAGGTTTGTTCCCGCCTCCTGACAGGAAGTGACCTGGGAAAATCATTGATACCTCCTTTGGGCGCCTGTCCATAGCTGCTCTTTCTTTTTCTCAGCAATGACGTCACATACTTTACTCAAATAATGATGCAAGTTACTGAAAGAAAAAAAATATATACATAAGGACAGGAGGTAAGGGGCATCTGTAGATAAAAACAAACTGTGCAACTTTGGGCAAAGTTCAATAACGCCCTTGCTATAGATGTAGCCCATTTACATACTTCCTGAAGCCTGACTAAAGGAATCCCAGAGATGGCATCATCCCATCCTGCCTTGTTGCCAAGAAACTCCCAGCTCTCACTGTTCACCTCCACCATCACAAGATCGAGCTCTTTCCCTGATTCAAATGCCCTCACATGTGCTTTTCCTCCCCAGACACAGTAGCTCTGAGCTCAGCATTTGAGAGTTACATAATTACAAAGTTTGTCTGGTTGAAAAAAAAGACACAAGTCCATCCAGTTCAACCAATAGAAGGGGAAAAAAAAACATACAATCCTATATACACAATCCTATACCCACAGCTGATCCAGAGGAAGACAAAAAAAACAGCAAAGCAATTTGCTCCAGCAGGGGAAAAAATTCCTTCCTGATCCCCCAAGAGTCAACCAGATGTTCCCTGGGTCAACTTTACCTATAAATGTTAGTATCCAGGTATATTATGTGTATCTAGGAAAGAATCCAGGCCTTTCTTAAAACAATCTACTGAGCTGTCCAGAACCACCTCTGGAGGGAGTCTATTCCACATTTTCACAGGTCTTACTGTGAAAAAGCCTTTACATTTTTGGAGATTACATTTATTTTCCTCCAGACGTAGAGTGCCCCCTTGTCCTCTGTGATTACCTTAAAGTGAATAACTCAACACCATGTTCACTATATAGATGACTTATGTATTTGTACATGTTGATCATATCCCCCCTAATCTCCTCTTCTCAAGTGAGAATAAATTCAGTTCCTCTAATCTTTCCTCACAGCTGAGCTCCTCCATGCCTCTTATCAGTTTGGTTGCCCTTCACTGCACTTTCCCCAGTTCCCCGGCATCCTTTTTGTGAACTGGTGCCCAAAACTGAACTGCATATTCCAGATGAGGTCTTACTAATGATTTGTAGAGGGGCAAAACTATCTCTCTCTCTCTCTCTGGAGTCCATACCTCTCCTAATACAAGAAAGATTTTGCTCGCTTTGGAAACTGCAGCTTGGCATTGCGTGCCACTATTAAGCTTATGATCTACCAGAACACCCAGATCCTTCTCCACCATTGTTTCCCCCAGTTTTACTCCCCCTAGTATGTAAGATGAGTGCATATTCTTAGCCCACAAGTGCATAAATTTACATTTATCAATATTAAACCTTATTTGCCACACAGTTGCCCAATAAAACAGTGCATTGAGGTTGGCTTGTAAATTGGAGGCATCCTGTAAGGAAGTTATTACACTGTATAGCTTGGTGTCATCTGCAAACACGGAAATAGTACTTTTAATCCCAGACCCTATATCATTTATAAATTAAAAAGTAAGGGTCCCAACACTGAACCTTGGGGTAGACCACTAATAACCCTATACCAGGGGTCTTAAACTGGTGGCCCTCCAACTGTTGCAGAACTACAATTCCTATTAAGGCATTGCAAGGCTCACAGTTACAAGCATGACTCCCATAGGCAGAGGCATGATGGGACTTGTAGTTCTGCAACAGCTGGAAGGCCACCAGTTGGAGACCCCTGCCCTAGACCATTCAGAGTAGGAATCATTAACCACTACTGTCTGAATTCGGTCTTTGAGCCAGTTTTCTAGCAATTTACAAACTGTTTTTTTCCAAGCCTTTAGACTTTACCTTACACATTAGCTGTGTGTGGGGAACCGTGTCAAGCGCTTTGGGAAAGTCTAAATATACTTTGTCCACAACCACTCCTTTGTGTAACGTTTTGCTTACCTCATAGTAGAGCTTGCTACTATGATGGTGGAGGGGAACAATAACAGCGGGGAGTCTCTTAGCAACATCCTAGCAACAAGGCCGGACAGAATGATGCCATATCTAGGAGTTTTTTAGTCAGACTTTTCCAGAATCTCTCCTTTTCCCTCTCACTTCTGTTTGTTTGGAACATTAGTTGTGGCCATGTGCAATGCTCTTGCATACCACGAATCTCATCATCCATAGTTCCTATTCAAATGGAGTGAGCAAGCAAAAGAGGGTGGCTATGTTCCTATATACAATGGGACCATGGGGAAAGAACGTAGCCACCCTCAAACAGGAAGTCAGATCACAACAGCACAAAAGGAATTTGGAGGAAACTGAGAACAATACAAGAGACTTTTTTTAAATTAAAGTGGTTTTAAAGGCAGAAGGTTTTTTTTATATGCATTAAGGTAAAAATCTTCTGGGTAAAACATTCCCCCAGCCCCCCTCCCATGCTTACCTGAGCCCCATCTCAATACAGTGATCGGCATGAGAGTAGCGGCTCCCTGGGGTCTCTCATTGGATCACACAGCAGCAGGAGCTATTGGCTCTTGCTGCTGTCAATTACAGCCAGTAAGCCAATGAGGAGATAGCGGGGAGTGGGGTGGAGACGAGCTCTGTGTGTGAATAGATAATGTCTATTCACAGGAACCTGGCTCTGGAACGAGTCTGCTTAAAGCTGGATACACACTATCCAACTTTTGTGGTTAGATTTCCTTCAGATTTACCTTTTCTATGTAGTGCAAGGGCCTGCCAAATTGCATACAAATTGAAAGTGTTTAGGTTTGACCTCATATTATATGGTTTTGGTAAGTCTAAAGGAAAAAGTCTTCAGAAAATCTTATAGTGTGTATGGCCCATAAGTGCCCCCATAGCAGGAGGCTTCTTAATGGGGGCATTTGGCATGGGGGAGGAGGCAGGACTTCTAGTGGGGGACCCAAAAAAGAAGATGATCAGGGTTGCTCTGTGCAAAACCATTGCACAGAGCAGGAAAGTAAAACATGTTTGTTTTTTCTTTTTTTTAACCTTTAGAATCACTTTAGGAATACATACTTGAATAGATTTATTTTTAACAAGAGTTTAGTATCGCTTTAGAAGGAATTTCCAGGAACACATGTACCTTTGCATACTAAAACATGAGTGCATTTAATAACAATGATTTAATGTGATCTTCAGTCAAATGAAACTCTCTGTATCATCAATATAAATGACTGCTGAGACTAAAAAGGTTCATGGATAACCTGGAATACAATATACAGAATACATTAGACATTTTATGATAATATCATTTTCCATGAAGGCCATGTTTTTTATTTTAGCATTGATCTGGAACATTGGATACAGTTATTCAAGCCTCATATTCTCCTGCAGTTTTCTGCATCTGCTCCCTGAATCTTGGAATAAATTAGAGCCAGTAAGCAGCTTTTAGTTGTCGGCCAGAAAATGAGAGTTTTCTTCAAGGTGGAATATGAATTGTAAATTGAATGGTATAAAAATAGGCACAGTGTGAGGAAATGAATGTATTACAGCTTATCACGCAGGCTGCTTATAGTGATTGAAGGGTAAGTGAAAGTCAAGTACACGTCTCATCCTTCACGTATTATGTGAACCGCACACTCTTCCTACAGAACAATAGCAGCAGCTTTATGTGTGATGGTTTTGTGTGCGAAAGTAGTCGGAGTAGAAGACTTCAAGAGTCAAATGCAGCCAATGTAATTTTAGTTATACAATATTCATAGCCAGTTGTAATTGAAAACTAAAGTATAAAGAAGGAGAAACTGTTTTGGAAATAGTAGGAAAAGACTACAACCTCTGCCAAAGGTTTAGTTCTAATTTATTGTATACTAGATATTAAGCCCGTTAAATTAACGGGCGCAAGAACATATGTGGTCAAACATTTGTAAAAACAGACTTGTTCCAGTACAAAAAAAGTGGACAACCATGCAGTTGATTTCTATCTTATCGTATTTATTCTTTAGAAATGTTAAAGAAGAATAGTGTGAAAAATTTCACTTTTCGAATTTTTTTTTTTTTTGCTGTAGTAAACAAAAACAATTAAGGTACGGTAAATGTTGCTTAAGTGCAAACCTTTTCAAACAATTATAAATATACACAATCAGTAGAGTTTTTTTTTTTTTTTTAATATTTGTTCTTGTTTTTTTTTTTTTTTTGGGGGGGGGGGGTTATGTTGAATTTCTAACATAATTTTCCTGTTCTTCAATAGATCTATTTTCTATTCTTTGTCTTTTGGCCTTTGTAATGTTTAACTCATCTTGCTGAGTTGAACACTCTTCTTCTGAATTGTATATATATGTATCTGTTTGGTTTAGTCCTATAGCCTCTGTCAGCTTTGCGTCCCTGTTGCCCTAGCAACGTCGGGGACATGCGCAGAGCTGACTGAGCGGCTCTCGCTTATCTCTTTTTTTTTTTTCTAACAACGCGAGAGCCACATGACGTAGCCAGCTCTGCGCATAGTGTCCCTGTTGCCCTAGCAACATCGGGGACACGCGCAGAGCTGACCGAGCGGCTCTCGCGTGCGAGCACGCACCCGCCGCGTGCCCGCGCACACCCGCAGCTTCAACATTTACGGCCGCCGCCCGAAGTCTCTGCGCTCCAAGTATGGTCTATCCATTCGTAGATAGATAGATAGATAGATAGATAGATAGATAGATAGATAGATAGATAGATAGATAGATAGATAGATAGATAGATAGATAGATAGATAGATAGATAGATAGATAGATAGATAGATAGATAGATAGATAGATATCTGTTTCAGTACTTTGTGCCACTTTGAGCCACTGAGCCATCAACCTTTCTATGTAGATATAGATAGGTAGAAGACCAAATATAGATAGATCACAGATAGGTAGATGCACAAACAGATAGCTTTACCATAGATGAATGTTAAGGCTATCTGTTTGTGTGTCTACCTATCTATGATCTGTCTATCTTTGGTCTTCTATATATCTATTTATGGTCACACTTTCTATATATCTATGGTCAAGCTCCACTACCTATCTGTATTTATCTATCTATGATGTGCAGTATCTATATATGGTCTATCTATCTATCTTCTATACTTTATGGTCTATCTATCAGTAGAGATAGACAGACAGACAGACAGACAGACATTGGATTCTGGTTTGTAGCCTGTCTGTCTGTCAGTCTACTTATCTGTGGTCTAACTATTTATGGTCAAACACAACTATCTATCTATCTATCTATCTATCTATCTATCTATCTATCTATCTATCTATCTATCTATCTATCTATCTATCTATCTATCTATCTATCTATCTATCTATCTATCTATCTATCTATCTATCTATCTATCTATCTATCTATCTATCTATCTATCTATCTATCTATCTATCTATCTATCTATCTAGCCATGATATACACATGATTGTAATGTGAAGAGATGTGTGTCTATGTGATGAAACAAACAGAGCCATGTATGAAAGGACACAGAGAGGATTACATTGTGTCTTTCCATCATCTCTTTTATATAGATTTATCTCTGCATGGATAATATTCTTTAGAGAGTAGTGCACCTGCTGCTAAGCTCAGACATATCTGCTGTCCATGGAGAAGATGGGCGCTTTGTTGGCTGTTATTGAAATGCGCAGTGCATGTCAGATGATTGAAGTTGGTAATTTACATTTCGGACTCTTCCAGTCTATTGACTCCTCAGGGAAAGTCAATGTGTTCTGCGTGTAATAAACTAGAAATTCTGACACCTGAGGCCAGCCAGACAAGATGTATTAAGGATATATTCACTCCAGGAAGAAGATAAAGTTCATGGTTAATCATATGAGATGTCTAGAGAGGATCGAGGAATAATATCGGAAATGCTGTCAGCAAACCTGATATGTTTACCTCAAAGGAAAGGAAAACTAGCCACATTCTATATACCAACCTAGCAGGGTCGTGTTTTATTTTCTAACCTGCTTTAAAAAAGTGACAGCTGGATTCTGACTAAATAGTTTTATAGCACTACCCCCTCAGGGGATGCTTGGTATATTGGGTTCTCTGTTCTGCTGCCTCAATTCCGAGAACATCATCAGCCCCACTGACACACCAGGATACGCAAATTGATACTGCACATTGGGAGCACAATTATACTGTGGATACCCTGCACACAAGTTTAACTAAGGTTCAGAATCAAAAAGAAAACATCAGACTGGTTAGTGGTAAATGAACCCAATATATGGTCATGAGTTGCAGTAAACAGCAGTATGCAAATAAATAAGTAAATGAAAGGCTTTGGAAAGAATGTAAAAAAGAGGGATAGGTGGCGCTGCCTATAACATGTATATAAACACGTGTCAAGTATATAAATCAATAAGATAATAAAGGTGCTATTTCCTTAAACCCATGCATACATAAAAGCATAAGTAATATATAACATACATATTGCAAAAATAATCATACACTGTATCATATAAATTCCAATTATACACAAAGTGCTCTCGGTGTAAAAAAATAGTTGCAAAAAAATAAAAATAGGCAAATTATCATATAAATGTATAACAACACACTGTGTCATATTAATCCAATGAGATAAAAAGTGCTTTCAGTGCAAAAAAGTGCAAAAGCCTGCAATACATAGAGTATAAATAAATAAATATAGTAATCTAAAAATTCATGAGTCAATAAAGGATGTTAAAGTGCTAAGTCTAAAACCAGTGCAAAAAGAGAGTCTCTGGTGGTAAACTGCAAAGGTGAATCCACTCGTGCTTTGGTCAATCACAGTTTATTAGACAACATGTTCACTAGGCTATAGCAGCATAGAATGGAGTTCTATGCAGCTAAATTAAAGTAAACCTTGTAATCCACAAAATCAGCAATAAGTAATGGCATTAGAAAACAGTAACAGCAATGATAATCAATACTGCAATAACTCCTCTGTAAATAGGCAAAGTTCTTTAGAAGCAACTATCTGTGAGCTAATTCTTCAGCCGGCTAGCGTTGGGGCCCAGTAGAGATTCACATAAGAACAGTCCCAGCATAGTCTGCATGCAGTACATGATGCTGCTAAAGAGATGGCCAGTCCCTATGTGCTCAGTCTCTGCTAGCAACAATAGGTTAATGGCAACAGTTCCCTCTCACCAGTCCAAGTGATACAGCAACCTACTGTTAAGATGTCAGCTCAATTCTGGATCTGCCTGGAGCGGCTCCAGGCCTCATGACATGGCTGCAGGCATGTAGCAGGTTGATGTGCACACAGGAGCAGTGTTGTGCACACCTTGGTCTCCTTGCAGCAAGGAAGAAATCCCTTGATATTCAGCCTGTAAAAATACATCTCTCTCTTTATATCTGGCTCGTATTGGGAAATGTAGTCCAATCGTCCATTAACTGCCATAGTAGAATTTATTTATCGAACTCCATCTCTCATTATTCTATGTTGCCAATCATCAGGTCTCTTGAGCTCCTTCTGATTGTCAGCTCCCCCTTGTGGATGGAGGTGAGGTAGTGTTAACCCATTCAGCTGAAGTCCATTGGGAGACGCAGAAAGCACTGCAGTACAGTGTCCTAAATCACTTTCTGCCTCTATCCAAGCACGTGGCTAGTGCTGGTCATTCCTACCTTTATTGTTGAGCCAGAAAATAGTTCTTTCACACAAAATTAAAAGCTGTTTTAGTGAATGCCTATTTGAAAGTATATGTAAAATCTAATTAAATGATGATGATATAAACAATCCGAATCTTTTAAATAAAATTAAATTTCCATAATGTTTTTATCCATTGTTGAACTGGCGATTACTTGCAGCTTTTTTGCAGCCACTTCCTGTCTACATGCTTTCCAACAGCTGCTCCACATAATTTCTCAAGGTTTCTTCAAGGTGAAGCAAATGTATGATCAGATGCCCCATAATGGGGGTTTGAGTGGTGGGCACCCATCTACATATATGATCACATGTGGAACTTGCTGGGTCCAGTGCTTGTTTAAAATTAAACATTTTTAGCAACAATGTTCTTAAAACTATGCATTAAAGTGGACCTTTAAGTAATATTAAAGGATAGGTTCAACTTTGGAACATGTTACAGTTTGTTGTATTTAGAGTGTATATTGTACAATAGGGACCCCCCTCTCCCCCTCAGCCACCCCCCCCCCCTCACTTCCCTGTGACAGCAGGCAGGGGTTCCTGCCTTCCACAGCCCCTGTCACATCCTAAAATCAGCTCCACCTGCTCAGCCATGTCATTCATTTACAGGAACCTGTGACTGAAGAAACTTCAATGGACTGTGAGGGCACTGATGAGTGCTAATGTAGTCCACTGACACCTCCTCCAGCTTTCAAATAGAATGCCTGTACAGAGGTAGCTGGAGGCAGTGTCTGCAGCAGCCTGATATTGCACCCGCCATCTACTGAACGTGGATGCAACACTCTACAGGCTCCTGTGAAAAAGAAAAGAATAAATGCACATTTTTTACTGCAAAAATATATGCATTTATTTATTTTTATTTTTTTCAAAAAGATGAACTTAGCCTTCAAAAGTCTGTACAAATACATTCCTAAGGCTTCAATCACACCTGAGCGTATCGTTTTCAGGTTTTTTTTTGGGGTGTTTCTTAGGCTTTTTTTTATTTTGCAGGTGTTTGGAGGCCGGCATTGACATCTAACAAAAACGCTTGTAATCTACCAAAAAAGAAGCTCATGTACTTTTTTGAGCTTCAGGCATTTTGCTTCAGGCCACAAAATGCTCATATGGGAACAGGGGCCTTTGAAATGAATGGGATTTTGCTTGTTGAGCGTTTTGAGACGAGTTGCAAAAAAAGCTCAGGTGTGAACAGGGCCCAAAACAGTGTATAGCAACAGTATCATTTGTCAAAAAAAGTTGTATTTTATTATTAAAAACAATGCCTAAGCTCTCGTCAAGTGACTTTCTCTAGGTTGAGATGTTGTCACCATCCTGCTGTAGGCAAGAGGGAGCATTTTGTCAATATCCCCCAATGATCACCCAAACTGTACACTATAACTTTGTATCAAGGTGAGAGCCTGCAATAGGGGATTTTTTATTTCAGACATTTTTGAGCACAAGAACTTGCACAGGAATCAGAATTTACAATTTGCAATCTCTGAACTAGCATTTTAATCCAGAAAGTAGATGCTGACATTGGATGATGACTAAATGAATATGGTACCATCCTTCTGGAGAGAAAGTCACATCACTGTGAGCTGAAATAAAGATAACTCACATATTATTTACCATGTATGCATTTACCATGGGAAAATATACAATGCTAAGTCCACGCTAAAGGTATACAAATTGTATTATTTTCACATGTAAGCCAGCTCAAAAGAAATAAAAGGATGAATAGGAAAATGAAGCAATACCAAAAGCTTTATAAGGTCTTTTATTGTAATATACAACGAGAACCTTTTTCACATTGCGATTTTCCTTACAGTTTGTTTCTTTTCCGGGCATTGCTAAAATTAAATTATGCAGTAATCATCATCATTTAAATAAAAGAGCATCCTTATATGCTGGACAGTTTCAGATCTATTAAAGTCCATGAAGAAATTGATGGCGGCATTGCGCTAAATGTAATTTAAACACCATTATGACACCATGGGATGCATCTATTGGCAAACAATGTGTTTGGCCGATTGCCCAGTTAATTAGAGATGCTTTGAAGGATTGTCTGCATACATTTATTAACAGAGCTCGACCAGAAGGAGACGGTTTATGTCGCGGGCTTGTTCCAGACTGAGATCATGTATCCCGCTAATTGCAGCAAGAATTCTACAAATGTATTTTGATAGATGCCAATGGATTCTCACATCGCCACTCACAGCTACAACCAGATACATGTCATATATCAGACATCTCTGCCAGTCTGCTTGCCCCACAGTTGGGTTCTGCAGGTAAAAAATATACCGGCTTCTCTGATGATTGCAGGCGCAGCAAGGACACAGCAGATGCCAGAACATAAGTGAAACTTTACTAAAAATACACGTATTTATACCAAAAAAAATAGTCCTAGACATAAAACGAATTCATAAAATATAAAGTAATGGACTAGAGTAAAATACAGTGCCTTGAAAAAGTATTCATACCCCTTGAAATTTTACACATTTTGTCATGTTACAACCAAAAACGTAAATGTATTTTATTGGGATTTTTTGTGATAGACTAACACAAAGTGGCACATAGTTGTGAAGTGGAAGGAAAATGATAAATGGTTTTCCAATTTTTAAAAAAATAAATATGTTAAAAGTGTGGCGTGCATTTGTATTCAGCCCCCTTTACTCTGATACCCCTAACTACAATCTAGTGGAACCAATTGCCTTCAAAGGTCACCTAATTCGTAAATAGAGTCCATCTGTGTGTAATTTAATCTCATTATAAATACAGCTGTTCTGTGAAGCCCTCAGAGGTTTGTTAAAGAACCTTAGTGAACAAACTGCTTTATGAAGTTCACCTTCCAGTAGGACAATGACTCTAAACATAAAGCCAGAGCTACAATAGAATGGTTTAGATCAAAGCATATTCATGTGTTCGAATGGCCCAGCCAAAGTCCAGATCTAAATCCAATTGAGAATCTGTGTCAAGACTTGAAAATTGCTGTTCAGAGCCGCGCTCCATTCAATCTGACAGAGCTTGAGCTTTTTTGCAAAGAAGAATGGCCAAAAATGTCACTCTCTAGATGTGGAAAGCTGGATCCAAAAATACCTGCAGCTGTAATTGCAGGGAAGGGTAGTTCTACAAAGTATTGACTCAGGGGGGCTGAATACAAATGCACGCCACACTTTTTACATATTTATTTATAAAAAACATTTATCATTTTCCTTCCACTTCACTATTATGTGCCACTTTGTGTTGGTCTATCACATAAAATCTCAATAAAATACATTTATGTTTTTGATTGTAACATGACAAAATGTGGAAAATTTTAAGGAGTATGAATAATTTTCAAAGGCGCTGTATATATCAGTATAAAGATACAGTACATATAAATATAAATATAATGTATATCCTCTGAGTTGAGTTAATAGCTGAATTGCTAAAATGAGAATATTTATGCTGGAAATTGCTGAATATAAACTCTAACAAACATTTCTCTTTTTGGCTCTATTTGGATCCGTTAAATATTCCATTTAAATTGCTTTATTATATCTGTATGACAAAAAATAAATTTGGTTCATCCAGCCAGAAATCTTGTGAGCTGTTAACTTCCTGTACTCTCTGCCTCTGGACTGTTATCAATTAACATTGTTCCCTGCTATTTCATGGACTACAAAATACATCCTCTGCTACGGATAGCAGAGGGAGGTGTTATGTAGTCCTAATACAGTGTTATGTACTGCTAACACACTCTTTGTCCTAGACTAACAACGCTGCTCAGTACAGTTGTCACCTCAGGACAGGAAGCGGGTTAATGGCAGGATTACCAAGTTACAATAAAGGAAAGTGTTGTAAAGTGTGGCACCTTCAAATTGTAATTGAATTTTCATCTATTGTATAAGTTGGGGACAAACCGGTATGCTGAAAGGCAGATACCCTATGCAATATGCTAATAGTATAACTGTCGCAAAGTGTGGTGTATTGTGGCTAAAAAAAATATTTCCTTGCAAGTGTCCTTATTGAGGATAGTCTATTTTACTGTGCGTTATGCTATAAAATAGGTATTCCAGTTAGTGTGAGTATCACTCTACTTTCATAAAGAAGTGCTAGCATTACTTAAATGACTAAAATAAAGGGGAAAATAGTGTGAGAAAAAGAAATCTAATGCAGCCCCTTTATCGAAGGACCAGTAAGCTGCAATACTGATGACATTTGTTCTTAGGCCTAAATATGCTTTAAAGTGATATCTCTTGGCAAAAGGAACATCATACCAGATCATTGTGAGAACCTTGGGAAAGAATAGGCGATCTTGCCAGATCCCTCAATCTCTGCAGTGGTTTAATATTATACTTTAATCACTGAAAAATATGTCATCTATATAGCTATATCTTTAATGGTACAAGGCTGGGGAGGAGAGGACCTGGTGGTACATCATTGGGGGGGGGGGGGGGGCTGTGAGAACCCTGAAAAGTCAGCTGACCTCTGATTACATAAGGAAATAAGAAGGCGGCAGACCCGGCAAACAGCTACAAATCGGAAGATCACAGCAGGATAACACTGGATTCTTTGGGCATGTGAGTATGCTAATACAGCAAAACCCAGTAAAGGGCATTAAGGGCAAAATTAACCCAGAGGAGGGGGGCCTGGGGGGGGGGAGTTCCTCTTTAACATGTCTGCATGGCAAAATTCCTCACAATACACGGGCATACCTTTCTAATTAAAAAGAAGTCCTTATACTTCACTAAATAGACTTTCCTAGGCTGAGATGATACCATCAGTCTGCTGCAAGCAGAAGGAAGCATGTTCTTAGTCTTCTTTCCACAGTGATCAAATTGTAATAATTCAACTTGTAGGTGGCAGGCAAGTGACACTTCCTCCATGTTCCCCTCCTCCTTGGGCACCAAGTGTGCGTCACATAAGAGGCCTACCTGGGGCTAGGTTCTTCTGGCCTATGCTGGGCACCTTGGATAGGGTCACTGCCTTCCACATGGGGTAGCTTTACTGAAGCAGATGATTGAACATCCCACAATGTTAATGTACACCACCACGATCGCTGATTAATTAGGAGGGACACGCCGAGCCAATGCCCTCTCCACCTGCCCAGCCATTTCTCCACTACCTCACTCCAAGTAATAGAATGGGGGGCCCGACATGCGTCTAGCATGTGCTCCATGCGCGCACACACTTAACTCTTCCTCTTCTGTACCTGTGCACATGTTGAGAACCTCTGCAGTGCTAATATGCTCCTATAGCTGTGGGAGACGGACTTCTCATGGAGAGAGTGCCGACAACAACTTTCCCCGCAAGAGGCTAATCCCCCTGTGGCATGTACACACTTACGACAGGCTGCTTGTGAAAACCTTGTTAACCTTGGTAACCACTTGTGTCTTTACACAGTATTAACTCTTGTACTGCTGTCTTCATACTGCAATGTGTTTAGCTGACCCAACTGTGAGCTTACTTACCCAACTGTGTGCCGGTTACTTTCACTAAACCCCTTTAGTAACTTCAGACTAGGCAAGGAAAACTTTTCAAAAGCTTTACAGCATACATAACCAAGAGCAAAGTCTCTCTTTGCCTTAATCCCTAAATCAGGCTTGGTATCTCCCCCAGCATACTTGTACAGGATAGATTCCATTATGGCAGATCTCCAGATCTGGTGTCTTTAGGGGATTGATAGATCCCAGTGGTCCCGTACTCTGTAACGGGCTCTTTATCCATAGGTGCTCCAGCTTTGGCAGTATGCTGTATGGACGTCCTCCGATAATAGCAAAATGTCCTGTATTATGCGCTCATCAACACACATCTCTCTGGATTGGACCCCTGTCTTTTTTTATATAGCACAGGATCAGTGGGTCAGGCCCAAGAAAGCCCACCAAGAAAAACCCAGGAATCATTAAACTCAAGCTACTTACATACCTCAACCCTAAGGCGCAAACCGTCCTGGCTGTGTAATGCACCCCTGTTTTTGGAAGCTTTGCATGTGTTCTGGGACGTTACGCTTCTCCCATACAGCTCTGATCTTTCCTCCTGCAGCTTAAGCAACAGTTGTTCAGGTACATAGGTAAACGCTCTTCTGTATTAGTGCATGAAATGGTGCTCCATGTACTGCTGCAGCTGGGTTAACAGGTTAATCTGAGCCTTATAATGCACCAGGCCTTGGGGTAGAAAGGCATCCGGTGGGCGTAGATACTTGTACAACGTTCGCTCTACAAGGACTGGTTCCAGTGCAGGCATTGCCCATGCCAGAGGGGAACGAGTACAGGACACATACAGCTCCAGTGGTGGTGGCAATTCCTCATCCTGGTCAAAGGCTAGGCTCTTCCAGGAGATCCCTTTGGGCCAGTCACAGGAGTTTCTTTGGCCAGGGTATACTCTAGTAAAGAGGGTAGAGTAATGTCCGACAGTAATAAATCCAGAATGGAAGGACTGGTGCAACCTGGACAGTCTGTAGCAGGGGAGTCCAGTATAGGTGGAGGCGACAGTTCCTCATAGATTAACTCTAGGGTGCTCCGATAGACTTCCCGACTAGTTGTGGTCTCTGCTTCGGTGATATGGGATAGCAACTCGACCCTGAAGGCTGTGAGGGAGGCCATCCTGACTAAGTGGCTTTTGCAAGGTTTGAGGATCTTCACCAGTGGTTCAGCTGGACTATCAGCTCCGGCAGCGGTGGAGGTCCTAGGAAGGTGTGACAGACCCAACCAGGACAGGGGCTTTTGGAGGGGACTGCAGGGTAGCCTCTTGCCTACTGACTATGAGCACTGGCTTTTGAGGGGGCTCTATTCTTGGAAGGTGTGTACCTGGGAAACCCTTGGAGTGTTCTTGCTTCGGATTCAAGTCCATGTCTCCCCAAAACATACAGATTCTGGGAATCTAGGACCAGGATACATATTTGGGGCCTCTATGCCCGAACTAGCAATAACTGCTTTAGACTGTGAGACTCAGAGCAGATGGTATTATAATCAGCTCAAACCACCCTGAGGCTGGAGTCTCCTGCTATAATCTATATAGTATAGTTCATATTCCTATCGCACACCTTCCTGGTTTGTAGGCTCGTGTGTACTGGGTGCTGAAGCGATCACCAGTTGGCAAATGGATTGGTTATAAGTAGATACATATTCGCCAGCACACCAAGGATCTTGCAAAAGCAGTCCAAATACTTTATTCCAGATAAGATCACATCAGAAAAATATAGTGCAACGTTTCGGAGCTGCACAGGACCCCTTCGTCAGACATGCCTGACGAAGGGGTCCTGTGCGGCTCCGAAACGTTGCACTATATTTTTCTGATGTGATCTTATCTGGAATAAAGTATTTGGACTGCTTTTGCAAGGTCCTTGGTGTGCTGGCGAATATGTATCTCCTGCTATAATCTGTCATGGTGTTATGAGTGTCTTTGCCCCATTGTGTGCCTCCTAGGTGTGAATTCACATTGTTAATTGAGTCACCTATTGTTTCTGTCTGTCTGCTCATCTCTTGGAGATGGGATTAATATTGTGTCCACTTTGTTATCGGACCATTGTGAGATTGTTAAGTGTTTATGCTTATGATAATGTGTAATGTACTTTGTGTATACTGGGATGTGGGCTTGTTTAAGTGACTAGTTGATAATTAATTCATGTTAATTAGATCACTGTCAGCTATTAGTGTGCTGATCATCATTTCTCAATTTTTTTTCCTCTGATCTTTTATAAATGACCTTGGTGAGAAAAATATCAAATTTGGCACATATATTATTTAGGGGGCTATAGGGAGCACAAATGTGCCTGCACTGATTTGTAAAGGGATGTAAAGGCAGTGCTCTCTAACATTCTCATGAAATGTGTCTCCAATGTATGTCTCCAACAAGTCTTATAGCATGTTTGCAGTCTTTGACCTTTACTTGTAGCATTTCCAAAATACTTGACAGCAATAATTTATATATTTTTTTCCTACAAATAGAGCTTTCTTTTTGGTGCTATTTGATCACCACCTGGGTTTTGTTTGCGTTATAAATGAAAAAAGACCGACAATTTTGAAAAATAAAACAATATTTTTTATTATCTTCTATTAAACCTATCCCATAAAAAAATGTTAAAAAATCAAATCTCTTAACCACTTGCCGACCGCCGCACGACTATCTACGTCGGCGGTCAGCCCCTCACAGGCAAACTAACGTAGGGCTACGTTGCTTGCTTGTGAGGGTCTAGGGAGCGAGCGCGCGCCCCCGGAGGCGCGCTCCCGCTCCCGCGTGGTCACGGACCCCCCCGCGCGTGTGACCAGCGGACCCGATGTCCGCCGGCCACTCGGCGATCGGCGGGGGAGAGGGAGAATGTCAGGCAGCTTGTGTAAACAAGCTGCCTGTCATTCTCCTCGCTGCAAAGACACTGATCACATGGATCTACTATGTAGATCCGTTGATCAGTGTCCTTACAGCTGAAGCCACAGCCAATCACAGTAGAAAGCACGCCCCTAGGGACACACACAGCCCCTCCCTCCCAAATAAAGTTAACCCCTTCACTACCAGTGTATTTTTACAGTAACAGTGCATATATATAGCACTGATTACTGTAGAAATGTCACTGGTAACCCCAAAAGTGTCAAAAATGTCAGTCAAGGGTCCGATCTGTCCGCCGCAATGTCGCAGTACCGCAAAAAAAATCGCAGATTGCCGCCATTACGCGTTAAAAAAAAAAACAACAAAAATGACAAAAATCTTTCCCTTTGTTAGTAAACGCGATAACTTTTGCGCAAACCAATCAAAATACGCTTTTTGTGATTTTTTTAACCAAACATAGGTAGCATAAAACAAATTGGCCGAAAATGTTAAAAAATTTTGATTTTTACATTTTTTTTTGGGGGAATTTCATATAAAAAAATGTGAAAAATATTGTTATTTTTGCAAAATTGACGCTCTTTTTTTGTTTATAGCGCGTGATCAAAAAATCGCACAGGTGACCAAATACCACCAAAAGAAAGCTCTGTTTGTGGGAAAAAAAGGACGCCAAATTCGTTTAGGTACAGTGTCGCACGACTGCGCAATTGTCCGTTAAAGTCACGCAGTGCCGAATCGCAAAATACCCCCTGGTCGGAATGGGGGTAAAATCTTCCGGGGCTTAAGTGGTTAATAGATTTTGGCCAAAATGTATTCTGCTTAATGTCTTTGGTAAAAAGAAAAAAAAATCCCAATAAGTGTATATTGAGTGGTTTGTTTGAAAGTTATAGTATCTACAAATTATGGGAAATACTGAAATTTTTATTTCAATGGTTTTGAACGATCCAATGGTTTTAGCAGGGAGTGAAAAAAACAACTAGACCCTCTGTCACTCAGCACAGCTATATGCTTTGTACACTCACAGAGCTGTGTTATGTGAGACTCTGAGCCGATGGCCGGCTGCTGGCAGTAAATTACTAGACGGGACCCAGTGATCGCCATGTGCTGTAACGACTCACAGCATAGCCGGGCAGGCAGGGGTGCGAATACGCGCCCCCGTAACTGTAAATGCAGAATTGCTTGATTCTGCCCAGCTGGCCTGCACTGTCGCAGTTTATGTACAGCGCGTAGTCCGCAGACGGTTAAAAACAGTTAATCCAGTAGTGGGGGCAGTTGAATTTATATGTATGTTTGTATCTTGATACCTTATATGGGTCGTCATACACAAGTCAATATGGTTGACTGACCCAGCCACTGGAAGCCAACAATTGGTCACATGCAGTACAGAGACAGATAAATGAGAATGACTGCTGAGAAGCATAGGCTCATTTATGACGAAATAATAAACCAATTCTTTGCCCCCAAAAAGACAAGGAAGCTGAATAAGCTGGAAATAGGGCAAGGCCACAGCTTTATTGAACTTTCAAAATGTAACAGCTTTCCAAATGTACCAAACAGCAATGCCAGTCACAGTTATACTGTGAGCACCCATAAAACATAAACTACCATCAGTGCCAGAAAGGCATTAGACCAGGCATGTCCAACCTGCAGCCCGGGGGCCGCATGCGGCCCAGAACCACAGGCAATGCGGCCCACTGTCCCCTGACAATTTTTATTTATTTTTTGCTGGGGAGGAAGGAAGTTGGGTCGGGGGCACGGCCACAGCGGCTTCCAACTAACTGTAGGCAGAGACTGCCTCGGAAGGGATCATCCTCTAGTTATGTTAAATTAGTGCTGGGGGGGGGGTGGCGACAGCGCGGGAAGGGCGCGGCTGCGTTTTATTACTTATATACCTTAACTATAGTATATATTTTATATGCGGCCCGAGAAGATTTCTCTACGCTCAATGTGGCCCAGAGAAGCCAAAAGTTTGGACACCCATGCATTAGACTGACCCCAAAATTTAACTTGAGGGCATAGCCCATGAAGCAACATAAATTGCTGGCTAGGTCAAAACCGGCAATAAAGCTGTGACAAAGCTTTATTTGGGGGGGGGTGGGGGTCTTTTGGGAAACTCTTGTGACAGCTAAATCTCCTCAGAGCAGTTGGATGTGCCCCCAGCGTAGCCTTTTCCTAGAGTTCAGGCTCCACCCAGTCACCTCAGATCTTTCTAGTCAAACCTAAGGAAGCCACGTAACTTCCCTTTTTTGGCTCACGGGCCACAGTCATGCCATGCTTCCAGCAGTCAAGGCTCCCTTTCCCTAAAGGAGGTTCAAGGGGCCTTCATTATGAACACTTTGCTCTCACCACATGCTTCTGGGTTATTACTGTTTCATAAATACTTTTAATTTAAAAAGACAAAACTGTTAATTATTTTATTGTCTTTGTATTGTAGGAGGAAACAGGAATAGCTGAAGGAAAATGCAAACTTGAAGCAGATAGTATCTTAGACGGGACCAAAACTAAGGACCAGTGCTGTAAGGCAGAAAAACTAACCACTATGACACCCCTTGCAGTGGGGAGGGGGATCCACTGCAAGAATAAAGTCTTCATCCCCAGAGTTTAGCATTAAAGCCTCTTATTGGGCAAAGCTTTCCTGTCTCTCATCCCTCCCTCTAGCCCATTCAGATATTGAAAAAGTAACTACCTACAGTTTTTTTTTTAAGCTTGCCCAACTTAAAGCGGAGTTCCGGGCAGAGAAACGTTTTTTGGATGAACATACCCCCGGGACAGTCAGGGCTAGCACATTCCACAATGGCTAGCCTCTGATCTGTCCCGGTTCGCACTTACCTTTTAGAAGAAATACTTACTTAGAAATTTTCTTCCACAGCGTTTCCATCTCGGTTGTGGGCAGCTGAAGCCGGCGCTGTCCTCTTCTCCGTCTTCTTCCGCGTCTTCGTGTCCCAGAATGCACTGCACCGGCCCCTCTCGTCACTTCCGGTGCGGCGCCGCATTCCTAAACAGCTTCTGGGCATGCCCAGAAGCTGTTTAGCAGGGGAATGCGGCGTTGCCCGGAAATGACGAGCGGGGCCGGTGCGGCGCATTGATTCCTGGGAGCTATGACGTTTAGCTCCCAGGAATCATCGCAAGGCAGGAAGTGACGGGGTGAGCCTCGGCGCTGGAGGAGGAAGCTGTCATAGGTGAGTATTTACGATCGTCAATAAAAAGGTGAGTAAACAAAAAAAAAAAAATAACTATCCAATTCCTTTTCAGGTGCGGCATACCTAGCGGAGGGGCACAAAAAAAAAAAATCTTTTTTGTGCCCGGAACTCCGCTTTAAATGTCGATGTCCTTTGCTTGGGACAACTAGTGTTTCCAGTGAGGCAGCCTGCGGTTGGTTGCCTCTTCGAGATGCCACTGAAGTCTTCTGGATCCTGAGAAGATCTGGACAGCCAAAAGGAAGCATCCACATCACCCATGCAGTGAAGTTGAAACACAAAAAAGAACCCTCCTCCTCCATAGTAAAAAAGATAAGAGACCTGGGACCTAAGCACATCCCATGAGCATAGATTTAGGTAGGTAAAAGTTTTTTTCTTGTATTTTATTAAACAAACTCAGTAATTAGTTGGGGAGGGAGGGAGGGCAAAGGGCAGGAGGCAGCCATGCCTGGAGTTCTGCTTTATTTCTGCATAGGTCAGGATAGCTGCTGCACCGTCTCCTTGTTGCATTTTTTATAACCCCTTCCCCACTATGTTTGTGAGGACATTAAATCCCCAATTCATTTATCAGTGTTGACTTTCCCTATAATGGAGAGAATTTAATGTGAAATGAAAATGCATGATGTGCAATTCATATGCCCTCCACATAAATGGAAAATATAATATGTCATTGAAATGCCTAAGTAGCTGTGATTATGACACATCACTGCAATGTAATCCCTCTTCAATTATGAATGATGTATGTTTTATTTCTAAATGATCATTAAACATTGCTGACACAGCTATGAAGAAAATGCTCAGTACATTAATATGAGCACATAATTAAGAAATTAAAAAAAAAAAAAAAAGAAAGAAAGTTATCTATCAGATAGAAAACATGTAGCTCATAAAATATTTACAGGGCATATAATATGATTATTCATTCCCACTGGAATGCTGATTGCAGATGAGTGATCGTGTACAGTGCAGCCTAAATGGCAGAGAGCATGATGTAAGAGTGCTAGACATGTCAGGAGATTGGGAAGTGCATTAACTGTCCAGTCTCTTTAGTGCTGCTGCAGGGAGATACAGCAGACAGCAAGGCGGCTTGCTGGAGTATGTGACAAGATTTATCACATCTATGAATGACATAATACAGGCTAGGCTTTTCATTTGCTTTTTGTGGCTGGGCAGGTATCGTGGCATAATGGGTGCTGATACAGTTTTTATTCGCAGTAGTAGTTGTATTAGTAAAATATATTCTGCACATTATTTAACATTTCAAACACTGTGACTTTCTAACTAATGTCCCTTAAAGCAAACATTTAAATATTAAAGAGGTTGTAAACCCGATTTTTTTAAAAAAATGTTTTCACCCTGAAAGAGAAACACATAATGAGCTAGTATGCATCGCATACTAGCTCATTATGAAATACTTACCTTAGAACGAGCCCCCGCCATGCCGCCCGCTTACCTCTATGACGGGCGACATGTTCAGTCGCCCGTCTTCCGGGATCGCGGCATCCCAGCCATCTGATTGGCCAGAGCCGCGGTGACGTCACTCCCGCGCACGCGCGAGGGAGCCGACGGTCACGGCACGGGGATCTGAAGGAACGGCACCAGCGGCCGTTCCTGCAGAGCGCATGCGCCAGTGACGTCACTGGCTGCATGTAAGGTAAATATCTCCTAAACGGTACAAGTTTAGGAGATATTTACGGTACCTATAGGTAAGGCTTATCATCCTCCTCCTGTCTCAATCTATCTTCCAAACAGGTTTTCCTTGGTACTGACCCCACTTCTTGAATCATTCTCTCCAAATGAATGGAGTACCCCTTCTGAAGGAACATGCCTTTTATTATCTTGGACTGAGCAAGATAATCAGAATATCTTGTACAGTTTTTTTTACCCTCAAAATTGCCCTTTTGGTATATTTCTCTATGGTATATTCCTCTGCACATGCTTAGTTTGGTGTGTATTGCTAGAGATCTTTTTTTTTCTTGGGAGGGTGCATGTGATCGGCACAGGGCCAATCAGCACTATCCAGACAGAGGGTCAGGGGTACTACAGCCTCATAGGACAGTTAAAGTAAAATTAAAACTTCTACAAGCTTTCAGAAACTGACAGAAATCACAAGACTGCTATATACTGCTGATGAGAAAAGGTATTTAGCAGTTTATATTTCTAAAATAATTGCATTTCCATGTTCTGTGTACTGTGGGAGACCAGATGTAGTGAATGCAGGCTCCTGGGTTTAGTAATACTTTAATATTTGGGTAATTTTGTCACAGCACTAAGACGAGAACTGAGGTGTTGTGGTGTATACACTTTCTTCTCACTTTGTTTAGCAGTGATTGATGTTGTTATAACTATTGTGAGTTTAATTTTTTCACTCCAGAGCGCGGGATTTTTTTATTTTTTGTGTCTCTAATATGCTGAAAAAAGGTTGTTACTGAAATAGCTGTTATTTTTAATCTCTCTGGTGTAAAGTTTGCTTTTCTTTTAACTGAGCCTGACTGACTTCTTCCGATTCAGGCTGGGAAAATGAAGATTAAGAATGATGCTCAGCATTGAATTAGGCTCTGTTTGTGCAGAGAGGGCTGGCATGACTGGTGTCCACTCTGTCTTTGGGAAAAGACCGCTGAATTCTATGTTCATGGACTTTTCCTGGCTTATTTAAGGCCAGGTGGCCCCTATATTGTTTGTAGAGGGAACCAGAGGAAGCCAGCCTATAGACAGCAAAGGTTTGTCCTGGAGGAAGGAGCGCCCCTCCAGTGACCATGGATGTGTTGAAAGTGTGTTTTGTGATTCGCAAGAGTAGACCTTTGATGACTTGCATCTTAGCAGAGCCCTATACCTGCCAACAACCTTGTGTTTCCTAGCCCTGGAACTAGGGGTAGCAGGCCTTCCACTTGGTTTCACTCTCTAGAAGAACTATTCTAAACTTTTTTTTTCACATGGTGGAACTCTTGAAATAACTTTCAGTCTCAGAGAATCCCTGCTAACAGTTACTATATATATAACTCATGGTACATTAGCGTGATAGTCAGAGGGAAGAATGTTCCTTATTTTCTAATAAGTGGGTAGAGTACTCCCTTACAGATAGTTAAAAAAAAAATTGGTTTCAGTGGTTACCTATCTAAAGGACAGAAATTGCTCATAGCTGAAGGAAACATCCGGGGGAACCCTGGTTAAGAATGGCTGCTCTAGACCATAGGGAGAGGTGTATAATACAAAAAAAAACTGGTGCTTTAACCGCTCGCTCCCTAGACCCTCACAGGCTAGCGACGTAGCCCTACGTCGCTTTGCCTGTGAGGGGCTGACCGCCGCAGTAAATAGTCGTGCGGCGGTCAGCCCCTCACAGGCAAAGCGACGTGGGGCTACGTTGCTAGCCTGTGAGGGTCTAGGGAGCGAGCGCCGATGGAGGCGCGCTCCCGATCCCGCGCAGTCACGGACCCCCCCGCGCGTGTGCCCGGCGGACCCGATGTCCGCCGGTCACTCGCGATCGTCCGTTAGAGCAGGAGAAAGGCAGGCGGCTAATGTAAACAAGCCGCCTGTCATTCTCCCCTGTGTAAGAATAGTGATCATACGGTTCTACTATGTAGGACCCTTGATCACTGTTCCTACACCTCAAGCCACAGCCAATCACAGTTAGAATCACGCCCCTAGGGACACACATAACCCCTTAACCCCTTCACTGCCAGTGTCATTTTACAGTAACAGTGCATATGTATAGCACTGATTACTGTAGTAATGTCACTGGTAACCCCAAAAGTGTCAAAAATGTCAGATCAAATACCACCAAAAGAAAGCTCTGTTTGTGGGAAAAAAAGGACGTTGAATTTGTTTAGGTACAGCGTCGCACAACCGCGCAATTGTCCATTAAAGTCACGCAGTGCCGCATCGGAAAATAGGCCCTGGTCAGGAAGGGGGTAAAATCTTCCGGGGCTTAAGTGGTTAAAAACCTTAAATTTTTTAAAGTTGAACAACAGAAAAAGGAGCAGGAAATCATCTACATGCATATAAAATAAAGGCTGCCTATCACTAAATTTGCAGGGCCCTATCACTCTATTTCACAGGTGGCAAACACAAGGCCCGCGGGCCAAATCCGGTCCGCCAGGCCTTTACATGCGATCTGCATAGCGGCCGCCACCTTTTTCTTGCCACTGTCTGTTTTTCTCAACGTCTGGTCTCCCAGGCAACAAGCGTAAACATCCTCAGGCTATGTGTAAGCGCATGTGCGGCTGGCCAGTCTCCAAGGGGACATCTCCCACTCTCTCCCCTCAGTTCCTCTAGCAGTGCCAGCTGTTTGTGA
This sequence comes from Pelophylax lessonae, assembly GCF_965119305.1. Taxonomy (NCBI): domain Eukaryota; kingdom Metazoa; phylum Chordata; class Amphibia; order Anura; family Ranidae; genus Pelophylax; species Pelophylax lessonae. Next base: position 107,448,938 of record NC_138769.1, read on the forward strand.
GCTGAGCGGATGCCTGGCTGGCCGGTCTCCAAGGAAAATCTCCTGCTTTCTCTTCTCAGTCCCGCTAGCGGCGCCGGCTGTTTGTGAGCTGATGCGCGGTCGACCCGGGAATAGCTGTCAGTGTCGGAGGTTCCTGACAGCTCCTATGCCTATGTTTTTTTCTATCCAGCGGGCTGCACCCTGAGAGCGGGCTTTTTGAGGCCTTCCTTATCCCTTAGCGATGAAGAGAGGGAGTGCTGCTGATGTTTTTAAAAATGAATGATGAAATAACACATATAGGGCAGAACTGAACACTGGTACTGGTGCTGAACATGCAAATAAAAATAAGAAAATTTCCGCGCTAGTATAATGAATGAAAAAATAAAATATATCAGCAGCCAACACAGAATCAACTAACAGTGACTCAAAATACCAATAAAACATAAAAGTGTAGCGCTAAAAATATCAATATTCACAAAAATGATGAAAAAGTGTCCAAATGAATGAAAACTAATAATCACAATAATGTGTATAAATAAGAAAGTGTCCAAATGAATAAGTCCCAAAAAAAACACTGGTGTGAGGTAAAAACATAAATCCGCATGCACAATATTCCAAGGGGGGATTCTTCCCGTGACGGAGGGGAGCACCTCTGTGATGGGATATAGTAAGCAGCTTACCAGATTTCCATGGCTGCTCAAGAAAAAAAGCGAGGCCCATAGCGTAATCCCATATAAACTTTGTAATATTATTTATTAAAAATATATACCAGACTAAGTCTATTGAGACGAAACGTTGGCGACTCCAGACGCAACGTCCACACGCCCCCTGGAATCAGCCGGCCTTTTACCATTTGCTGCCTGGGACCTTTTGCGGGACGCCGCACCTTCATCCCTTGCTTAGCCTTTGATATGTCTGTCATTACATGATACATTGTGAGTATATATTTTTAATAAATAATATTACAAAGTTTATATGGGATTACGCTATGGGCCTCGCTTTTTTTCTTCACATATTCATTTATGATCGATGAAAAATACTGAGGAGTGCCAATCCTATACTGATCCTTCCACGCATCTTGAGAGGCGGTTCCTTTGATTTGAAAAAGTATCCACGTAACATCTGACCCTCAGTGGTTTGATTAATAGCTGGGAGAGGCTGACTCATTAAGTTGAGCAGCCATGGAAATCTGGTAAGCTGCTTACTATATCCCATCACAGAGGTGCTCCCCTCCTTCACATACCCTTGGTGTCACGGGAAGAATCCCCCCTTGGAATATTGTGCATGCGGATTTATGTTTTTACCTCACACCAGTGTTTTTTTTGGGACTTATTCATTTGGACACTTTCTTATTTATACACATTATTGTGATTATTAGTTTTCATTCATTTGGACACTTTTTCATCATTTTTGTGAATATTGATATTTTTAGCGCTACACTTTTATGTTTTACTGGTGCTGAACATGCTGAACACAGAAATCCGCCTACACAGGGTGTTATTAACAATAGCCCAGTACACAGGCAGGGAGCCGCCTCTACGGGGAGGTACCAGAGCTGGGCCAGAGTTTTTTTTGGGGGACGGGGGTGGGGTGGTGAAGGCTGTAGAGGCAGAGGTGGAAGGATGGGAGGAAAGTGGATGGTGCAGAGGTCAGAACCCAGGAGGAGGGGTAAACCCTGCAATCTGTACGCAGTGCACTCCTAAACCCTGCACTTTGTACCCAGTGCACTCATGAACCCTGTACTCCGTACCCAGCGCACTCCTGAACCCCGCACTCCATACGCAGCGCACTCCTGAACCCCGCACTCCATACGCAGCACACTCCTGAACCCCACACTCCATACGCAGCGCAATCCTGAATCCAGCACTCCATACCCAGCGCACTCATGAACCCCCGCACTACGTATGCACAGCGCACTCATGAACCCTATACTCCGTACCCATCTCACTCATAAACCCCGCAATCCATATGCAGCACACTCCTGAACTCCGTACCCATCTCACTCATGAACTCTGCACTCTGTATGCACCGCACTCCTGAACTCCACACTCCGTATACATCTCACTCATGAACCCCACACTCTATATGCAGCGCATTCATAAACTCAGCACTCCGTACACAGCACACTCATGAACCCCGCACTCCGTACGCAGTGCACTCCTGAACCCCACACTTCGTACGCAGTGCACTCCTGGACCCTGCACTCCATACGCAGTGCACTTCTGAACCCTGCACTCTGTACGCAGCGCATTCCTGAGCCTTGCACTCTGTACATAACGCGGTTCTGAACTCTGCACTCTGTATATAGCGCACTCTTGAACCGTCACTTTGTACACAGCACATTCCAGAACTCTGCACTCTGTATATAGTGCACTCCTGAACTCTGCACTCTGTACACAGCGCATTCCTGAACCCTTCACTCTGTACGTAGCACAATTCTGAACCCTTCACTCTATATATAGCGCATTCCTGAACTCTTCACTCTGTACATAGTATACTCTTGACTTCTGATAGTGGAGAGCTCTTGACACCTGATGTATTTGGGGTAGGGTGCTCTGGATGTCTGGTTATAATTATTTTATTTATATTATCTTGTGGATGATACCAGCGATGTGTGACCCTCCTTTTCAGGCTTAAATCATCTGGTACAGGAGTGCGAGTGGGCTCTGTGCTGGTCTGCACCTTCCCTTCACAGCACTGCAATGGCTACATAATATGGCAGGTGGACCTGTAAACTTTGGATATACTGACCAATTCAATGTCACTTTACAGAGGTATAGGGACCCGAAAACTACAATCAAATCACCCTAAAATGTCCAAGAAAGGAAAAATTGATGCAGAGGGAAGGAAATTTAAGGAGAGATGGGAAAATGAATACATGTTTGTGCTGAATGGAGACAAGCCGTTATGTCTTATTTGCTACGAGGCAGTGGCAGTGATGAAGGAATACTTTGAAACCAAACATGGAGCCAAATATGCTAACCTTGACCACCAAGAAAATAAACAAAAAGGTCCAGGAATTAAAAGGCAGCCTGCATTTTCAATGGAATATTTTTGCAAAAATTACAGCAAAAAATTATGCAGCCGTGAAAGCCAGCTTTCTTGTGGCTGAAGAAATTGCGCGGGCTTCAAAGTGCTTTTCAGAAGGTGCATTTGTAAAGCAGTATATGCTAAAGGTATGTGAGCAGGTGTGCCCTGAGCAAAGACAGGCTTTTAACAATGTCAGCTTGTCAAGAAACACTATCACAGACCGGGTCAGAGACCCAGAGTGTAACCTCACAACACAGCTGGCTGAAGAAACATGCAGTTATCTGGCGTTTTCATCAGAGATGTATAGTAACGAAGTAGAACTACTTAAGTACTGTACTTAAGTACCGAAATGCGGTATCTGTACTTTCCTAGAGTAGAATTTTTTTCTCCTACTTCTACTTTTACTTCACTACATTTTTTCGATGATTTCGATACTTCTACTCAAGTATTTTTTTTTTGTGCTGCATAGTTACTCGTTACTTTTAAAAAAATTACCACTGCCAGAACAGTAGATGGCAGGTTGCATAAAGCTCAAAAAAATGTGTATAATGTCATTTGTAAATCAGCGCATTCGAAAATAAAGGCTGTGTATAATAAAAGCTGCTATACCAAATCTTTCCAATAAAAAGAAAATATGAAACAAACAAATAAATGGTGCAACAGCGCTTAAAGTGCATCAAGAAACTACTAACAAACACCGGTTAATCATTTGAATAAATCATTTGAAATAATAAAAACCATAAGATGTTCATACTTTTGACTTCTTTCTTTAATAACTACATAACACAGTACTTGTACTTCTACTTTCAGTACTTGAGTAGAATTTTTTTTTCAAAACTACTGGTACTTTTTACTTTTAGTACTTAAGTAGCAAATTTTTTGAAAAAACTACTTGCAATACTTAAGTAAAAAAAATGTTGAATACTTTAGTACTTCTACTTAAGTAACTTTTTCTGCGAGCACTTCCACTTCTACTCAAGTAATTTTTTGATCGAGCACTTGTACTTTTACTCAAGTAGAAATTTCGAGTACTTTATACAAGTCTGGTTTTCATTAGCTGTTGACGAAAGCACAGACATTATTGGTACAGCTCATCTAGCCATTTTTGTAAGAAGTGTTAAGGAAGACTTGTTTGTCAGTGAGGAGCTCTTGGATGTGGTCGCTATGCAAGGGACAACAACTGGGAGGGACATCTTCAACGCAGTGGAGGAATCCATAAATAAAATGAAATTACCTTGGGAAAAGTTGGTGGGGCTTACTACTGATGGAGCACTTGCAATGTGTGGAGAGAGAACGGGGCTTGGTTGGACTGTTAAAAGAGAAAATTAAAAAAGGAAACTGCCACACGCAGCAGATAACTTATCACTGCATTATCCACCAAGAAGTTCTGTGTGGCAAGGTTCTGGAACTGGATAACATAATGTCCACAGTCACAAAAACAGTGAACTTTCTTCGTGCACGGCGGAATGAATCATTGTCAGTTCCAACAATTTTTGAAAGAGGTGGGTACGGAACATATAGATGTGCAATGCCATAGAGAAGTAAGGTGGTTGAGTCACTGTTCTCAATTAGACTGTTCTCAATTAAAGGAAATTACCCTTAAATGCAAAGTAAAGCAAAGCCCTTGCCTGAACTGTCAGATCCAAACCGGGTGTGTGATTTTGCCATGTTATGTGACATAACAGAGCATATCGCCCAACTGAATCAGAGGCTGCAGGGCTGCAAACAAGTCATAAAGGCAATGTATGATGCAATCGCAGCTTTCCAGGGGAAACTGTGCCTATGGAAGTCACAGCTTGAAAAAAATAAGTCTTGCTCACTTTCCTATCTGTTAGAGCATCTCAACCTCATTCCCAGGTGCTTTTCGGTGTGCACGATTGGCTACCAAAGTGAACCATCTAAATGATTAATTCAATCAACACTTTTCTGACTTTAAGGAACAACACTTTACCTTTACCAGCTTTGCCAATCCCTTCAACATCCATGTTGACAGTGCACCACATCACCATCAGATGGAATTAATAAAAATTCAATGCAAGAGTAGCCTGAGAGCAAAGTTCCAGGATGTGGCAGTCGACCACTTTTCCGTCACCTCCCCCCTGCTTTGATACCACAGCTCGGACTTCAAGCTGCTCGTGTTCTGTCAATGTTTGGGAGCACCTATCTATGTGAACAGATGTTTTCAGTCATGAATCTGAACAAGACCAAGCTCAGATCACGCATCCCTGATGATATCCTCCATGCTGTTTTGCAGATTGCTACAGGACAAGACCTAAAGCCAGACATCGATGGACTGACCTCAGGAAAACGGTGTCAGTCATCCAGTCAGAAAAGTTAAACAAAGTTAATGCCTTGTTTTTACCATATGTGTAATAAACAGTGCTTGTATGTTTAAAAAAAAAATACTTTCTGTTACCAAAACTCACTTTTCAATAAATTGTACAATAATTGTACATTTGAATATCGGCTTGCCAATATTACATAGTTACATAGTTACATAGTTGGTGAGGTTGAATAAAGACAAAAGTCCATCCAGTTCAACCTGTGTAGATGTGTGTGGCTGTAATCATCTCTCATACCCCTGAATGTTCTGATCCTTGAGATGTACGTCTAAGAGTCTTTTGAAAGCCACCATACTACCCGCAGAAACCACCTCATGTGGTAGAGAATTCCACAATCTTGTAGCCCTAACAGTAAAGAACCCCCCACATTGCCTGAGGTTAAAACGCTTCTCCTCTAATCGCATTGTATGCCCCCGAGTTCTCATGCAATCCCTTCGACTGAACAGCTTTTTTTCTAAGCCTAGATCCCCATTTAGATATTCTTCCTAAGCTTCTGCTTTCAGAGCTAGTTTTTACCTAAATTATTACTAAAACCAGTAATAATCGAATGCAGTGACAATTATTTATGATAATAAAGAGTGGACACATAGTCCTACAAATACAACCAGCCCTTTGAAGGCAACTATGCTGCTGATGCGGCCCCAATGAGTTTGAGTTTGACACCCCTGCTCTACTTATTGTTGACATTGGGACACTGTTAATGTATTTGCTACAATATACTGTATATTGCATAATGTACCCAGTGTAGTTATAAACAATAAACATATCTGGACTAAGTTTAACGATCAAGGGCACATTTTGTACTTTATAATACAGTTCATTTCTCCCTATCTAATAGACATGGGGCCTAAATTGTAAGGGAAATCAATACGTCTGTAGTGACTGGATATTTAGATGTAAATATAGAATTTGCCTCATTGGTGTCATTAAATACCTATCATCAATATAATATTTGCTCACCTCCTGACCTACTCATTTCTCAGCAAGAAAAGACAGAATTTGCACAATGCAAGGGAACCTCTGGGGTTTATTTACTAATCACAAATAAGCCGTTAAAGAGGTTGTAAACTCTTTTCAAATTTTTTTTTTTTTTTTACAACCTGCAAGAGAAACACATAATGAGCTAGTATGCATCGCATACTAGCTCATTATGAAATACTTACCTTACAACGAGCCCCCGCTGTGCCGCTCACTCACCTGTATGACGAGCGACACGTTCAGTCGCCCGTCTTCCGGGATCGCGGCATCCGGCCATCTGATTGGCCGGAGCCGTGGTGACGTCACTCCCGCGCACGCGCGCGGAAGCTGACAGTCACGGCACGGGACTCTGAAGGAACGGCACGAGCGGCCGGTCCTTCAGAGCGCATGCGCCAGTGGCGTCACTGGCTGCATGAAAGGTAAATATCTCCTAAACGGGAAAATGTTTAGGAGATATTTACAGTACCTATAGGTAAGCCTTAATATAGGCTTACCTATAGGTACAACTTCCCGAGGAGGGTTTACTTCCTCTTTAACTGTGCAATGTATGTTGCATTATGCAAGGGAATTAGCCCTAGAGCTTAGTGAATGTGGTGAAGCGCTGATGCTTTCCATCATCCAATCATGAGCAAGCAAAACATTTATTTTTTCTAATTTTCTTACATATGATTGGGTATTCTCTGCAAAGTTTTACCACATTCATTAAAGTGTTACTAAACCCAGGACCCTGCATGCATTATATATGGTCTTCTACAGTACACAGAACATGGAAATGCAATTATTTTAGTTAATATAAACCGGTAAATACCTTTTCTCATCAGCTGTATATAGCAATTAGAGCAATCTTGTGACCTACATCAGTGAGTGCTGGTAGTTTGTAGGAGGAATTTTCATTTCTCCCAGGCTTGTCCTCTCAGGCTTCAAGACCCTTAATTCTCTGTCTGAACATGTCTGGATAGTGCTGATTGGCCCTGTGCTGATCACATGTACCCTGTCAAGAAAAAACAAATCATCCATCAATCAAGACATGACATCCCACCAACTGTGTTCTTTTTTAGTTACTGGGCATGGAGGAGGGGGGGAGGGACTAGGCTGTCATTTAGGATCTGTATACATGCCCACATGTGTGATGTTAATACCATGTGACCTGAATAGCTCAGCAAAAACCAGGAAGTGTCCTATCCAGCAATAGAGACCAAACTGAGCATGTGCAGCTGAACTACACTTGCTGTGCTTATCTGGACTTGCCCAGAGTGAACATGCAGGAGGAGGAGGATCTGTGCTTACAGGATCACACAATGCAGATGATTAATCATTTAAGTTACACAGTGAGTATAACAATCACACTATTCTGCATCTATAGACAGATTTAACTGTTGTGGGTTTAGTAACACTCTAACCACTTAAGCCCCGGAAGATTTTACCCCCTTCCTGACCAGGGGGTTGTTTGCGATTTTTTACTGCGTGACTTTAACGGACAATTGCGCGGTCGTGCAACACTGTACCTAAACGAATTTGACATCCTTTTTTTCCCACAAACAGAGCTTTCTTTTGGTGGTATTTGATCACCTGTGCGATTTTTTGACCATCCGCTATAAACAAAAAAAAGGGTAAATTTTGCAAAAATAACAATATTTTTCACATTTTTTTATATGAAATTCCCAAAAAAAAAATGTAAAAATCAAAATTTTTTAACATTTTCGGCCAATTTGTTTTATGCTACATATGTTTGGTAAAAAAAATCGCAAAAAGCGTATTTTGATTGGTTTGCGCAAAAGTTATCGCGTTTACTAACAAAGGGAAAGATTTTTGTCATTTTTGGTGTTTTTTTTTTTAAACGAGTAATGGCGGCGATCTGCGATTTTTTTTTGCGGGACTGCGACATTGCAGCGGACAGATCGGACCCTTGACTGACATTTTTGACACTTTTGTAGTTACCAGTGACATTACTGCAGTAATCAGTGCTATACATATGCACTGTTACTGTAAAAATGACACTGGCAGGGAAGGGGTTAACTGTATTGGAGAGGGAGGGGTTAAGTGTGTCCTAGGGGCGTGTTTCTAACTGTGATGGGACATGGCTACTAGTGTAAAAACAGAGATCAACGGTCCTACATAGTAGAACCGTCTGATCTCCATTTTTACACAGGGGAGAATGACAGGCGGCTTGTTTACATTAGCCGCCTGCCTTTCTCCCTTCCCGAGGAACGATCGCGAGTGACACGCACTAACTTGTTAGGGAACGAGCCAGGGCGGGCGCTCGCCCGCTATTGGCTCACAAGCCATTGACAGGCTAGTGACGTACTGGTACGTCACTTTGCCTGGCTGGGGCTGACCGCCGCAGTATATGTACTTGCGGCGGTCGGCAAGTGGTTAAGTTCTGGGGCAAATTATTTTGCAAAGCGCAACTTCCCTTGCAAAGTGACCAGTGAACTTGCCTTTAGTAAATCAAACTGACTGTGTGCTCTGCAGGGAAGAAGAACTGGTATGAGCTCAAAAGGAATTGTTCAGTTTACTGAGAATCTCAATTTATCTTAACAAATCAGTTAGCTGAAGATTAGAGCAACTATGCATATCTGGATTCCTGCAAACTGATTCAATCATCACTAATAAGATGTGGCAGAGAGTGATAAAAAAAACTGTTTTAGATGTCTTGCAGGTAAACAGTTAACGTTGCTTAGGCAAAAAATGAAAAACTATAGCATAAACAAGAAAAGAACAGTGTACTGCAGCATAGTAAAATGTAACACATACAGTTCACTAACAACTAACACTCAGAGTATTACTAAGAATTCGTCATAACTGAGGAGTCTTGAATTGCTAATAACAGTTTAAAAAACATGCATAGTTCTAAAGAAATGACATTATCACATTCATTTAAAATTGTGCTTTAAATACAGATCCCTAATCCAGAAACGTTCCAAGCCTGCCTAAAAACAGGCTGTGTGTGAACACCCCTGCAGCACTTTGGTCTTGCCTATGATGGTGAGGTATGAATGGAAGAAAGAGATTCTGTTGACAGGTGTCTTTTATACACATAAAGGGCTCTTTCACCCTAGGAGTTTGTCAAACGGACTCCGTTTATCACAGCGGGGGATTGATCCGCCGATCCTCCACTGAGCAGGAGGATGACAGCTGTTCTCCGTGCTGTGTGCGGAGAGAGACACAGCTGTCAGGTCCCCATGCATCTCTATGGGGGAATCGGATGGGAACGGACCGTCTGTCCGTTCTCATTCGATTCCATCCGATCCGCTGGACGATGGAAAATAGGGTTTCCATCAGTCCAGATTTGACGGATCGGATCGGATGTCAGTGGACATGTCTCCGCTGACATCCGATGCCCCATAGACATGCATGGGGTGACCGTTCAGATCCGCCAAAAAAACTGACAGGTGGATCTGAACGGTCCGTCTGTGTGAAAGGGCCCTAAGAGTTGTTGTTAGGAGCACCTTCCTAAATTGACAGGACTAATCTGTGTACCACACGAACACATACTGTAGCCAGTCTGTGGGAGCCACAATTATTGGTTGGTAGAGGATCAAATTCTTATTTTGCTCACTGCACTGCAACTCAGTTTAAAACTTTTGTATCGTGTTTTTTTCTGGATTTTTGGTTGATATTCTGTCATTATTATTTAAAATGCACCAATGATAACAATTTACAACCTTACAACTTCTGCAAACCTACAAAATCTGCAGGGGATCAAATAATTATATTTGCCACTGTAAAGTGCCTTGAAAAAGTATTCATACTCCTAGAAATTTTCCACATTTTGTCATGTTACAACCAAAAATGTAAATGTTTTTTATTGGGATTTTACGTGATAGACCAACACAAAGTGGCACATAGTTGTGAAGTGGAAGGAAAATGATGAATGGTTTTACATTTTTTTCACAAATAAATATCTGAAAAGTGTGGCGTATATTTGTATTCAGCCCTCCATATCAAAACTTTGTAGAACCACCTTTCGCTGCAATTACAGCTGCAAGTCTTTTTGGGTATGTCACTGCCAATTTTGCAAATCTAGAGAGTGAAATTTTTGCCCATTCTTCTTTCAAAGTTGCCCAAGCTCTGTCAGATTGGACAATGACCGTCTGTGAACAGCAATTTTCAAGTCTTGCCACAGATTCTCAATTCAATTTAGGTCTGGACTTTGACTGGCCATTCTAACACACGAATATGCTATGACCTAAACCAATGTAGCTCTATATGTATGGGTCATTGTCCTCAGGGCCGGCGCTCCCGCTAGGCGAGCTAGGCGATCGCCTAGGGCGCACTGCTGCCTTGGGGCGCAGTCACGGATGCAGTTCTCCCTCCTGCTCCCACCACGGATGCTGGCCCCCTCGCGCTGACACTTTGCTACCCCCTCTCACCTGACACCCTGCTACCCCCCACGTGACACCCTGCTACCCCCTCTCACCTGACACCCCCTGAAACCCTGCTACCCCCCCTCACCTGACACCCTGCTACCCCCCCACCTGACACCCTGCTGCTACCCCCCCCTCGCCTGACACCTTGCTACCCCCCCCACCTGACACCCTGTCCCCTCACCTGACACCCTGCTACACCCCCTCACCTGACACCCTGCTACCCCCCACCTGACACACTGTCCCCCCACCTGACATCCTGCTACCCCCCCCACCTGACACACTGCTACTCCCGCTAACCTGACACCCTGCTACCCCCCCACCCGACACACTGTTCTCCCCCCACCCGGACACACTGCTCTCCCCCCCTCTGTGACACTATGAGTAATGCAAGTATAGGGGGGAGTATGGAGAATGCATTGATGCAAGTGCTGCGAATATAGGAACATAGGGAAATTTTGACGTTTTTTTATTTTATTTTATGGGGGTGCGCAAGTAGCTGGTCTTGCCTAGGGTGCAGAATAGTCTAGCACCGGCCCTGATTGTCCTGCTGGAAGGTGAACCTCCGCCCCAGTATAGGGGCTCACCTGTAGATACACTTGGACTGTTTAGGAGATTTTTTACACAGCACACAGCTGGTGATGTCCCTTCAGAGCGCTGAGCCTCCCTGCTATCCGTGTCCAGGTAAGTTTGAATAATTTGCTAGTATGCGGTACATTATGACATAAGCCTGCAGAGGGTTCCAATTTTTTTTTTACTTTTTTACTACTGCTTTAGGGCCCTTTCACTGTTCAGATCCGCCTGTCAGTTTTTTTTGGCGGATCTGAACGGTCCCCCCCCCCCCATGCATGTCTATGGGGCATCAGATGTCAACGGAGACATGTCCGCTGACATCCAATCCAATCTGTCAAATCTGGCCTGATGGAAACCCTATTTTCTATCCGTCCAGCGGATCGGATGGGATCAGATGAGAACAGACCGACAGTCTGTTCACATCCGATTTCCCCATAGAGATGCATGGGGAACTGACAGCTGTGTCTCCACACACAGCACGGAGACACATGTGTCATCCTCCTGCTCAGCGGGGGATAGACGGATCGATCTCCTGCTGAGATAAACCGAGTCCGTCCGACGGACGGAGTGTCTGAAAGGACCCTTATGCCCCTTTCACACATACGGTCCGTTTTTCATTCATCAGTTGACGGATGAAAAACAGACATCAATGCATCTCTATGTAAAAACGGATGACAAAGGATGATCATCCGTTAACATCCATTTTTATCCGCTTCCGTCAATGTCCATTTTTTGGAACGGATGAATGACCTATTTTTCATCCGTCAAAAAAACAGATCGGACGAAAAACGGATGTAAATGGTCAAACGGTCCGTTTTTCATTCAATGGTAGTACATGTAAAAAAAACGGATGAAAAAACAGATGAAAAAACTGATACATTTTGACGTGACTGAACTGATGAACTGAACTCTATGAAATTTCTTCATTCTCATCAGCCAAGTTCCTGCATTCCAGCTCTCCCCCCTCCTCCTAACAATCACATATTTAAAAAAAAAAAAAAACTTTTTTTAAGAACAGATCCCTGAACTTCCTGGATTCTCACCTAGATGACAATGATATGCCCATTACCTGCAGCCTCCTGGGATACTTACTTCATGCATCCAAGGAGGCTTCGGGTAATCTACCCTGCATGTGCCAGCATTACACCAGGAGGCCAACTGCATGAAGCCAGATAGAACAACCGTCTCCCCTTGAAGAAGAGGTTGGTGTCATGGGACCCAGTGTGGAACAGCAGATCCGTACAGGACACAGTGGGATCGCTGGGCATGTGAGTATGTTTTTCTTGCCTAACCTTGTGGGGAGGGCCACTCGCCCTGCACTTGGGGGTACGTTCCACGCAGAGCATGCTTATCAATGTCCAGGACCAGGCCGGGACCAGGTTCATGTGAAAATCAAAAAAATTGCATTTCCCCAGCTTAAAGCCTTCTACTATGTGCAGTAATTAATGAGTCCAACTGTAAATTAACGTCCTGTGTCACTACGTACTTTAAGTTGATGTATGTGGCACTTGGGAGGGACACTGCTGAGCCTGTGCCCTCTCCACCAGTCCAGCTTATCTCTGCTACCTCACTACCAAAATCGAGTGTTGCTGTGCACTTAGCGCAGACTTCATTGACTTCTTCACTGCCGCACCATGCAATCAGGCTATGGTTCTCTGCGACACAATTCAGTCCCAGTTTCTTTGGGACACCACCTGCTGGAGAGGGAGACAGATAACTGCAGGACCCATCACCTACACCATGCATCGAGACTGGCTGCAATGTACCTTGCACTAGTGTAGCACCATACAGGTAGGTGCTAGGTAAATGCATAGTGGGCCTTGTCTGCCTAACAGCAGGGCCATGATTGTTATTTGGTTAGGGTGTCATGGCTTCCAGGTGTGCCTGCTGAGAGGGGAGTCTCCCCACTGGCTCTGTGAGAGGCTTCTCATAGGGCATTGGAGGAAACCCAATCAGGGACACATTCAGGCTTGTAACTACCCCAGAAGGCAGATTCTGCTGAAAAAAATTCTGGGAGTGGGTATAAGTCTGAGGGGAGTGCGTGACTCATCGTCTTTGGCGGGAGCAGAGTACCAGGAGGGAGAGAATGGCTGTCTCTCCTCCTATTCAGGAAGTGAATGTCTCGGGGTGCTGTCTGAGAATCCAGAGGATGCTGAGTTGAGTTGCAGGGATCCGGTGTGCCGAGAACAAGCGGAGGGAAAGAGGAGTCCAGTCCCAGGAAAGCCTACACAGGTCGTGACCCATGAGTACTGAGGATTGCCCCTGGGGGTCTGCCTAGTGTCAGTGGGGACCACTCCAGATAAGGTTCTAGGATCCAAGTGTGAGCTAGCTGTAAAGGGGGTGCATAGGTAGAGGACCCTATAGTGACAGAGGGGGTGCCTAGTTGGGGGACCCTGAAGAGTTAAAGGGGCCATCTGCAGTTTGGGCCCTGAAGAGTAAATGCACAGTATGTAGTGCATCAGTTAAGAGTTGCAGCCATACAGAAAGCTACCTCAAGCCAGTGCAAGGCAGGAGGGAGTAGTCAGTGACTTCTGAGTGCAAGCATTGTTAGAAGTTCAGTACTCTACAGTCCTGGATCTTTTGGACTTAAGTCGGAGTTCCAGCACAGCTTTCAGAGATACAGTGCGTTCCAAGCACCAGTAAGCGTTGGATAGCATCGGCTGGCGTCAAGACAGCGAAAACGGGCATTTTTGCTATAAAGTCACAGAATTGTACATAGTCGAGCCAAAGGAGTATCCCACTCATTCAGTGGTGGCTGGTGCTCCAAAATTTTGGGGGGGCGCAAACAGAAAAATGTAATAGGCATTGCTTTGCGGCAAAAAACGCTGTAAAAAATTGCGTGACTTTGAGGTCGCAAAAGTGTGAAAGGGGCCTTCAGTAAATAAGGTATAGTGTGCCCCCTTTCAATGAAGAGAGACCAGCGTGCCCCCTTTCAATGCGGAGAGACCAGCGTGCCCCCTTTCAATGCAGAGTGACCAGCGTGCCCCCTTTCAATGCACAGAGACCAGCGTGCCCCCTTTCAATTCACAGAGACCAGTGTGCCCCCTTTCAATGCACAGAGACCAGCGTGCCCCCTTTCAATGCACAGAGACCAGCGTGCCCCCTTTCAATGCACAGTGACCAGCGTACATGCCCCCTTCAATGCAGAGACCAGCGTACATGCCCCCTTCAATGCAGTGACCAGCATACATTCCCCCAATGCAGAGACCAGCATACATGCCCCCTTCAATGCAGTGACCAGCATACATTCCCCCAATGCAGAGATCAGCGTGCGTGCCCCCTTCAATGCAGTGACCAGCATACATTCCCCCAATGCAGAGATCAGCGTGTGTGCCCCCTTACTTACCTGGAGCAGCAGCGGCGGGGGCAGGCGGCTTCTCCTCAGTCCCCCGGCGCGGCTTCTCCTCAGTCCCGGCGGCGCGTCTCCTCCAGTCCTCCCGCTCCCGCCTCCTCCTCGGCCAATGGCAAAAAAACGCTGTAAAAAATTGCGTGACTTTGAGGTCGCAAAAGTGTGAAAGGGGCCTTCAGTAAATAAGGTATAGTGTGCCCCCTTTCAATGCAGAGTGACCAGCGTGCCCCCTTTCAATGCACAGAGACCAGCGTGCCCCCTTTCAATGCACAGAGACCAGTGTGCCCCCTTTCAATGCACAGAGACCAGCGTGCCCCCTTTCAATGCACAGAGACCAGCGTGCCCCCTTTCAATGCACAGTGACCAGCGTGCCCCCTTCAATGCAGTGACCAGCGTACATGCCCCCTTCAATGCAGAGACCAGCGTACATGCCCCCTTCAATGCAGTGACCAGCATACATTCCCCCAATGCAGAGACCAGCATACATGCCCCCTTCAATGCAGTGACCAGCATACATTCCCTCAATGCAGAGATCAGCATGCGTGCCCCCTTCAATGCAGTGACCAGCATACATTCCCCCAATGCAGAGATCAGCGTGCGTGCCCCCTTCAATGCAGTAACCAGCATACATTCCCCCAATGCAGAGATCATCATGTGTGCCCCCTTACTTAACTGGAGCAGCTTCTCCTCAGTCCCCCGGCGCGGCTTCTCCTCAGTCCCGGCGGCGCGCCTCCTCCAGTCCTCCCGCTCCCGCCTCCTCCTCCGCCAATGGCAAAAAAACCCTGTAAAAAATTGCGTGACTTTGAGGTCGCAAAAGTGTGAAAGGGGCCTTCAGTAAATAAGGTATAGTGTGCCCCCTTTCAATGCAGAGAGACCAGCGTGCCCCCTTTCAATGCAGAGAGACCAACGTGCCCCCTTTCAATGCAGAGAGACCAGCGTGCCCCCTTTCAATGCAAAGACCCCAGCGTGCCCCCTTTCAATGCAGAGTGACCAGCGTGCCCCCTTTCAATGCACAGAGACCAGCGTGCCCCCTTTCAATGCACAGAGACCAGCGTGCCCCCTTTCAATGCACAGAGACCAGCGTGCCCCCTTTCAATGCACAGTGACCAGCGTGCCCCCTTCAATGCAGTGACCAGCGTACATGCCCCCTTCAATGCAGAGACCAGCGTACATGCCCCCTTCAATGCAGTGACCAGCATACATTCCCCCAATGCAGAGACCAGCATACATGCCCCCTTCAATGCAGTGACCAGCATACATTCCCCCAATGCAGAGATCAGCATGCGTGCCCCCTTCAATGCAGTGACCAGCATACATTCCCCCAATGCAGAGATCAGCGTGTGTGCCCCCTTACTTACCTGGAGCAGCAGCAGCGGGGGCAGGCGGCTTCTCAGTCCCTCGGCGCGGCTTCTCCTCAGTCCCGGCGGCGCGTCTCCTCCAGTCCTCCCGCTCCCGCCTCCTCCTCGTCCAATGGCATGGGGTTTTGCCTTGCGGCCAATCAGGAAGCGCGTATCGGACGCGCTTCCTGATTGGCCAGGAGGAGGATCGGTGTGACAATAGCAAATTTTCATTCGCTATTGTCACACCGATCGGTGGGCTCGGGGTGCACTTCTCTGCGCCCCGGCTCCACCCTTTGCATCACCCTATTAGAGCCTCTGGCTCTAATCAGGTGATTTAAAAAAAAAAAAACATTAAGCTCCATGCATCCGGCGCCTCTGCATGCAGATTAGGGGGCCGGAAGCATGGATGGGGGGGCGGTGCCCCTGCGCCCTCAATACACCGGCCGCCACTGCACTCATTCCCTTCTCCCATCCCCTAAAAATACAATAAAACAAACAAACAAAGATGCAGGAGTTGTCCATGTCTCAGTTCTCACACCCAGGGTCGCAGCTCACATGGGCTGGAGAGGTAACCGGTAACAATGGCAGACCCACATCAGGCCCAATGCCTGGAAAACCTGCTACATTATTTGTTTACCCATAGCAACTGCATGACTCCTCCTGCTTTTCTTGCTGAGAGAACCTCCTGTAGTGGCTTTGCTTTATACACCACGGTTCAACATGAACATTTGCCATGTAACTTCCCCTAACTTACTTTATTAGGCTGCCCAGGCATACCTCAGCAAGGTATTAGTCCTTAGTGAAGTTTCTAAGGGGAATGGTAGATCTCCGGCCTCTCTTCAGTGGATTACAAGGCACAGCAGTCCTCTTCTGTACTCTGCAGCAATCACGGCATTCTCTTGAGTGAGACCCAGCCTGGGAAACACAGTGCACAAGATTAAATCTTTCCCCAGCCTGGGCCAGCCAACTGTCTAGCTAACATTCTGTAGGCAATCTGCCTTCAACCTGGCAAAAAAAGTTAAGAGAAAATAAATGGTGGAAGTTAAGTTGCTCTCTCTCTTGTAAATCAGTCACACTACATGATGATTGGTGAGCTATTGGTCTGACTCAGTAGGAGGGAATGCCAGACCACTGCAGCAAGATCACATATTCATAGACAGGTAAATGTCTCTACAACAATGACAGGCAGAGGGACATCTACTTATCCTTTCTAGTGCCAGAACCTGCTGCTGTTTTGTGTGCTAGACACCTAATGGTCAGAAGAAGCAATCCCATTCTTTTCCTCTTCTCACTGAAATGAGGAAGAACCAGCTTCATCTCACAGAGTAGTTCCAGCCCATTGGAAAATTTTCACATTACCCCCTAGGGTAGTCTTAAATGGCGCTATCTTTGCTCCGCTGTCAGGTCAGAGGTATCAGACTGTTTAGACCTGGGGTGGAGAACCTATGGCTCGCGAGCCAGACGTGGCTCTTTTGATGGCTGAATCTGGCTCGCAGACAAATCTTTAATAAAGGGGGGCATGTCCGGACGTGACTTGCGCTGGACGTGTAGTCCCAGAGCTCCGCCGCGTCTATCACTCAATCCAGTGCCATCCGCATAGCTGTGCCCGGTGCCAAGAAGATTTCTGCACCCATCGACGGTACACTTTGTGGGCTACCCACTGCTACCCTCAGTTCGTCTCTGGGTGACCGGATTGCCGCACTATGGACCCCGCGGCCTACATGCGGTACCACCGCCGGCTCGCGTGCTGTGCATCTGAGGGCCTTGGCAATCACCGCCCCGTAAGGAGAACTGCCATCCGCTCCCTGTGCCCGGACAGACACAATCTCCTTCCCCTCTGACACCCGGGGACCCACGGGAGCTGCCTCTCACATCCACTTCTGAGGACTTCAGCGGCCGGCCGTCATTTTCTTAGGGCCTATACTCATCTCCATCACTTGCAGGCCTGCAGGCGCTTCACCACTCCGGCCTCATTGCATACCTGCCCGCTCTGCTCTCTTCCCGACCGGACTCCATGCACTTTCACACGGCTCCATCTACTCACTGTATAGCAGCGGCCCATGAATATGAATATTAAATAAAGGTTCCCGACCCCTGAAATATAGTGTATGGCTCTCACGGAATTACATTTGAAAATATGTGGTGTTCATGGCTCTCTCAGCCAAAAAGGTTCCCCACCCCTGGTTTAGACCACTCATACAAAAGTAACATATACCCTCAGGATGCCATTTTTTTTTTTCATATTGCAACTTCTAAGCTTCTTGTGATTCTTGCAATTGTACAAATGGCACCAGCATGGACATTCTATGCATGAATTAAGGGTTTTTAAAGGGTATTTGTATATTTATTTATTACAGGTATCTATATACCCTAAAATGTATTTAGTGCTTTACATACTGTATATATTGTACATTAACATCAGTCCCTGACTTCAAGAAACATACAATGTAAGGTTCCTGTTTCAATCTTTTTATTGAAATTTTAAATAACAATAGTTCTATTTTTGTTCTTGTTTTTGTAAGCCTACTGTATAATGTCCTGTCATCATAGTCAGTGTACAAACAATGGCACCAAAAACATAAAAGAAAGATGAGGGGCTCCTCTGTGCAGTTGGTTTTGCACAGAGCAGCTCTGCTCCTCTTCTTGGGCATCCCCCATTCCTGCTCCTGGCCCCTCCCTCCTATTGAGTGTCCTCACAGCAAGCAGCTTGCTATGGGGGCACCCAAGCCGAGCAGCAGCTCTGTCTGTCCATTCAGACACGAAGCTGCCATTCGGCCCCGCCCACCCTCCCTCCTGATTGACTCACTGACTTTGATTGACAGCCGTGGGAGCCAATGGCGCCACGGCTGTATCTCAGCCAATCAGGATTGATTGACTCCTGCTGCTGCCAATCAAATCCAGTGACACAAGAGCGTGGGGCGGGGTCAAGTCCTGTAGTCTGTGTCAATGTATGCAGCAGCAGGACTCGGGATCACACCCACATGGGTGCCCCCATGAAAAGTGGCTCTCCGTGGGAGCACCCAATGAAGAGGAGGAGCCAGAAGCGCTACTGGGGCACCCCTGAAGAGGAGGATTGCACAAAGCAGGTAAGTATAACATGTTTGTTATTTAAAAAAAAAAACATAACCTTTAGAATCACTTTAACCACTTGCCGACCAGCCGCTGTACATATAATGCGGCAGGTCGGCAGGTTCCCGCCAAACTACATACCCATTCGCCTGAGGGGAAGCTCATCTGTGGGGCTGGTGGCCACAATTGCCGCCGGGCACCTGTGATCGCTCCCCGTGGAGACAGAGCAACGGTCTGCCGTTGTAAACAGCCAGACCGCTGTACTGTCAGCAATGAACACAGGGCTCCTGTGTTCCTCCTATTTAGGAACACAGGTCCCTGTGTTCATTCCATAAGTCAACCCCCCACACAGTTAGAAAGCACCCCCTAGGGACACATTTAACCCTTTGATCGCCCCTGATGTTAACCCCTTCCCTGCCAGTGTCATTAGCACAGTAACAGTGCATATTTTTAGAACTGATTACTGTAGTAATGTCACTGTTCCCCCCAAAAGTGTCAAAAATGTCAGTTAGGTGTCTGCTCTGTCTGCTGCAATGTCGCAGTCCCGTTAAAAAGTGATGATCGCCACCGTTACTAGTAAAATGAAAAATTACAACCTTTCCCGTAGTTTGTAGACAAAATAACTTTTGTGCAAACCAATCAATATATGCATATTGGGATTTTATTTTACCAAAAATATGTAGCAGAATACAAATTGGTCTAAAATGATTAATAAAATGTATTTTCTTTTTTTTTTTTATTGGGAATGTATTATAGCAGAAAGTGAAAAAAGTTTTTTTTTTTTTTTTTTTTTTTCAGAATTTTCGCTCTTTTTTGTTTATAGTGCAAAAAATAAAAATCGCAGACATGATCAAATGTCACCAAAAGAAAGCTCTATCCGTGGGAAAAAATTTGTGGGATATAAATTTCATTTGAGTACAGCGTCACTCAACTGTGCAATTGTCAAAGTAACGCAGTGCCGAATCGCAAAAAATGGATTCGTCATTAAAGCGGAGTTCCACCCTGGGAAAGTTTTTTTTAATAAAAATACCCCGGGGACAGTCAGGGCTAGTGCATTCCACAATGGTTAGCCTCTGATCTGTCCCGGGTTGCACTTACCTTTTAGAAGAAATACTTACCTTGAAAATGTATTGTCCATCGCTGCCATCTCAGGTGTGGGCAGCTTGAAGCCAGCGCAATCCTCTTCTGCGTCTTCTTCCGTCCTCTTCGGTCCCACGATGCACTGCACCGGCCCCACCGTCACTTCCGGTGCTGCAGCGTCATCCCTGCACAGCTTCTGGGCATGCCCAGAAGCTGTTTAGCAAGGTATGACGGCACCTGCACCGGAACTGACGTCGGGGCCGGTGCAGGCGCATTGATTCCTGGGAGCGATGACGTTCAGCTCCCAGGAATCATTGCAAGCCAGAAAGTGACGAATCGCTTTGGCCGCCGAAGGGAGGAAGAGGAAGTAAGGTAAGTATATTTTCTTCTAAACAAAGTAAGTAAAAAAAAAAAAAAATTGCGATTATCCATTTGTTTTTCAGGTGACCCGGAGCAAGAAGATGGAGGTAAGTATAATTTTAGGGTGGAACTCCGCTTTAAGGAGGAAAACCTTCCAGGCCAGAAATGGTTAAGATAAAAAAATCCTTCCTGACTTTACAACTCCTTTAACTTTAGCCAATATAAGGACCACTATGGCACAATCTAAGGTTCCTAATGCCTCGTACACACGCAACGATTATCGGCCGACCGATCGGCCGACTTTTTCCAGAGTTGTGTTTTGTTGTTTGGAATGTGCCTAGACTGCACACGAATTTCGGCCAACAAAAATCAACTTCAGAAGGGATGTCATATGCTGGTTTACTTTCCGTGTGTTTTTCTTCTCTGAGCATGCCCAGTCTTGCTCATCAGATTTTTGTCTGCTGAAATCTGTACTGACTGACGGAAAATCGGCCGTTGTGTTGACGGCCAACAAAAGTTTTATAGCATGCACACCAGATTTTATACGGCTGAAAAGTCAGAGTCGGTTGTCGAAAGCATCATACTTACAAGCCGAAAATCGGCCGAACGGACGTTGGCCGAATATTCCCGGCCAATAATCGATGCGTGTGTACGAGGCATAAGGCTGGTTGGCTCTTATCCATTCATTTAATGTTTACGTTGAAAAAAGCCTCTGACATTAAGTTTCCATAACCTTGCAACTAAAGTTTCAAGTAAAACATACATAAGGAAAGGGTTACTAGAAACGGAAAATGTTCATCCGATTTTTATTGTTTCACTGAAAAGATAAGTGTAAGGAAATATCTTTTACAGCTTTCCTAAAATCCATCTAATTTCTGTATACTGTCTAGACCCAGATTTAGTTCTTCTATTTTTTGTGGTTCAAGACATTGTTTGAAATTGTATATAAGTTTCATAACTTGGGAATGAATATGAGTACATGTGCCCTGGCCCCTGAGCACATAAAAAATGGCTAAGCAATACAGATTACCTTTCCCAGACACTATTATTCATCTCAGCACTTGCAGCGTGGTGCATGACCCATGAATAATTTTGCCTGGGGCTTTAAGAGTTTAATTAACTGAATATCCTCTATATTTGGCCAGAAAGAGAAACAAATCTTGGCAAACTCAATCAAGCCCTCATCCAGTTCTCAATTTTTGGGTGTTGACTCTAAAGCAATCTGCCCAGGCTTGTGGTGTGGTGGTTAACAAATCATTTCTTGGCTTATGTGTTCACACCAGACGTAGCTGTGTGTGGCAGAAGATAAATCACTTTGCGTTGCTAGCTTATTGTATCCTTGCAAATACACTGCTGTTCATGCCTTAACTACATAAAATCCTTTACAGTCAAAATTCAAAGTGATTATGCACAGGAAAAACAATGAAATGTCCCCTTGCTTTAGAGAACCTCCTTTAAGGGAATTACTTGATAGCTCAACAAGAAGGACTAAATGTAAAAAAAAATAATTAAGGTCCTTTGGACCTTTAATTATGTTTTAGAGTGACACATCCTTCAATGAACTGAAGAAAACTGCACACCACAAGGGTTATGGCACAAGCTCAGATATTTACACTTTACTGACAGAGCTGGTGGCAGATATATGCAAAACTTCTCTTGTCCTCAAGGCTAGACAGCTGCTCCTTGAACAAATTGAACAGAAGCCTTTGTTTACCTGATATGGCAAATAGCCAACAGCAGAAGGTGGTCAAAAATCACTTAAAAGTTACAAGCGATCTATCTTGATTCATATGGTGAACACGGCGCACGCATGTATCCCTGCCCTTTGGAAAAACCATTCTCTTCCTACAGTTAAACACTAGTTCCAAAGAATAAATTACACCATGTTAATGTAAGACCTTATTATCTCTCAGGGGTGGTGCCACAAGGTTCTGTAATACCTGGTTTTACTGGTCAGTATACAAACCCAAAGATGATTACAGGGCAATTATTCAACAGCCATAAAACTTTTTCAATAACTTCTTATACGTCTTTCCCCTTCTTGTCTTCACCTTTGTTCTGACCCCCCCCCCCCCACTCACACACCTACACCTCCCCCCTTTTTTTATTCCCATCCCACATCCCCCTACTCCCCCATTATGGCAGTCTTACTCTGCCATTCCCTCCGCAGAGGTTAGAGAATAGCTTATTCAATTTCCTCTGTACCCCTTTTCCTTACGTATCATTACCTGTTTTGTTTATCCTTGAATTGCATCAATTACTATAAGTTTAAGAACCCTGTTATATACTGTTCGAATAAATTTGGGCCAATATCATGGATTTTCATCAATTTGTTAATTGCTTCTCCTATGACTCAACCTTATAATACCTTTATACATGCTTATGTCCGTTGTACTTTCTTATTTTGTATTGTACTCCTTTCTGTGCTAAAAAAAGAATTCATACAAAAAAAAGTGGCACCAATGAATAAAAGGAAGGTGACATCAATTTTGCATTTTAATTGATTGTCTACTGAAAGTCTACTTCAGAACTTTACCCATAAAACATATATTCTAAGCCAATTCATTTTCTTAAAGGGAAATTTAGTTGAAATGAAAATATCTTTCTGACCCCTCCCTTTAATGCAGTATAAATAAAGTAAAGATAGACCGATTATCGGCAAAGTTGATATATCGAGGGCCGATATGCACTTTCTCCGATATATCGGAATCGGCCACCAAGGTGACCGATATTGCCGATATTTTGGGAAAGTGCTGTACCGGAGTGATGCCCTCAGCTAGAGGCATCACCACGGTAGCGGCGTCCATAGCCGATGGTCGGTTGTCTTGTAATGAGAACAGATGCAGCTGAGAAGCCGCTCGGCTGTCATTACAAGGAGCGGGAGGGGACGTCCTCCCCCTTCCGCGGCTCGTCTGGGTCTCCCGTCCCGCCAGGCAACCAGCCTGCACGGCCGCCAAAGACCCGATCAAAGCCGCATTCGGCTCTGATCGGGTCTCCATGCAAAAACCCTGAAGTGATGTCATGAGTGACATCACTTCCGGGTACTGTCTGGCGCCAGATTAAAAAAAAATGACAGCATTCAAAACAGCCAAACTTGGCGTTTTGAATGATTTTAAGTGCAGATGAGGGGTTTGGGGTCTTTTAGACCACCAGATCCCTCCACAAGAGTATCTGTCAAATAAAAACATAAATAAAAAATGTTTTGTTTTTTTTTGCGAAAATATGGGCCCATATTAGCCGATACCAATATGCATTGGCCAAAATATCAGTATCAGCAACTAAAAATCAATGTCAGTCGATCACTAAAAATAAAGATTTCCCATATCCCTTGTAAACAATACTAGAACTATCCTCTATTTTTTACATTGCCAAACAATCTAAAACAGCAATTCTTAACCTGTTTAGCCTAGGGGAACCCTAAATTATTTTTCAGGTCTCAAAGGATCCCCTTCTAAAACCAATTTAAAAAGAAAAAAAATTGTTGTCATTCTGCTAGCTTTGCCCCATGTTCTTGGTCCTGAACCTATGCAAGCCCCATCAAATGAAAAGTCAACCAGCCACAGTTAAATGAACCCCTAGCAACCTCTGCAGGAACCCTAGTTGAGAATGGTTTATCAAAAGCATAAAGTTTCAGGCTTAATGATGCTAGAATTATAAAACTCTGTGATATCTTTATGATATCATCACAGGATTTTACTTGCAAGTGGATCTAAAGCTGGGAGCTGTTGTTGTATGACCTTTAAAAGTTTTGAGATTTGAAGTTCAAACTGTATGACATTCACTTTTACTGAGCATATATTGAATTGCTTTTACTTCAACAGCTGATGATGGAGAGGGGAGTTGGGTCTTTAAGCATATGTAGAGGTCAAGAGGTCCCTACATAAAAATGGCCTCTGTCGCTTAAAAAAAAAGAAAAAATTGCAGTCTATAAAAAAAAGACTCCTAATACCTCTCCAGTGCCCTCACTTTCTTCACTTCAAGAGTTACGTTTTACAGTGAATTCTTTAGCATTTGTTCTAATTTTTTTGTTCTTCATTTATTTATTTTTTTCAAGAAACAAAGTTAGGTAGGAATGACCGACCCCTACGACACTGTCTTGGGAAAACAGTAATTATCAAAAATGGCTGAATCAGAAGACTGTTCTCTAATTTTAGTGGGCAGCCATAGCCAGGCAGATGTCTCAATGAGAATGGCAGGCAGTTAGGTCAATAATAACTAAAGGGTTACATAACAAATAAGACACATCGGTTTGGCACAAGATAAGAGGCTAAAACTTCCCGAAGGTATTTTGCAGCCCTATTTAGGAAACATTGCAAAAATCTCCAAAGGACAAATAATGTGTATTAATCCAATATAATTTCCCAAAAGCTGATTCTGTATAGTTTAATAGTCTTAGAAGCAGCTCCCATTTCTAAACTGTATACATAAAGGGCTCCTCCAGAAAAGGTCACCTGCCAGGGTTGTGCTGCTGACCATACATGTAACAATACTATACAGTTGTTCAATATAATCATATTTTAATTAAAAACATTGCATCTTTCAAAAAATGATTGCATTAAGCCCCCGTTCACATAGGGGCGACGCTACTTCGCATAGCGACCTTCGAGGTCGCGGTGCGAGCAGCGCACCGCTACCTCGGAGCGGCCGCCACGGACTTCATAACATTGACACCTTTTTCTAGGTCTTGTGTCGCTCCTATTAGAACGGGTCCGCAGCTTCCCTATGAGAGGCGACCTGCGGCGACCTGTGAGGCGACCAGGTCGCCTCACAGGTCGCCCCAGTGTGAACCGGCACTTAATGTTCTTGTGATCAATAAATTATTATTTTCATAAATAAATGAACAAACAAATGAAAGCAACAGAAAATCATATGAATCTTCTACTCTCTTGTTTCAAACATTTTAATTAAAAAAAAAAAAAAACATTAAACTATAAAGTATATAACCAATATTTTTACATATATGGACAACATTACACATTATATCAGAATCAAGATGTATGCAGAGTCTTTTGGCCACGCTGTTACCAAACAGAACCTGTGGTGGGTTTGGCATGACCATTTCTGCACTCTGTCATAACTCTTCACACCAGGGAGCATTTCCATTGCTCAGTTCTTCCAGGGGTGCCTAATTATGCTTGCCCCTCATTGACATCCCAGCAGACCTTCAGGGGAACCCAGATGCGCCTCTCACTAAACATGCTCAGAGTATCCAGTACGTATGTCACAGCTAGTCTTCTTGTCCTTTCTTGTTCTTTGTCAAAGCACCAACCCTGCTTGTTCCAGGCACAGGACTCTTCTCCAACGTGAAGCCAGTGCACCCAATATACATTCAAGAATCTCACTTGTGACCGGCACACTTAAATCAATCCCATAAACTTAGTCACACATTTGGTGAATAATGGTTAGAAATCCGTCAAAGTATCTGCCATTTAGGTTGAGTTGTAAAGGGGCCTTTAAAAATATCTTGCCACCTTACGATGCACTGTCATGTTTTTAGGACTTACAGAAATCTCTTCACTACATTTATGAGTGATAACTCTACCTGCAAATTCAGCCGCCCTCCGATCCACCGCCACTGACAGATCCCTCCTCTCCAGGGACGCCAGAGGAGAGATCATCAGCTCCTCCTCCTCCCGCCCCTTCTCCTCCTCCTCCCGCCCTTCTCCTCGTGGTGAGCCTCCATACTAAGGTAAGTAAGCTCTCTCCTACATCAAATGTAAGGGGGGGCTCTGTGTGGGGGGTCTCATGTAAGGGGGGGCTTTGTGTGGGGGGTCTCTCATGTAAGGGGGGCTCTCTTATATAAGGGGGGCTCTGTGTGGGGAGTCTCATGTAAGGGGGGCTCTATGTGGGGGGTCTCTCATGTAAGGGGGGGCTCTGTGTGGGGGGTCTCTCATGTAAGGGGGGGCTCTGTGTGGGGGGGTCTCATGTAAGGGGGGGCTCTGTGTGGGGGGGTCTCATGTAAGGGGGGGCTCTCTTATGTAAGGGGGCTCTGTGTGGGGTCTCATGTAAGGGGGGCTCTGTGTGGGGGTCTCATATAAGGGGGGCTCTGTGTGGGGGGTCTCATGTAAGGGGGCTCTGTGTGGGGGGGTCTCTTATGTAAGGGGGGCTCTGTGTGGGGGTCTCTTATGTAAGCGGGGGCTTTGTGGGGGGTCTCTTATGTAAGGGGGGCTTTGTGTGGGGGGTCTCTGATGTAAGGGGGGCTTTGTGCGGGGGTCTCTGATGTAAGAGGGGCTCTGTGTGGGGGGTCTCTCATGTAAGGGGGGGCTCTGTGTGGGGGGTCTCTTATGTAAGGGGGGGCTCTGTGTGGGGGGTCTCTTATGTAAGGGGGGGCTTTGTATGGGGGTCTCTGATGTAAGAGGGGCTCTGTGTGGGGGTCTCTGATGTAAGGGGGGCTTTGTGTTGGTGGGTCTCTGACGTAAGGGGGACTTTGTGTGGGGGGGTCTCTGATGTAAGGGGGCTCTGTGGGGGGGTCTCTAATGTAAGGGGGTGCCGTGTTTGGGGTCTTTGATGTAAGGGGGCTCTGTGTGGGGGGGTCTCTGATGTAAGGGGGCTCTGTGGGGGGTCTGTGATGTAAGGGGGAGCTGTGTTTGGGGTCTTTGATGTAAGGGGGCTCTGTGTGGGGGGGTCTATGATGTAAGGGGGCCTCTGTGAGGGTCTCTGATGTAAGGGGGCTCTGTGGGGGGTCTCTGATGTAAGGGGGGCTCCGTGGGGGGTCTCTGATGTAAGGGGGTCTTTAATGTAAGGAGGGGCTCCGTGGGGAGGTCTCTGATGTAAGGGGGGCCTCTGTTGGGAGTTTCTGATGTAAGGGGGGCTCTGTGGGGGGGTCTCTGATGTAAGGGGGCACTGTGTTTGGGGTCTTTGATGTAAGGGGGCTTTGTGTGGGGGGTCTCTGTAAGGGGGCTCTGTGTGGGGGGTCTTTGATGTAAGGGGGCTCTGTGTGGGGGGTCTCTGATGTAAGGGGGCGCTGTGTGGGGGGTCTTTGATGTAAGGGGGCTCTGTGTGGGGGGTCTCTGATGTAAGGGGGCTCTGTGTGGGGGGTCTATGATGTAAGGGGGGCCTCTGTGAGGGTCTCTGATGTAAGGGGGCTCTGTGGGGGGTCTCTGATGTAAGGGGGTCTTTAATGTAAGGGGGGGCTCCGTGGGGGGTCTCTGATGTAAGGGGGGTCTCTGTGGGGGGTTTCTGATGTGGGGGGTCTCTGTAAGGGGGGTCTCTAATGTAAGGGGGGCTAAGTTATTAGTGATCATAAAAAAGAAAAGTCAAATGAAGTGCATAAAAAGTGCAAGAAAATGTGCAGGGCGCTGGGGGGGGGGGGGGCGCCACAGGATTAGCTCACACAGGGCGCCTGAACACCTAAGGCCGGCCCTGCCTGCACTGAGTACTCATTCCCTCCATAGAAAAAAAGAACAATAGTAGCTTACTGTAAAAGAGGTTTTCCTATAAGTACACAAGATCCTTATTTGTAAAAATAAGAACGTTATATTGTCATAGGATAACACAAAATGATCAGAAACCTTGGGAGCTTACAAACACTGAGCAGTAAATGGCCATCCTATTTTTGTGATCTTCTTTTTTTTTTTTTTTTATAAAAAAAAAAAAAAAACAATGCATTCTTCTGCTTCTTTATGAAGGAAATCCTGTATATGGGGGTAAACACTATTCATTATAAGCAAATCTCTTTTACCTGTGAATTCTACAGCTCAAAGCCCTAAAACTATTCAATTAACATATTGCATCTCTCTCTGCACTTATCTGCACTCTGCTGCTTATAAGCAATTCCATTATTATTATTAATATACAGGATTTATATAGCGCCAACAGTTTATGCATGGCTTTACAATATAAAAGGGAGACAATACAGTTACAATACAATGAAATACAATAGGATTAAGTGAGCCCTGCTCAGATGAGCTTACAATCTAATAAGGTGGGGCAGGTGGTACAAAAGGTTGTAACTGTGGGGAATGAGCTGGTGGAAGAGCTCATTAGTTTAGTTGGAGGAATGATAGGCCTCCCTGAAGAGATGAGTTTACAGGGATTGCGTGAAGGCAGCTAGAGTAGGAGATAGCCAGACAGTTTGAGGTAGAACGTTCCAGAGGATGGGAAGGGCTCTGGAGAAATCCTGGAGATGAGCATGGGAAGAGGAGACAAGGGAACTTGAGAGCAGGAGGTCTTGAGAGGAGCGGAGAGAACGGATTGGATGATATTTGGAGACAAGATTGGTGATGTAGCTCGGGGCAGAGTTGCGAATGGCTTTGTATGCTGTGGTTAGTATTTTGAATTTAATTTGCTGGGTGATTGGGAGCCAGTGTAGGGATTGGCGGAGAGGGGTAGCAGACACTGAGTGGTTGGTAAGGTGGATATGACTGGCAGCAGCATTCATGATAAACTGAAGAGGGAATAGTCTATGGAGAGGTATGCCTATCAGAAGTCGAGGCTAGAGATAAGTGAATGAGTAGCTTGGTGGTTTCATTTATTAAAAAGGGGCGAATTTTAGAGAGGTGAAGTCTACAAGCTTTTTACAACGATTGGATTTGAGCCTGAAATGACAGGTCAGAATCTAGGACAGTGATAGCAAACCTTGGCACCCCAGATGTTTTGGAACTACATTTCCCATGAGGCTCATGCACTGCAGTGTAGTTGAGCATCATGGAACATGTAGTTCCAAAACATCTGGGTGCCAAGGTTCGCCATCACTGGTCTAGGATTACAACTAGTACCCTGGCATGAGGGGAGGGATTGATGGTTGCATTACTGATTTTGATGGAAAAGTCATGGAGGGGGGGCACAGGCGGTAGTAAGATTTCTGCACTCTGGAATGTTTTCATAGATAATAAGTAGATGAGCAGGTATTCTCTAAATGGCACTTTAAATGCTCCTGCTTTGAACTATAATTACAGCTCTCTGTACTTTTGTGTATTACATCTAGCAGCCCGGCCCTTCTAATACTTTAAATGCTGTGTTTGGGCATACAAATTCCATTATACTTGCTATAATTTGTGTAAATAAGATTGTTGATTTTTGATTATGACCGAGTAAATTACAACAGTAAATGTAAGCTCTGCGCATGTACAGTAACAAAAAAATACTAAGAATATATGATAGGGAGACCAGACGTCCCGGACTGCGGACACTGTGCCCAGACCAAGTTTGTCCATGGCACTGATCTGTATGGTGGTGGGGTGAGTTACAAGCACTGATCTTCCTGTGTGGCTTTCAATGAAGCAACTGACAGCCGGTTCTCCTCCTCTCCCTCCCACGGCTGTCAGTTGCTTTATCGAAAGCTATACAGGGAGATCGATGCTTGTAACTCCCCCCGCCATCGCACAGATCATACCCGAATGCCCATCAAATGTCCCTAATCTCTGGGCCCGTGCCCTCCTCTGGCTCCTGGGGTCCTCCTCCGGCTCCCCGTACCCTCCTCTGGCTCCCCAAGTCTGCCTCTGGCTCCCCCTCTGTGCTCCTCTGGCTCCCCCTCTGTGCTCCTCAGGCTCCCCCTCTGTGTTCCTTTGTCCCCCCCCCCCCCTCCTGGATCTGTCAGGATGAGAGCAGAGGAAGGAATCGGTAAAAATGTAATTTACCTGCTCCCTCCTTTTCTGAGTCAGCAGAGTCAGTGATCACTGACTGTTCATTCATAACTGTGCATCATAAACAGTGTTTACGAAGCTTCCGTTTATGAATAAACAGGAGCCAGGGACTGGGGAATCTGTGTCCTCAGTCCCTTTCTCTATCTCAAAGGCGAGTTGTCAGGGGTCTGTTTATACCCCTGATATCTCACCAAAGTCCACCAACAGGGCTGATTTAAAAAATATATTTAATAATTACATTGTAAAAATAATAATGAATAAAATAAAATAAAAAAAACTGACACTGTCCATCCCCCCCCCCACCCCCCAAAAAACAAAATATATAACAAAAAAATATAACTTGTAAAAATAAAATTGTAAAAATAAAAAAACTACTGACACCGACTACTTCTCTACTGACACCATCCACTACCCTACTGAAATGATCCACTGCCAACCTCCTCCTCCCAAAAAATATTTGTGAAAAAAAAAATAGGAAATAAAATTGTAAAAAAAATAAATAAATAAATATATTTGTAAAAAATGCATAAATAAAAAAACAAAAACTACTGACACTGTCCACTGCTCCACTGACACCATCCAGCCATAACTGTCCACAATTCCCACCCCCAACCAAACCACTTTGAAAAAAATATTTAAAAAAAAAAAATTAAATATAAAATTATAAAAAATAATATAAAATAAAATAAAATAATGAAAAAAAAAACTACTGACACTACCCACTGCCCTCACAAAATGTTTATAAAAAATAATGCAAATATATAATTGTAAAAATTAATAAATAAAATATTAAACAAAAAAAATTTGACACTGTCGATTGCTCTACTGATACTATCCACTGCCCTGCTGACACCATCCTGCATATGCTACCCACCACCATATATTCCACACTCTTCTCCTGCACATACTACCCACTGCCATATACTCTTCACTCCTCTCCCTTAGCTGATCATTATATTAGTGTCACTGTTACTGTTGATGTCAATGTCAATTAATCAAGCCATAGTTGATTAGAATCTTGCCTAATTTAGCAGAGACCAGTTAATATTCGAACCATCTCTGGGTGCAGCCCTGAACTCTGCACATAGCGCACCGCTGAACTTTGCACTCTGTACATAGTGCACCTCTGTGCTTCTTTAGTAAGAATAAAATACAAAATATGCATTGAAAAGTTTTTTCTTTATTTTATCTTCTTAGCATTTGGTAGTTATATTCCAAAACAATTCTAAGAAATATCTTTTATTTATCTCATGGATGAAATATGAGAAAAAAAGTATATATCATACAGTCATTCCATAAACACATACCACATACACTGCATATATAATTTTTTTAGAAATTATGCTTACAAAATAGTTTTACGTTTGCCATTAAAAAAAAATGTCCCCGGATTTCATTTTAAAAATCTGGTCACCTTAATATATGAGTATTAGGGATGAATAAGTGATTTTGCTGGAATTTCATTGAAGATGGCCTCTAATTCTGCCATGTGGCACTGCAGTGCTCCTAGCTGTAAGGATGTGGTGCGTAATATCACCATGACAGTGCTGAACTGGTAATCACGTGACTTTATTTACAAATGATGGGCTTATGTTAGGGTAAGCTCTATGGCCAGTTCACAACACATGCAGTCCAGTGCGTTTTCTTTCTGCATCAAAATCGCATGGATAGTAAGTTATATGGTTTTCAATCAAAAGGTTTTTATTTTGTCAAACACAATACAATACATAAGATCAAACAATCAATTGAATAGAACCTCAAACCAGTAGAGGTTCGCAGTGGCAGTTGCAATCAGGTAACAATCAAATGAGTCAAAAGTAGAACATATCTATAAAACAAATCCTGCAGGAGATTAAAACCCAGCCCTATACCAAGGTGAACGGTATGATGTGTCGACCTGGTGTAACTTCCATGTTATCATGCCACCTTCCCTGCCACATAATACTCAAACAGTTGAAAACTTATAGGAAAATGGGAGAAGACCTGCCACTATACAACCCCCACCCCCCCCCCCCCCTCAAGGGGATTTGGGGATTGCTAAATACCTGGCCAGGCCGAGGTCTCCGAGCACCATAAAGGTTGCGAAACATCCGGAGACCCCCTCCTGGGTCCAGTCGAGGGGATTCCCAGACTGATATCTGGGGATCCCACCATTCCTCAGAAATACTCGACCTGGCCCTCAGGATCCATCTACTAGAGTTAAAACCATAATTTGCAGATGGAAGGGGGCAACCGCGGCAGGCCAACCCAACTATATCGTCCACTGTCATCGGTGGATACATCACAACATACAGAGACAACAAGAAAGGGGGAAAGAAGAAGAGTGGGTGAGAATAGACATAGCTTAGGAGGGGGGATAGTCAAAGGAGGTAGTCACCGGGGGAGTCAAAAAGCAAGCAGGGAAGGAGAAAAATCAATTTCATGCTACAATGTGATCTTGAAATGTAGTGCCCACGGCTCCCAGACACTCTCAAATTTGAGTACCCGATCCTTTAAGATCGCAACCATCTTTTCCTGGGCCATGATCCAGGAGACTTTCCTGGGTACCACTTGATAAGGTACTGAAGGCCTTTTCCAGGCTTTGGCCAAGGTGAGTTTAGCGCCCAAAAGTATAAAAAAAACCAGGGAAAGTGAATGCCTGGGAGCCCTGAGATTGTACATGTGTAGAAGTTATATGGTTTTCGATGGCATAGTTCACACCAGTGCGGACAGTTCCAGTGCGTTCCAGTTCCAGGAAAAAAATTAGAACATGCTGCACTATTTCTGCACTGGACTGTACTGGAACACGGTAAAATGCACAGGAACACACCTAAATGCACATAAAATGCACTGGAACACACATGTCCTTATTTAGGGTTAAGAAAAAAGGGGTATAATGCACTGGACTGCTTCAAAAATGCACCAAAAACACACTGGAACGCATCAAAAACACGCATGCAGAATAGCATCTGGAATGCATCAAGATTGTGTTTCTATGGTGTGAACTGGGCTTTAGAGTTAGCCAGCGTGTTAGGGTTAGTACTAGGGTTTGGTTAGAATTACCATTGTGGTTACAATTAGTGGAAACGTTATCATTTTTTAGCATAGGAACTTATCCAGGATAGTTGGAAGAAGATTCCAAAATATTAGTACCCTAATGTTGTATTCTCTAAATTCACCAGAAACCACCTTAACCAGTTGTGGACCAGCGATGTACTGGTACATCACTGGACTTTAAGTGGTTATACCAGGATGATGCCTGCAGCGGTAGGCATCATCCCAGGATTGTTTTTTTTTCAGACGGCAGGTAACTTTCTTGTAAAAGCAATCCTACTGGCTAATTAGGCCCCACCGCCACCCTCCGCTGCTCTCCTGGGCTCTCTTGTCTCACCAGGAGACCCTAGCATGCAGCAGGCATTTCCACCAGAGGACCATAGAGCAGAACAGCCCTTATCATCTCTATGGTCTAAGAAACTGGAAGAAACGAGCATTTAATCACTAAGGCAAAATCTTAGTAGTTTAAAAAAGCATCAGATCATAACGATCTTGGCATGATCCGAAGCTTCTAAGGGCAGAGGAGAGATCTGGGGTCTATTAGACCCCAGATCTCTCAGTAAAGATGATGTTACTGCCTATTGTTATCACGGGGTATCTATTGGTATCTATTTACTCAGTGTAACATCATCTTTTATAGTTTACCAAACAATTGAGTATTATATTGTGTTTTTGTGTATTCAAATTCATTAAAGTGTAGCACTGTCCCTGTAGGGCTTGCTGTATGATGACTTGATGGGCCTCCTCTGATTACCAGCACACAGTCACTTAGGGAACAGTTCACACATTCCTTCTTACTCCCAATGGCTCGTTGCTCAATAAAAAGTCCAGGGGTGTTGGTTTTAGTATTTATTGTGGAACTTGGATGGGAGAAGGGAATAGTAGGATACTCCAACTGGAACTATGTACATTGGATACGGGCAACTCTCACTTGGCCTCACCAGATTACTTGTGGAAGCAGTCACACTGCTTAAACCATACTGCCACATGTATGGAAAGGTTTAAGTCTCCTTGCTCTTTCTCTCCAGCAATAGACTTGGTGATCCACATACTCTTCAGGATACTCACTAGCATCTCCTTTACTAACACCCATCCACTGACTCTTCTAGCTGCAGGGGTGCCCCCCTCAGGTCAGGCACCTTGACACAGATCTGCACTCACTGTACTGCAGAATCAGATCCTTCAGTGTCTCCCCTCTCAGTCAGTTCCACAGTACCTCTGGGTTCAATTCCTCTCTAGCTCTCTAGGCCCTCAAGTCGACTACCTGAGGCCTTATGGCACCTCTATAGAGGAGAAGACAGCTGCCCCCTCCCTCCGGGACTCTGCTATCCAGACAAAAAAAACCAGAGCACATGTGCTCCTGGCATTTATACAGTATACCAACATGCATAGAGGCACTTTCCTCTGCCAAATCACTGGGGCTGTATTAAACGCCTTTGCCCTTTTTTGTCAGGTTTCCCCCCCCCACTGTCCAATATGCCTCCCTATAGGACCAGTGTGAAACACTCTGCAGACAGGCTGAGTTGCACCTGAGCACATTTAGCAGACCTCACTAGCAAATCCTGCTCTCTGGTAGGCAGAGAACAATATAAATTTACCTGCAATCCCTTTGGTAAGCAGACAGGATTCAAAAACTATACTCTCTCTAGCACCTACCTAGGAGGGTGCTACAAAAGCGTATCTTTTCCAAACAAATACTGTGTGACATAAAAAAAATTGCAACACCCACCATTTTGTTCTCTAGGGCCTCTGCTTTAAAAAAATATATATAATGCTTGGTGGTAATTTTCTAGCAAAAAGTACTGATTTTCACTTGCAAACAAAGTGTCAGAAAAGGCCTGGTGTTCAAGTAGTTAAAGTGGAGTTCCAGGCTATTATGCAACTTTAGTGATTGCTGGAGTGCTCGCTATGCTGATTAACAATTGGGCATTTTCAATTTTTTTCGGGGGTCCCTTACCTTATTTTCAGGGCATTTTTGATTGTACTTCCTCCTTCTCCCCTCTCTGTGGCCGCGGCCACCGACATCACTTCCGCCTTTGCATTGCATCCTGGGAGATGTTTGTCATCACTCCCAGGAGGCTGGAATCAGGAAGAACTCCCAGAACACTCCCTAGAATCAGAAAGAAGGACACAGCAGATTACACTGTGACTTCAAATGCCCACATCTAAGATGGCCGCGCTCAGACAGCGTTTTTAAAAGTAAGATTTTGACTAAAATCCAGTACTGTACACCTTGTAAGTATGAGAATAGCGGTTCTGTAAAGGGCGATGGATTAGTATTATAGGGGTATTTTTAGTTAAAAAAAGGTGTTTGAAGCCGGAACTCTGCTTTAATTTCAAGTGCTGCATTTTTTCAGTTGCCATTTTTCTCTTACTTAACCACTTGCCGACCGCCGCAAGTACATATACTGCGGCGGTCAGCCCCTCACAGGCAAAGTGACGTATGGGTACGTCACTAGCCTGTGAGGCTCTAGGGAGCGAGCGCGCGCCGCCGGAGGCCCCCCCAGCGCGTGTGCCCGGTGGACCCGATGTCCGCCGGGCACTCGCGATCGTCCGTTAGAGCGGGAGAAAGGCAGGCAGCTGATGTAAACAAGCCGCCTGTCATTCTCCCCTGTGTAGGAACAGTGATCATACGGTTCTACTATGTAGGACCATTGATCACTGTTCCTACACCTCAAGCCACAGCCAATCACAGTTAGAATCACGCCCCTAGGGACACACACAACCCCTCCCTCTCAAAAAAAGTTAACCCCTTCACTGCCAGTGTCATTTTACAGTAACAGTGCATATGTATAGCACTGATTACTGTAGTAATGTCACTGGTAACCCCAAAAGTGTCAAAAATGTCAGTCAAGGGTCCGATCTGTCCGCCGCAATGTCGCAGTCCCGCAAAAAAAATCGCAGATCGCCGCCATTACGCGTGAAAAAAAAAAAACAACAAAAATGACAAAAATCTTTCCCTTAGTTAGTAAACGCAATAACTTTTGCGCAAACAAATCAAAATACACTTTTTGCGATTTTTTTTTTTTTTACCAAAAATATGTAGCATAAAATAAATCGGCCTAAAATGTTAAAAAATTTTGATTTTTACATTTTTTTGGGGGGAAATTTCATATAAAAAAATGTGAAAAATATTTTTTTTGCAAAATTGACGCTATTTTTTTGTTTATACCACATGATCAAAAAATCGCACAGGTGATCAAATACCACCAAAAGAAAGCTCTGTGGGGAAAAAAGGACGTCTAATTTGTTTAGGTACAGCGTCGCACGATCGCGCAATTGTCCGTTAAAGTCACGCAGTGCCGAATCGCAAAATAGGCCCTGGTCAGGAAGGGGGTAAAATCTTTCGGGGCTTAAGTGGTTAATGTTTTAGTGTTGTTTGCATCCAACCTATTCAACAAGTGACTTCCACCTGTTTCTATCTGCGCCACACTCTTGTGTTTCTCACAGTATCTCCACCTTAGACAAAGGGAATCATTATAATGGCTTGTGGGACTCTTTGCTCAGAACATTGGCTGTTCATGCTTGGCTTTCCTTAAATATAAAAGCACCAGAGAATTGACTACAATCTTCCAGAGAACTTACTGCAATCACCAGGGATGTGAGCTCAAAACTCAAATTGATCTATTTTCCTCCGGAGAGCTGTTTTCCTGAATACAGTAGGCCACTTACTTTTATTGCTGTGAAACCTTCCTTTATGTTCGTTCCTTCACAATTATCGAAAGCATTGCTGAAACCTATTACTTTGTGAAAACTGCAGGGTGCATGGCCAGCTTTTCTTTCTGGATACGCAATCATCAAAACTGTTCTATTTGATCCTCATTTCTTGAATGATCTTTCATTCCTTGCAGTACTGCCACAAAGACACCTTGTTTTTTCTTTGTTACTTTTAAAACAATCATCAAATTTAAAAATTGAACAGTTGCTGCACACACAATAATGATGAATTCATTTTCCAAACACACAATATACTGCACAATGTAATTTAAAGTACTGTATATATAAAGGAAAAACTTTTTTTTTGCCAGGTTTGGGCAGAGTGCAAAGGAATCAGGACCCCTGCCAGGTTTTTATTGCGTTCTGTGCCCCTGTTGGGCAGATTCACCCTCTCTATTAGTCCTATTTACCAAAGTGAAAGTGAATGTAAAAGAAAATCCTAGATTTTGGATTGTTCTCAGAAAAGTGATAGAGGGGGAAAACTTCCAATGGGAGCACTAGTTCTGGTGATCAGTGGGGTCCCAGGGGGTTCCAATTATTTGTAGGGATTTTCTCTTACTTCCTGTTTTGGCTATGGAACGGAAAGTGAAGGTAAGTCTCTCCAGTGGGACACAGATGGCAAAAAAAAAATCTGACAGGGGTTATAACGGCACAGTGGTGTAGTGGTTAGTACTTTCGCCTAGCCGCAAAAGGGTCACTGGTTTGAATCCCAACCACAACACTACCTGCCTGGAGTTTGCATGTTCTCCCTGTGCCTTTGTGGGTTTCCTCCCACCCTTCAAAGACATGCCGGTAGGTTAATTAGATCTTGCCTAAATAGGCACTACTATATAAATGTGAGTTAGGGACCTTAGATTGTAAGCTCCTTGAGGGCAGGGACTGATGTGAATGTGCAATGAATATGTAAAGCGCTGTGTAAAATGACAATGCTATATAAGTACCTAAAATAAATAAAAATAAATAACCAATCCAAAATGAAAACAGTTTTGCCTATAGTTCTATTTAATTTAGGTTTTAATCATGTAAGTACAACTCATCCAATGAGAAAGCAATCACAGTCATCATGTACAAGCACTGCTTCCGGCCTCGGGGGTAAATTTTCGCTAAAAAATACCCCCGGGACAGTCAGGGCTAGTACATTCCATAATGGATAGCCTCTGAACTGTCCTGGGTCGCACTTACCTGTAAGAAGAAATACTTACCTTGAAAAGTTCTTCTCCAGCGCTGCCATCTCAGGTGTGGGCAGCTGAAGCCGCAGCGTCCCTCTTTGTGTCCTCTTCTGTGACGTCGGAGTCCAACAATGCACTGCACCGGCCCCGCTCGACACTTCTAGTGCAGGCGCGGCATCCCTGCACAGCTTCTGGGCATGCCCAGAAGTTGTTTAGCAGGGAATGCCACGCCTGCACCGGAAGTGATGAGCGGGGCCGGTGCAGGCGCATTGACTCCTGGGAGCGATGACGTTCAGCAAACTGGAAGTGATGGCGCGGGCCGTGGCCGCAGAGGGAGGAAGTGGAAGGAAGGTGAGTATATTTTCTTCTATAATAAGGTAAGTGATGGAAAAAAAAATCGCCAGTATCCATTTCTTTTTCAGGTTGCACTCAGCAAGCGGATGGCCCAAAATCGATTTTTTTCGATTTTGAGGCCGGAACTCCGCTTTAACATCTGCATTTTACTGCCATAGGTTGTTCAATACCTTTTGTTACCATGACAGGTTAACACCAAAGGATTTTTCTGTAATCTAATAATACCCCACCCCCAATGTAATGGAGATGAACAAAGGCAGACATGTTTGAAGTCCAGTCTGAGTGGTAACCATGGCTTCCTCCAGTGAAGTATGTGTAGCCATCCTAGAATAGAAGTAGTTGTATTCAGAGGCATATCAGATGAAAAAAAATGAAAAAAGTATAAAAAAAGAGCAAATGCAGCGACTTTATATAACAAATGGCAAGCTACAATATATTTAAGTTTTGGTTGTGGGTATAGGTATGCTTTACCTGTATCAAACTTTTTTTGTGGCTTATCCGTTCTCGAGCCCCAGAAAAAAAGCATTTTAACAAAATAGGTGTAGCACTAACCCCGTAGGGTCTGCAAGTGACAGAGTTCCCCACCGCTGCACAGCCAGGCATATAACATTTTCAGCATTTATCCAAACACAAGGATCAGTCCTTGAGTTTGTTTTTGTTGTTTTATAAAGGAATAATAACTTGGATGGGGATAGGAGTTATGGGATGCCCAACCTAAAAGTGACAAAAACCAAGGACAACTTCGTACAACTAACTATGTACAACTCTGACTGATTCCTCTGTATAGCTTCAATGAATTCCTCTCTTTAGCTTCAATTTGATCCTTCTGCACAGGCTAACAGTCTCTTTAAAGCCTCGTACACACGATCAGATTATCGAACGATTTTGTGTCCGATTTTTGTTGCATGCTAGTCTCATATCGAAAGTGGAGAGGTTACTTTCATATGAAAATTCCCGTACGACAGAATTCAACTTCAGAAGTGATGTCATGTGTTGAATTGTTTTGTATGTTTTCTTTTGTTTCTTCGCATGCCTAGTCTTGCTTTTACAACTTTTTTCGGACGAAAACTGTACTAACTAAACGAAAATTGGACATTGTGTTGATGTACGAAAAAATTTTTATAGCCTGCACATACAGGATTTGTTGTCCGAAAATTCATAATCGGCTGTCGAAAGCACTATACTAATAATCCGAAAATCGGCAGATCGTTCGTCGGACAAAATTGTACTTCCGATTTTCGTATCGTGTGTACGGGCCTTTAGATTTAGCAACAACCTCTTACAGGCTTGGAACTCTCAGTCCCCTGATAAGTAGCACAATATAATGT
The DNA here is from genome assembly GCF_965119305.1 of Pelophylax lessonae. Taxonomy (NCBI): domain Eukaryota; kingdom Metazoa; phylum Chordata; class Amphibia; order Anura; family Ranidae; genus Pelophylax; species Pelophylax lessonae. The sequence continues at coordinate 107,488,590 of NC_138769.1, forward strand.
GAACTGCATCCTGGAGCACCTCCACTCCCTTGTGGACACTGGTCCCAGCATTACCTCTGCTGGAAATGCTTGCCCACCTGGCTGCCTCTTTACCAGCCCACCTGGCTGTTTCTCTTCACCAGTCTACCCAACTGACACTCTGGAGATCTCACAGGCCAAGGCTTTAGAAGACCTAACCTCACCACTATCTTCAAGATAGACCTGCTACATGTGGCAGTCTCTCCCCTTGTATGTCCCTGCACCGTGCTGCTGTACTCACACTGTCCTCCTTGCTCCTACTGCCTCTCAGGAAAGGCTCCTTTCAACGTCTCCTGTGGTAGGATTCTTCCAGGCCAGGACCCGAGCCCCGGCCTGAGGCAGAGCACCCCCTCCCCAGTCTCCTCAGCACTACATCTCCATTCTCCACCTGACTCCCCTGGCAGCATGACTCATCCATATTTAAGGGCTCACTTAGTCCCCTGCCAGGCCCACTTCCTAGGGATTGGCTAAGGGTCCCTAAATATGCAGAACAGCTCCTCCTAACCTTCGCCCTCCAGCTTCCATAACATTCTCCAACATTCTAGAACCAGGGGGAGGCACCAGAGAGCTTTCTGTATGAGTCATGCTGCCCTGAACTATAATAACTCTGACTCAATTCAAGACTCACAGGCTTAAACCTGAGTCAGGATGTAGTTTTCATACTCTCACACTAGTAGCACACTAGAGGGTGCTACACGGGTAATCAACAGAATGAGCAGAAAGGAAGTAAACTTAACTTGCAGTCTACTAAATAGGTGCAAAGTTAGGGTCAATAATGCAAAACAGGTACAGAATGACAAACAATCATACACACAGTGCAGAGTCAGATTATAAAAGCTGCACAAACATGAACTCTTCACTTCAATGTCTCTGTGGTCCAATCACGGTAATGTATTTGCATAGCATAGTCTCTGTAAGGCTCAATAACAACAGAGAGCCAATCTGAAAATCATGACTTCAGTAAAACAGTTTAGAACACAGTTACTTGTGATTATCCTCATAGACAGAGTCCTCTCAGTGAAGTCCAGGGTAGTGCTGGTTATACAGGTGAACAGCTGGAGGGTTCCAAGGCCCAAGGAAAAAGGTTCCCTCTATTGAAACTGAAGTATTTTGGTGGCAATCAAGGAGGTTCTCCCTGCAGTAGCTGAGTCTGCTGGAGAACTGCTGCATGCTATTAGGCTCTTGCTCAGCTGGTTCTGACAGTATGCTGCATGCTGGTTCTGACAGTAGAGTGTCTCTCACCTGGCTGTAGATCACTTGCCTAACTATCTCTGCCTCATCAGGTGTGGCCTCTCTGAGCTCCTAAGGAGTTTATACACCTGGGTGTGTCCAGGAACCTAGGTAGTTGTAAGAAATGGAGATAGGGGGGCCTGCACCTGCATCTGAGTCTGATGAGTAAATGGAAACTCCAATAACAAGCACCTTTTAAAAGAAGATATTTAATACAAACTTTTTGTTGGGAGGTGAGACTAATCTTTAGTCTGGTGAAGATCTTCAGGTGCTGCTGGATGCTGTGGTTCCTCCTGCCAGGCATTATGTCATTACAGGACATAGTCATGCAGTCGACAAGAGGAACCACAGCATACAGCTGGGAATGCAATATCCAACACATCAGAAACTGTCAGCAATGCGTATTTCCCGTAGCTTTTCAGTAGAGGAGATTTTTTTACAATCCACCAGCAGGGTAAATATTTAAAATCTCCTTTTACCGGATGTTTGTCAATTAATATTTTTATTCTAACAACAGGGTTTCTTTAAGAGAATCAGGTAGAAAGAACTGCATTAGATGTATTTGTGCTTTCTTTTAACTGCAGTCCACATATGCCAAGTTTATTGAGTGTTGAAAATGGCCTGATTCAGATGGTTAATCAGCAGTCGCTGCGTTTTATTGTGTAAAAGAAATTAAAACAAGAGCTGCGTGGTAAAACAATGTTTATGACCAGGAGCACAAATACCCATTTCAATGCCACAAACACAACTACTGAAAATCGGGATTAAATTTCGGTATGACGATCCATCTGTATAGCTATGTTTATATCACGACTTGCACTAACCATTGACAGAGTTATTATTTAAATTGACATTTCACGTATATACATGACATTAGTGTAGTGCTTAGCTCTGCAAGGGCTGCTGATTTTTGTGTCCCAGGTTTTACTCCCGCTAGTGCAGCAGCAGCCACTGCCAGGTAAACAGCAACTTCTACTCCTCTGATTCAGAAACAGAGTCTAGGGGCTGCCTTTTCAGAAGTTGCAAGGTAACTTGGATGGGATTCAGGGAGCGGTGGGATACTCCAGAACACTAAGGCCTCATCAGGGCTGGCCCAAGACATTGTGCTGCCTGGGTCAAAGAATAAAATTCTGCCCCCCCTCAAAAAAGAAAAAAAAAAATCACGCCCAACAAAATGCCCCCACATCCATTATTTTGTATAAAATGTAAAAATTATATATACTGTTATCTTCTTCCATAACTCACCACCGGACCGGTCCACCAAGTACCCACTGTCTGTCCTCAGCCCTCCTGTCACTCCTATGTCTGCTGCGGCCACCGCCCTAGAAGATTCAGCCTGCCCTGCGTGAGATGGAGTGCACTGATGTCTGACGTCATTGCGCACATCACGATCATGCGAGGGACGTTCCACGGAGGAGACGATCCGCCTCCTCATACTCATCAGTTTGCACTATGGGCCGCAGTATGAGATGGGGAAATGCTGCCCGTAACGCGCCACAAACTGATGACACACAAAACTGCTGGAGTCAATTTGCCGCCCCTCTCTAAGTTCTGCCTGGGTCCAATGGACTCAGCGGGACCCAGGGTGGGGCTGGCCCTGGGTCTCATGTACACTGTAGCTGCTAAACGGACGTTTAGGAGCAGTTGGATGTTTTTTTCAGCAGCCCCTGAACTCTCCTCTGTGTTATCTTATGAGTACATGTACACTCAGTAGTTTATAGTAGTTTAGAGGCAGTTGAGGTTACAGGCAATTTTTTGAAAACTGAAAAATCGCGTTCAGGATTGCAGTTTAAAGGCATTTCAAATGCTTGTAAACGTATGTAATTGTGGTAACCTGCATTTATGCGCGTTTGTGTTTATAAGCTTTTTTTAACCACTTGCCTACAGTGCACTTTCACCCCCTTCCTGCCCAGGCCAATATTCAGCTTTCAGCGCTCTCACATTTTGAATGACAATTGCGCTGTCATGCTACACTGTACCCATATGAAATTTTTATCATTCTTTTCACACAAATAGAGCTTTCTTTCATTGCTATTTAATCACCGCTGGGTTTTTATTTCTTACAAAACAAAAGAAAAAATACAGAAAATTTTGAAAAAAAAAAAAAGTTTTTCTTATTTTCTGTGAATACATTTTGAAAATAAATAATTTTTCTCCTTCACTGATGTGCGCTGATGAGGCGGCACTGATAGGCTGCACTGATGAGGTGGCACTTATGGGCACTAATTAGGAGGTACTAATATGCCGCACTTGTGGGCACTGATAGGTGGCACTGACAGGCGGCACTGATGAGCACTGACAGGCGGCACTGAGAGGTGGCAATGGTGGGAACTGAGAGGCGGCACTGACGGTCAGCACTGATGGGCACTGACGGGCGGCACTGATGGACACTGATGGGCAGCACCATCAGTGCCCATAGTGCTGCCAGTCAGTGCCTAGATGAGCAGGCACTGATGGGCACTGACTGGCAGCACTATGGACACTGATGGTGGGCACTGATGGTGGGCACTGTGGGCAATGATTCACATTTGTGTAATCAGGGCACTGATGATCAGTGCCGGGATTACATGTCTTTGTCTCCCCTATGAGGAGGAGTCGCTGACCGGCTCTCCTCGCCTCACACTCTGACCGTGTGAGACGAGGAGAGACAAATAACGGCACTTCCTCATTTACATGTTACCGGCTGTGATTGGACACAGCCGATCACATGGGTAAAGAGTAATGTCATTGTCTCTTTACCGAGATCGGGGTCGCGCCGTGTCCTAGCAACACGTCACAGCCACAATCGCCGTTCTGCACGCCCACAGGGGCGCGCAAGTTAGGCAGTTCTGGGGCGCCGTCATATGACGGCGCCCCAGAACAATAGATGCACCGCTTTGCCGTCATTTGACGGTGGGCGGGTAGCATGTGGTTAAAGTTGAAAATATTTCTGATAATTTTTGAACATATAAAAGTTAAAAAAAAAACACAAATTGTACCACATGCAGTTGCCTGCCTTATTGGAGTCCAGTAGCGACAAACTCTGGTCCTCTCATGCAATTTTAGATGTCTTCGGAGCCTCAGCAACTTTAGGAGCATTTCCTCACACATGCTTATGATGGAATTCATAGTGAAAACAGAAAAAATAAGATAGCACACCGCTCTCTCTGCTGCTGCTCTCTCTTCTCTCACAGAATAGCTGAAATAGTTCATAATTTGTTTTTTATGCATTGTGGGTATTTGGGAGGGTCTCCTGAGATTATCTTTACAAAATGCTTCTAACCTCAAACGCTCATAACTGCTACTAATCTCGCCTAAACACGGTATGTAAAAGCTGTAAAACTGAAGTTTTTCACCGTCGGTTTCCAACTTTTAGAAGAGTATTTCTAACTGCCCTATGTACATGAGCCCTAACAGTAAAATTGAGAACACTGTAGCAGCTTTTTGACCCAGTCCCCTTAGTAGGCGTAAAGTGGACAGCACTGGGGCACCTGTAGCAATATTCCAGGCCTCACAAGTCTTATACTTTGTGCAGCAGGGGTTATCAAAGCCAACAGTCACTAATATCCTTCTCCCTTAGGTACATAATCAGTGTCCATAAGGCTTGGATAGTCTCCCTCAGAACTCCTCTGTGAAGCCTCCAGGGCGAATCTTCAGTGGCACCCCTTTAGATCTTACAGGGATTTTGGCTGGATAAGCTCCCCCAGCTGAGCACAGCTGGGGCCTCAATGAGTGGACCTTCACCAGGACTGCCAGGAAGGGCAGGCAGCCCTACTCACTGGGAACCTCTCCTCCAGGGAAAAGGACCCTTCTCTCTGTGGTTCCAAACTATTTATGCATCCTCCAACCACCATCTGGGCACACCTCCCTAGGGATTACCTGGGGATACATAAAATTTCAGGCTGCCTGTTTGACTCTCCCACCCACTAGATTCTGGAAAACTCCAGAAACCAGGGGGAAAGCAATCAAGAGAAACCCAAAAGCAATGGCTCAATTGATTACAGGAGAACCAAAGAGCAAAGATTTCCTTACAAGATAACATTACCTGCAGGTAATTCCAACTATTGCGACTTTGTGAACCTGTCATTATGATAGTGACAGATGCTTACAGAATTACTGACAGTTCTCAGATTATAAAACTAACCGAAATTGAAACCAGCTCTGACCATTGAATGAATGGCTATGCAAATTCTTTATAAATCAATGCATGCATGTTTTTTCTGCAATAAAAACATTTCTGCTCACAAATTAATTAAAGTTACATTTTGACTCTAACCTTAGGTTACAGTGCTGACATGATGATCACATGGCTTTGTTAGAATAGAAAACATAACCATTTGTATTTTTTCCAAGAAAATGCAGTATTTTTCATATCAATGTATATGGCGAAGTTTGAGGCAAAATGTGACAATATTTCGGCAATGGCGAAATCATTAAATCTGCTTCAAAGTTTGGCAAAATCACTCCACTTCATTCCTGTTATCTTGTATTTGTTGCCTGTACAGTTGACATGTAGCTGTAGGTATATAGGAGACAGCATGCTTCTTCCAATAGCACATTTTAGCACTGGTGTTGGTTTTACTAAAATAATTGCGTTACCAGGGACTAGATTTGTACAAAACTCTATGCCTAGGCAATAACATGTCCAAATCCAGCATTGTTTAACTCCAATAACCCACATTACCATGCTTCCATCCAGAGTGGCAGACCTGCTTCATAAAATCATGATTTTCTTCATTAGCAAATTACAATCTGGTTTTTGGAAACACAGCCAGCAAATCTAATTCATGTCAAACCTCAGAAGACACCAAAATTAGGTTGTATGCCTTGGGAGGTCTAATCAGATTTGCTGGTTGGCTTCCCTCTTCCCTATAGTTTACTCTGCTGGGCGTTAGTTGGTGTCATTTAAACAGGATCCAAAATTTTTACATGTAAATGAATGAATAATTTTTACTTGGAGATTTTTTTGAAATCGGCACATTATGCTTTAGAACAGGGTTTCTCAACCTTGTTACCTTGGAGAAAAGTTTGAGATCTCAGGGAGCATCTCACGGCAACATCTCACAGAACTATGAATCTGATCAGCGAGCTGTAGAAATAACAACAGATTTTGTAGAAATGACTTTAAATCAGGGTTTCTCAAGCAGATGTATATCCGCCCAATGTGGTTTTCAATGTGCATTGCAGTGCTGAATTCAGACTGCAAAGAGAGGGAGCATACGGTTGGATGGGACTGACTGTAGAAAGATGTGAGAGCAGAGAGAGAGAGACCGAATTTCAGGAACTTCACTTTTAGCAGAGGTTCACACTCCTCCGACATGAAAGTTGCGTGACTTCCGATCCAACTTTGCCCTGCTACTTTGATCATACTTTGATCCGACCTAATGTGACTTTTTACACTCTAGCATTGAAGTTGTATCAAAGTCGGACCAAAGTAGGGCAGGAACCTTTTCTAAAGTCGGACAGACTTGTGAAGGGTCAGTTAAGTTGGCTCTCATAGGAAAACATTTAATTTCACATGTCATCTGACTTGTGCCGTCACAAGTCGGATCCCATTTCGCATCAGTGTGAACCAGGCCTCAACCTGTAAGTGCTCTCCGGATTGGTTCCTGATTGGTTTCACTTGCTCTATTGAGGAAATATAATGAAAGCTCCTTTGCAGCCGAAATATCTGTTCTGACAAAGCTTTTCAGCAAGTAAAAAGATTCAGAAGTTGAACTATGGGCAAAACATTTTTTTTTTCATTTTGTAAGTACTGGATGGTTATAACACCTGTCAGATTTATTTTTGCCATTTGTGTCCCATTTTGGAGATTTTCCTCCACTTCCTGTCCCATAGCCAAACAGGAAGTGAGAGGAAATCCCTGCAAATTTAAGGGAATGCCTTGAGGACCCCCATGTTACCAGTGGAAGATTCCCTCTCTCTTCTGGGGACAACCTAAAATTTGGAATTTTCTTTTACTTTCACTTTCAATAATAATGGTATACAGGACAAATAGAGAGGGTGAATCTTCCTAATAGACAGCAATAAAAACCTAACAGGTGTTTTAATCCCTCTCCCCTCTTTCGAAAACGTAACCACTTTAAGACAAAGCCTATTTTTGACACTGGGTGTTTACAAGCTAAAATCATTTTCTTTTACTAGAAATCTACTTAGAACCCCCAAACATTATACATTTTTTTTTTAGCAGAGACCCTAGAGAATAAAATGGAGATCGTTGCAATATTTTTTATCACACCGTATTTGTGCAGCGGAACTTCCAAACGCAATTTTTTGGGAAAAAATTAACTTTTTTGAATTAAAAAATAAGAAAACAGTAAAGTTAGCCCAATTTTTTCCATAATGTGAAAGATAATGTTACGCGGAATAAATAGATACCCAACATGTCATGCTTCAAAATTGCGCACGGTCGCGGAATGGCGACAAACTTTGGTGCTTACAAATCCCTCCCATAGGCGACACTTACATATGTGGTTTGAACACCGTTTACATATGGGGGTGGGGCTTCCGTATGCGTTCGCTTCTGCGCACGAGCTAACGGGGACAGGGCACTTTAATTTCTTTCTTTTTTTTTTCCTATTTATTTTATTTATTATTTTTTATTTTTACACAGTTTCAAAAAAAAAAAATTGATCATTTTTTTTTCCTATTATAAGGAATGTAAACACTCCTTGTAATAGAAATAGGCATGACAGGATCTCTTTATTGTGAGATCTGGGGTCAAAAAGACCTCACACCTCACAACTACACTAAAAAAAAAAAAAATGGTTAAAAAAAATCGGCTCTTTAAACCGGTTGGTAGGCAATGACGTTTGATGTCGCTCTGGTCCTCCAAGACCATAGAGTTGAGTGAGGGCCATCTTGCCCTCACTCGACTTCCTGTCTAAGAGGATCCGGGACCGAATAGTTTTCCCCGCTGCCGGCGGGTCTGGTAAGCAAGGAAAAGGACTAGGACGCGGCGGGAGGGGGGCACCTCTTCCGCCGAACCGTAAGGGTGATCCCACGGCGAATCCACCACTGGAACCACCCTTACATGAAAGCAGATCGCCCGCCATTTTCAAAAATACTGGGGTTATGGCAGCTATCTGCTACCATAACCCCGGTATTTAGCGACAACGGACCGACGTAAATCGACGGTGGGCAGTCAGTAAGTGGTTAAAAATGGTTTTGCCTTAGCTATACTTTATAGTGATATTTAAGTATTTTTTTTTTTCAAATAACAAACATGTCATACATACCTCCTGTGTGCATGGTTTTGTATCCTCTTTTCCACTTCTCCTCTTCTCAGGTCCCCCGCCAGCGCTCCTGGCCCCTCCCTCCTTCCGAGTGCCTCAAGAGCAAGCAGCTTGCAATGTGGGCACCCGAGCAGGTTTGCTTCCAAGCAAATTCACTCATTCACAAACAGAGTCGTGGCTCTGCCCCACCCCCTCTCTCTCCTGATTGGCCAGTGGTTCCCGCTGCTGTCTCAGCCAATGAGGAGGCACAGTCCCCAGAGAGCCGAAGCACTTGTGCACAACGCTGGATTGAGATGGGGCTCAGGTAGGTATTAGGGGTTTGGGGGGGTGCTGCACACATAGAATGCATGAAGGTAAAAAAAACTTGAGCCTTTAGAACCACTTTAGGTTACGGTCTTGAAGTGGTTAAGTTACAGGCCATTACATTAGCTGAAACATGTTGAATCTTTTGCTGCACATGCATTGCATGGCCTACCTATAACAGAAATTCCTACAATATGTTGCAGTCCTTGTACCTGTACGTGTATTATTTTGATCCATTATTGCGGGACTCATAGGCCGGTGCCTACTCTGCCTTTTTGGTAATCCGCCACTGGCCCTGATTGAGCCCCAGAGAAGAGTCCATGAAGTGTCCATGTTTGTGCAGCTTTCATATTCTATTTTGTATTACTCTGCAGGGCATAGATGCTCTTTACTATTTTGTCCCTGTTTTGCATTATTGATTCTAACATTGCGTCTCTGGTGAACTACAACTTACAGTTACTGAAACAACAATAAAATAATATATTATTGTCATTGTATACATACAGTGAAATTTATCAAAGTACTCTTAAGGGCCCCCTCACAAGGGTGGACCGATCTGGTCTACCTGTCAGTTTTTCAGCAGGACTAGATCGGACCCTACGTTCTCCCCTATGGAGCGGTGAAACCCACTGACATTCGATCCAATCCTCTTCGCTAAAAACAGACGGATGCGGATCTGTTACCCATCCATCTGGCAGATCAGATGGCAGTCGAGTATAAACGGACAGGCAGCCCGCAAACCCACAATGAAGACCGGGCGAAGATAGAAGCCCTGTCATCAGTGACAGCGCACCGCTGGAAGGCTTCTTTCTAAGGTAAGTATTTTATAATGTGCTAGTATGTGATGCTTACTAGCAAATTACGCAATTGTCTTGCAGGGGATTTTTATAGGGGCCCGGGGCACTTTAGGTTGGTGGGGCCCCTTACACACAGAGTTGATTTACATGCTCAATGATAGTCATACATTTTTAAAATGCAGGACACAACGTCATTCAGAGGTCACACATGCAGTCATACTGCTCTGTGTGGTTTGCTTTAGCTGCCAAAAATTTATTATTATTTTTTTAAATAATTTTTATTGGTATTTCAAAAAGTAACAGAGAAATGCGGACGCAGCCGCTAAATATGTGGATTAATAAGCAATACAACGTTAGCATTATAAAGTGGTACATTCTCCTCGGTATTCAGTTAGAGGAGAAGAAAGAGAGAGAGGTAAGAAGGTGAGAGAAAGAGGGAGGGGGGGGGGGAGAGGGATGGGATAGAGAGAAAAGAGAGAGAGAGAGAGAGAGAGAGAAGGCTCAGGTAAGTGGAATGTTGAGTTCTATCAGCAGAGAAACATCAAAAAACGCAGGAAATGTTATACAGTGAGTCTAGCAATTCAGTGGTATCATATTAAGTAGGGTACCATTCAGACCAAGGTTTCCAAATGAGATCGAATTTGTATAGATTTTTGGTTTGTAGTGCTATGGATTTTCCCCAAATGTAGTTTTGGTTGGTGGCAGTAAGGACCTCTGAATGGTTAGGGGATATGTTTTGTTTCCAACGCCTTGTGATGGAAAGTTTAGCCGAAATAAGAACATTAGTTACTATACCTTTATAGTTTACAGGAAATTTGTCTATACCCATGCTGAGTAGGGCTAGTGCTGGATCTGGTGGAGTGAGTACGCCAGTTATTTCTGAGATAGTACTAAATACTTTCCTCCAGTAGCTGCGAATACTGTTAAATGTCCATAATATGTGAAACAGGGTTCCAGTAGAGCCGCAACCGCGCCAACATAGTGGCGAGGAGGCTTAATATATTTTGGCAAGTCTTCTTGGGGTGAGATACCATCGTAAATTGATCTTTATGGTTAGTTCCCAATTGTTTGCACAGTGAGAGGCAGAGTGGGAGTTTGTTATGGCTTGGATCCATTGGGATTCAGAGAAGGATGTGTTAAGATCTGCCTCCCTCGCATATGTTTGGCTTTGGTGAATACAGTTTTCCCTTGTAGGGAGTTATAAAGAATAGCCATGCCTTTTTTCCTTACCAGGTGCCCTAGAAAGAATTGCCATATCTTTGGGTGTAGTGAGAGTTTGGGGGAGGGGTTGCTTCAACAAAGTGAATTATACATAGAAGAGTGTAGTGAGTCGATGGTGGTAGGGAGTATTGTTCGATGAAGGCGTTAGGGGTTTGAGGGTCGTTGTCCTTTTCGTTGTCCTTCCAAAGATGTTTTAATCAGAGTAACCCCCTTTTTTTCTAAGTCACGTATCATAATATCGGGTAAGATGTGCTCCAGTGTAGTTAGGGGTAAATCTATAACCATGTTTTGTGGAGATGGAGGAAGAAGAGCTATTTTTCTCCATGCTGTGATTGATGCTATCGTCGTCGGGAGAAGGTGGTTTAGTGTGAGGGGTTGCCATGTGTCTGCATACAGAATGGGAGTCTGTTTTTAGGAGACTTTTTTCAATTTCAAGCCATGGGGGGGGGGGGGGTGTTGGAGGTCCTGAACCAATGTTTCAATTGGTCTAAGTGAATTGCTGTCATATAATCTTGTATATCCACCATGCCCATTCCTCTGATGGATTTGTGTTTGATAAGTGACATATATGAGCTTCGAGCCCTTTTGCCCTGCCAAAACTTTCGAAGTTAAGATGATAGGGTGCGCATGTAGTTTTGCTTGACAGGAATTGGTAATGAGCGTAAAACATAAAGGATCTGAGGCAGAATTTGCATTTTATAGGCTGCGAGTCTTCCCATCCATGAAAGCCCCCTCTTTTGACAATGTGTTTAGTTGGGTTTCTAGTCTCGCAATTAATGGTCCATCGTTTTTATCACATAATTTGGAGTAAGAGGAGATGAGTGTGACTCCCAGGTATGGGATGCCTTTTTTGGCCACGTGTATAGGAAGATCCGTTGGAGTCGTTGTTTTATTGGTTCAGGGATATTCATATTTAAAATTAGAGATTTGGAGTGGTTTACCTTATAAAAGGATACTGCACTGAACAAATTTAGTGTATCATGGACATGCGGGAGCGTTGTTAGGGGATCGGTCAACATGAGAATGATATCATCCGCGAAAAGGTTGATGATACGCGAGCTACCACCAAATTTGAAACCTGAAATTTGCAGGTGGGAGCGGATTCTTTCCGTTAGAGGTTCTATTACCAGATTGAAAATTCTTGGTGATAATGGGTATCCTTGTCTCGTGCCATTGTTAATCATGAAGCATGTTAGCATACACCTGGGCCAATGGGGAGGAATATAGTGCCAGAATTGCTGTGAGGCCAAAAATTTATTTTTGAAAACGGGTAAAGTATACCAGTCCTAAGTTTTACAGATGATGGCTGGCAAAATGTTACTTCCCTAGATACTGTACATTTAAATAAAAGAAAGTAGGCTTTTTATTATACATTTATATTATTTTATTATTATTTCTTTTTTATTATTTTATGTATACATTTTATTCATATTGTTTTATATAATTTTGGTATAGAAGGGGGCCCTTTCTGTAAAGGGGGCCTGGGCAAATTGCCCCTTTTGTGTATATTCTATAGCAATTCAATGGATATCTAAACATAAACAATGCATCAACTGTGTATGTGAAACTGCTATAAATGCGTGAAAATAATATTATCAACAAAAAGTGGTTAAGTGCTTAAGCGAGCTAAATCATTGTGATGTACAATCATAAAAATCTAAAAAAATGGTAAATATAGTGTAGACTCCTCAAAAAGTATAATCAAATTCAAAAATGAAAAAAAAAAACACAAATTCTACAAAATACAAAAAATAGTCCCACAAACAGATAAAGTCCTCTTATCAAAGTGATTAATATAATTCATGTGACCAGCATAAACCTCTTCAATCAAGTAAATATTTTTCTTACATTGCTTTAAAACACCTTCTGTGCAAAAACTTATGCCTAAAATGAGCTCACCAATTGCTCCTTTTGCCACCTTATAAATCCCCCCTTGCATACAGCTACAGCCTGTCATTGATTGTACAGGGAGCTGCATGCCACAAGTGTGCCTCCCAGCCACATTAACAAATGCCTTCTTCATGCTGTATGGGCCTCAGTGCCCATGTGATTGAGCCCTAGAAAGGAAATTCCCCTCACTCTAGGAGATTTCCTCCTACTTCTCTGGGACGGGAAGAGAAGGGAAATTTCCCCAAATGGTACACAGACAGCAAAAAATATTCTGGCAGGAGTTTCAATCCTTCCCTACTCTAGTCAAAACTTTACATACTGTACACTTAAGAGGACCTAAATGGCCTTCTCCATTTACCCTTGGAAAGTGTTGTAGTGGCCACCACCCATAACCAGTGATGGGGTACTTTGCCTCTCACGTAGGGAAGATGTGTACACCGAGCCAATTTATTCTCCCCTATAATCAGCTTGCATGGATCCCAGAAACCCACAAAGCGACCAAGTATTTAACTTTACTATTAACCTTTTACAAAAAAAAATATGGAGAAAATTAAAGGTGTAGAAAGCCATCACTGAATGTCAGAGGTATTGCTAAGACTCAGGATTGTCTTTGGAAATCAACAAGAGTCAGTAGCCATGGTGGTTTTGCAGTGACTGCTGAGTGCCTGTTTAGGTACAGATCTCACCAGGGCTGCACATATGTAATCATCCCCCCCACCACACACACACAAAGATCTACATAAGATGTGAAACTTATGAGGTGTGGGTGAATTGAGCATGTTATGGGGCTTTTGCACAGAGAGGCCCCGATCCTCCTCTTCTGGGGTGCCTCCCCTTCATCAGCTGCTCCCACGGAGAGCAGCTTTCCATGAGGGCACTCGTGTGGGCGCGCTCCCGAGTCCCGCTGCTGCGTCATTGACACAGACAGCGGGACTTGGCCCCAACCCCCACTCCTGTGTCATTCGATCTGATTGACAGTAGTGGGAGCCGATGGCTCCTGCTGCTATCAATCTATCCAATGAGAACAGAGACAGCAGCTGGAGCCGCTGGGCTCGTGCACATCGCTGGAACGGACCGACTCAGGTAAGAAAAAGGGGGGGGGGGCAGAGGAGGGCAGCTGCAGTACAGAAGATTTTCCACCTTAATGCATAAAGGTGAAAAACCATGAAACTTTTTAATTCTTTTAAGACCCCCAAGATTACTGCAAAGCAGGACCCCTGGAATAGAGTCAGAGAGGGATTCCTAGGATGACAGTGGAGAGGGACTCCTAGGATGAAGTTAGAGAGGAACCCCTGGAATGAAGGCAGAGAGGGGCCCCTGGAATGAAGACACGGGGGGACCATTGGAATGAGAGCAAATAGGGGCCTCTGTGATGAGGACACTGAGGGACCCCTGTGTTAGCAATCTCAATACTGGGCACTTTCACCCCATTCCTGCCCAGGCAAATTTTCAGCTTTCAGTGCTGTCGCTCTTTAAATGATAATTACTCAGTCATGCAACACTGTACCCATATTACATTTTTATTGCTTATTTCACACAAATAGAGCTTTCTTTTGGTGGTATTTAATTACTACTAGGTTTGTTTGTTTTTTTTGCACTACAAATAAAAAAAGGGCCGAAAAGTTATATAATTTTGCAAATAAGTAGTTTTTCTTCATAAATTTTGATCAACATGTATACTGCTACATTTCTTTGGTAAAAATAATGCAAATCAGTATATATTATTTGGTCTGTGTAAAAAGTTATATAGTCTACATGCTATGGTGCTAATCACTGAAAATGTATCACACTTGATGTACTGATGGCCTATTTTATTTCTTGAGGCCCTAACATGCCAAGACAGTACAAAGATCTCCTTACTGTAAAGTAGACAGTGCAAGGTATTTAGTTGGGGCCATGGCAAGTTTTTTGAAGTTGCAATTTTTTTCCAGCAATTCTTTGTAAAATGAAGACATTAAATAAAATTAGTTTTTGTTTCCACAAAAAGTTAAAATCAAGAAGTTATTTCTCACACACGGCATAGGTATACTTGCAACTACACCCCAACATACACTCTGTTACTCGTCCTGAGTATGGCGATACCACACGTGTGAGACTTTTTCCCAGCCTAGCCATATAGAGAGACGCAACATCCAAGGAGTACCTTCAGGCATTATCCACTTTAAGACCAGGCCTTCTTCTGACACTTTTTACAAGCAAAAATCTGTATTCTTGCTAGAAAATTACTTAGAACCCCCAAACATTATATATTTATGTAGCAGAGGCCCTAGAGAAAAAAAAAAAGGTGGGATTTGCACATTTTTATGTCACGCAGTATTTGCGCAGTGGGTTTTCAAATGCAATTTTACACACCAACACATAAATACACTTTAATGAATTTTAATGCACACAAATACAATACAATACCAAACTTTCTGGGTAAAATATAAAATATGTTGTTGTACCGGATAAATAGTGAAATAGCGCCAAACTTCGGTATTCAAAAATCTCCATAGGCGACGCTTTATAAACTTTTATTGGTTACCAGTTTAGAGGAGGTCAGGTGAGAGAATTATTGCTCTCGCTCTGACGTTTGCGCCGATACCTCACATGTGTGGTGTGATTGCTGTTTACTTATGCGTATGGGACCAACATGTGCCTTCGCCTTTGCACGTGAACACGGGGGTTCTTTAAAGAGGAAGTAAACCCTCCTCTACAACTTGTACCTATAGGTAAGACTATGATAAGGTTTACCTATAGGTACTGTAAATATCTCCTAAACTTGCACCGTTTAGGAGATATTTACTTTGCATGCAGCCACTGACATCACTGGCGCATGCACTCTGAAGGAACGGCCGCTCGTGCCGTTCCTTCAGAGCCCGGTGCCGTGACCATCGGCTGGGAGTGACATCATTGCGGCTCCAGCCAATCAGATAGCTGGATGCCGCAAACCCGGAAGAAGGGTGACAGAACATGTCACCCATGAGACAGGTGAGCGGTCGGCACTGCGAGGCTTCGTTCTAAGGTAAGTATTTCATAATGAGCTAGTATGCGATGCATACTAGCTCATTATGTGTTTGTCTTTCAGGTGTTTGTTTTTTTTTTTTTTTACATTTCTTAGGTTTACAACCTCTTTAAATGTTTATTTATTTATTGGTGGGACACTGGTACACTGAGAGGTTTTTGGCCACTAGTACACTATGGGGTTGATTTACTAAAGGCAAATCCACTGTGCACTACAAGTGGAAGTGCAGTCGCTGTAAATCTGAGGAGAAGATCTGAAATGAGCAGAAGCTCTGCTGATTTCTATCATCCAATCATGTGCAAGCAAAAAACGGAATTTTTGTAAAATCTTACCTGTAAAATTCCTTTCTCTGAGTCCTCCGACAGTCGCCGCCTCTTCATATTCGTCACATATGGGGTATTAGACTTTGCTCCGAAGGAGTAGCTAGGCAACAGAATATGTTAACAATAAAGCTTTTAACATATCCCACCCTCAAGGGGTGGTCCCCTCAGTCAATACCCTCCTACTTCCTGCAACCATATCTCAGTTTTAGTGGAATAGCAGTAGAGTATACAACCAAACCCCAAAAGAGGGGCGGGGGCGGCGACTGTCGGAGGACTCAGAGAAAGGAATTTTACAGGTAAGTTTTTACAAAAATTCCGTTTTCTCTTACGTCCTCCGACAGTCGCCGCCTCTTCATATTCGTCACATATGGGGACGTCCCAAAGCAGTGCAAACATGAGGGGTGGGAAACGCATCCGCGCCGAAAAGGCAACGCAGTCTCCGCATCAAAGAAAGGAACCTTACCAAAGGAAGGAAACCAGCTGGGCAACAGTAAAAAACAAGTGCTCAACAGGAGCAACAACCCAGGAAAAGACAAAAAACCAGGGGATACAAAAAACTATCCCAACAGCCAGGAGTCCCCAACAAGGGACCCTATGGAACAGCCGCACTAAGAACCTTGCGGCCAAAGGAAGCATCCGCCGATGCCTGAACATCTACTTTGTAGAATTTTGTGAAAGTGTGCACGGTCGACCAGGTCGCCGCCTTACACACCTGGGCTACAGAAGCC
This sequence comes from Pelophylax lessonae, assembly GCF_965119305.1. Classification (NCBI taxonomy): domain Eukaryota; kingdom Metazoa; phylum Chordata; class Amphibia; order Anura; family Ranidae; genus Pelophylax; species Pelophylax lessonae. The sequence continues at coordinate 107,505,318 of NC_138769.1, forward strand.
CCATGACGACAGGCCCAAGACGTACTCAAAGATCTAGTAGAGTGCGCCTTCACAGGGACAGGAGGAGCCTTACCCTGCAAAGCATAGGCCTGTTCAATGGTCTGCCTGATCCATTTGGCGATGGTAGAGGCCGAAGCCGCCATGCCCTTCCGAGGACCCTCTGGAAGAACAAACAAGGAGTCAGTCTTACGAAAAGACTCAGTCGATTTAAGGTAAACCCTTATCGCCCGAACAACATCCAGAGAATGCAATCTCACCTCCTTTGGATGTTTAGGCTTCGCGCACAGCGAAGGCAAGACAATGTCCTCATTAAGATGGAATTCCGAAACTTGTTTCGGAAGAAAAGAAGGATTAGGTCGCAAGACCACCTTATCCAAATGAATAACCAGGTACGGAGACCTGCAGGACAAAGCCGCCAGCTCCGACACTCTGCGAGCTGAAGTGATCGCCACCAAAAAGGCGACCTTTTTGGACAACATAGACAACGAGATCTCCCTGATCTGTTCAAAAGGAGCACGTTGTAACACAGATAGAACGAGATTCAAGTCCCAAGGGGGCAAAGGATCCCTCCTAGGAGGAACCAGATGCCGCACACCCTGAATAAAAGTGCCAACCAAGGAGTTGGAAGCCACGGGACGTTGAAACAGAACGGCCAGCGCAGACACCTGACCCTTTATCGTAGCCAGCGCCAAACGCTGATCAACACCCGTCTGAAGAAAAGACAGCACATGGGAAACCGAGTACGTGCGGGGTGAAAACCCCCTGGACTCACACCAGGCAAAATAGGCCTTCCAAGTACGGTAATAAACCCTCCCCGAGGAAGACTTCCTCGCGTTGATCAAAGTATGAACGACCTCTGGAGAGAGACCCTTCTCCTTCAGGACCTCGGTCTCAACAGCCAGGCCGTCAAAGCCAGCGACTGTAAAGCAGGATGGTAAATCGGTCCCTGAGACAGTAGATCGTCTCGAAGAGGTAGACGCCAAGGGGCGTCGACCGCCAGATTCACGAGGTCTGCGTACCAGGACCGGCGAGGCCAGTCCGGTGCCACAAGAATCACCGTGCTGCGTACCGAGAGTAACCTGCGAAGGAACCTGGACAGCAACTGAATCGGTGGGAACGCGTACATCAGCCTGTACTGATGCCACGGGGCCACTAACGCGTCCGACGCGTCTGCCCGAGGGTCGCGCGTCCTTGCCACGAACCTTCTCACCTTGTTGTGGAGACGAGACGCGAACAGGTCCACATCTGGAAGACCCCACTTCGCGCACAACATCTGGAAGACAGCCGGGTGAAGAGACCATTCCCCCTGATCCAGGGTCTGGCGACTCAGATAGTCCGCCTGCCAGTTCTCCACCCCCGGAATGTGAACTGCCGTTATCGCCGGGACATGAGTCTCGGCCCAAGACAGAATGTCGGCCACTTCTCGAGCCGCCCGGGCACTCCTGGTGCCCCCTTGGTGGTTGATGTAGGCCACCGCCGTGGCATTGTCCGTCTGCACCCGAACCGGGCAGCCCTGCAGCCGGTCCGTCCAGCGATGAAGACAGAGATTTATCGCACGTAATTCCAGAATGTTGATCGGAAGGGAAGACTCTCCCTCCGACCAAGTCCCCTGGGCAGACAGAACGCCCAGAACACCACCCCAGCCCGACAGGCTGGCATCCGTGGTGATCACCGTCCACGAGATAGGACGAAACGACTTGCCCCCGGACACCATCGGGGACTGGAGCCACCACAGAAGGTCTCTTCTGGTGCGATGACTCAACGAGATCTGAAGATCCAGAGATTGAGGTCGCCCGTCCCACTTGGACAGGATCTCCGCTTGGAGACCCCGCGTGTGAAACTGGGCGAAGGGAATCGCCTCGAAGGCCGAGACCATCAATCCCAGACATCTCATGCACGTCCTTAAAGACGAGTGCGGAACGTCCCTGAGGGACCTGACTTCCTCCTGAAGAGTTCTGAGTTTGTCTTCCGGCAGGAAGACCTTCGCTTGTACCGAGTCCAGAATCATTCCCAGGTAGGGAAGACGAACCGACGGACTCAGCGTCGACTTTGGAAAATTTATCGTCCAACCAAACTCCTGTAGAGTTTGCATCGTGACAGACAGGTCCTCCTCCAGACCCTGGCTGGTCGCAGACCGAACCAGGATGTCATCTAGATACCCCAGGACAGAAATGCCCTGGGCCCTCAACAATGCCAGAACCGGTGCAAGCACCTTGGTGAAGACCCGCGGAGCCGAGGCGAGACCAAAAGGCAACGCCACGAACTGGTAGTGATCCTCCGCAATGGCGAATCGAAGGTACCTCTGGTGACCTTCGAAAATGGGGATGTGAAGGTACGCATCCTTCAAATCGATGGAGGCCATGAATTCCCCCGGAACCAGGGCAGCCACCACCGACCGCAGGGATTCCATGCGGAACTTGCGAACCCGCACAGAGCGGTTCAGAGCCTTCAAGTCCAGAATTGGACGAACCTTGCCCTCCTTCCTGGGCACGGTGAACAGATTGGAATAAAACCCCCGAAATCTGTCCCGATGAGGCACCGGAACCACCACTCCCTGAGCCCTCAGGTCCCGCACCGCCAGGTGCAGGTCCCGCAAACGCTCTGGAGACAGTTGAAGATTTGAGGGAAAAAATCTGCTCTCCGGCCGAGAGAGAAACTCGATCTTGTAACCAGATCGAACGATTTCCTGAACCCATCTGTCCCGCACACGGGCCAACCAGGGCTGAAGAAAACCGAGCAAGCGTCCCCCCACCCCAAAACTGGGTGAGGGCGCCCCTTCAGGCCGCACTGTTATGGGCTGCAGATCCGGATTGGCCGGACTTCTGTTTACCAGACCAGGGCTTCTTCTGAGAGCCTTGACCTTTGAACGGCTTGCCCTTGTAGTGCGGCCGAAAGGCACGAAAGGACCCCTGAGGGGGCCGAAAATTAGCATGCTTCTTCCCAGAAGCCCCCTTAGCTTTGGGGAAATGGGGCAAGAGAGTGCTCTTACCCCCGGTGATCCCCTTAATCAACACATCCAGGGACTCCCCAAAAAGGTGAGACCCATCATAAGGTAGATTGGCTAAGGTCTTACGTGAAGACTGGTCCACCGACCAACATTTTAACCAAATCAGGCGGCGAGACAACACCGCCACACTGTGCACACGTGCAGCCAACGGAACCAGGTCCAGGTCCGCATCACACAGATACATGACACCCTGGTGGATTTGATCCACCATATCCAGGGTCGCCGATGAGGCCGAATCGGCCACTAGGACGCGCCTAAGCATCTGCGTCCAACTTGCGATCGCCTGGGCCGCCATGAGAGCAAACAGAGCCTTAAGCATAGAACCCGTAACAGAATAAGTATGACGGGTAAGAGACTCCAGTCTCCTATCCGTGGCGTCACGGAACACAGGGGAATCCTCTGCAGGAATCGCAGTGGCTTTGTTTAAAACCGCAATTGCGTGGTCCACTGGGGGTGGCACACACCACCTTTCATCAGTGGAAGGTGAAAAAGGATAACGCAGCTTGAATCTACTTGGTACAGCAAAAGGTTTGCGTAGATTGCGCCATTGTTCCTTAACAGCGCGCTGAAAATCATCATTGCAGGGAAAAACCTGCGGCGTCCTGCGTTTTCTCTGCGTCCCATAAGCCGCCAAGGCGGCGGGGGGACACACCTCATCCTGCAAACGCAGCGTTTGCTTTATGGAAGCAATCAACTCATCCATGATTGCCGAAACCGCCGCTCCACAGTGCAGTAAAAAAACACACATTACATTCCAGTATCAGAATACATGTCAGATCGCCGCAGCGATCGCTGTATAGTGCCCAAACATGCCAAAAAACATGCCCCACAGCACACAGCTTCACACACTGATCAGCCTGACACAGACAGTGTCACACATCTCCCCCCCCCCCCCCCCCTTGCAGCCCACAGCATGCAGCCGAGAGATAGGGAGACAAGCAGTGTGATTAAAGGCAGGGTACACAGTCCCAGACTGACACCCCCCCAGACAGACAGGTCCCCACATAAATACACTTACCTCACATGGCGTGGGGAACCCGCACAGGCGAACAAGCCGCTGCACATGAGGCAGGGAGAGTCGCATTCAAGACGCACAAAATGGGGGTTAAGAAACCGCACAGCGTCCAGTGAGGTAGCCACCTCACCAATCATCCCTGCACCGAACAGGGACGGGTCGTTCACTGTGCCAGGAGCGTTACCTGGCTGAACGCTCGATGGCAGACTGGGAAGCCACTGACCCACGACCTGCGATCAGGGGGATCAGCCCGAGACCCAGTCTGCATGATCCTCTTCATCCGAAGAACTAACTAATGCTGACAAAAATAACAGCTAAGTAAAGGTAGAGAGAAAACTCAAACAAAATTTTAAAAAGAAGAAAGAGTCTGGGGCAGAAAGCCCCAGCACAGAGAGAGCCAGCCACTCCTGACAAGCTAGACATTAAAACTGAGATATGGTTGCAGGAAGTAGGAGGGTATTGACTGAGGGGACCACCCCTTGAGGGTGGGATATGTTAAAAGCTTTATTGTTAACATATTCTGTTGCCTAGCTACTCCTTCGGAGCAAAGTCTAATACCCCATATGTGACGAATATGAAGAGGCGGCGACTGTCGGAGGACGTAAGAGAAATGCTGTTTTTTTTTATTTTCCTTGCATGTCCCCCTAAGATCTGCAGCGACTGCACTTCCAAGTTCACAGTGGATTTGCCTTTAGTAAATAAACCCCTATGACAGATGTTGATCACCCACTGACAAATGTTGATGTTACAATAGAACACTATTGAAGATGTTGATGGGACACTGGTACACTGTGACAGATGCTTTGTGTACTGGTACACTGGTACAGATGTTCATGGGACACTTGGATAGGGACAGTGGTTCTTGTACTGTGTGGGGATGGTTGCAGTATGTGTGATCTCTGTGTAACTAAACACTAAGTCCCGGTTCACACTTGTGCGATGCGGGAAGGCTGCGAATTCGCAGCCTGTTCCCGCATCGCAAACGCACCCCTGGCAGTTCAGACTGCCATATGCGATACGCAGGGGGTGTCAATTAAATGTTAACGACACCCCCAGTTTGATCGCATATCGCAGTGCGATCTGACAGTTCGCACAGGATCGGATCGCACAAGTGTGAACCACTGTGTGATCCAATCCTGATGCGGCTGGAAAAAAGGGTCATGTGCGTGTTTGGTGCGGATACAGTGCGAATTCAGCCATACAAAGTGTATGGCTGAATTCGCATCCACACATCCGATCGCATGTAATGGAGGAGCGGTGCGCTCCGAATTACATGCGATCGCCGCACTCGCAGTAATGTGAACCGGCCCTAAAATCAGTTACACAGAGAGCTGTCACAGAGGCTGCAGCACCCATGATACCCCCCCCCCCCGCACTGTGGGGTTTTACCGCTCCCTGCCTCACATGTAAACAAACCCTAAGAGCTCATCAATGCAGGTACTCTGACCAAGTAAATGAGTGGTTTGTTCATGTTACTCTATGGGATGCAGCAGCTGTATGAACACAGCCGCAGCAGCTGTATGAACACAGCCGCAGGTCCTAATTTAACAGGTGTGGGTGTGTGGCCCCAAATGTACAGAGCACTGCACTCACACACCGGTCAAATTAGGACCTGTGGCTGTGTTCATACAGCTGATCTGTCCCAATAGTGCATACAGCTCCAGATGGCTTCAGCCATATAAATAAACCACTGATTCTCACTGTACAGGCCATGAGCCCCAAGACTTCATTCACACACAGAGATTTATTTATTAACTCAATACAGCTTTATCCTTTAGATTTAGCAGGAATTTTGTATGTTTTGTTGTGCCCGTGTCCTCTAATGATTTTAGTGTATTTTTTGTGAAAATATTGTTCTGGTATTTTCTAGGGGGGAGGGGCAGTTAGGTAGACTGTACGGGGCCCTGTGATTTCTAACAGCAGGAATAAATGGGGGGGGGGGTTGAGTAAAGGCAGAGAGGGGTCTCTGAAATGCCCCAGAGATGAAGGCAGAAAAGGACCACTGAGAAAAGGGAAGAGAGGAACCCCTGGGATGCAGACAGAGAGGGATTCCTAGGATGATGATAGTGAGGGATGTCTGTGATGAGGACAGAGAGGGACACCTGTGTTAACCGCTTGCCGACCGCCGCAAGTAAATTTACTGCGGCGGTCAGCCCCGGCCAGGCAGAGTGACGTTAATTAACGTCACTAGCCTGGGAGGGTCTGGGGAGCGAGCGCGCGCCCGCGGAGGCGCGGTCACGAACCCCCCCCGCGCGTGTGACTGGCGGACCCGATATCCGCCGGTCACTTGGCGATCGTCGGGGGAGAGGGAGAAAGTCAGGCGGCTTGTGTAAACAAGCCACCTGTCATTCTCCTCGGTGTAAAAACACTGATCAGACGGATCTACTATGTAGAACCGTTGATCAGTGTCCTTACAGCTCAAGGCAGAATCCAAACAGGGAAGACCGCTCCAGGTGAGACTGGGATCAGGTGCTGGTCGGATCCGCAATCCAGGATAGCTTCAAACAAAAGGAATGACCGCACTTCTGATAAATTTCAAAGAAAGGAGTGTCTTTATTCCACATCAATCGAATTGGCAAATACAAATACACGCTGTGAGTGCAGGACAACCGGTGGATGCGTTTCACGACTGGATATGTCGCTTATTCATCACGTTTCATGACTGGATATGTCGCTTATGATGAATAAGCGACATATCCAGTCATGAAACGCGTCCACCGATTGTCCTGCACTCACAGCGTGTATTTGTATTTGCCAATTCGATTGATGTGGAATAAAGACACTCCTTTCTTTGAAATTTATCGGAAGTGCGGTCATTCCTTACAGCTCAAGCCACAGCCAATCACAGTAGAAAGCACGCCCCTAGGGACACACACAGCCCCTCCCTCCCAAATAAAGTTAACCCCTTCACTACCAGTGTATTTTTACAGTAACAGTGCATATGTATAGCACTGATTACTGTAGAAATGTCACTGGTAACCGCCAAAAGTGTCAAAAATGTCAGTCAAGGGTCCGATCTGTCCGCCACAATGTCGCAGTACCGCAAAAAAAAAAATCGCAGATCGCCGCCATTACGCGTTAAAAACTTTAAAAATAACTTTTGCGCAAACCAATAAAAATACGCTTTTGCGATTTTTTTTTTACCAAACATAGGTAGGATAAAACAAATTGGCCGAAAATGTTAAAAAATTTAGATTTTTACATTTTTTTTTGGGGAATTTCATATAAAAAAATTTGAAAAATATTGTTATTTTTGCAAAATTTACGCTCTTTTTTTGTTTATAGCGCAAAAAGTAAAAAGCGCACAGGTGATCAAATACCACCAAAAGAAAGCTCTGTTTGTGGGAAAAAAAGGACGTCAAATTTGTTTAGGTACAGCGTCGCACGACCGCGCAATTGTCCGTTAAAGTCACGCAGTGCCGAATCGCAAAATACCCCCTGGTCGTTTAGCAGCCAAATCCTCCGGGGCTTAAGTGGTTAAAGACAGATAGGAGCCCTTAGAATAAATAAAGTGAGGCTGAAATAAAGGCAGAGAGGGGCCCCAAAGATGCCCCAGATATGAAGGCATAGAGGGATCCCTGGAATAAGAAAAGAGAGGGACCCCTGGGATGTAGACAGAGGGCGACTCCTGGGATGATGACAGCGAGGGACCCTGGGATGAGGACAGAGAGGGGTCCCTGGGGTGGAGACAGAGAGGGGGCCCTGGAATAAGGGCAGAGAAGGACCCCTGGGATGGAGACAAAGAGGGACATCTGGGATGAAGACAGGGAGAGACCCCTGGGATGGAGACAGAAAGGGTCTACCGGGATGAAGACAGAGAGGGACCCCCAAGATGAAGACAAAGAAAGACCCCTGGGGTGGAGACATAGTGGGACTCCAGGGAAAGGAAAGAGAGGGATCCCTGGAGTGGAGACAGAGAGGGACCCCTGGGATGGAGACTTAAAGAAACTTCTGGGATGAGGACAGAGAGGGACCCCTCGGGATGATGACAGTGGGACCCCTCAGATGGGGACAGAGAGGGACCCCTGGGATGAGGACAGAGAGGGACCTCTGATATTTGGACAGAGATGGACCCCTGGGTTGGAGACAGAGAGGGGCCCCTGGGATTAGGACAGAGAGGTGGCCCTGGGATAAAGGCAGAGAGGGAACCCTGGGATGGAGACAAAGAGGGACTCCTGGCATGAAGACAAAGAGGGACTCCTGGAATGGAGACAAAGAGGGACCCCTGGGATGAGGACAGAGAGGGACCCCTAACATGGGGACAGAGAAGGACCCCAGGGGTGGAGACAGAGAGGGAACCCTGGGATGAGGACAGAGAGGGAACCCTGGGATGAGGACAGAGAGGGAACCCTGGGATGAGGACAGAGAGGGAACCCTGGGATGAGGACAGAGAGGGAACCCTGGGATGAGGACAGAGAGGGAACCCTGGGATGAGGACAGAGAGGGACGCTTGGGATGAGGACAGTGAGGGGGCTCTAAGGTCAGGACAGAGAGGGACGCCTGGGATGAGGACACTGAGGCCTCTAGGGTCAGGACAGAGAAGGACCCCCTGCGATGAGGACAGTGAAGGGCACCTAAAGTCAGGACAGAGAGGGACCCCTGGGGTCAGGACAGAGAAGGACCCCTGGGATAAGGACAGTGAAGGGCCCCTAGGGTCAGGACAGGGAGGAACAACAACAAGAAAAGGGCGTACCGCCCTTGTGAAAATTGTAATAAGATATATTACTAACAGCGGAATGTCTAAGGAATTATAGTAGGGGTGCTATCCCTACAGCCCAAATCAAACAAGGGGTAGGTATAGAAAACTGACGTGCATATCAAGGACTATATATAAATATTACCATAAAATTGCATGTGCCAATAGATAATCACATAATAATCACAAAGTGCATCCCAAGGTATAAAGTGCATCTAATACAGTGCATCCGTGATGATCATAAACAACATGTGCAATGCATCATATAACAGTACATGACAAGTGCCTATGAAAAAAGTGCATCAAAATTGCTGAAAATAAAATTTAAATTTAAAAAAGTTTTAGTAGGGTGATAAATAATGTTCTTATACCAAAAAGTTCAAAGTGAGAATGCTGTAGATGTGTTAGTATCAACACCAAAAAATCTCCTCTATAACATGAACTATGGAGGTGGATCTTCCAATCACTGTTCTGTGCAACAATAATGAAATGGTGGTGTCACCCTCCGTGCTCGTGAGGTGTGGTTGAAATACAAACTCACCAGAAGATGTTGACCCCCAGTGCCGTACAGCAAGGAGGTCAATAAGGCTTAGGGTATATATCTAGAAATGAATCCTCTCCGTCTGTGCCTGGGTGGTCCTGGATGATCATAGCAGCAAGTGTGTGGGGTTACAAAAATCACACTCCTCATGGTGTAGTAGTAAAATAATAGCGAATTTTATTAAAAAATAATCACACAGTTGGTGGTGCAGTGGAGACACGCTAAGCACACCTATCCAGTTTAAGAAGCTGGCTTACTCTGCTGACACTCAGCTCGCCTACGCACGGAGCTTCCTGGAGTGTGTATTGGCTTGCAGTCCAAAGCATGTACCAAAACGAGGCTACGTGCGTCCCAGCTTGACGCGTTTCGTCATCAAGTTCGAACGTCTTCGGAATATATATTTTTTCCTTGGCGCGAGTGATTAATCACACATTATTTTCTCGTATTGACCTTGTGCATTACCACTAAAAATGTTTATTAAAATCCAAATAGGAAGAATACATTATACTCACAAACGTACGATGTATACATGCATGTAGGAAATAGGGACCAATCGCCTCCAGGACACTTCTGTACTGCTGGATGGTAGCCAGGTTATTGTGGATGCCATCACACCATCCAGCAGTATAGAAGTGTCCTGGAGGCGATTGGTCCCTATTTCCTACATGCATGTATACATCGTACGTTTGTGAGTATAATGTATGCTACCTATTTGAATTTTATGAAACTTTTTTAGTGGTAATGCACAAAGTCCGTGTGCCCTCCTCCTGTTGTTGTCTTCTAGTGTTTTTTGATACCCTTGGTCCTGAGGGGGCAGCAAGACCACCTATTTCTGTGCTAAAAAGATCATTCAGACCACTTACCTTCCTGCATACCACTTGAGCGCAGGAGAGATACTGTTTTAGGACAGAGAGGGACCCCTGGGATTAGGACAGTAAGGGACCCCTGAGATGAGGAAAGTGAGGGGCCTCTAGGGTCAGGACAGTGATGAACCCCTGGGATGAAGAGAGTGGGGGGCCCCTAGGGTCAGGGCAGTGAGGGACCCCTTAGATGAAGACAGTGAGAGGTCCCTGGGATGAGGGAAGGGGGGGGGGCCTTGAGATGAGGACAGTCAGGGACCCTTGGGATAAAGGCAGTGAAGGGCCCCTAGGGTCAGGACAGTGAGGGATCTCTGAGATTAGCACAGTAAGGGGCCCCTGGGATGAGGACAGTGAGGGACCCCTGAGAAGAGGATAGTGAGGGACCCCTGAGAAGAGGACAGTGAGGGGCCCCTGAGAGGAGGACAGTGAGGGGCCCCTGGAATGAGGAACATGAGCGGCCCCTAGGTTCAGGACAGTGAGGGGCATCAGGGATGAGGACAGTGAGGGACCCCTGAGAAGAGGACTGTGAGGGGCCCCTGAGAAGAGGACAGTGAGGGAACCCTGGGAAGAAGACAGTGAGGGACCTCTGAGAAGAGAATAGTGACGGCCCCTGAGAAGAGGACCGTGAGGAGCACCCAAGAGGGCAGTGAGGGACCCCTGAGATGAGGGCAGTTAAGGACCCCTTAGATTAAGGCAGTGAGGGGCCCCTGGGGTCAGGACAGAGAGGGACCCCTGGGTTTAGGACTGTGAGGGACCCCTGAGATGAGGAAAGTGAGGGGCCTCTAGGGTCAGGACAGCGAGGGACCCCTGGGATTAAGACAGTGGGGGGGTCCTTGAGATGAAGACAGTCAGGGACCCTTGGGATGAAGACAGTGAGAGGCCCCTAGGGTCAGGACAGTGAGGGATCCCTGAGATTAGCACAGTGAGGGGCCCCTGGGATGAGGACAGTGAGGGACCCCTGAACAGAGGACAGTGAGGTACCCCTGAGAAGAGGACAGTGAGGTACCCCTGAGAAGAGGACAGTGAGGGACCCCTGAGAAGAGGACAGTGAGGGACCCCTGAGAAGATAGTGAGGGGCCGCTGAGCAGATAGTGAGGGGCCACTGAGAAGAGGACAGGGAGGGGCCACTAGGTTCAGGACAGTGGGGGGCATTTGGAATGAGGACAGTGATGGGCCCCTGAGAAGAGGACAGTGATGGGCCCCTGAGAAGAGGACAGTGAGGGACCCCTGAAAAGAGAACAGTGAGGGCCCCTGAGAAGAGGGCAGTGAGGGCCCCTGAGAAGAGGGCAGTGAGGGACCCCTGAGATGAGGACAGTGAGGGGCCCCTGAGATGAGGGCATCGGGGGACCCATGAGATGAGGGCAGTGGGGGACCCCTGAGATGAGGGCAGTGGGGGGGCCCTGAGATGAGGGCAGTGGGGGGGCCCTGAGATTAAGGGGAATGGGGGACCCATGAGATGAGGGCAGTGGGGGACCCCTGAGATGAGGAGAGTGAGGGGCCCCTGAGAAGAGGACAGTGAGGGACCCCTGAGAAGAGGACAGTGAGGGACCCCTGAGAAGAGGACAGTAGGGGACCCCTGAGAAGAGGACAGTAGGGGACCCCTGAGAAGAGGACAGTAGGGCACCCCTGAGAAGAGGACTGTGGGGGGCTCCTGAGATGAGGACAGTGAGGGACCCCTGAGATGAGGACAGTGAGGGACCCTTGAACAGAGGACAGTGAGGTACCCCTGAGAAGAGGACAGTGAGGGACCCCTGAGAAGATAGTGAGGGATCCCTGAGAAGAGGACAGGGAGGGGCCACTAGGTTCAGGACAGTGAGGGGCATTTGGAATGAGGACAGTGATGGGCCCCTGAGAAGAGGACAGTGATGGGCCCCTGAAAAGAGGACAGTGAGGGACCCCTGAAAAGAGAACAGTGAGGGCCCCTGAGAGGGCAGTGAGGGACCCCTGAGATGAGAGCAGTGAGGGACACCTGAGATGAGGGCAGTGAGGGGCCCTGGGGTCAGGACAAAGAGGGACCCCTGAGATGAGGGCAGTGAGGGGCCCTGGGGTCAGGAAAGAGAGGGACCCCTGGGATTAGGACAGTAAGGGACCCCTGAGATGAGGAAAGTGAGGGGCATCTAGGGTCAGGACAGCAAAGGACCCCTGGGATAAAGACTTGGGGGGGGGCCCTAGGGTCAGGACAGTGAGGGACCCCTGAGGACAGTGAGGGGTCCTTGGGATGAGCGCAGTGAGGAGCCGTTGAGATGAGGACAGTGAGGGACCCCTGGGATGAAGACAGTGAGGGTCCACTAGGGTTAGGACAGTGAGGGATCCTTAAGATTAGCACAGTGAGGGGCCCCTGGGATGAGGATAGAGAGGGACCCCTGGGACGAGGATAGTGAGGGACCCCTGAGAAGAGGACAGTGAGTGGCCCCTGAGAAGATAGTGAGAGACCGATGAGAAGAGGACAGTGAGGGCCCCCGAGAAGAGGACAGTGAGGGACCCAGAGATGAGGGCAGTGGGGGACCCCTGAGATGAGGGCAGTGGGGGACCCATGAGATGAGGGCAGTGTGGGGCCCCTGAGATGAGGGCATCGGGGGACCCATGAGATGAGGGCAGTGGGGGACCCCTGAGATGAGGGCAGTGGGGGGCTCTGAGATGAGGACAGTGAGGGACACATGAGATGAGGGCAGTGAGGGACCCCTGAGATGAGGGCAGTGAGGGACCCCTGAGATGAGGGCAGTGAGGGACCCCTGAGATGAGGGCAGTGAGGGACCCATGAGATGAGGGCATCGGGGGACCCATGAGATGAGGGCAGTGGGGGACCCCTGAGATGAGGGCAGTGGGGGGCCCTGAGATGAGGACAGTGAGGGACCCATGAGATGAGCGCAGTGAGGGACCACTGAGATGAGGGCAGTGAGGGACCACTGAGATGAGGGCAGTGAGGGACCCCTGAGATGAGGGCAGTGAGGGGCCCCTGAGATGAGGGCATCGGGGCACCCATGAGATGAGGGCAGTGGGGGACCCCTGAGATGAGGGCAGTGGGGGGGGCCTGAGATGAGGGCAGTGGGGGACCCATGAGATGAGGGCATCGGGGGACCCATGAGATGAGGGCAGTGGGGGACCCCTGAGATGAGGAGAGTGAGGGGCCCCTGAGAAGAGGACAGTGAGGGACCCCTGAGAAGAGGACAGTGAGGGACCCCTGAGAAGAGGACAGTGAGGGACCCCTGAGAAGAGGACAGTAGGGGACCTCTGAGAAGAGGACAGTAGGGTACCCCTGAGAAGAGGACAGTTGGGGGCCCCTGAGAAGAGGACAGTGGGGGGCCCCTGAGATGAGGACAGTGAGGGACCCCCGAGATGAGGGCAGTGGGGGGGCCCTGAGATGAGGGCAGTGGGGGACCCCTGAGAAGAGGACAGTAGGGTACCCCTGAGAAGAGGACAGTGGGGGGCCCCTGAGATGAGGACAGTGAGGGACCCCTGAGAAGAGGACAGTAGGGGACCCCTGAGAAGAGAACAGTAGGGTACCCCTGAGAAGAGGACAGTGGGGGGGCCCTGAGATGAGGACAGTGAGGGACCCCTGAGATGAGGACAGTGAGGGACCCCTGAGATGAGGGCAGTGGGGGGGCCCTGAGATGAGGGCAGTGGGGGACCCCTGAGAAGAGGACAGTAGGGTACCCCTGAGAAGAGGACAGTGGGAGGCCCCTGAGATGAGGACAGTGAGGGACCCCTGAGATGGGGGGGCCCCTGAGATGAGGGCAGTGGGGGGCCCCTGAGATGAGGGCAGTGAGGGGCCCTGGGGTCAGGAAAGAGAGGGACCCCTGGGATTAGGACAGTAAAGGACCCCTGAGATGAGGAAAGTGAGGGGCATCTAGGGTCAGGACAGCAAAGGACCCCTGGGATAAAGACTTGGAGGGGGGGCCCTAGGGTCAGGACAGTGAGGGACCCCTGAGGACAGTGAGGGGTCCTTGGGATGAGCGCAGTGAGGAGCCGTTGAGATGAGGACAGTGAGGGACCCCTGGGATGAAGACAGTGAGGGTCCACTAGGGTTAGGACAGTGAGGGATCCTTAAGATTAGCACAGTGAGGGGCCCCTGGGATGAGGATAGAGAGGGACCCCTGGGACGAGGATAGTAAGGGACCCCTGAGAAGAGGACAGTGAGGGCCCCCGAGAAGAGGACAGTGAGGGGCCCAGAGATGAGGGCAGTGAGGGACCCCTGAGATGAGGGCAGTGGGGGACCCATGAGATGAGGGCAGTGTGGGGCCCCTGAGATGAGGGCATCGGGGGACCCATGAGATGAGGGCAGTGGGGGACCCCTGAGATGAGGGCAGTGGGGGGCCCTGAGATGAGGACAGTGAGGGACCCATGAGATGAGGGCAGTGAGGGACCCCTGAGATGAGGGCAGTGAGGGACCCCTGAGATGAGGGCAGTGGGGGACCCCTGAGATGAGGACCGTGAGGAACCCATGAGATGAGGGCATCGGGGGACCCATGAGATGAGGGCAGTGGGGGACCCCTGAGATGAGGACAGTGAGGGACCCATGAGATGAGCGCAGTGAGGGACCACTGAGATGAGGGCAGTGAGGGACCACTGAGATGAGGGCAGTGAGGGACCCATGAGATGAGGGCAGTGAGGGGCCCCTGAGATGAGGGCATCGGGGGACCCATGAGATGAGGGCAGTGGGGGACCCATGAGATGAGGGCAGTGGGGGACCCCTGAGATGAGGGCAGTGAGGGGCCCCTGAGATGAGGGCATCGGGGGACCCATGAGATGAGGGCAGTGGGGGACCCCTGAGATGAGGAGAGTGAGGGGCCCCTGAGAAGAGGACAGTGAGGGACCCCTGAGAAGAGGACAGTGAGGGACCCCTGAGGAGAGGACAGTAGGGGACCCCTGAGAAGAGGACAGTAGGGTACCCCTGAGAAGAGGACAGTGGGGGGCCCCTGAGAAGAGGACAGTGAGGGGCATTTGGAATGAGGACAGTGGGGGGCCCCTGAGATGAGGACAGTGAGGGACCCCTGAGAAGAGGACAGTGAGGGACCCCTGAGGAGAGGACAGTAGGGGACCCCTGAGAAGAGGACAGTGGGGGGCCCCTGAGAAGAGGACAGTGGGGGGCCCCTGAGATGAGGACAGTGAGGGACCCCTGAGATGGGGGGCCCCTGAGATGAGGACAGTGAGGGACCCCTGAGATGAGGGCAGTGGGGGACCCCTGAGAAGAGGACAGTATGGTACCCCTGAGAAGAGGACAGTGGGGGGCCCTGAGATGAGGACAGTGAGGGACCCCTGAGATGGGGGGCCCCTGAGATGAGGGCAGTGGGGGACCCCTGAGATGAGGACAGTGGGGGTCTCTGAGATGAGGACAGTGAGGGGCCCCTGAGATGAGGACAGTGAGGGGCCCCTGAGATGAGGACATTGTGGGGCCCCTCTCCTATGTCCCATGCAATGTGTTCTCCTCCTCCATACAACCACATGCAGACAGAGTGCACAGCACAGCACAGCCCTCAGCCCGGTGAAGTCGCCCAATCTGTCTGGAAAGTCGCCAAACTGGCATCCCCGGGGGACGGGAGGCCCGCCCACAGTTCCCCGCCCACAGTTAACCCCGCACTCCCCGGCCAGCTCGGGCACACACAACTTGTTGCGGCGGTGAGCCGGCGGTCAGGGCTGAAGGGGTTAAAGGGAGTCCCTCCAGCGATCCGCAGCGATCCCGGCGCCGGAAGTCCTGTGCCTGCTGCAGCCTGCGCGCGCACGGGGGATCTGCTGGGATCCGCTGAGTGATGTGATCGCAGCCCGGCAGATGGATCGGAGCTGAGCCCGGCTGTGTGTGGAGGTGGCGGGGCCCCAGTATGCATTCAGCCTGTCGGCGGCTGGGATGGAGATCGGGGGGATGCTGAGCAGGCAGATCGCCCTTCTTATTACAGGCTGCCTGCTACTCCGGGCTGCGGGGGCTCAGAACGGTGAGTGCCGGGCTTTGTATGGGGGGAGGGAGAGGGCAATCACCGGGATACTAACCTGATCACCGGGGTACAAAACTGATCATCGGCACCCCACTAACCCGATCCTCCTCTCCACTGCTTCTTCTTCTTCTTCTCTACACTTTTTACATTGTATACAATACAGAGTCCATCCACTATCATTACATTGTATACAGAGTATATCCACTATCCTCCTCATTACATTGTATACAGAGTATATCCACTATCCTCATCATTACATTGTATACAGAGTATATCCACTATCATTACATTGTATACAGAGTATATCCACTATCCTCATCATTACATTGTATACAGAGTATATCCACTATCATTACATTGTATACAGAGTATATCCACTATCCTCCTCATTACATTGTATACAGAGTATATCCACTATCCTCCTCATTACATTGTATACAGAGTATATCCACTATCCTCCTCATTACATTGTATACAGAGTATATCCACTATCCTCATCATTACATTGTATACAGAGTATATCCACTATCCTCCTCATTACATTGTATACAGAGTATATCCACTATCCTCATCATTACATTGTATACAGAGTATATCCACTATCATTACATTGTATACAGAGTATATCCACTATCCTCCTCATTACATTGTATACAGAGTATATCCACTATCCTCCTCATTACATTGTATACAGAGTATATCCACTATCCTCATCATTACATTGTATACAGAGTATATCCACTATCATTACATTGTATACAGAGTATATCCACTATCCTCCTCATTACATTGTATACAGAGTATATCCACTATCCTCCTCATTACATTGTATACAGAGTATATCCACTATCCTCCTCATTACATTGTATACAGAGTATATCCACTATCCTCCTCATTACATTGTATACAGAGTATATCCACTATCCTCCTCATTACATTGTATACAGAGTATATCCACTATCCTCATCATTACATTGTATACAGAGTATATCCACTATCCTCATCATTACATTGTATACAGAGTATATCCACTATCATCCTCATTACATTGTATACAGAGTATATCCACTATCCTCATCATTACATTGTATACAGAGTATATCCACTATCCTCCTCATTACATTGTATACAGAGTATATCCACTATCCTCATCATTACATTGTATACAGAGTATATCCACTATCATTACATTGTATACAGAGTATATCCACTATCCTCATCATTACATTGTATACAGAGTATATCCACTATCCTCATCATTACATTGTATACAGAGTATATCCACTATCCTCATCATTACATTGTATACAGAGTATATCCACTATCCTCCTCATTACATTGTATACAGAGTATATCCACTATCCTCATCATTACATTGTATACAGAGTATATCCACTATCCTCATCATTACATTGTATACAGAGTATATCCACTATCCTCATCATTACATTGTATACAGAGTATATCCACTATCCTCCTCATTACATTGTATACAGAGTATATCCACTATCCTCCTCATTACATTGTATACAGAGTATATCCACTATCCTCCTCATTACATTGTATACAGAGTATATCCACTATCCTCATCATTACATTGTATACAGAGTATATCCACTATCCTCATCATCATTACATTGTATACAGAGTATATCCACTATCATTACATTGTATACAGAGTATATCCACTATCCTCCTCATTACATTGTATACAGAGTATATCCACTATCATTACATTGTATACAGAGTATATCCACTATCCTCATCATTACATTGTATACAGAGTATATCCACTATCATTACATTGTATACAGAGTATATCCACTATCCTCCTCATTACATTGTATACAGAGTATATCCACTATCCTCCTCATTACATTGTATACAGAGTATATCCACTATCCTCTTCATTACATTGTATACAGAGTATATCCACTATCATTACATTGTATACAGAGTATATCCACTATCCTCATCATTACATTGTATACAGAGTATATCCACTATCATTACATTGTATACAGAGTATATCCACTATCCTCATCATTACATTGTATACAGAGTATATCCACTATCATTACATTGTATACAGAGTATATCCACTATCCTCCTCATTACATTGTATACAGAGTATATCCACTATCCTCCTCATTACATTGTATACAGAGTATATCCACTATCCTCATCATTACATTGTATACAGAGTATATCCACTATCATTACATTGTATACAGACTAGTATATCCACTATCATTACATTGTATACAGAGTATATCCACTATCCTCCTCATTACATTGTATACAGAGTATATCCACTATCCTCCTCATTACATTGTATACAGAGTATATCCACTATCCTCCTCATTACATTATATACTGAGTATATCCACTATCCTCCTCATTACATTGTATAAAGAGTATATCCACTATCATTACATTGTATACAGAGTATATCCACTATCCTCATCATTACATTGTATACAGAGTATATCCACTATCCTCATCATTACATTGTATACAGAGTATATCCACTATCCTCATTACATTGTATACAGAGTATATCCACTATCCTCCTCATTACATTGTATACAGAGTATATCCACTATCCTCCTCATTACATTGTATACAGAGTATATCCACTATCCTCCTCATTACATTGTATACAGAGTATATCCACTATCATTATATTGTATACAGAGTATATCCACTATCATTACATTGTATACAGAGTATATCCACTATCCTCATCATTACATTGTATACAGAGTATATCCACTATCCTCATTACATTGTATACAGAGTATATCCACTATCCTCCTCATTACATTGTATACAGAGTATATCCACTATCCTCCTCATTACATTGTATACAGAGTATATCCACTATCCTCCTCATTACATTGTATACAGAGTATATCCACTATCCTCCTCATTACATTGTATACAGAGTATATCCACTATCCTCCTCATTACATTGTATACAGAGTATATCCACTATCCTCCTCATTACATTGTATACAGAGTATATCCACTATCCTCCTCATTACATTGTATACAGAGTATATCCACTATCCTCATCAATACATTGTATACAGAGTATATCCACTATCCTCATCATTACATTGTATACAGAGTATATCCACTATCCACTATCATTACATTGTATACAGAGTATATCCACTATCATTACATTGTATACAGAGTATATCCACTATCATTACATTGTATACAGAGTATATCCACTATCATTACATTGTATACAGAGTATATCCACTATCCTCCTCATTACATTGTATACAGAGTATATCCACTATCCTCCTCATTACATTGTATACAGAGTATATCCACTATCCTCATTACATTGTATACAGAGTATATCCACTATCCTCCTCATTACATTGTATACAGAGTATATCCACTATCATTACATTGTATACAGAGTATATCCACTATCCTCATCATTGCATTGTATACAGAGTATATCCACTATCATTACATTGTATACAGAGTATATCCACTATCCTCATCATTGCATTGTATACAGAGTATATCCACTATCCTCATCATTGCATTGTATACAGAGTATATCCACTATCCTCATCATTGCATTGTATACAGAGTATATCCACTATCCTCCTCATTACATTGTATACAGAGTATATCCACTATCATTATATTGTATACAGAGTATATCCACTATCATTACATTGTATACAGAGTATATCCACTATCCTCATCATTACATTGTATACAGAGTATATCCACTATCCTCATTACATTGTATACAGAGTATATCCACTATCCTCCTCATTACATTGTATACAGAGTATATCCACTATCCTCCTCATTACATTGTATACAGAGTATATCCACTATCCTCCTCATTACATTGTATACAGAGTATATCCACTATCCTCCTCATTACATTGTATACAGAGTATATCCACTATCCTCCTCATTACATTGTATACAGAGTATATCCACTATCCTCCTCATTACATTGTATACAGAGTATATCCACTATCCTCCTCATTACATTGTATACAGAGTATATCCACTATCCTCCTCATTACATTGTATACAGAGTATATCCACTATCCTCATCAATACATTGTATACAGAGTATATCCACTATCCTCATCATTACATTGTATACAGAGTATATCCACTATCATTACATTGTATACAGAGTATATCCACTATCATTACATTGTATACAGAGTATATCCACTATCATTACATTGTATACAGAGTATATCCACTATCCTCCTCATTACATTGTATACAGAGTATATCCACTATCCTCCTCATTACATTGTATACAGAGTATATCCACTATCCTCATTACATTGTATACAGAGTATATCCACTATCCTCCTCATTACATTGTATACAGAGTATATCCACTATCATTACATTGTATACAGAGTATATCCACTATCCTCATCATTGCATTGTATACAGAGTATATCCACTATCATTACATTGTATACAGAGTATATCCACTATCCTCATCATTGCATTGTATACAGAGTATATCCACTATCCTCATCATTGCATTGTATACAGAGTATATCCACTATCATTACATTGTATACAGAGTATATCCACTATCCTCCTCATTACATTGTATACAGAGTATATCCACTATCCTCCTCATTACATTGTATACAGAGTATATCCACTATCATTACATTGTATACAGAGTATATCCACTATCCTCCTCATTACATTGTATACAGAGTATATCCACTATCCTCATCATTACATTGTGTACAGAGTATATCCACTATCATTACATTGTATACAGAGTATATCCACTATCCTCATCATTACATTGTATACAGAGTATATCCACTATCATTACATTGTATACAGAGTATATCCACTATCCTCATCATTACATTGTATACAGAGTATATCCACTATCCTCATCATTACATTGTATACAGAGTATATCCACTATCCTCATCATTACATTGTATACAGAGTATATCCACTATCCTCATCATTACATTGTATACAGAGTATATCCACTATCATTACATTGTATACAGAGTATATCCACTATCCTCATCATTACATTGTATACAGAGTATATCCACTATCCTCCTCATTACATTGTATACAGAGTATATCCACTATCATTACATTGTATACAGAGTATATCCACTATCCTCATCATTACATTGTATACAGAGTATATCCACTATCCTCATCATTACATTGTATACAGAGTATATCCACTATCCTCCTCATTACATTGTATACAGAGTATATCCACTATCCTCCTCATTACACTGTATACAGAGTATATCCACTATCCTCCTCATTACATTGTATACAGAGTATATCCACTATCCTCCTCATTACATTGTATACAGAGTATATCCACTATCCTCCTCATTACATTGTATACAGAGTATATCCACTATCCTCCTCATTACATTGTATACAGAGTATATCCACTATCCTCCTCATTACATTGTATACAGAGTATATCCACTATCCTCCTCATTACATTGTATACAGAGTATATCCACTATCCTCCTCATTACATTGTATACAGAGTATATCCACTATCCTCCTCATTACATTGTATACAGAGTATATCCACTATCCTCCTCATTACATTGTATACAGAGTATATCCACTATCCTCCTCATTACATTGTATACAGAGTATATCCACTATCCTCCTCATTACATTGTATACAGAGTATATCCACTATCCTCCTCATTACATTGTATACAGAGTATATCCACTATCCTCATCATTACATTGTATACAGAGTATATCCACTATCATTACATTGTATACAGAGTATATCCACTATCCTCATCATTACATTGTATACAGAGTATATCCACTATCCTCCTCATTACATTGTATACAGAGTATATCCACTATCCTCCTCATTACATTGTATACAGAGTATATCCACTATCATTACATTGTATACAGAGTATATCCACTATCCTCATCATTACATTGTATACAGAGTATATCCACTATCCTCATCATTAC
Source organism: Pelophylax lessonae (assembly GCF_965119305.1). Lineage (NCBI taxonomy): Eukaryota > Metazoa > Chordata > Amphibia > Anura > Ranidae > Pelophylax > Pelophylax lessonae. The sequence continues at coordinate 107,527,391 of NC_138769.1, forward strand.
ATTGTATACAGAGTATATCCACTATCATTACATTGTATACAGAGTATATCCACTATCCTCATCATTACATTGTATACAGAGTATATCCACTATCATTACATTGTATACAGAGTATATCCACTATCCTCCTCATTACATTGTATACAGAGTATATCCACTATCCTCATCATTACATTGTATACAGAGTATATCCACTATCCTCATCATTACATTGTATACAGAGTATATCCACTATCCTCACATTGTATACAGACTAGTATATCCACTATCATTACATTGTATACAGAGTATATCCACTATCCTCCTCATTACATTGTATACAGAGTATATCCACTATCCTCATCATTACATTGTATACAGAGTATATCCACTATCCTCCTCATTACATTGTATACAGAGTATATCCACTATCATTACATTGTATACAGAGTATATCCACTATCCTCATCATTACATTGTATACAGAGTATATCCACTATCCTCATCATTACATTGTATACAGAGTATATCCACTATCCTCATCATTACATTGTATACAGAGTATATCCACTATCCTCATCATTACATTGTATACAGAGTATATCCACTATCCTCCTCATTACATTGTATACAGAGTATATCCACTATCATTACATTGTATACAGAGTATATCCACTATCCTCCTCATTACATTGTATACAGAGTATATCCACTATCCTCCTCATTACATTGTATACAGAGTATATCCACTATCCTCCTCATTACATTGTATACAGAGTATATCCACTATCCTCATCAATACATTGTATACAGAGTATATCCACTATCCTCATCATTACATTGTATACAGAGTATATCCACTATCCTCCTCATTACATTGTATACAGAGTATATCCACTATCCTCATTACATTGTATACAGAGTATATCCACTATCCTCCTCATTACATTGTATACAGAGTATATCCACTATCCTCCTCATTACATTGTATACAGAGTATATCCACTATCCTCATTACATTGTATACAGAGTATATCCACTATCCTCCTCATTACATTGTATACAGAGTATATCCACTATCCTCCTCATTACATTGTATACAGAGTATATCCACTATCATTACATTGTATACAGAGTATATCCACTATCCTCATCTTTACATTGTATACAGAGTATATCCACTATCATTACATTGTATACAGAGTATATCCACTATCCTCATTACATTGTATACAGAGTATATCCACTATCCTCCTCATTACATTGTATACAGAGTATATCCACTATCCTCCTCATTACATTGTATACAGAGTATATCCACTATCCTCCTCATTACATTGTATACAGAGTATATCCACTATCCTCCTCATTGCATTGTATACAGAGTATATCCACTAGGGCTGTGCATCTTCACTTACCTCACGATTCGATGCGATTACGATTATTAGGGTCGCGATTCGATACGATTCGATTCCGCGATGCATCACGATTACTATGGGGACCCTGCTCTAAAGGGGATCTATGGGGACCCTTCTTTAAAGGGGGATCTATGGGGACCCTGCTCTAAAGGAGGATCTATGGGGAGCCTGGGCCTGCCCTAAAGGGGATCCAGGGGAACTGAGCTCTAAAGGGGGATCTATGGGGACCCTGCTCTAAAGGGGGAATCTATGGAATAGATCCCCTTTAGTGCAGGCAGGTCTCCCGTAGATCCCCCTTTAGTGCAGGGAAGGGCAGGTCTCCCGTAGATCCCCCTTTAGTGCAGGGAAGGGCAGGTCCCCCCATAGATCCCCATTTAGTGCAGGCCCCCCCTTAGCGCAGGCAGGTCCCCCCATAGATCCCATTCCCCTTTAGAGCAGGCCAGGGTCCCCTACCAATAGAGCCCCCTTGGAGCAGGCCAGGGTCCCCCTTCCACAGACCCCCCTTAGAGCAGGCCTGGCCTGCTCTAAGGGGATCTATATGGGGACCCTGGTGGTCCTGGCCTGCTCTAGGGGGATCGATGTGGGGAGGACCCCTGGCTTGGTGACTGGTCCCAACCAATAGACCCCCACCCCCCTTAGAGCAGGCCAGGGTCCCGACTCCCAAGCGACCCCCCTCCATTATAGATCCCCCATAGAAGAACACTGCAGCAGACCAGGGCCCAGCCCAGTCCCCCCCAGGGTGGATCCTCCATAAAGAACCCTTAAAACAGGCTAGGCCCCAGGGCCAGAGCAGGTCCCATCCCTTCCTGAGGTGGCCTACTGGCTACTGGCCCCCCCTCCCCCAAAGTTAAAACTTTAAAAACTTCTTCTGTTACTGTACCTTGTGTAAGTTGTGTCTCCCCTCAGTCTCTGGTCCCCTGGTCAGTCCGACTCCGGCCTCTCTCTCTCCACTGGTCCAGCAGTGGGGCCCCCCAGCTGCCTGCAACAACACGGTTCTTCCAGTGACCACCGGAGTCTCACCGCCGCACCAATTCCACAGTCCATCCCCCAGCCAGCAGAGAGATAATCTCACTGGCCAGCAGGACTCGGGAGGCTGAGCGGGACTGTCTGCAGGGGGGAGCGGCAGGCGGCGACTCCGGCCGGCGAGGCAGTGTCAGTGAGCACATGATCATCTCTGGGAGTAAAAAAAAAAAAAATCAATGATGGCAGGGCAGCGTGGCGGACCCGGCAAGAACCACTCACGGACACCGGTGTCTGTGAGCGGACACCTTGCCGATCCCTGATCCCGGGGCCAGAGAGAGCACCGATAGCTCCGCTCTCCTCTACTGCGCCGCAAGGAGGAGCTCCGTGTTCCACAAGCCCGGCCAGCGGCCCAGCGCCGCCATGTCACTTCTGTCCCCGCCCCCGGAACTGACGTCATTAGTAATCGATTTTCCAAGCACCCCGAATCGATGCAGAATCGCGAAGGGTCGCATTGCGATGCATCGATCTTCCGATTATATTGCGCAGCCCTAATATCCACTATCCTCATCATTACATTGTATACAGAGTATATCCACTATCCTCATCATTACATTGTATACAGAGTATATCCACTATCCTCATCATTACATTGTATACAGAGTATATCCACTATCCTCATCATTACATTGTATACAGAGTATATCCACTATCCTCATCATTACATTGTATACAGAGTATATCCACTATCCTCCTCATTACATTGTATACAGAGTATATCCACTATCCTCATTACATTGTATACAGAGTATATCCACTATCCTCCTCATTGCATTGTATACAGAGTATATCCACTATCATTACATTGTATACAGAGTATATCCACTATCCTCATCATTACATTGTATACAGAGTATATCCACTATCCTCCTCATTACATTGTATACAGAGTATATCCACTATCCTCATTACATTGTATACAGAGTATATCCACTATCCTCCTCATTACATTGTATACAGAGTATATCCACTATCCTCCTCATTACATTGTATACAGAGTATATCCACTATCATTACATTGTATACAGAGTATATCCACTATCCTCATCATTACATTGTATACAGAGTATATCCACTATCCTCCTCATTACATTGTATACAGAGTATATCCACTATCATCCTCATTACATTGTATACAGAGTATATCCACTATCATCCTCATTACATTGTATACAGAGTATATCCACTATCATCCTCATTACATTGTATACAGAGCATATCCACTATCCTCCTCATTGTACCCTGAGATCGGGAGACTATGGGGGGGGGGGGGGGGGGTCAGAGGACTGGAGACCACACAAGCTGATCTATATATACACATGCACACCTTTGTACACACATACCTACATATACATGCACATATATTAAATAATTTTCTATATCTGCCAAGGTGTCTAAATCCGCAATATTGGAGTTTTCTCCCATTGAATGATTCTGTGGTCATTTCACATTTAATATTCTTTTCTTCCCATTTGAGTGGTTATTTATATAGCGCTGGCTATTTACATATATAATGTACATCCACCTTCAGTACCTGCCCCAAAGGAGCTTACAATCTAAGGTCTCTAACTCCCATTCATGCACATAGAAGGGCCAAGTAACCTACCAGTATGTCTATGGCAGGGGTCTCCAATGCCTCATGGGACATGTAGTTCCACAACAGCTGGAGGGCCGTAGTTTGGAGATCCCTGGTCTATGGAGTGTATTGCTATTTATTTCTATTGAAATCCTTTGTATTTGTGATATGCCGCATTCTAATGCAATGTGTTCCTCTCAGGAGGGGAATCCCCACCGTCCCGAATAATTTTAGATATCCTAAACCTTTTGTTATTACCAATTTATATCTATTTTTGTATGTTTACTGTTTCTATTTTTTTTCTCCTTTTTATAATCCCAGGTTCACATTTGTTCATGTGCATTTTTATACATTTTCTTTTGTGCGCTTTTTTGCTTTATGCACTTGACCAGCAACAAATATTTATCTCCTGTCTGTCTAGGGGAGGAAAAATGGTCAGAAACATGTTTAAAATGCATATACATGCATTTTTAACGCAATTCCATTAAAGGATACGTTCACCTTTCAGAACTTAAGTTCTAAGTTAAGTAATAAGTTATAACTTCTACCCAAAATTTGGGTGTAACATGCTCCAGACCCCCCACCCCCAGATTTCCCCATCCTGTGACAGCAGGTAGGGGATCTTCTCCCCACACCCGCTGTCTCATTATGGGCTCCACCCACACAGCCACGTCATTTATTTACAGTGATCTGTGAATGTTATTCACCATGAATGAGAGAACTACAAGTACTGTCACCTACTGCGGCTGACACTTGTAGTTCTCAAACTGCGAGGACGCTGATGAGCATTCTTGTAGTTCATTTCCAAGCCCTGCAGCTTGTAAACAGTCAGCCTGTATCAGAAGTATGGGCTGAAAGCTGCAGGGCTTGTCTGCAGGAGGCTGACATTGCAACCCTCATCCGCTAATTACAGCTGCAATGCTTTCCAGGCTTCTGAGGGAAAAACGAATAAATACACTTTTTTTTTTTTTCCCGCTTTTATTATTTTTCCTCAAAAGGTAAACTTCGCCTTTAAAGTCTATGGGGCCAAAGTTGTAGCAAGTCATACAAAAGGACGACAGGCAGAATTTTCAAAAACAGAATAGCGAAAACCGCATAGATGGATGTGAACCGCCGCCGTAGAAAAAAAAAAATGGGGTTCTTCTTGTCGTGCAATAGACAAAGATAGGCAAAAAAATTGCACAGGTGTGAACAGGGGCTTGGTCTGCCCTCTACTTCATCACACTGAATGGCACCCACTTCCCAGAGTCTCTGTTCTCATAAACTGACCATTCAATCTGCAAACTTTGGCAGGTTTTTGAAGAACAACTGGTCCGCTGTGCGTGGGGCGCAGCCTGGCCGAGGATGGGTCCGCTGTGCGTGGGGCGCAGCCTGGCCGAGGATGGGTCCGCTGTGCGTGGGGCGCAGCCTGGCCGAGGATGGGTCCGCTGTGCGTGGGGCGCAGCCGGGCCGAAAAAGTGTGTGGTGGGCGCAGCCAGGCCGAGGATGTGTCCGCTGTGCGGGGGGGGGGGGTGCAGCCGGGCCGAGGAAGTGTCCGCTGTGCGGGGGGGGTGTGCCAGCCGGGCCGAGGATGGGTCCGCTGTGTAGGGGGGTGCGCAGCCGGGCCGAGGATGGGTCCGCTGTGCGGCAGGGGGTGCGCAGCCGGGCCGAGGATGGGTCCGCTGTGCGGGGGGGCGCAGCCGGGCCAAGGACGTGTCTGCTGTGCGGGGGGGGGGGTGCAGCCGGGCCGAGGAAGTGTCCGCTGTGCGGGGGGGGTGTGCCAGCAGGGCCGAGGATGGGTCCGCTGTGTAGGGGGGTGCGCAGCCGGGCCGAGGATGGGTCCGCTGTGCGGCAGGGGGTGCGCAGCCGGGCCGAGGATGGGTCCGCTGTGTGAGGGGGGGGGCGCAGCCAGGCAGAGGATGTGTCCGCTGTGCTGGGGGGGGCACAGCTGGGCCGAGGACGTGTCTGCTGTGCAGGGGAAGGGGCCGTTGTGTGGGTATATTGACAACCAGTGCGGCTGGTTGTCAAAGTACAATAGCTGCAGCAAGAAATGTGTTTATTCGTGCTGTATAACAATAGAGGAACCTCAGGATTTTTTTTATCTTGCTGCCTGAAGGAAAAAAAACACATTTCTTCTTCTGTTCTCCTCTCACTGTCCTCACTCTGCATTGCCCCCCATTCTTTAATTTTTCTGTGGCAGTCCCCCGTTTTCCTAGATTTTCAGTGCTAACATCTGCATCATCCAATCCTCCTCTCCCTGCATGCTACATTTCATTTTTATTATCTATTAGTATCCTTTTGGGAGTTCAAAGTAATGTTTATTGCTAAGCTGGCAATTAAATTGTGGAAAAAAAATTCAATTTCTATGTGTCCTGCTAGGCTGTATAATGCTACGTGATCATCTGCGGCTGAATCATTATTCCCGTTTTACTCACCGGCAACATGACAATGGAAATCTTTATAAAATCAAATGGTGAATCTGATGTTTTCTGTGACTTTTATATATTAAGTTAAATATGTAATTTCTCCACCTCCACCGCTCTGAGATTCCTATCTGATTACCTACCTTGGCTGGGTTCTTCAATTGCAGGATTCGGTGCTCACATTTTGCATTTACAGCTGAAAGATTGTAATTTGCGGGTTGATTGGTTGCTGTGTACCCTGCAGGACCTTTTTACTCTGTATTGATCAGCCTTGTCCTGGTGTGAACCCGTGTGTTTGATACTCCCAATCCATGTGTGTATAGTGATTCAATTACAATGGAGTTATTTCTGTTTATAGTCATCCTGGGGATGTATAATTATATCTGTCTTCCAGTTATTGCCCATCATTTAGTATCTTCTTATTGGTGAATTTAGAAGACTGTGGTTGGCAGAGATATATATTGTCGTAATCCGTGCCGTAGAACCGCAGGACCCTGATGCTGATTATATTGGAACTCTCTCGTACAGAAAATCAGACAATTCAAATGAGCCTGTATTGTGCTGTTTTGTATACATTTGGGTACAATTGTATCTCAGCCTTTGTAAATCTACCCGACACTAAAATATCATGGAATAAAGGGGGTGTAAAGAAAATGGCATTGCAGCTTTCTCCGTGCAGAGCACAATGTAAGCATGCAGCTCCTACATTAGGAGGAAGAGCGATTTTATATTTCACTGCCTTGCTGTCATGGGCTCAGGAGCATCCTCGGATTACGGTACCAAAATAAAGAATTGATCAAGATTTTGTTTCATCTGAAGGATCAATACTGCTGGCAAAGCAGAGTTCCACCCAAAAGTGGAGGTTCCACTTTAAGGATTCCAGACCCCCTTACATGCCACATTGGGCTTGTCATTTTTTTTTTTTTGGGGGGGAGCAGGTACCAAGATTTGCCAGGTACCACCAGCTCCCACTTCTCCTCTCCCCCCCTCCCTCCCTGCAATCTTGTGGGACACGTCGCAGGTCCCAGAATATTGCTCAGCCATTCAGAATGCGTGGCTCGCGCATGCGCAGTCCCCACCCGGCTGTGAAGCCACAAGCTGTCACAGCAAGGTGACCACACTAGTAATGCTGGGGAGAGCCGAGGGAGAGAACTGAGGCTTCGGGTGGCCGCATCACTGGACCGTGGGACAAAAAAATCAACAGCTATGCTTTTTGTAGCTGCTGACTTTTAACCACTTTACCACTAGAGCATTTTGCTGTCTTACGTCTGGGCCACTTTTTGCGATTCGGCACTGTGCGACTTTAACTGACAATTGCGCGGTCATGCGACGCCGTACCCAAACGAAATTTACGTCCTTTTTTTCCCACAAACAGAGCTTTCTTTTGGTGGTATTTGATAGAGCTGCACGATTCTGGCCAAAATGAGAATCACGATTTTCTTGCTTGGAATAAAGATCACGATTCTCTGTGTAACAAAAAAAAAAATTGGGATAACTTTACTGTTACGTTTTTTTTTTTTATTCATTAAAATCTATTAATTGCATTTGAAAGACTGCTGCGCAAATACAGTGTGACATAAAATATTACAAAAATCGCCATTTTATTCTGTAGGGTCTCTGCTAAAAAAATATATAAAATGTTTGGGGGTTCTAAGTACTTTTCTAGCAAAAAAAAACTGATTTTAACTTGCAAGCAACAAGTGTCAGAAAAAGATCCAGTCTTTAAGAGGTTAAACTTCCTTTCTCCCTGGCAGAGGGAAGGAAAAGATACAATGTAATCATTTTTGTTTATAGTTACTGGGAGACTTAATGCTGATAGGCATTTGCCGGGAGGCTTTTTTTTTTTTTTTTTTTTTTTTTTTTTTTCCACAGCTGTTCTCTCTGCTATGCAAAGAATCGAGCATATTTCAGGTTTAGATCGTCAGGGGGGGTGAATCGAGATCGCGATTTTCATACGATTAATCGTGCAGCTCTAGTATTTGATCACCTGTGCGATTTTTTTTTTTTTTTTTTTTCTCTCTCTTTCTGCGCTATAAACAAAAGCGTCAATTTTGCAAAAATAATATTTTTTTCACATTTTTTTTTATATGAAATTCCCCCAAAAAAATGTAAAAATCTAAATTTTTTTAACATTTTAGGCCAATTTGTTTTATGCTACATATGTTTGGTAAAAAAATCGCAAAAAGCGTATTTTGATTGGTTTGCGCAAAAGTTATTGCGTTTACTAACTAAGGGAAAGATTTTTGTCATTTTTGGTGTTTTTTTTTTTTTTTTTTTTAACGCGTAATGGCGGCGATCTGCGATTTTTTTTTTTTTTTTTTGCGGTATTGCGGCGGACAGATCTGACCCTTCACTGACATTTTTGACACTTTTTTGGGGTTACCAGTGACATTACTGCAGTAATCAGTGCTATACATATGCACGGTTACTGCAAAATGACACTGGCAGGGAAGGGGTTAACTTTATTGGGGAAGGAGGGGTTAAGTGTGTCCCTAGGGGCGTGCTTCTTACTGTGATTGGACATGGCTACTGGTGTAGGAACAGTGATCAACGGTCCTACATAGTAGAACCGTATGATCACCATTCCTACACAGGGGAGAATGACAGGCGGCTTGTTTACATTAGCCGCCTGCCTTTCTCCCTTCACGGCGGTCGGCAACCGGTTAATAAACACAGAAATGGTTGGAGTTCTGCTTTAAAGTGATTGTTACCCCTTACATGTACCAGTAAACTGACGATCCTCTGGTGATACAGAACCTCTGGTTAAACAAATGCTCCTACCTGTAAAACCTTATACCTATAAACAGTTGTACCTGTTTATCTGCAGTCGTCTTCTTCTACGTCCTTTCAAAGTACATAATTTATACATCTTGTTTGAGCTGTCAGATAAAAGGGAGCTGTAATTACTCTGCAGAGCTCAGTTTGAAGATCTCTGAGAGCTGATTGCAGGAAAGGGAAACGCCACCCTGCACACAGGAACAGAGCTGAGGCTGTCAATCAGCTGTTGCTCCCTCCCCTGTCACCTTTTTTCTCTTGGTATTATGACAACTTCCAGAAGTGATTCATACTGATGGCAGAGGAACGAAGCAGGACATAGAAATGACACCTAGTGCTCTTAATTGAGACAAGTACACGCTATAGAGCATATGTGTATAACACAATGCCTGTGGGCTGAATCCAGCCCACTGGGTCATTTCATGTGGACTTCGCACTTCTCCTGCACCTTCCTTGTCTCAGCCCACACCTTGTCTCAGCAGTCGGCATCAGAGAGTCCTTTGCCAGATCCTGTACTTCTCCATGCAGCCTCAGAGACTTGTCTTTGTATCAGCAATTTGCACAGGAGAGGAGGACAGAACTCCTGCTACAGATCCTGCATCTCTCGGTGCAGCTGCAGCGCCCTCTTGTCTCCCTCCTCCTCTGGGCTCAGCATTCAGCAGACTCTGCCAGCTGACTCCAGTCCTACTCCAGACCCTGCACTTTCTGCTTCCCAGCTTCTTCCCGGCAGCAGCACAAGGTAAGGGGGGATGCACTCTGATGTAAGGGAGGGTGGGGGACTCTTGACATCTTGTCTTACAGATACAACCAACCCTTTGAGGGCAACCAAAATGCTGATGCAGCCTGCGATGAAATGGAGTTTGACACCCTGCGTATAGAGGAATATGCTTTCTTCATATTGCATGTCTGAGTTTACAGACATTTTTGGAGAAAGTTATTTTTATGTCCTTAGCCTGTTGCTAACTGGGATGCCAATTCTTTACGATGAACCTTGGGGCCTCATACACACTGGACGTTCTAAAAAACGCCAGCAGCTTTGTAGTGAGTTTTTCAGCGTTTTTTTTTTTTAGCTTTTTTGCATTAGCGATTTTTTTTTTTTTTTTTTTTTGAGTTTTTAGCTAAAAATCACCTCTGCTATTTTAGTGTCTCCCACTTTCCCACAATGCAACGCTTGCCAGAATTGCATCGCATGGGTGTTCACACCCATGTGATAAGATTTAGGTGTGGGGGGAAAAGGGTCCTACAACATTTTGGTGCAAATGAGGACCCTTTTTTTTTTTTTTTGTTTTCCCCAGCATCAAAATCACATCTCATTGGTGTGAACACCCATGCGATGCGATTCTATCAAGATCACTGCATTTTGCAATCTGTTTTGGGGTATCATTCATGGAACATTAGGCCTCGTTCACATTGGGTAGATATGACATGTGAGTTGACATGTCAAATCGCATGCCAAATCAGAGCCTATTGCCGGCAACGTCACTACTGTCCGAATTGGTGCAACCCTGACTTTGCGGCGCCTCACCGATTCCCCAAAGTAGTTTCTGCACTACTTTTGGCGACTTCAGGGCGATTTCAATAGACATCTGTGCATGAACCCGTACCGATGTCTGTCAAATTGCCCCCAAAGTTGCACTGACATTCGAGTTTGAAATTGTGCGGGTTCAGCTGAATGATTTCAATCCCGCCCTCGGTGTGAACTGGTGCCATTGCCAGCAATAGACTCAGATTTGACATGCGATTCAACATGGCAAATCACATGTCAAATCAGCACAATGTTAACAGGGCTTCATGTTCCATGAATTATACCCCGAAACAGATTGCAAAATGCAGAGCACTTGCCAGAATCGCATCGCACGGGTGTTCACAGTGGAATTTTTAAATAATATTTCCCCAGACATCGACATTTTGGCACCTATGGGCTACACATCCACTTTCTGTTTGCGCTAAGGTTATTTCTCCTTTCCATTGTCGTGCCCTGCAAATCGCACTAGTGTGAACAGGGGAAGTCTACTTTAATTTCAGCTCCTTTAACCACTTCAGCCCTGGAAGGTTGTACCCCCTTAATGACCAGGCTATTTTTTGCAATTCGTCACTGCGTTACTTAAAGGTTCCCGACCCCTGAAATATAGTGTATGCCTCTCACAGAATTACATTTGAAAATATGTGGTATTTGTGGCTCTCTCAGCCAAAAAGGTTCCCGACCCCTGCCTTAAAGTGTATCACAATCCAGGACTAAAATGTAGTAAATCCCAGTTTATTAGTCCCTGGTGTAGTGGATGCAATATTTTATTTTTCAAGCTTTTTGTTATTTATTATTTTTTCATTTTCCTTCTGGTAATCCTGTGATGGAAGATGACATTGAAATAAATGAATTGTGCTTCCTGATGACTGTCCTGGATTCCCTCCACACACAGAGTCATGGGATAGGAGGCTGCATCACTATGACCTTTACGCCTCTTTTACACGGGCGTTCCGTATGTCCGTATATCACCCCATCAGTTTGCGGATGATATACGGACATAATGCATGTCAACGGGATTGTGGATGTCAGCGGATGACCATCCGCTGACATCCGATTTTCGTCCTTTCAGTTCTGTTCCCTTTTTTGGAACGGAACAGAACCCTATTTTTCTTCTGTTTTAAAAAACGGAAAGGACGCAAAATCGGATGTCAGCAGTGTCATCCACTGACATCTGCAATCCCCATACACATACATTATGTCCGCATATCATCCGCAAACGGATGGGATGATATGCGGACATACGGACCGGATGACACAAGTGTCACCTGTGTCCATGAAAAAAAAAGTGCATTGACTGAAATTCATCAGCCAATGTATTGGTTGTGCTCTCCCATTTATTGTATGTACATCCCATAGGTGGTGTATGGAAGGACCCCGCAGTTTTGTTTCTGAACACGCTGACTCTCATTATTATCACATGTGTTGACCTAACATGGTTTGTCAAGTGTCAAGTTAGCTGAATGGGATTAATGTGTTCTCAGGACTAGGACTGTATTGATTTCTCAACTCCCAGACAGTGACCAGATTGTCAGACACTCTCTTAGCGAATCTCCGGCTTTTTGCATTTTGTCTCTGGGGGGGGGGGGGGGGGGAATGACATGGTGAGTGTGTGAACCTTCTGTTACATTCAGAACCCAAATGCTTGCCTTATACCAACCTTACTCTATTGTACAAATAGATTGCTGTCCATTGCTGGGAATTTGGATTATTGGATAGTTTGGTTTTAAACTTCCAATTCTGACACTTTGCTCCTACTTGTAAAAATCTACTTTTTTTTTCTTCTCTAGAAAATTACTTTAAACCGCTAAACATAAATTAAATATAAAATTTTTTCCTTTGCAGAGATCCTAGAGAATAAAATGGCAATTTTTGCAATTTTTTTTATGTCGCACCGTATTTGCGCAGCGGTTTTTCAAACACATTTTTTTGGGGGGGAAAAAATACACGCTTTAATGAATTAAACAAAACACAATAGTTACCGCAATTTTTTTGTATAATGTGAAAGATGTTACGCAGAGTAAATAGATACCAAACATGTCATGTTTTTAAATTCAGTCTGCCCGTGGAATGGTGGCAAACTATGGTGCCTAAAATTTCCCCATAGGTGTCACCTTTAAACACCTTTACAGCTTACCAGTTTAGAATTATGCAGAAGCTGTGGTGCTAGAATTATTGCTCTCGCTTTAACGTTTGCGGCGATATCTAACGTGTGGTGCAATCGCCGTTTACATTTGTATGCAGGTGTAGCATTAAAAAAAAAAAAAAAAAAAAGTTTCTCCGCTAGGATGTAAATAATAGGCTGCAGCCTACCTCACATATTACCCAAAAGGAGTATGCAAGCAAAAAATGTAGGGAGGGATAGGTGGTGCTGCCTGGGGGACAAGCTAAAGTGTGTCAAAACAGTAGGTGAAAATATGTGAAAACCTCTAGGGATAGTGCATAAGATCTGACAAATATCAATAATAAGAAATACAGTGAGAAATTGCAACACAAATAAAGTGCTTAGGTGCAAAAAATACATATATAAACCCAAAAAGAAAAGTGACTAAGTGCCAAATAAGTGACAATATGTGTGAAAAAAAATTATTCCACATGTAAATGTGTGTAAAAACAAAAAACAAAAAAACGCTTTCAATAAATAGGTCCATAACTCAAATGAAGTCCATCAGAGGGGAAAAAATAAAAAAGATATAGATATAGATATAGATTATGTAAAAAGCTATATAAATAAAATAAATTATAACAAAGTGCAGATGATTTTCCATTCTTCAGTGATAAACCATGATTGTGGACACTCGTGCTCCCTCCTCTCTCCCAGGTCCGCACTCACCAGAGAGAAGAAACCCTGCAAGGGTAATGAGCATCAATCAGACTGAATATGGCTTCCCCAATACGTACCCAAAAGTAAAGACCTCGGATATTTGGACCCCAAACACCAATCTCTTAGTACTTAGTTACCACAGGTATGCAGAAGTGGAAACAAACGTCTCCTAGTGTAAATCCATTAAAAGGTAGATAATTTACTCCAACAGTAGTAAATACACTCAAACAAGGGAAATTTAACTGGTAAAACAGTAATTCCGCAACGCCGTGCATTCCACGGACCGGAGTGCACAATCGGAAGTGACCAATAGCTTGATAATGCTTTGTTAGTAGATGGCCCTGCACCTCTTGAACACGGGTCTGTGCCTTGTTGGTAGATGACCCTGAACCTCTTGAACACGGGTCTGTGCCTTGTTGGTAGATAGCCCTGTACCTCTTGAACATGGGTCTGTGCCTTGTTAGTAGATAGACCTGTACCTCTTGAACATGGGTCTGTGCCTTGTTGGTAGATAGACCTGCACCTCTTGAACATGGGCCTGTGCCTTGTTGGTAGATAGCCCTGTACCTCTTGAACATGGGTCTGTGCCTTGTTGGTAGATGGCCCTGTACCTCTTGAACATGGGTCTGTGCCTTGTTGGTAGATGGCCCTGTACCTCTTGAACATGGGTCTGTGCCTTGTTAATAGATAGACCTGCACCTCTTGAACATGGGCCTGTGCCTTGTTGGTAGAAAGCCCTGTACCTCTTGAACATGGGTCTGTGCCTTGTTGGTAGATGGCCCTGTAACTCTTGAACATGGGCCTGTGCCTTGTTAGTAGATAGCCCTGTACCTCTTGAACATGGGCCTGTGCCTTGTTGGTAGAAAGCCCTGTACCTCTTGAACATGGGTCTGTGCCTTGTTGGTAGATGGCCCTGTAACTCTTGAACATGGGCCTGTGCCTTGTTAGTAGATAGCCCTGTACCTCTTGAACATGGGTCTGTGCCTTGTTAGTAGATAGCCCTGTACCTCTTGAACATGGGTCTGTGCCTTGTTGGTAGAAAGCCCTGCACCTCTTGAACATGGGCCTGTGCCTTGTTAGTAGATAGCCCTGTACCTCTTGAACATGGGTCTGTGCCTTGTTAGTAGATAGCCCTGTACCTCTTGAACATGGGTCTGTGCCTTGTTAGTAGATAGCCCTGTACCTCTTGAACATGGGCCTGTGCCTTGTTAGTAGATAGACCTGCACCTCTTGAACATGGGTCTGTGCCTTGTTGGTAGATGGCCCTGCACCTCTTGAACATGGGTCTGTGCCTTGTTGGTAGATGGCCCTGCACCTCTTGAACATGGGTCTGTGCCTTGTTAGTAGATAGACCTGCACCTCTTGAACATGGGTCTGTGCCTTGTTGGTAGATGGCCCTGCACCTCTTGAACATGGGTCTGTGCCTTGTTGGTAGATGGCCCTGCACCTCTTGAACATGGGTCTGTGCCCTCAACAGTCCACCAGATGGGATGGTCAAAACAATGCCCATTCAGGGTGTTTGCAGAGATTTCCTATTTTCCTTATGGTGTTTACAGTTTGAGCAATAAATATAAAAAGTACAGTTTTTGGGCTCCCCTATATTTTTGTTTAACTTTTTATTCAATAGTTTTTGAATTTCATTCAAATTGAGAAGGTAAGAAAATATATTGCTGAGTCTCCCTTTTTTTTTTTTTTTTTTTTTTTTTTTTTTTTTTGTTACACTGACATTTTACTATATGTTGTTTTAAATTAATATGACATTAAATTCAGTATAGTTAGAATAATTGGCAAATGTCTAAAGCCAATCTCTTCCTTTTTTTTTTTTTTTTTTTTTTTTTTTTGTAGTGTATGGAGAAAATCTATACCATTTGCCATTAGTTAGGGGTTGCTGTTCTTTGCACAAATCTGAAGTCACCCGGCTAATTGGACGGGGGTTAATGCTTGTTTGACAGCAATTTCTATAGTACAATTCCAGTAAAGTTAATTTGCAAATTCAACATAACTCCAGGGACTGAGCACCATATACTTAGCAGATTGATGCAGGTCATAGAGGGCTATAAATTACACTTTTGTGTTCAGACCTCATCCAGTGATCGCTAAACTAACTTTAGTGTAATGCTTAGTAAGCAAACCTGTTCTCTCACTAAAGGGCTTCATGGTATTGAAGCACCCAGAGGCACGACTCCTTTGTCTGTTCTATCTTCCTATTGACCTAAGGGTTAACCTAAGGGTTAACAGCGTATCACCTTGGCTGACCAAGTGATTGCTTGTATGGGATTGTTTCAGAACTCCAGCCAAAAATATCAAGATTAAAACCTAATAAAAGAATCCGCATTTCACCTTCGATCGAGAGACTTCTCCTGCAGTACTTTTTTCTGCCACTAGTTGTCCTGCATCTGATAGCCAGCATTATTCGTCCCACTTCCTCTCAGCCCAGATCATCCTTAACCCATCCCCAGCTTGTGATTGGTCAGTGAAAGGAGTAGCAGTGCAGAATTTAGCTCACTTCTTATCAGCACTTGTGCTGCTTTGACTATCCCAGGCTGAGCTCTCCTGTACAGGGACTGAAAGAGGCCGATACAAGGTCAGAGTCAGGCACGGACACTGCTGTTTTTAAAAAATACATTTAATTTTACGTCTTTTATCTGCTCAGACTTCCAACTTTAATGTCTTGTTTGAATAATGGATAGAAAAAATGTCTTTTAGTCAGTTTGTCCCTAAATTACATGTAATGTCTATGGCCAGATTTGGCAAAGTAAATAGGGCAGCTGGGTTGTTCATTGAATATGCATGATGTGCGTTCTGCTGAGAAATACATAGACATTGCTACAACCTCTTTGAAATGAGAAGTCCTGCTGTTCCAGGTGAACCAACACAGTTGTGGTGTCTACTTCCAAGGCCGTGGTATGGGGTGCACGCCTTGTCCCTGCTGTAGACACATATGGAAAGAAAAAAGATTGGACGGCTGCACACCCATATGATGCATAACATTTTTTTGGACAATCATCAATAAAAATAAGACAGTTGGCATATCGGCAGGGAAGATGGGAGGTCGACGCGTTTCACACGTTAAACGTGCTTTGTGAGAGCATGTTTAACGTTTTTGATTTTGACAAAGCATGTTTAACGTGTGAAACGCGTCGACATCCCTTCTCTGCCGATATGCCCAATTGTGCCTTGTTTTTATTATTTTCCAATACATTTTTGTATGCATCATATGGGTGTGCAGCTGTCCAATCTTTTTCCTTTTCATTGCTACAACCTCCTTTCTATGCATGTATCACAGAGCCAGATAATGCACAACTAATGCATAATTGTTCAGTATCTGAACATAACTAAAATGACTAGAAAAACTTTAGCTCACTTTTCCTTTTTTCTTTTAAACGAATCGCTGTTGAGGTAGAGCTGCACGATTCTGGCCAAAATGAGAATCACGGTTTTTTAGCTTGGAATAAAGATCACGATTCTCTCACGATTCTCTGTGTAACAAAAAAAATTGGGATAACTTTACTGTTACTTTTTTTTTTTATTCATTAAAGTCTATTAATTGCGTTTGAAAGACTGCTGCGCAAATACAGTGTGACATAAAATATTACAACAATCGCCATTTTATTCTGTAGGGTCTCTGCTAAAAAAAATATATAAAATGTTTGGGGGTTCTAAGTACTTTTCTAGCAAAAAAAAATGATTTTAACTTGCAAGCAACAAATGTCAGAAAAAGATCCAGTCTTTAAGAGGTTAAACTTCCTTTCTCCCTTGCAGAGGGAAGGAAAAGATACAATGTAATCAATTTTGTTTATAGTTACTGGGAGACTTTGCTGATAGCTGTTTGCCAGGAGGCTTTTTTTTTTTTTTCCACAGCTGTTCTCTCTGCTATGCAGCTATGCAAAGAATCGAGCATATTAACCCTTGGAGATAATACTCCTTGCTGGGAAGGATGTGCAAATGCACTACAGGGGACTCCTCCTATATCCACTTGATGGTGGACACTGCTCCCCCAAATTTTTTGCCTGTTTATTATGTATTCAGTCTGACCAGACTATCGAGGTTGAGCAACCCTCCCCACCCCCCACACACACCTGTACTCAATCAGTGTCCACCATCAAGTGGATATAGGAGGAGTCCCCTGTAGTGCATTTGCACATCTTTCCCAGCAAGGAGTATTATCTCCAAGGGTTAGGCTGGATTCATCTCTTTTTTTCATGGTTAGTGTAGGACCCACTGATAATGGGGTACTTTGACGCAGTAGTGGGCTTGAGCACGGTATCCTATTGATGGGCTGAGTAGGCCAATAGGAATGGGTGGGGACAGGTTTGGTGGTTCTCCATTAACCCCTTCACACCTAACCGTAAAACAAATCTAAATACCTAAGCAGAATTTTGCAACTTTGACTTGTTAGTAAAACTGTACATATCATCACAACTACTTAGTGTATCTAGGTGGATTATACCTTTTTGTTTTTTCAGGACAAAGTTGGCTTTATTTTGGTGGGAAATAATAGTGGATATCTCCTAGTTGTGGTGTGTTTTTTTTTTTTTATATATATATATATATATATATATATATATATATATATATATATATATATATATATATATATTATTATCCAAGGAAAACTGACCCAAAATAGTAAAATAAATTATGAAAATCGCTAAATTTAAAAAAAGTAACACTAAAGAACAGCCCAAAATAAATCAATTCTCCTGCTCCTGATGATTGCAGCCATACCAAATCTGTGTATGTTGTTGTTTGTACCCGTATTATAGCCCTGAAAGAATTTTGCAAATTTTGCATTTTTCTTTCTCATCCTGCCTAAAACACACCGATACCAATTTAAATTTTGTATTTTTTTTTTTACATGCTACCCAAAATATGCTGACCCTGACCTTGACCCACACTAACCCTGGCAACCTTTTTATCAATTTATTTGTTTTTATTTTTTTTTGTTATACCCTTTTGGGCTCTTTCACACGGTCCGCCTCCGTAGGCGGGTCCGTGCTGCTCAGCAGGGATCGATCCGCCGACCCCTGCTGAGCCGGCGGATGACAGCTCAGTCTCCGCTTGCAGTGCAGAGAGGGAGGTGTCACAGCTCCCGCTGCTCTCTATGGGGGATCGGATGAGAGCGGACCGTCTGTCCGCTCTCATCCGATCCCTGAACGGATGGAAAAATAGGGTTTCCATCCGTCCAGATTCCACGGACAGGATCGGATACGGATGGCAGCAGGTGTCAGCGGAGGTGTCTCCGCTGACATTCCGCTGCCCCATAGAGCTGCATGGAGGATCCGATCAGATCCGCCTAAAAAAACTGACAGGCGGATCTGATCGGATCGCCCGTGTGAAAGAGCCCTTTGTTTATATTTCCGCTCCTGCAGGAAGAGGAAGATGCAATGTATCTTTCTCTCTATTCAGAAGAGGAAGGAAACCCAGGGGCAAACTCAGTGACTGATCACTGTGATAGCCAATCAGAGGCTATCCCAGCAATCAGGTGACATGGAACTGACAGTCTCGGGTCCCAATCGTTAGTATGAGAGCCTAGTGTCTTTGCTGGGAGGGCGCTGTTACAGTGCTCTTCTATCACAAAGGGAGGTACGCATATGCGGGCCCACAGAAAAAAAGCCCACTTCCGTGAGGCTGCATGTTTGTGTGCGGTCGGTGCCAAGGGGTTGGACCTTTTTTATAGGCTCCAAGAATACTAGCAATTTTTATAATTCCAAAAAACGTTGGAAAAAAATGCCGATAATAGCTTCTTTGTTCTGGCTTGTAGTAGTGTTTTAGTAGATTTTAGGAGTGTTAGTGTTAGCATTTTTACAGTGCATGAAGGAAAAAAACTGTTGGGAGCGTTTTAGGAGCAGTAAGCATTTTTTTTTTCTGCTGGAAAAATGCTCTAAAAAAACTCTACAAATTTTATTTCTACTCCTAGACGCTGAAGCTTAAACACTAAGAATTAGTGCCATTAGTGCAACTTGATTGCACTAATGGCACTAATTCTTCCAATGGTATACCCAGCTGCAGTGTTAGAATGGTTGTCAGGGCCGGTGCTTCCACTAGGCAAACTAGGCAGCTGCCTAGGGCGCATTGCAACCTAGGGGCACAGCCATGAGTTGGCACTCTGTCCATCGTGAATGATCCTTGTGAGCTGAGGGGAGGGGGTGGCAGTGGGGAGGAAGAATGGACAGAGGAAAATGCCAGGTGTCTGGGGCAGTGGCTGAACTACCAGGCCCTGGCTTTCCACCACTGTTGGGGGGGGGGGGGGGGGCGGCAAGAGGCAGGAAGGGAGCCCACAGGAGTGCTGCCTGCATGATGATCCTCTTTGGCTGGAGCTGAATGGTGTAAACCCTGGGCAGGAAGTGACTCTCTGCACTGAGCTGGTGGGCGGCCGTTCATTTCCCTGGGTCGGTATTAAGCAGGGAGTGGAGGAGAGCTGAACCTGACCCCAAGCTTGGCACTGGAGGGTGGCACCTTTACTGGAGCAGAAACTACGAGGCACCTGAATGGTCTGAGGAGGTTTGGGATTAGGGACGTGCGGAGTTCTCGGACTGCTACTTCTCCCTTCACCAGGAGCTGTGGTGAGCACTGTGATCCAGAAAAGGAGCATCCTGGGAGAAGGAATCAGCAGGATCGCGGTAAAGGAGGGCAGAGTGCGGGCCACTCTCTTCATACCGCCCAGTGAGTGTCCCCAGAACAGGGGATCAGGGTCCCTGGGTGTGACATGGAGGTTCCCTGGTGTGAAAGGGAATCATGGTCACCACGTGTGCCATGGGGGATGGGGGTCACCGGGTGTAACAGGGTTTCGGGGTCACCAGGTGTGCAATGAGGAATTGGGGTCCCTGGGTGTGCCATGGGGGACTGAGGTCCCCAGGTGTGACATGGAAAAACATCAGAGTCCCCAGGTGTGACATGGAAAAACATCAGGGTCCCCAGGTGTGACATGGAAAAACATCAGGGTCCCCAGGTGTGACATGGAAAAACATCAGGGTCTCTGGGTATGACATGGAGGAACATCAGTTGCCCCTGGTGTGACATGGAGGATCATCGGGGTCCCCAGGTGTGACATGGAGGAACATGAGGTGCCCCTGCTGTGACATGGAGGATCATCGGGGTCCCTTGGTGTGGCATGGAGGAATATGGGGGTCACTGGGTATGACAGCATAACATAGAGGAGCCATCAGATCAGGGTCACTGGGTATGACATAGAGGAGTTTTTAACCCCTTCCCTTTTTATTTTTTTGGGGGGGGGGGGGCGCAAGTAGCTGGTCTTGCCTAGGGCGTAAAATAGTCTAGCACCGGCCCTTATGGTTGTATGAGCAGTTATGTTGATACAACTCTTGATAATCTCTTGATTGTGTGACAGTAAGGCCCCGGTCACACCATGGTGCAGACATGTCGTGTGTGTGTGTGTATATTTCTAAGAAAGCGGTATCGAAGTGTATGTTACTGTACGTGTTAAAAAAACCTGATCATTTAGCAATTGTTTACTGCCCCTCCTCCACATATGGTGTAGGGTGGATGAATTTGGGAGATCATTTGTGCCATTTCTTGGCACATCTGCCACCTCCTGTTCTCTGTTCTCTGCCACCCCGGATAATCTTCAGCTGACCTGATACATGCTTTTACTATTCTACATATTTCAGTTTGCTTCAATAGAAATGAATAGTGGAGGTGGAATGGAAAGTCTATCTGGCTTCACTGGTCATGCCACCCATATCCTAGTACGGCTCATAAGCCAGCCATGGATCTATAAAATCTTATTGCTGGCAATATGGTGGCCACTCTTCCTGCACAGTTGGTGCATCACACAACCATATGTGTTCTTTCTGTTCATGCAAGATCCTGTGTCTCTGGGTATTGCTAATTAGGAACACTCCAGTGGAATTCAAAAATTATGTCCAGAGTCATTCCTAACCCAAAAATGGCCTTATTACTAGAAACCTGGTGTTTTCTGGAACACCATTTCCTTTTTATATTTGAAAAGCAGTAGGGTACACTGTATGACAGGGGTCTCCAAACTTTCTAAACTAAGGGCCTATTTATTTTCCTTCACATTTTAGGGGACCGGACTGTAGCCAGCGGGAGTGGAAATTTTCCTGGCACCAGTGGGAATAAATGTGGCCACATTTTGGTATTAGGGGGAGGAATTGTGCCCCATCATTAGCATTATAGGGAGGAATAGTGCCCTATTATTGGTGCCAGTGGGAGAAATGATACCCCATTGTTGGCATCAGTTGGTAGAATAGTGTATCGTATCATTGGGAGAAATGGTGCCCCAAGGTCTGGATAAAGGCAACTAAACCCCTGCTGTATGGTATCCTTGAAGTACCAGGGGCTGTAATTTGGCACCCCATGCTGTTTGCTTCAGAATTTTCTCCCGCAGCTCTTATTGTTCTTGTCCTTGTATACCTCACCCCCTGCATTCTTACCAGTAGGACACACAAGCCACGAGTGACTCTAGCCATTGCCTACTTTTATTAATACATCTTTCTGGTCATAATAATATTGCTTTATCTCCTTTCTGTCCCAGTGTGCATCGGGGCAGCAATATAAATCTGACAGATGTTCTAACTCTTCTCTTTTATGTCTAAAAGGTTGGACTGGAGTTCTGCCTTAAGGTTAAGTTTACATTTGCAGTTGGAGAATGTGGGTGGGAGGTGGTAAAAACAGACAGTTGAGCTGTGTTTTTAAACACCCCCTCCCCCAGAGGCAACCAGACAGAATGGGGCCACACTGTAATGCATGCTGTTGCAGTATCAGTGCAGGTTTTTAGGGGTTGAAATAGGCGGTGAGGAGATATAAACATTACCAGCCACCTGTCAAGCTCCCTCTGAAAAGTGATCCACAGCAGGTCGCTGTTCAGAAGGCGTTTTTAAGCGTTTAAAATGTTAGTGTATGAATCTACACAGCCCCGCAATCAATACCTCTGATGAAAGGTGTGTTTGCACCTGAAACGTGTCGGGTCTGAAGTGGTTCTTTTGCAACGAACGTCCATCACCTGCAGAGTATTGTTTATAAGCCGTGAATGTTTTTATATATTTGTATATTTGCTATTAAATTGATTGTTGAGAAAAACACGTTCTGCTTTTTATCATGACCAAATAAATATACATTTTTATACAATATTGGATGTGTGGTTACCCTTATAGTCCCACCCCAGGGGGTTTTGCTGCGATTTATTTTTTTTAAGGCGTTTTTTATGTAAATGGGCCTAATTCGACTTTTAGTTTAATTATGGTAAATGCACTCCAGGTGCATTAAAACAAAAGCGTAAAGTTTTAGAGTTCATGTTCTTTAGAAAGCAGCCACAGCATGGGTAGGACTTTGCACTCCCTGTATTTCGATGCACCATAAATGTATGTAGCCTATTTTAAACTTTAATGTTCAATTGGGCTTGAGTTTAAATCTCATTAGAAGCATTGGATTA